>NC_046317.1:55091960-55748473 GCF_009819535.1 Lacerta agilis
TGGGAGTAAGCCCTGCTGAATGCAAGAGGATTCACCTCTGAGTAGAAATATATAAAATTGTGCTGTTTTAAGTTTTTATACCCAGGTTGGGTCACACTTTTGATTACAGTTATAAAACTGTATTCAATAGATGTTTACAAGCTTTTAACACAGTCAAATCTTGTTCACTTGGATACAAATATCTGCAAAGTTTGACATTTTAGCTAAACACATTACGCCACTATGCTGACATTCTTTACAGATTATGGAAAAAAATCTGATGAAGAATGTTACTGTACAACAGCTTGCTCAGAGCTGAAGTGCATGCACGCAGCAGGTGAAAGAAGTTGAAAACAGGTTATCTGACCCACGGCCGCCAGTTCTTGTTGGACTAAACCCCTCATTGTCTCTGACCACTGGCCATGCTGACTGATACTGATAGGAGTTGGAGTCCAACAACATTTTTAAGGCTTTTGGTTTTTCTGGAAATTACCTTTGAATTCCATATTAGCAGCATCTTCCAGCAGTTCTTCTTTCATGTTATTGAGAGTCTCAATGATCATGTCCTTCATCTCCTCTTGTTTGCGGTTGGCTATGAGCATCAGAGATTCATACAGCTCGTTCTCTTTTTTCCGCGTGTACTCTAGACGCTTTGGAGTGATCTGAAGGTCTCGTTGCATATCAAAGGCCTGGTTGATGAAAATGTCCAGGCAACGGCAGTGTACTAGGTTCAAGACGGTCGCTGCATCCACCAAGCGCTGCTGCAGCACCTGTCTGGAGAAAGTGCTAAGCAGACGGATCTTATCCGATTGTTCCACCAGCATGCTCTGGGCTTTGGCATCAGAGCTGGGAGCTCCACAGCTGCAGTGGTTTGTACTAAGGTAGCCTAAATCAAGCAGCTGCCGGTAAAGGGACGACTTTTCATTCTCTGCATTCTGAGGGGATATCAGTTCAGCACCCAAATTTGGCACTTTGAAAAAGAAGACAGGCAGAGAGAATTTCTCTTTAATCTCCTGCAGTTCATTCACATCCAGCGTGGAGAGTTCTGCCTCACTGATAGCAAATGTGATGACTGGAAGGAAATGGTTCACGTATTCTCCCAAAGTGACTTCGGCTGACTGGAATCCCCGACAAGGAGCTACCACAATGTCCACTTCCTATAGGCAGCAAAAGCAATAGGATTTTAACATTAATGCTATAGCAACCGGAGCTTTGCAGCTGACAATCCACCCATTCTTCATCTACAACAAGAAACCTCCCCTACCTGCATTCAAGTGGAATTGGAGAAAGACGCAAACCACTTACGTATTTCCTTTGGTTTTAATGAAGAAATTCAGGAAATGCTTCTAAATGAGAAGAAGAAAAATAATGCTTTCCAGAGCTGCCTTTCCCAAATCTAGTGCCCTCAATGTGTTTTGGACTCTCAGATCTCATGGCCAATTATCAGGGATGGTAAATTACATAATCCTAGAACAGTTGGAGGGCACTTGGGTCAGTAAGACTGTTTGAGGGCAATTTTTAAAACCCTATATGCAAAAGGCCCTTTTCTCATTCCTAGGGGTTTTGTTTTTTGTTTTTTAAACAAGTCTAAGCACAGTACAGTAGGAAATACCACTCCATCCCCACCTATTCCCTGGCAAGGTACACAGAGCAAACAGGAAACCAGCAACAAGAATGTGACCTAATTCCTCTAGAACAGTGGTTCCCAACTGGTGGTCCTTGGACCCCTGGGAATCTGCATAACCTACCCAGGTGATCTGTGTCACCATTCTCATAACAAAAACTATCACATAGATATCAAAACTTTCAAAAGTACCCCGGGGGTCCATGGCTTGGCTTTTGAAAAACAGGGTCCACAGTACTTAGCCATTTGGGAACTCCTGCCTAGAAGGCTATCCAGCGAAGCAACTGATCAGTGTTTTATACACTCGGTGTGCCAGATAGTTATGCCTAGATTTTAATGAGGCCATAAACCTGCATATATTCTACAACTCTACACCACTTCAGACTGCAGGATACAGGCTCATAATGGAAGGCTTTTCCGCAACACATTCTCCCAAACATCTACAGTACTTTTCTAAACACAGGGAAGTTTCTGTATAGAGAAGCATCAGTCTAAGCAGTCATGTGCATTTTGAACTAGTACAATTGAGACATAAGATTTATGGTTATGGAAATTTAACTAGGCAGATGATGTGGGGAAGCCAAGAGAAAAATTAAGAGGTATTTAAGTGAGAATTAGGCCTTAGTCTCTCCTTGAATTCAAGCACTTGCCGAGTCCATAACTTTTGAAATCCCTTCTGATGACTACTGTTCAATTAAGCTCTTTACACCATGCATTTGATATTCTGTAAATTGCCTTGTGCTCCTTTGATCCAGATATTTTTTAGAAGTACATGAACAGTTAAATGCTGTAATAGCTTCTGAGATACCCTTCCTGAGTCAGTTAATATCTGCTTGAGCTTTAGATATACAGTATTATTTTACATCAGACACAGCAATTCATTACACACAATCCTAGGCACACTCAGCACCTCCAATATGCTTCCCAGAAGAAACCAGGAGCATGCTAGGTATTTTCTAGCTTGTCACAGCATCTAATCTGAACTATTTTCGATTTTCTGGATAGAAGGCCAAGTAATAATAAATATGTTAAAAATAAGATCTATGCTAAGAGTTATACACAAATTATGTCAGTTATGGCCGAGCATCCATAAGCACACATTTGTACAAAATTGACATTCTTGTGCCCTGTATGTCCTTCTGAGGGAACTGCTGCTTCAAATATCATCATCACTTCTTAGGCCACCCTTGCAGCCTTAAATTACCATTATGGAAACTTAACTAGGCAGATGAATTGGTAAAGGCATAAGGAAAAACAAGAGGCATCTTAGAGGGAAAGTTGTTTTAAGCACTCATGGGGTCTAGCACATTAATCTTTTCAATATCAATTAAACAGCAAACATTTAGATTCCCACAGAAAACCCCCAAAGCTGTAGCCAAGGCATGAGCAAGATCTGTCAACAGCTGACAGAGCAATTATGATAAAAGTTATAAAGCCACTACTAATTCACTACTAGGCTTAATTAAAAAAAATCCTAGCAAGTTTCAGCTATTCCATGTATTGCTAGATCCTCCCAAATTCCCTTTCTGTTACTCCCAAAACAAACATTTAACATTAGTTTGCCTGTTATGACTGTCATGGGACTCCCAAGCATGGAAACACAAAAACTGATGTGGTCAGACAAGAGTGCAAGTTAAAGAGTAAAATTGGATGTGCAAATCAACATTCAGCATGCGAGATGACTCACGCTGATGGCAGTAAACAAAGGAGGAAACCAATGCTGTCTCTAGGAGACATAAAGGAGGGAAAAGTTAGAAAAGATATGTCTCAACTAATAAGAACAACTAATCTTGCTTAGGCAACAGTTAATGCCTTGCTGCTGGGTATTTTTCTGCTAGATAGCCTTTATCTGTGATTTCCTTCTAGTGTCTGCATCTCCTCACAGAAGGCAGCAGAGATGTTATGCACGAAGGTTCACCTTTAACAATAAACCCTCCAAGCTGGAAGCTCATTTTTGCAACTGACCTCTTTGATTCTCTTCATTTCACTGAAGGGAAGTATGTCAATAATTGCATTTAAACATGATTTTGAGGCATCAAATTCAGTATGTACATTAAGTGAACTTTTAAAAAAAACATTCAATGTTTAGGCATGCAGCAGTGGCTTCAGAGGAAAATAATCATCTCTAAGGCTACAACGCTTAATAGATTAAAAAATAATCAGAGACTGAATCAAAGATGCCTGATTAATCAAGCAGATTTATATTTAAACACAATGTCTATAGAGCAGCATTCAGTTAGCTCATTCTGTAAGTGAACAAATTTCTCCTTGCTCAATGGAACTTCTCTTTCCCCTTCCTGCATGTTCCCCGCTGAGCAAATCCATTCTACAGGGTTGGAGAAACCCCTAGAACAGGTTTAGAGGGCACACAGAAGGTAGCTGTTGAGTCAAATGCCCCCAAATTGTTAAAAATAATAATATTAATCATATTGAGCTTTAATTCAGAGCTAAAACCTTTGACAGACTTGAAGATAAAACATGCAATCCTGGTAGTCTGATTCTCTTTAAAGCAAAATGTTCAAAAGTCCACCATTACATTTTGGTCTTGATGCCTGCCAAACGTAATTTCCTTAGCGCAATGGTTCAATCATTTCATCTTACTCTAGATAGATCAGCCTTACTTCATGATTCTATGCCCATGACATTCTTCCTGTATGCATGAATCTCTCACACATCTTTGTGCACATGTGTATACATATTTAGAAACAGCAGCTGGATAGTCAGCCTCCCAATAGTTGATTGGTCAGTCCACAACTCATAATAGGCAAGGAAGATTCCAATTTCTAGACTGGGTAAAACTAGTTCCTTCCTCTTCCAAGAAAATCCAATGTATGCCTGGCTGTCCAGAGACCAAGCTAATACTCAGCTGGTTTCACTTTGCTGAGTGCTGAAATGAGGCAAAAGAGAGACGAAGACAGGGCTATTCTGAAACAGTAGACATGTATGCTGTACAACTAACACATGGACAGGAGAAGGCACAAGGCTCGGCCTATAGTAAAACAAAAAGCGCCTGGGGTTGAGGCTTGGCTTTTGCATCTTGAAGCAGCACACAGCAAAGGCCATAAGAAGAGAACACAGAAAGTGCAGTGTGTTTGCTCTCATTCCATTTTCTCTTGTAATTTACTTATTCTCCTTATTCCATGTAAGCTTTCTAAGCTTTCCTTTGAGTCAAAACTTTCTATTAATTGGGTCCTGCATTCTTAAGGAGTAAGAAACAGATCTGGCCAGCTGAAGTACAAGGGGGTGCCCCAAACTCACCATAGGAGCAATGATCCATTCCAGTTCTTTGCAGATATCCTGAAAAGGTTCTGGAGAAGAACATAGAACATCAGGCTTCAGAGGAGCTTTTTTTCTGTCCCAGGGTGGATGGGATCAGAAACTAAAAGCCTAGTGTATGGCAGGTCAAAACTAGTTTGGAGGAAAAGCAGGGCAATGAAGGGCTATCCAAGAGCATCACATTTTCCTACATGGAAGGACACATCAGTGATTCCTTGGTTGAATTTATATGAGTTATATAATGAAACCCCACAAATATTAATGTATTAGAAGCTTAATGTTGCATAATTATATTGGGTCTTAGCAAGCCCACAGAGAGCTTGTCTGAGGCCCAGGACAGGAGTCTTGTTAGAATAAAGCTATGAACACAAACAAAAAAAGTAGCCAGTCCTTGGGGGGGGGGCATCTTAGGCCTCTGAGGCCCAGGGCAAGTGAAGCTGGCTGCCCCCCCCCCTCTGCACGGGCCTGGTCTTAAGCCAAGGACATACTTATCAGGCGTAACAAAATTAGCAGGGAGCTAATGTTAAAAAAAAATCAGTTAACTAGAAGTTAAGGAATCTCCCATCCAGAGATATCCCATTTTATATATTATTCTGTAATTTATTCCAAAGAAACGCAGGTCTTTGAAATTATACCTAATAGAAAAAGAACGCACTATTATTAAATATATTTTCAAAACATGAAAATAGCTTTTAGTGTCATTTGCAAGTATAATAACCACAATTTCCTTTTCTCTAATAATATTTTCTTGCTGGAAAGGTGTTAGAATCTGTAAATTGACCAGAAAGTGAACAAAATGTGAAGGCTTGTTTGCTGGAAGGATTGAAAAAGGCCCACCTAGAGTTGTCAAGACTTTTTAAAATAAGGTTGAACAAAGACGGATGAAACCAGCAACAATTTTGAAGCTTTAAAAAGGCAACAGGAATATACAGCTAGAGGTTTTAATACATATTGCCTCTAATCTACAGATTATTTGCCCGCAACAGTCACACATAACAAATGACCCTAGACAGGGATGCATACCTACATTTGAATCATTGATGTCTTAAAAAAGAAACTGCTTTAAACTATGGGCTTATCCTGCTAGATCGGCATACATTCATCGAAAGGTTTTAAGGAGAAGAATTTCAAGACGGTTTATATATGATAAATGATAAAAAGGAAAAAGGAAGCACTTAAGAAAATACTTGAGTGGCTCTAAAAGAAAAGCAGAATGGCTAACAAAATGTTTTTTTAAAAAAAAATGTGTTACAATAATGAGATACAGAATGCAGCATTTCCTATGAATGTAAAATATTCCCAATTGTGGATAATGTTTTGTGCTCCCAGACAGGATGCTGGTCTTGAACTTAATAGTTAGAACAGAAGTAGCTGCTGAAATGAGATATGTGCAACACTAGATGCAGACAGGGAGGTAACTTTCTTTTACACAGATAAGGGAAAAACCATTCTAAAACTGGGAGCAGCTCACTGAATAAAAAGATAGAAGCAGAACGAAAATTCAGATACTGTACTATGAAACTAACATAACTTCTGAAAAGCAGTTTAGTATTGCCACTTGGGTGCCAACTTGTTAATCTGAACAGAAACAAAAGCTTAAGTTTAGAACAGAGGTGCATATATCAATGGGAAAATAATTCTTAAATACAGAAATATGAGTGGGATGTGCAACAAAAAGCTGTTCTGTATCCTCAGCTCCCCAACAGGATTCCAGAAAACCTGGAGTGGGGGACAGAGAGACGAGATACAAAGTAAAAAGAACACCTTTTGTCTCTCCCACCCTAATGAAACTTTTCCCTACACCTCCAGGGCACAAGTTGTTGTTAGGGGCTTGAGCAGGCCAGTCTCCCCAGTTTTCTTCTCACCTCGTACTCCAACTACACACAATTATTCTCAGCATCTCCTGGCTTCTGGAGGCCACTGAGCATACCTCAGCCCTTCAGCTATTTTAGTTTCATCCCTCAATTTATAAACTAGTATGTCTGCATACCAGGAGCATTAGAGGCATCCAGTAATCACTACTGTACAGTAATGTGGGCTGTCCCATTCCTCTACCAAACTGATAGGGACACAGTGCTACTAAATATAGCATTAAAAAGAATGATGCCTCTATACATTTAGATCATATCAGTATGGTTGTTAAATACAGAACTGTAACACAGCAATATAAAAATTAGGACAAAAATGAAGTCAACAGACTAGTACTCCAACAAAACTTGGGATGTTTTAACTATGGACTGGACTGGTCCTGCAAAATCACCTCCTTTGAAAGTACTGGATTCTCTTGTAGTACCTTTTAAACCTTTTATTTATTTATTTTGCTAACTTTCTTCTTTGCTACTCTTACTGGGCTCCCTCCCCACCCTTGAATGGAACTTATTGGTGAAGTTAGATGCCCCACGTGCAGCAGTATTAACTGAAATGAAGGAACGGCTGCAGCCACAGAGTTCCTACAGATGTAAGAGAATCCTGGCACAATAACTCTTTTATAAGTTCTTTCACTGATAATGGATTTAACAGTCCAATAACTAATTTTAAGGAATTGCTATTGTGTTGTTTTATTTTCTTAATTCTAATATGTTTGGTACTGGTGGTATATAATAGTTGCTGTTCAAACCAGATTTGAAATTATAGAATTTGACAATAAATTATACTAATTTTACAACGTGCGTTATTATCCTGAAGACCAAGACTGAAAGCTATCCAAATTTAAGTTGTTCATTTCCTTTACCTAGGTAGATGCCTCCTGCACAGTGCAAATCTCTCTTTGAGTAAGGTCTAACACAGTTCTCAATAAATATGCATAGAATATATTAATATTTTCAGAGGAGAAAGTTAATATACAACATTGTTATGAATAGGTTCAATTTATGTTCAGGTTTAAGTTTTTTTATCTTTTATTTAAAACTTAACCGTCACTCTCCACAACAGTTTTCAGTGTATTCTAAGACCACACTAAATTTCAATAGACTTAATTCAGACTCAAAATGTTGGCTCATGGTGGTCAATAAAATGTGTAAAACTAATTGCAAAAGTGGATAAAGAAATGTTAGTATTATTTCTATTTATGAATAACTTTGTAGGTGCCAGCCCTGTTAAAAATAATATTTCCATCTTCTGTCACACTTTCTATCAGATCACATCATATCTCATTAAAGAATACACTGTGAAAGATAGGCTATGTATGCCACACAACAAACAGAATCTTTAACTATCAAACCCTCTTCTTATCAATGCAAGAGAACCTGCCTGACAAACCATCAGTCATCTTCTTGCATCTGATGAATGAGGCGTTTGTTTACAAAGGTCCATTTCTCAGTTCGCTAAGATTTGGAAGCTTCCATAAAGCTGCCACTTATAAAGTGCAGCCTGGGATATTGCTCAAATCTCATTCCAACTGGTTAATGATTATTCTGGCCTGCCTGACATTCATTACTGCAATTGTATGGTGTGCAAATTTTATTTTGGAATCTGCAGTTAGTCCACCTGGTATGGATTTTAACTTCCTGTGTCACACAGAGAGGATGGCTGTGTATAATTCTATCTAGACTGCCTTTCCTTTCTAGAGCTCCCAACGAAGTGAATTAGCATCATAGCTGTCAACCTTCCTTTTTCTTGCATTGATAAACTGCCATAGCTGTCAGCCTTCCCTTTTTTTGCAGTGGGAAACGGCGCTGGAATAAGGGAATTTCCTGCAAAAAAAGGAAAAGTTGATAGCTATGATTTGGATTACTGTGCAGATGTGACACTATAGCAGCATCGGAAACACCCATGCTGCTACAAGATTTAATCTCTGCAACAAAAACAAAAAACTCTACACTTGCACTACATAAAACCATACTCAACAGGAAGAAATATGATTTGGAATATGACAGACAAAAATGGAGTGAAGAGTTAGGGGTACAGATAACAAATGATATATGGGAGTCAAGTATAAAATCAACAGAAATAGCCTCTATGGATCTAAGACTAAGACTTATTAAACAGAAAATACTATTCAGAGTCCACTGGACTCCAGCAAAACTATACCAGAAGAAAATAACAAGTGCAGACAACTGCTGGAGATGTGGGAGTAAAAATGCGAACTTAGTACATATGTTGATTAACTGCCCGATGATAAGATCATTTCGGTGCGAGGTGAGGATATTTATAGCAAGAGTCATTAAAAGTAATTGTTATTTAGGGGAACTGAATTTAATTCTAAATTATATTCCGGAAACGTGAGAGATTGCAGGGGGTCAAAAAAATGGATGTTCTGTGCTATATTAGAAGCAAAAAAACGTGTTTTGATGAATTGGAAGAGCAGCAAAAAGATTCCATTGAGCACATGGATTGATAATATGGACAGATTAGCTACATACGAACGAATTGCATGTCGACGCAAAATAAGAATAGATAAATATGAAGAAATCTGGAACAAAGTAGAGAGAGGTGGGAAAATATTGTTTTAAAAGGTGTAAAGGTAAAGGTAAAGGTCCCCTGACTGTTAGGTCCAGTCACGGACGACTCTGGTATTGCGGCGCTCATCTCATAGTCATAGGTATATCAGTGTATTCAAATTTGAATTGTCAAATTGTGTTATCGTTATTATGGTTTTTGTTGTATGTGTCTTTTGCGGTTGATGTTTGTATCAAAAAAATGATTAAAGTAATAAACAAAACAAAAAACATGGCACAAGTGTTGCCCTCAAACTACAGCAGAAGAGGATTGATGCTAAAGGACCCAAGCAAGCTGTGAGAGGTATGGAGCCTAAGGTGGGAGACAGCACAATATGTTAGAATGTACAACTTATTTACTGGCACACAATTTCCAACTCACAATTTCCATGCTTTTAAAGCAATTATGGATTTGCAAAAGCCCCAATGCTTTTTCAACTGACTTTTTTAAAATGTGGATTATGTCTGTTTTTAAAATTTATACAATGCCTCTCCTTGTGGTGGAAGTATTTCCTTGTTACCACTCACTGAAGCTTACAAATTATGAAATAGGAAGATCCCTCCCTGTCATTAGATATGCAATTTTCACATCTGAAGAAGTGTGCATGCACACGAAAGCTCATACCAAGAACAAACTTAGTTGATCTCTAAGGTGCTACTGGGAGGAATTCTTTATTTTATTTTGTTTTCACATATAAGATGTAAATGTTAACTTTCCCTGTTTAAAAATTCCATTTGTAAGAAGGAGTTTTTCACAGTGGCTCTCCTACACAGAACAGAGGAAACAGTCTTGATTGCCACTCCTTACAAATTAATCAGAGTGGCTGTTTTCATCTGATTTGTCCTAGATATATCTGGAGCCTAACAAAGAAATCTTTGTCACTGGTTTGAAAAGTTTATGAGAGATATTTGAGCAGCCTTGTGTTAGCTGACCTATTAAAAAAAAAAGCACGACAGACATATTGAGCTGAAGTACACAAAACCAAACTCAACACTCGAAGCATACATTCACAAACATTCAGAACAAAGTTATACTCAGGAACAGACAGGCTGGCAAACCCTCGAGGAGTAGTGGTATCATGAACATGACTCACACAGGAGGCAAGAATCCCAAGTAAAAGGAGCCCTTTCAAACATTACCTACCCTACACTTGCCCTGAGCTACAGAATGCACTAGTTAAGTGTTTTGACTTTGAAGTGAAGGGATGGAGAGAGAAAAAACATAGTATTCATTCTACTTAGTTTTAGAACAGGGGTTGGCAAGGTTTATCTTGCCTGCGCTGGATCGGTCCCGCGAAGATCCCTCCGTGGGCTGGATCACATGCACAGATGCAATTTTCGAAGTTTGTGTCTGTGCAGATGCGATTTCCGGCGCTGCAGAAGCGAGTCCCTGCCCCGCGCTGCACCGGTTTAGCACAGCGCGCGAGTGGGCAGCTCGGTACGTGGGCCGGTCAAACAACCCCCGCGGGCCGCTTCCAGCCCATGGGCATTAGGTTGCTGAACCATGTTTTAGAAGGACTCCTTAATGCTAATTACAACAATTCAAGAACATTTTTGGGTGAAGACAAGGGTAACTATTTAGGCGGAAAGGCCCTTCACTTAGTTCAATCTGCACGTCTGCCCCTTCTTCAGGGTATCTGGCTGTCCATGGGGTGGCCCTACTTGATGCTACCAAGAATCCTCCTGCAATCTCTGGAGCAGGTTTTGCATAATAGGGCCCCCACCCACCACCCACATACCTAGATGGAGGACAAAGGAGCATAAACCATCAGCACTTATTTCACTGGTACATATGACTGTCATTTCAGATTAAAAGACAGGAGGAAGTTGGGTTCAACACACAGGCCAAGATGCCACTGTAAGCACTGCTTTATTACCATGTCTGTCTACACCCTCAGATACTTTGCAGAAATCTAAGCAAGTGTGTACAATCACAGGTCCGGCACCTGGGCTGCAGGAAAAGCAAATGAGTATGGGCAAAACCAGCAGTCAGGGGAAGAGTTAAAGCTTCACTGCTGCAAACTGCACCCTCCGCCCCTCAATCTTCCACAGCAGCAGCCAGACTTCAAACAAGAACCACTGGGTTGAGGCAGAACATGTGGTATCCGCCCTCAGAAGCCTTTAGGAATGCAGACAAACTCTGTTCTAGTTCTAGGACTCCACTAGTTTTTATGTAGAATTTACTCAACAAAACGTAGGTGCAAAATATTCATTAAAATGCTTCATGCCAACGCTCCTTTTCTCATTAAGTTTGAACATGACAGGGCAAGTACATACATACTGGATCTCATCAGTACCTGTAATAAAGTGTGATTCAGTGTAACCTCCAGCTCTGCAATCTGGTGTGCGAGATCTTCATTATCGCAGTGGATTTCCAAGTCCTCTTCTGGTATTGTTTCCCATCTGCCTTGATGAGCTGCCAAGTTGTGAACCAATTCATACTGTCCTGGAAGAGCCAAACTAATCCGTGTTTGTCTTCCATGTGTGAAACGAATTCGACGCCTCTTACAGTTCTCCTCACTGCTAACTTTGGAGGTTGGTAGCAGTCTCTCGCCCAAAAGCATGTTGACTAACTGACATTTGGCATTGCAGTTCTGACCAAAGATTAAAAGGCACGGGTGACAGCTTACTGTCAGCTGGAGGTACTCCTCTTCACGCCGGGGAAAGGCAATAGAGCTCAGCTGCCCTAAAAAAGGAAAAAAGGATTTATTAGCAATTATATTATTAAGTGACCTATGGAGCTTCAAAAGGATTCTATAGCTCTATGTCAGTACAGAATGAGACATTCTAAACTCTGACTTGAAAAATATTTTTTCACAGGAGTGGGCAGCTAAGCCTGATGGTATCACAAAGAGGACTGAATATGAAGCAATGGTCACTCATTCCAGGAACCAAGTTTACCTTCTTCTCGCATTCCCAGCCCAGATGACATTTTAGGCAGCAGGGACAGAAGAAGCAATGTAGTTAGTCACCAAGAATCAGAAGCCTTTAATTTGCAACATGGCAGGAAGAAGCTCAACAAGTATCCATTCCACATACATCCCATATCAATGCAGTACTGAGAAATGAAGTTATCAACCCAAGGTTTAAATGAAAAATGATGGCTATTGTGCTGCAAACCCAGCCAGATGGGTGGGGTATAAATATTAAAATTATTATTATTATTATTATTATTATTATTATTATTATTATTATCATCATCATCTTTCAGATATTGTTGAATATGCAATATTACTGCATGGGGTGAGGATGTATTTTGTGTTCTTTGCATAAACACTAGGGTAAATTGTAGGTTAGTGATTTGGTTTTCTACTTATATTATATATATACAGATGGCTTTTTAAAATAAGTACTACATATTCATAATAACCCAGGTGGTCTGCCTTATAATAATCAGAAAACTGTAGAATAAAGTATCACTGAAAACCTGCCTAGACCTTATCCCCATTTGTGACACACAAGTAGGGGTCTATAAATTCCAGTGTTTACTTGTGCAACACAAACAGCTCACCTTTGTATATCACTGTCTCACTGTACTATGTACACTCCTCAAAGATGCCAAAAATAATTTTAAAAATCCAGTGGTCTCTCATTTCCATCTTAAAGGGTATTTATGACTAGAGCCTTGCACCTTTAAGCACAGCCCCTTTTAGAAAGCTTGAAGTTTTCATATTTTACTATTATTTCTTGACCACTTAACTCAGGTGTGGGAAACCTTGGGCTTTCTGAATATTGCTTAACTATAACTCTCATAATCCTTGGCCTCTGGGCTTGTTTCCTGGGGCTGATAGGAATAGTAGCTGAACAGCACCTAGAGGCATCAAAGGTTCCCCATGCCTGATTTGACAAATAAATAGTGCCCAATGTGCTTTTTCCCTTCTTTCTCCCTCCTAATCCCTTTTTCTTTTAGACTAAGTTTAAGGGCAAGGTCAGTCTTACCATTAGAACTGATAAAGTTGCTCTGGAAGCATTTTTAGCTGAAGAGTGGGGGGAAAGTGTTTTCAGTATTTAAATTTAAGGGGCAACCCTATGCTCCCTGGGAGTGGCTGAGCAGCCATAATAGCCTGAAGAACTCCATCTCTGGAGTTCCCTGATGTAGCAAAAGAAAGCTCCACTGCAGTTGATGAACTACCAGCAGTCCATGGGTCTTCAGGATCCTGAGGCCCATTATTACTCCAGTATGCCCCCCCCCCCCAGGTCCCAAAACTATACCAGCCCTGGAGATGTCATGGTAGGTGGGTGGGCAGGTAGGGGAGAAAAGCTAGGAGGGAAAACAGGAAAAGCTGCCATCCCCATCTCCTGTCCTTCCTTCAAGTAGCCAGCAGGGCACATAAATGGCAGTAACTCTTATCACAGGTTCAGACTGCTCTGTAAGTGTACTCTTGTACAAAGAGTTAAAACTGCTTAATACAGAACTATTAGTCTTTTCTTTCCATCCCAGTGCAAAGACTAATAGTTCTGTATTAAGCAGAAAGAAACGGCTAAATGGAAAATGGAAAAAATGGAATGATTATGTTTTTGAATACGTACAATCTGAAATATTTGCACAGATAGCGGCAGAGGATAGTTGGGAAAATAAATGCCAAAGAATTACAAATAAATGGGCATTTTACAGGAATTGGATAGAAAGGGGTGAAGCCAACCCAAACATACAAGCTCGAATGAACAGACTGTGTACATGGATAAAGATCTGAAGAAGGAAGGTCTGTCCAGAGGGGAGGGTGGGAGGGGAGGGGGAAGGACTAGGGGGGGAAATGTACTTTGAATGGATCTAGTGATGTAAACCTCTTCAGGAACCACATGTAATAATAAGTTAAATAATTTTTTTAAAAAAAAATACAGAACTATTAGTCTGCCTTCTTTCACCTTCAGTTTTCTTCTACAGAAGAGGACACATTACCTTGATTTCACAATTTCAGTATTGATCCTCTTTAGTAAAGGTGTCCATATCAAAAGCAACTTTATGTTCAGTGCCTTTAAAAAGGGGTTTCACTCATGCTGCACTACATTCATGACCTAAGTATAACACTTTCCAAAAGGTATTTGGTACAAAAATCATGAAGAACAGAAAAATGGAACAGCTTGTGTGTTTTATTCCACACAGCCAACATAGAGCGATTCTGTTCCAAGTCAACTGCCAAACTGCTTCACAGTCCTGCCTTGTATGCAGAGCAAGGACAGTAGAAAAAATTGTTTAGTGGCAGAAAGAGCCCTGCTGAAAATCATTTAAGACAATAGGGTCTTACCCACAGTCACACCCACAGCAAGGCAAGAAGATCGTTTCCTGCAAAACCTGAAAAATCAACATTCAAAATGAAGATGAAGTGAGGTTGTTGTTGTTTAGTCGTGTCAGACTCTTCATGACCCCGTGGACCAGAGCATGCCAGGCACTCCTGTCTTCCACTGCCTCCCACATGAAGTGAGGTATATATAGCTTTAGACCCTGTGAATATTCAGCTGGTATGTGAGCTTTTTCTTCTAGGCAAGTCATATCTTCATTTACTTTTCCCCCAATCTAGAATGGGTACACTAGCTCTGCTGCTCCAGAGAAGCAGACACGGAGCAATGGAAAGAAGATTCTACCTAAACATTAGGAAGAACTTCCTGACAGTGAGAGCTGTTCAACAGTGGAATTTGCTACCAAGGAGTGTGGTGGAGTCTCCTTCTTTGGAGGTCTTTAAGCAGAGGCTTGACAGCCATCTGTCAGGAATGCTTTGATGGTGTTTCCTGCTTGGCAGGGGGTTGGACTGGATGGCCCTTGTGGTCTCTTCCAACTCTATGATTCTATGATCAGACAAATATCGCCAGTTCATTGCCTTTTCACCTGTTGAAGAATACTGCAAGTGCTCGATCAAGTTCAGAATGCCACTGTGTGGCATTACTTCTTTAAAAAATGGGATTATTATTTTTTTTACTATGCCATTTGCTAACAGTGAGACATACAAGAAGAGAAATTTGATGATGGGGGTGAAAAACCGGTTGAAGATGACGCAAATGAAATGAACAATTGGCCTGCTGCCTACTTAACATTGACTTCTGGATGTATAAGTTACTTGGTTTATTTTTTATTTTTTCTCTCCCTCTCTCTGTTTTTTTAAAGTATATTAACTGTAAACTGACCCTAACATTCCAGGAATAATGCCAGTGACTTGTTTATTTATATATAAAAAACCTTACCTGCAACAATTTTTAAGTAGTACTTCTGCTCATTAATCATTATTGTAAAACAATCTGGTTTTGCACTCAACATGCATATCCGACCACAAAAATACTGGAATATTTTTGTAATAAAAATGTAAAATACTGGACCATTATTTGACCACTGTTTGCTCTGTCAAATGCCCAACTCAACCCTAGTCACAATTCTATCTTCAGGGTCACAGAATGGGTTCAAGGATATTGGCTGAAAATGCCTGGGCAAACAGAAGCTGCACTGCAGCAAGAAACCTCCTATGCTGCAACATGTAATCCAGTCTGACTACACAGCAAGTAATTTTTTGTTGGCTGCATGTATAAAGGGAGTCCTGATGCTGCCAATGAATAAGTCTCTAGACAGATGGTTGACTGCCACTAATTAATATCCTTGATGAATATTTTAACTGCCTGTTAAGTGTCCATTTCCAGAGGGGTAGCCATGTTATTCTGTTGCCAGGAGAAGGGGGGAAGGGTCCTGTGGGGCTGCTGTGAGTGGCATGTATTTGTACCTGGCTTTCTCACTCAAGAGCTTAAGATTATGTGTATTATCCTCCCTGCTCTCCCACTTTCATCTTTGCAATAGGATCCACCCTATTCCTATAATTGTAATTTATTTTTTCAACAGATTTTAATAGTAAATGCATGTGCAAAAACATCAGTTCTTGACAATAGATTTGGGGGGGGGGGGAATCCACCTACAATGTTCTGGGCCCAGGAAATCCTGTGGGCATCTCTGCTAAAGATCAACAGCAGAGACAGAATAGTGGTTAAAACTTATATTAATATTTTCATATCCATTGCTAACGTACTAACAGGCTGAATAACTCCAAAGTTACTCAACTGAAGAACTAGCCTCAATTCAGCAGTTAAGAAAATGACTTTTTGTTGTGCCCAGCTGTCAACAAACAATAATTCTTACACTAAAAGGATTAGTTGAAGGAACCATTTTGCATCAGTTGAGAAAACATGTGATCAGCACTTCAGAAGTGCGCAAAGGGGAGTATCCAAGCACATGGGCCCCAAATATGCTTTTCCCAAGATAATTGATCTCAAAATAACTATATGAGCAGCACAGAGAAATAGTTCACATCACGTTACAACAAGTAGAGCATTTTCACATAAAATAGAGCACTTTGGAAATAAGATCTGATAAGGAAAAAGCTGCCACTGAAGGGGCCTGGTTAGGAATATTTCTAATGTAGTGATAATGGATCCATGAAGTGGGATCATGGGTCCTGAAAGTGAGCCGGCTCCATCTGGAAACTTGGAGAAGAGACTTGAGCTCTCAGGGTGACAGCCAGGCATCAGGTATCCTGCTTCCTTGACAGAAACTGTCTTGCCACATCTTGGTGATTATCAAAAGGCTGAATGTGCTGTGTGGGTCTGAGGGGGCTCTTTGCATGTCTGATCATATACAAATGCTTCTTGAGGCAAACAGCAATTGCTGTTATGACCAAGAGGTCATTTAGGTAGTGGTGGATCGCTATGCCTTTTAGCCCCGTGGCCCCTGCTGAGTGGATTGCAGGAGAAACATCATTGTGGCTGCTGTTTCTCATACCACCGTGCAATTTAACCAACTGAGCAAAGGGGGGGGAGGTCTCTGTATTTGGTGCTTTACCCCATTTTACAGTCAACTGAGTCTAAGGTTGCTCTCCACTGAGTCTAAGGTACCCTGCTCTCCACTGTGTCATGCAGTGCCAATCAGCACATGTGCATCACTTCTGCCCCAAGCACAAGGTGCACAACTGACCCTGCCTCACTAAGGCCACAGTGAGTCAGAGAAAATGCCAGCTACCCACTGCTTCCTCTTGACCAGTGTTAGAAGCTCAATATAAGCTAGGTGCCAAATGGCTCCTTAAACCTATGTTTCAGTCACCAAAACAGAATGTCAGTTGCCATTTTGGGGCAAGGTGGCTCCAAAGTCTTGCTTTTCAAATGATGGACTGACTGTGATTGATTTTCAGTTAAACGTCTGACTAATTCATATGAAAACTTTGAACTGGGTTATCAACTCTGAAAATTTAAGGAAAAGCCACTCCATCCAGAAACAGTCCACATATATATTGGCTTCTTTCTACCTCTTCTTCTTAATGGTGACACGGACCACCCCACCCCCAAAGGAGTACAATATAGAGACCAAAGATTAAACATGCTCTCTCAAGGAAGGCAGAGTCAAGACTGGTGTAAGGTTGCTTCGTCTTTCAGGATGGCCAACAAAAGCAACTGCTTCTTGTTTTGAGACAAGGGTGTTTTTTTTAAGGAGTTGGTCCTTAGCTGTATGTTTCATTCCACTGCTTTAAAAAACCTGAGTGCAAATTTCTTCATCGTTACAATTGGGTGTCAAGTGTGTAAAGTGTCCCTAGTTCAACAGTCTCTAGTTCACAGGTCCCTTTAATGATTCACCAATATATCCATCAAGAATCAACTTGGCCAGTACTAAGAGACTTGCACAAGTATGACCAAATACAGTGGTACCTCTGGTTAAGTACTTAACTCGTTCCGGAGGTCCGTTCTTAACCTGAAGCACCACTTTAGCTAATGGGGCCTGCCGCTGCCGCTGTGCTGCCAGAGCACGATTTCTGTTCTTATCCTGAAGCAAAGTTCTTAACCTGAAGCATTATTTCTGGGTTAGCGGAGTTTGCAACCTGAAGCGTATGTAACCCAAGAGAATGGGGTGGTGCCTTAATGATTCACACATCTAGCAATGGACTGTTTGATAACATGGATAGCAAGGTTCAAGTCCTGTACCTGCCCTCATTATGCAAAGACTATAGGAAAAAGCTGTTGAAATCAGAGAAGAAATGACAGCAAAGAGTTTAGAACAAAAAAACCGAAACACCTTTTCTAGAAAGCTAGAGGGAGCTTTTTGTGGGTGGGGGGATTCTACATGATAATTGAAAGGGGTAAAAGAAAATCACAACAAACCCCAGAAGAAAACGTGTGGGTTCTCAATTAGGTTTGCGCATTACATGGGCAATATTTCACAGTTCAGCTCCCAGGAATCATCATCTAGGGTTAAGGCTCAGTTCATGAGAATAAGTTTATTCCGGGAAAAGAAAACCTTCACTAGTGTGATATTAAAACTTAAGTATTATTGAAGTATGTTACTATTAGTATATTACAATGTCACATACTATTTCTACTCATAACACTTACGTAAGTTTCCACTTGAATAAGAACTTTCGGCACAACCTTGTTTTCTTCACCATAGAGTTTCACTGTATCAAGGGTGTGGATCAATAAACTTTGCCAAGATTTGAAGTCAAATAGGGGAGAATGGGGTGTATATATAGCCAAAAGCTGTAGGCTAGCCCTGCAAGCGTTCAGCAGGCCGCTGCAGACAGCAGATATGGTGATTATGGGATTTTGTTTGTTTGTTGCCAACACTGACCTTAAGGGAGGATGGCTTACAAACAGCCCTGACCTTTTGGGATAAGGTGGCTTACAAACAAAATGCATAAAGCCACAGAAAGGACTGCATTTCGAGAACAGGCTCTGTACCATTTGGAACTTTGTTAATCAAGACACAGCAGAGCATGTGCATGTTAATTCACAATC
This sequence comes from Lacerta agilis, assembly GCF_009819535.1. NCBI lineage: Eukaryota > Metazoa > Chordata > Lepidosauria > Squamata > Lacertidae > Lacerta > Lacerta agilis. The sequence continues at coordinate 55,111,029 of NC_046317.1, forward strand.
CAGGATATTGTCATAGTATACTCCCTATACCACTATCGGACTAGACACCACAGTCTTTGCACCACTACAACCCAGTAACTCCATCCATATGTCATATGAAAGAAAATAATTTCAGCACACACTGAACATATATACGGTAGATATTCTACTAGCAGAGATGTTCAAGCATGAGAAGAATTCTATTTGATCACTTACCAGTTTTGAGTGGATTCTAATATACTGAACTGGTTTTGAGTTTCAAGAGCTCCCAATTACTATTATTGGTTTGGAGCTTAGTTTTCTACTTTCCCAAAGCATCTCTGTTTTAGAAACTTCACTTAATTTTATTACTTTACTCCTTTTTAAACCCAGCATCTAGATTTTTGCATTGCATTGCCTGAATGTATCTTGATTTAATGTTTAATTTATAAGACAATAAAGCAAGTAATTGCTTTTTAGCTGATTATTTAGATTTAGCCAACTGATAAGATTTTACTCTATTTACATTTAGAGAACCTCACTGAAGGAAGCCTTAGTGCATTTTGAGAAAACATAAGAAAACAAAATTTACAGTCTAACCAAAGATGATGTATCTTTTAGAAATCAGTGCCATCTGAGTATGACATTCCCTTATAATAATACATTGAGAAGAGTTGTAAAAATAACTACCCAGTAAACATGAGATCTGTACTGTTTGTTTGTTATTAGTGTTTATTTTGTTGAAAACCCAATGAAAGCTCCGTAGAGACCAGCCTGGATTGGTGAAGATCCAGCTAAGCCTTCTTGTACTTTCCTCCTAAAGCAAGAACCAATAGCTGTAATAACTGAAAGCAAATTATGTAAAAACATAACTGGCAGCAGTTTCTATAAGTATCCCAAATCAAGTCATTGTTCATCTGCTCCACCATTTACTCTGGGGCTATGTTTAAAGATTAATCACACTGATAATTAAACATTGCAAACCTGGTACTTTTGATGTTATGAATCACCCAAATGCAGCGCCTGGTTTTCCAAATCAAATACCATAAGAACAGCTCCCTGATAAGATTTACCACGTAAATAATGTGTGAAACTATCATTTGCCTATCTTGTAACATGAACACATGACTTACCGGTAGTTTCCAATCATGTGCATAATTTTTATGCAGAGTTATTTATATGTTTTCTCACCAAAGTCAAGCAAGAAGAAATGTATTCTATGAAGCCATCCTCTGTAGCTTGGTTCAGACAATCCACTAAAGAAACAACCTTTGGGCTTATGTGTTCCCCCACAAAAAATCCCACAGCAATTATCTTCCAAGGTCTCTGGTTACAACAGAATCAGAAAAGTACTGTTTGTCCATATCCTATATAAATCACCATCTCAAAACGGCAAGGAGGGAGTGTCTTAAGCCCATGCCTTGTTCCTGGTTTGTTCAGAAAGCACTGAAGTTTAAGATGCGGGAATTTTTCTTGTGCTTTATTTTTCCACAGAATATTGTCCATTTCATGCATTCATTAGTAACATTGAATGTATGCTAACTGCAAACACTGGAGTTTTTGCCAATTGGAGGCAGGAAAATGTTGTCTCCATCTTTAAAAAGGCAGGTGGGAGGAAGAGGACCCATGCAACTACCAAGCGGTCATCGATACCAGGAAAGGTATTAGAACAAATAATTAAACAGCCACTCTGTGAGTAGTACTTAGAAAAGCATACTGTGATTACTAAGAGCCAGCATAGGTTTCTGAAAAAGAAGTCCTGCCACACAAATCTTATTTCTTTCTTTTTTTGATAGAGTTACAAGCTTGGTGTATCAGAGGAATACTGTGGATGGAGCATATCGTGCTTTCAGTAAGGCTTTTGACAAAGTCCCCCATGACAGTCTTGTGGAGAAGCTGGTAAACTGTGGGTTACTGTTAGGTGAATTTGTAGCTGATTGTCTGACCAAACCCAAAGTGTGCTCACCAATGATTCCTCATCATCCTGGAGAAAAGTGACAACTGGGGTGCCACAGGGTTCTGTCCTGGGTCCAGTGTTATTCAACATATTTATAAATGACTTGGATGAAGGAACAGATAGGATGGTAAGCAAACATGCAGGCGACAATAGACTAGGAGGGGTAGCTAATACTTCAGAAGAAGGAATCAGGATTCAATATTACCTTAACAGATTGCAGAACTGGGCCAAAACTAACAAAATCAAGTTCAATAGGGACAAATGTAAAGTTCTATACTTAGGCAGGAAGAACTAGCTGCACAAAAATAAGATAGGGAACACCTGGTTTGCCAGTAGTACATGTGAAGAGGATCTAGGGGTCTTTGTAGACCACAAGCTTAACACGAGTCAGCAGTGTGACGCAGCAGCAAAAAAAGGGGGGGTGCTATTATAGACTGCATCAACAGAATATAGTGTCCAGATCAAGGGAACTCATAGTGTCACTCTTCTGTCTTTGTCAGACCACACCTGGAGTACTGTGTCCAGTTCTGGTGTGCAGAGGAGAGCAACCAAGGAGATAAAATGTCTGAAAACCAAGACTAATGAGTAACAGTTGAGGGAGTTGGGTATGTTTAGCTTGGAGAAGAAAAGGCTGAGGGGTGATATAACAGCCATCTTCAGATATCCAGGACTGTCACATGGAAGATGGAGCAAACTTGCTTTCTGCTGCTCCAGAGAGTAAGACCTGAACCAATGGCTTCAAGTTACAAGGAGATTCTGACTAAACATCTGGATCAGAGGAAGGTTTTTAAACAGATGCTGGATGGCCATCTGTCATGGATGCTTCAGCTGTGATTTCTACATTGCATGGGGTTGAACTAGATGTGTGAAACTGCGTATATCTGAGAGTTTGATTACAGTTGCTCCAAAAATTAAAAAAGACCTTCAATCACAGAAATAATTGCCATCATGTATCACAGTGCAGTTCTGATTCATGCTATTCTGCTGCATAACTGCCAATGCCCAGAAACTATAGCATGGTAGAAATCCGGAAGCAGTGTTTTCAGTATAAAACAGCCCTAATGCTTCTTAACAACTGCAAATCCAGAAGGAACCAAGCCATAAGTAAACACCTATATTTCCATTACTATGTCTTTGTAAATAAAACATTTCAGGTATTCTATCAGTATCAGTCAAAACTTGCCAGCTATAATATATCCAAAGACATACACAAAAGAAACAAGTTTTTTTGTTTGTTATTTAGGGTTGCCATACATCTGGACATATCCAGAATACTGTAGCCGCAACCAGTGTCTGGGCGGGAAAATCTAGATGTATGGCAGTCGGTGTCAGTGTCATCTTTGCCAATTTTCCTCAGAAAAAGCTCAAAAATGTCTAATTTCTTTGCAACCCTATTTAATTGGCACATCAACAGCTGGATACTATACTGTTCAGTAAGGTTTACTCACAAGTGTAAATAGGATTGGAACTTAAAGCTTCTGCCAACTCCTTCTAATCTAATATTTTAGAAATGCACTTTGTACAAAACTTCCCAAAGAAAGAGTGGGCAAATGTACCTAGAAAGTAAAAGCTGTAGGGCAGAGTCAGAAAGCAGAAAACATCTTCTTGTTTTGACAAACATATTTAAAAACAATGTCTCTATAAGAAGAATCACATTTCAACTAGGTGCAGATTTATTACAAGTTCAGGGCCAACAGCCTGTGTAGCAAGCCACTTGTTTCCTGAAGAGGCAGGCCATGCATTCCAATCACACATCCATTCAGATCCTCATTCCAATTTTTGTCTTACTTGATTCATTCTCAGAACCAGTTTTGTTTCCATTACTCTTTTGCAAACCTCTAGTGTCCATCCAGATCATTCTGTCCAATCACATCTATGCCATTTCTAGTTCACTGCTAGTGGAGTCCAACCCCAGAACATTTGTTTCCTTCCATCTCAAGGAGTATTTTTTCTCATTCACTAACAGAGACCAGAATCACAGTATTTCAGAGAACAGTGGGGAAGTTGGGGGCAACAAACTACATCAGCATGCATACTGAGAAATTAAAACACTAATAATAAACATCAAGTTATTGCTTAGACGTACAGGAGGCTGCTGACCACAATGACTCATGCTCCAATAAACCTGCCTCAGAAGCACCACTCAACTTCTCTCTGCTATCCATCCTGTGGTTTTAGTGGGGGGACTATATTAGTTTGTCACTTACCATACATAAAATTCTTACATTTTGGTAGAATATAGGCAGAGTCTAACACAAGTGAGCACATAAAAGCAATCACTGGTGGTAATCTTCAGTCCAAAAGGCATATATGGGGGGTAGCAACACTGCTGTACCAAATTCTTTTTCAAAGCCAGCATGCCAAACACTTAAAGGGCAGCCAATGTCATTTGTTTGTGCATAGCAGAATTCTTCTTGGGTTCTGGGTAGCTTCAAACAGAAGCCACCTGTCAACCACTAGTTCCTTCAACCTTCAAGGATTCCTATAATTACTCCTGAATAATCAATCACCTTTTTTCTCAGCTACCTCCCTCTTCATCTTGGCTACCTGAAGGTCTCTCAATTGCCTTCTCCCACTCCCTCTAGAAAAGCCAGGATCCCCTCCACATACCTTGCAGTCACCCACAGACATGGATGCCAGATCCAGAACCATGAGCATAGCATGTGGTCACAGATTATAGAACTTGCAGTCTGGTAACATCTGGACAGCCACAAGTATTCCAGCCCTGCCCCAGCAGTCATCTCCCTGCTTATACCACTTTAACTGCCCCCCCCCATTATTAAGTAATCCCGAGAACAGTAGTTTGTTAAGGGTTCTTCGAGGAAATGTAGTTTTGTGAGGGGTAAATTACAATTTCCAGTATTCTTTTTTTTTTGGGGGGGGGAGAGCCGTGATAGCTAAGGTGGTATAAATGTGCTTTAGCTGTATGGGGTGGATGTGGCCTTACTTAAGGGGAGGGGACAACAACAGTACAGTCCTAACCGTGTCTACTCCAAAGCAAGTCCTACTGAATTTAATGGGGCTTTCTCCCAGCCCTGCAGTCCTAGCACCTTGGTGAACTCAGCCAGAGTTACTTGGGAGTGCAGATTGGGAGACCAGACTGCAAGGGCTGCCCAAGAGGGGGGAATTCCACCCACTTAGTGTCATTCCCACACAGCTTCAGTGATGGAAGAAGCGACACCGGTTGGAGTTTCCCATTCCTTGATGCATTTTTTTTTTAAAGGTAGAGGAATCTCCCTGCGATTTGGGCAGAGACCCAACATAAAATGCGGAAGCTCCTCCTGCCTCCCCACCCGTTTTCCCCGATACGCCCCCCACCTACCCACCCCATTCCTCTCCCGAGCTCCTTACCAGCCTGCAGCAAGGGACCCTCACCAACAGGGGCGCAGACATCGGGGGAGGGCTGCTGCTGCAGAGGCCGCGGCTCCTCCCCGGCAGGCCCAGGGGTAGCGGCGGCGGCGGCGGCAGAAGCAGCAGCGGGGCCCTGGGAGTATTTGATGTCCCGAAAGAACTTCTTCGTCTCGCGCAGGTTGTGCTGCAGCCGCGCCAGGTGCCGGTTGTAATGGCCGAAGGAACGGCACAGCTCGCGGCTCAACCCTCCGCCGCCGCCGGAGCCCCGGGTCGAGGGGCCTCCCGTCCCCCCCGACATCTCGCCCGCGGCGGCGTCCGCCTCAGAGCTCTCCCCCCACCACGGCGGCGACTCGGGGGATGCCAGGCTGTTCTAGCGCCGCCTGGGCCACGGGCTCGGCCTCCTCCTCCCCTGTCACCAGCGTCGCACCGAGCCGCACTGCGCACGGAACGGAACCTTTATCCGGGCGTTCTGGCGGGGAGGCGGCGGCTGCCGAGGGCGGACCCCATTCCCCTCGCTCGCTCGCTCGCCTTGCACTGTGGGGGATGTAGTCGCCGCTTCCCTCTTGTTGCGGAGTATCGGAACTGCACCCTCTCGGCGGGCGGGGAGAGGGCGTGTGAGGGCCTTTCCGAAAAGCACTCTGGGATTTGTAGTCTGCCGGGAGACTCCCTGCTTCAGTTTTCATGTGAAAGGACTAATACCGGATTTACGTACCGGTATAAGGTAAACAAGCTATACAGTAGTTTAGCGCCCCACGGGGGGGGGGGGGAATTTAAAGGAAAAAAATCTGGATGTATATTTCCAAAATACTGTATAAGATAAAAAACAAATAAAATAAAACCTACATACAGTAACAGTGGCAAATACCTATACCTATTAGGGCCATAAATTACCATATAGTATATATTTAACACAAAAAACAGCGACAATTTGTTGTTGACAAAGGACAGCCCCGTTACCTTCAGTAGCTTAGGGCCTCATCAAAGCTAAATCTGGCCCTGCAAAGGACGTTGGACTTGAGGGGTTGGCAATGCCTCCAATTAAATGCAAACGGCATATATGGGGGGGGGGCGACACTGAATAGGAATGTTGAAAAAGTAACGTTTGAAGCACAAGAAACTGTTTCGGGGTGGTTTTAGAAACACTTCGCTTGTTACAATAAATGCTAAAAATTAGTAAAAACTACAATCTAAGGCAGGGGTCAGCAAACTTTTTCAGTAGGGGGGGGGCGGTCCACTGTCCCTCAGACCTTGTGGGGGGCCGGACTATATTTTTTGGGGAAAGAATGAACAAATTCCTATACCCCACAAATAACCCAGAGATGCATTTTAAATAAAAGCGCACATTCTACTCATGTAAAAACACACTGATTCCCAAACCGTCCGCATTCCAGATTTAGAAGGCGATTGGCCCAGATCCGGCCCCTGGCCCTTAGTTTGCCTACCCATGATCTAAAGAATATGCCTCCTTGAGGAGAACAAACCTCTTTCTGTGCAGAGCAAGGCTAACCATAATTGCTCGCAAGTATATCCTACTGAATTCAAAGGAGTTTACGCCCAGGTATGCGATATTAGGATTGCAGCAGTAACCTCCTTCCCTTTAGAGTTGCTTCTAGAAAGAGAAACAAGACATCTTGTGACATCTTGAAGAATAACATATTTGTTGTGACATGAGCTTTTGTGGGCTCTTTCATCTTTTGCTGCAACAGACTTAATACGACTTCTCTACTGAAGTTGTCATTGTAAGGATGAGCCCATTTATATTGAGACCCTACCTGCCCACGGACTGTCTTGCCCGAGTGGCGCATGCTCTGGTTATCTCCTGCTTGGACTACTGCAATGCACTCTATGTGGGGCTACCTTTGAAGGTGACTCGGAAACTACAACTAGTCCAGAATGCGGCAGCTAGGCTGGTGACTAGGAGCAGCTGCCAAAACCATATAATACCAGTCCTGAAAGACCTACATTGGCTTCCAGTACATTTCTAAACACAATTCAAAGTGTTGGTTCTGACCTTTAAAGCCCTAAACAGCCCATACCTGAAGGAGCATCTCCACCCCCATTGTTCAGCACCCCCACTGAGATCCAGCACCATGGGCATTCTGGCGGTTCCCACACTGTGAGAATTGAAGCTACAGTGCACCAGGCAGAGGGCCTTCTCAGTAATGGCACTCACCCTGTGGAATGCCCTCCCATCAGATGTCAAGGAGATGAGTAACTATATAACCTTTAGGAGACATCTGAAGGCAGCCCTGTATAGGCAAGCTTTTAAAGGTTTTATGTTTTACTATGTTTTACTATGTTATTGTTATGCACCACCCCAATATCCAAGTGGTAAGAGACTCCAGGGTTTCTTCCAACACTTGGGGCTCATTCACACTTACCTTTGGCCCCACATTTCTAGGCACAGGTCCATGTTTTCCCAGTGTCTGAGCACTTCCCACCCCCGCCACTGTACCCAGGAAAACCAGCTCTTTAACACTGAATTTGAACAAAGTGCAATTCGGGTTTTCAATGTATAGCTGTTTGTTCTGATTCAGCAGTAGAGAGCGGGTTTTCATGAGGAGGAAACTTAAGGCAAAAAAAACAAACACAACACTCAGACAGGGAGCTTTAAAATACAGACCTGAGCCTAGAAAAGTGGAGCAAAGGTACTGATTTCCAAAGGACTGATTTCCTTGGAATGAAGGACAGCAGAGACTGGTGGTTTTATTTACACATATATACAACTTGAGCATACGATGGAAGGGTTCACAGCCTTATAAAATATATTGCTTCTCTATTATTCACAGTTTTGAATCCAGCACGGCCAAAACACATCTGTCTGCAGCTCTTGGCATTCAGCTTTTGAGCTCTTGCTCTTTTGCACACCCCTACATAGCAGCTAGGTGAGGGGTTAGGGAAGGCCTACCCATTTGTTTTAGAGCAACTTCTTTGGTTAGGTATTGTGGTACTTAACTGGCCAGCCAGAGCCATTACCTTGACAAAGAAACTGGCTTGGCAAGCTTCTCCTTATACAGTCTATCCTCGCAGATACAGGATCGTAAGTTCTGGAAGAGGACCCAGGGTTCCATCCAAACTGACCCCTGCCCAAACTCATAACAATACTAACCTTCATTTAATGCAGAGAGTTGGTTTTTCTGTTTGCCTGGGGATCTGTGTAATGTGGTAGGCTTGAATGTTCTATTCTATCTCCAAAGTTCTTACAGCTTATTACTAGGGATCAACCGGAGAAGAGTTTTCTGTAACAAACTGAACCTGACCAATTACAGGGAATTCTTACTTGTAGTCCTTAAATAATTTCATTGCTCTACTTGATAATTCATATTATTAATTATTTGAAACATTTTGGAAAGCTACTTAAAAGCTATTATAAAAAGTTTACTTTAGTAATGAATAGCTTTACTTTAGTGATGAATAGCTCTCAGAATGATTTCTTACTTCCTGCATTTAGACCTGGATAAAATCCAGCAAGCACTTTAAGTATGAGAAAAGGAAAATGCAAACATTCAGTTATCTCAAAATATAAAACTGAATGTCTGGAAAGTCCAGCAATGTAAATAGAAACTCTAGTTACAAGTAATTGATTCATGGCAAATCACAACATAATTCTCAAAATTCATAGACTAATAAGGAAGCCATCTCCTTTGTTTAATTAGAGCAATTGCTTTCAGCATTCCTAGATGACAGATGCAGACAAATTCCATACAATTTGTAAAAAGAATGCTACAGAGGATGCCATATTTTTCAACTCTATTATTTTTGGAAGTCGACATGTATGTCACTTTATTGTTCTGATTTGCAAAACAACTTTGAAACAGAAATGCAGTACAGCAAACAGCCGTATTTCTTACAATGTTAACAAAAAACAAAAAGCAAATGTATTTTTATATGCATGTGACAGATTATCTGATAAAATTAATCCTTTTTGGATTCTTGTTCTCTGGACAAATTGATTTATACTGGATGTAAAAATGAAAACCAGTTGTAACTGGAATTTTGTAATCTAGAAATATCTTTCTTCTTCTTCTTGGTATGCCTTTATTGGTAAATTGTATTTCAGTTAATGGCCAATCAAATAAATTTTGATTGATTGATGAGACAGATTTAATCCTCCTAAATGATTTAAGTTCTTTGATTCTCCCTTCAAAGGCTGAAGCAGCTAGGAACATGATGCTTCTTGTAAACTGCTATTTAAAGAAAAATGAAGGAAAATCCACATATTAGTTAAACCAGATCCTTTCTCATCCTTGCTGACCAAATGCATGCTAATTTGGAAGTTAGCTGGGTTCATATTTCAACAACTGTCTAGAAAAATGGAACAAACTGCAAGATGGAACTTGAAAAACCCTATCTGCCTTCATTATTAACACATGATGCACATACAGCACCAAGAGGCTTCCCCACTCTCACATCTTTGATGAAAATCACAACACAATATAGGAGGGAAGGTAGATGCAAAGGAAAATATCACATAAGAAGAGCTTTGCTGGATTGGACCGAAGGTTTATCTGTATAATCCAGCATCCTGAGTGGAGAAGCATTCTTTCTACTTGTGATTCCCAGCGATGATCATTCAGATTTCTCCTGCTTTGTAGGAGAAATATGGATGTCAAGGGAAGGAGAGAACAGACTTTGCATAGCAAGGATTGTGAGGTGGTACAAAACAATAATACACATTATTCATTTCCTTTATCTCACTTCTGATCCCAGTGCTCAAATTCGGATTATTATAAACTGAAGCTCATATTTCTCTGTGCTTTTCTTTTAAAAAGCAGCAATAGTACAACTAATCACAGTCACTGAGACAAGCTTTGTGAAAAAAATGCAACATTATTAACAAATGCTATTCTTAAAACCCAGGGAGTTGATTCCGATCCCCATGAATATGCATTCAGGATAATTTGGTTTATAAAAGCAATATTATCTGCCTAGACACATACTCATCTTCTGGTTAGAGGATGTGGCTCTTCACATTTCCCATACAATAAAAAATGACCTCCTTTATTCCTGCTCCTTTTTTAATGACCTTCAATGCCCTTTGGCCATTATGATCTCACATGAGCTGAAAGGATGATTTGTGCAAAAATTACCCACACCATTAAATTGAATTTTGTGTGACAGCTCAAGTTTTCTTATTTCCTGCAGGGAATTTAGAGGCAACCTCTTATTTCTCCCAGTCATATGTCATAAGACCATCTCAACTCATTGGCTCAAATGCTGCAGCCAATTCACACAAACAAAGCCCAACCCTATGTATGTTTACTCAGAAGTAAGGCACACTGATTTCAGCAGGATCACAGCTTTATGCACCATAATGTACTTCTTTTGCATGGTGCCTAACTGAATCATTTGAATGTGTACAGGCATGTTCTCAGAAGTTCTTCTTAAAATGAACAGAAGTTGGACTATTCATCTGTGGATGTGTTTTTCTGCTTGTTGAAGAAATGGTAAGTAGGTTGTGCAGAGAGCTAGTTACTGGGTGAATAATACAACCCAGCACTGAGCATGTACATCACCAATTTTGTAATTTATCTATATTGCTGTTTAGTGCAACACTGTACCCAATACATGAAAATTAATGGAAGAGAGATCTAGTCACAACTGTGAGCTATGATATCTAAAAATCACTTTTGTGTTTCAAAGGCAATATACCTCTGAATAGTAGGAGTGGGTGTGTAGAAACAATGGATAAGAGCTGTTGCCCTTGTTCCTTGTGCTTGGGCTTCCCAGAAGGATCTGTTGGGGGAAAGATGCTGCACTAGGTCAGATCTGGCAGAAATATATATTCTTATGATGTACTGAATCCTGCTTATTGAAATGATAGCTTCTTGGTATTCATGTTCACCAGGTCACTGTGTGAGCCAGAGCGATGAGGCCCTCAAGCAGGATCCACCATTACTTTTGTCCTTCTCTTCTGCTGGATTGTAGAGGTTCAAGCTCCCATTTTCTTTCTAAGTGAGAAGATGGAAACTGCCATCTCACCATTGCAGCACACTCAGCTTGCACAGCCAGGATTGGTCCGGGTCCCCTGCTCTTAATCTCCAAATGCTATGTACAGAACAAAGATCCAGTCATTGTCATCTCAGAGTTATTTCAGGGTTGTCGTCCTGAGGCAACAACCGCTGACTACACAGGCATGGAATTCACTGAGCCTTTCTTACGTCAATGGATGTCTTTATGGCAGCAGATCCCCTACCACGCTACACACCCTGAACACCCCTGAGATAAACCAGAGATTGCTTAGGTGTTTACTAAATCCTAGAGGAAAGTGAGATAAGCTATTGGACAATGATCTTGCCAGAGGCTGTGGACTTTCTTTCAGCTTGTTCTAGTTCTCTGATTCACTCTGTAAACATGTTTAGAACCACTAGGGGCTGATGTGAGTTCAAGGGTTAGTAGTCAGAATATAGGACGCCGGTAGCGCTTTGGTCTAAACCACTGAGCCTCTTGGGCTTGCCGATCAGAAGGTTGGCGGTTCAAATCCTTGCGACGGGGTGAGCTCCTGTTGCTCAGTCCCAGCTCCTGCCAACCTAGCAGTTTGAAAGCACACCCGAAAGTGCAAGTAGATAAATAGGTACCGCTCCGCCGGGAAGGTAAACGGCGTTTCTGTGCACTGCTCTGGTTTTGGTGTTCCGTTGCGCCAGAAGTGGCTTAGTCATGCTAGTCACATGACCCGGAAAAACTGTCTGCAGACAAACGCCGGCTCACATGGCCTGTAAAGCGAGATGAGCACTGCAACCCTAGAGTCATCTGCAACTGGACTTCACAGTCAGGGGTCCTTTACCTTTACCGTACCTTTAGCCCAGGATAACTGGATGTGTTGGTGACTGGTTGGAAACCCAGGATAATTGATCTTATGTTGCTTTGGCTACCTTCTTCATATGCTCTCACCTGTAGCTGTAGTTTCTTTCAGCCTTTCAGCCATTGCTTATGGCCAGCCCATCCCCCTTATCAGGCTTCTTGTGCTCCTGGGAATCCCTGTGGCAAGATGTTGAAAAATAAAGAAAGAAAAAGACATGCATATTAGTGCATGCTCATTATGAGAGTATGATCCATTTAAGCATTCATTCAGCATGGTGATAGCTCTCAGAGGCAAAGGAAGTAGAACTTCTTCTAGCAGATGACAATAAGGCTGTGGACATGCTATACCTTTCTTTCTCTCAAAGCATGCTGGGCACTGTAGTTTGTTAAGAGTGGCTGGGAATTGTAACTCTGTGGGGAGTAAACTACACTGTCCAGAATTCTTTGAGGGGAAGAATGTGCTTTGAATGTATAGTTTGTACACAGCCTTTAAGAAATATCAGTATTTTGTTTCCTTTGTGTTCCCATTTAAGTAGCTAGTGATACTTGGTATAAATACTCTCAGTAAGAGGCACTTATTGTTCAATGCTTTTATCATATTGTTTGTGAAGCCTTTACATTATACGGTAATCTAAAAGCACACCCCCCCCCACAGACCTAAAGAGCTGACAATGGGTAGAATTTTGCCTCTGTCTCGAAAGCTATTATCATATGAAGGTACAGAATAAAGGCATTTAAAACGCAACACGAGTTAAGAACACTTGGGTCCATTGATTTAAGGTTTAAATCCGAAACACATTTAGTAGTAATTCCTATTGAACTCAGAGGGACTTACCTCTGAGTAAGTATGTTTAAGATTTCACTGTATAAGTGCTTAACTCTCTGTTGAATTGAGAGCTCTTGTTTGGACCTCAGAGTGCTTCACCCAAGGGCAGGCATGGTTTGGAGCTGTTTAGCTAAGACTCCTTAGATACGTGTCCTCTTGAAAACAGACATGCTTGCAATCCCTAGACTCTCTTAGTGGCGGCTGTGTCTCATTTGTCCATCTGTTCCTCCTGTTAAATTTATGGCATGTAGGAAAGGAATCCACCAGGATATTGTTTGCATACCCACAGGGTTTCCTAAACTTGGGTCTCCAGCTGTTGTTGGACTACAACTCCCATCATCCTTAGCTAGCCAGATCAGGGATGATGGGAATTGTACCACCCAAAAAGTTGGAGACCCAAGTTTAGGAAACCCTGCCATAGGATGTGGAACAAATTTGGCAGTTCAAAGATGATTACATAATATGAACTTAAGAAACACTATCTATGTGGCTTTTCTTTCTCCTTCGCTGCATCTTTATATGTATGGAGATTGAAAGAAAATGGATATGTAAGAATAGAAGAAGTGGGATCTAAATTTTGGGTTTTACCTACTGGGAGAGCTGCATGACCTGAGAGAATGTTCTGTTGAGTGATATTGCCCTCAGATGTATTTGGTCATAGGGCTGGGAGAGGGTAAAATCACATTCTATATTCCTACCTCTTCCCCATAGCAGCATAGCTGATCATTTAGACTATTAACAATTAGTTAATCCTCAGTGGGGCACCTTAGATCAGTTTTAAGAGATATGAAAATAGTTTCTCATTGGCAAACATGGATATAGCTGAGGTCAAGCACTCCAGAAAAAAAAACCAGGAGGCCAGGTATTATCGACACTTGCCTGTACAATTGCCCTAGATTTTTCATGTATAACAAAATCAATGCTAAGGAGCTCCAGGCAGGGGCCTTTTGTATTAAATTTAATGAAGTGAATGTCCCCAAGGCCCTTTCATAGGAGGTTATCTCTGTCAACCTGGTAAAGTACCCCGCTGTCTCAATGCCTTAAATTTAAAAGTGAATTATGCAGCAGGGACATTAAGGCTTCAGCCTTCATGCAGACTAATGAATATGCTTATAAAGCTATATTAGAGCTATGCATGTAAAAATAACTCTTTACAGAAATAGTCAAGCCAATGAGACCACCTACTAGAACACATCTGTTCTGTGCTGACATAACTTGCACTACTCAGAAACAGGAAATGCTTTAAAATAAGATGAGAGGAGCTTATGTATCCATCACGGTTCATTTTCATCAGAGCTCTTTCCTTTGGATGAAACAGGTCATTCTGTGGTCTGTTGAAACAGTTTTCTCAGTGAATCAATCAATTTACGTGAAAGCACTGAAACCTCATATTATGGCCACAGGATGATATGGAGCCCTTAATTAGTTTTTCCTGATCAAATTGCTGCCAAAAGCACTTGGACTTCCACTTCAGGGAAAAAATAAATAAGATAAGCTGAGAATTTCCCAGCTGGTATGACTGACGCTTCTGCTGAAGCCCTGGCCGACTGCTGGAACATTTGGATTGATCAGGCCATTGATATGATCGCTACTGAGCACCCTTTCCTGCTTCATGGAGCCCACTTGGCTCCCTGATATACTCCATAGCTTAGACAAGGAAACAAGCCAGAAGATGGCTTGAATGTGAGTGAAGGAAAACTCCAGTTGAATGCAACAAAACACTGGTGAGGGCTCATCATTGGGCCTAACTAGTGGCAGTGAAGGCACCAAAGAAGATATACTCCATTGCATTGTCATTGTGCCAACTGAGTTGTAAATTGTTTTATTCTGTCTCTGCTGCTTTTATGTTATTTTTACTGACATATTTTTAATTATTTTATTTTAATATAGTGCATTTTGCACACTGCCTACGCAATTATATTAATGGGCAGCCAAATACAATCTAATAATAATGATAATAATAAAAAGAAATATTTTAATTGCAAAATGTTTTGCTGCCCCATCCAGACATTCCTCCCTTTATCTCTTTTGAGTCTCTGCTGAAACAGCCTGCTTCTCCTTGGTGCATGGTGGGACCAGCCCTGATTGAATCACTTTACAGTGATGGCCATTCACAGACCAATTAAATTTGTTTCAATTACTTTCACAGGACTAAGATGGCTTATATCAAAGCAGTCTGATTTAATTTATGCAGTAGGCTTTTTTGTGTGTTTGGTTCTGTGGAGCCAATATGGCACAGTACCATTGCAAAGAAATAAAAATAAATACATGCACATATTTACAGAACTAGGATCCCATGGACTTAGCATTTAATGGTTTTATGGTTAAGGTTAGGATCTTCTGAAAATATTAGCAGTCTATCTACTTGTATGGACTATGATAAGGGTGGAAGCCTCACATACGCAGATCAGAGGTATTCAGACATTGTGATGCAGTGATGGCCAGAGTGACTGCACTGGGCAGAGCCATAGATGTATTGTATTTGATTAGCAAGTGGGGCAAGTCCATCCTGCTATTTTTCTTTTCAGTTACAATCCTATAATAAATGTCTATTTTTTTCCAAATATTGGATAAGTAAGTTTACACTAATTTGACTTTGCAGTGGTCAAAATGCCACTATACCATATTTGGTCAAAATGGCTGTTTTCAGTGTAGCATTAGTATTGAACTACTACAGTGGTGTGGTGACCTGAACAGCTAATTATGCAATTACATACCATGGTGGGTCACAACTCTGCAAGGAAATGGCATTTATTGCCAATGACACATCATAAATGCCCTTCACCCCACTTCTGCACAGTGGCTCATCGCATAATCAAGGCTGTGGTTCTCAAGCCACCTACTCTAAACTCACTTTATTGAATTATATTGCATTTTTTTCTAGAATGTGTAGTTTAGTACAGCAGCCCATGGGGCTTAAACAAGATTAAAAAAGATAGTGTGGGAGTACTAGACTTGGTCTTCTGTTCTGAACTCATCATCAGCCTCAAACGATAGTATGACGTTATTGATCATAGCGTGCTACCATTTTCTGCCTGGACCACAAAGCTTGTGAGCATTTTAAAAGGCAGACCTATAATTATAGCAATTCACAAATTTAGGGTCAGCAAAGGTTATCATCATAAGACTGTCTGGTACCCAAGGATTTTGTTGCTGAAGCAGCAAATGCCTCTGTCATCATTGGATTCAGGTGTGGCCTTTGATGTCCTACAAATGTATCACAATATGCAAATGGAGTATCATTGTTTTTCAAATTATATACACCAACAAACAGCGTTATATGTCAAATAACAATGAGGCAAATGAAAGGGTAACACAATTCCAAGAGGATGTTACAGACAGAACACTGAGTCACATATTGCTGACAGTGGTCACCTGCTTTCTTATTTTAGGCCTCCTTTGCATATGATATTTTTCTTTTAGGATTGTATAGAGTAGGCTGGATCAAAGACAAAGTGGGAGATTGCAGGAAGTACATCATAGAGAGGCTACAATACATCACAGACTGCCCAGCTTTTAAAGAAAGGAATACCCACCCTTGTCCACTAGTGGGAGGAAACTCATGTATGCTGCCTTGAGCTTCTTGTTGGTGGGGGGTGAGCACAGGATACAAATAAGATTTTCCCTTTTTTTCCTTTTGGAAAGGCCAAATATTGTGTGGTTTTGACAAAGTCTGGGGACGAGTCTCTATTCTGCACAGATTCTGACAGTCTGACAGAGAGAGAGAGATGTCAAAAGCGGCAGTCTCCAGACAAAATGAAAGAGTGCGAGTTAGAGGCGTGTGTGTGTAAGGCTGAAAAACAAGTTTAGCAAATAGACTTCCATCCTTTCCTAAAGGAGGAAAAGACGAAGAAGAAGGGAAAGGGGAAGAAAGAGAAAATACTTGGATTCTGTGTGTCCTCAGGAATCGAAAACATCTATGATGTCTGCGTTTCAGAAATGCACAAACACAACAACAACGGCAAAAATGGCAATATTCCTACAAATAATAGTAGGAAGGTAATAAAGCTGCAACGTAGTCCTTGGGTGGAACCTGCTGACGGAATCGATTAAAGGCAAAACCAGCCCCGGGCCAGGAGCGAGGTGCTGGGAGGAGTTCCCATGGCAATGGGAGAGGTGGCGCTTCTCCTCCTCCAGATGCATCACGGAGACCATTCGCCACGTTTCCCACAAGCAGCGCCAGGCGGGGGTCCTCCGAGGAGTCCCTGCGCACGGCGGAAGCGCCTCGCCAACACAGCTACCGGCTCCTCGGTCGGGCTCCCGCTCCCCCCGCCCCCACCCCCAGCCTCCGCAACGCTGCGAGGACAGCGGCTGCCTGCACTGCAAAGCCGCAGCCCTGTGCAGCACCATTCCCCATCGACAGCTCCCGGGAAGCGGGCGGGGGCCGGCACGCTGGCGGGCGGGCGGGGGGCGAGGCGGGGAAAGCCGAGGGGCACCGGCCAACCAAGCCTGGAAAGTGCCCGGCGGGGTCTGCCTCCTGCCGCTCTCCAGATCGGACTCGGGCTCTGATTGGCCCGGCCCGACTGTCAGTCAGACTATCAAGCCGGCTGGTTTAGATGGGTGGGTTAGGCTGAGGGATTTGCTCTTGAGCCTCGGCAGGAGCGGCGTAAAGTGGGTTCTCAGAGTGAGAGAGGGAGAGGGTGGGTCGGCCGGCGGCTGGCTGGCTGGGGAGATAGCAAGGCAGACAGAGAACAGCTGTCCGGGACGTTGAATGAAAGGGAGAAGACATGCACTCATCGGATGGGAATTTGCAGCCCTGCAAGGCGGCACGAAGAGCCGAGTCGCTCGTTTGCTTTCCTAAACAGTGAGTAGCATTGCCAGGAGGGAGAGAAGGAGGGAGGGGCGGGTGAGTATCAATCCATGGCGTCTGCACTCGCACCCCATCAAATTCCAGCCGCTGCCTTTTGCAGATGTGGCTGCAGCCAAAGTTTTAATGGGGGTGGGGGTACTGGTGCTAGTGGTAATGGTGGTGGTTCCACTCCTGCTGCTACTCAATGCAGTGAGTTTAGATGGAGGCATCTTCTACCCAGCTCCTCCCTATGGCCTGTTTGGCTCCCTGCATCTCACAGGTGAAATGAACTTCAGTCTTCAGTGGTGATCAAGCCCTGTCTGGTCCTCTTCTCTCCTTTCTCTCTCTCTCTCTCCCCCCCCCCCATCTCTTTCCCTCTGTTTTTCATCTGCAATGCTTTCAAGAAGCAGAAGGGCAAGCCCGACCTCTCACCCAGCATGAAGAGGTGCAAATCGGATGAGCTGCAGCAATCAGACGAAGACTCTGCTGGGGCTGAAGATGCCCCTGTCCTATCCACCATGGATGCCAAGGCTGGGGATTCAGCTGCCGCCCTGTCAGATTTGGCTGCCTCCAATCCAAACCCTCCGCCCCATCCTGTTACCCGGAGTAAGCCTCCTGATTTAAAGGTAAGCTTTGGTAGGTCTATCTCCCTTTTGGGGAAAAACAAAATAAAAAATAAAAAAATTCCTTCCAGTAGCACCTTAGAGACCAACTAAGTTTGAAAAAGAAAAACAGAAGGCATATTTTCATTTGTTTTGTTTTATTGCTGCTTGGAACGCACATTCCAGTTTCCAGCTGGCAGACGTTTAAATTATTGACAGCTGCAAAAATATTACAGGTGCCGCATTTATGAGCTGTCTTTTTAAAGGCATGTCAGTCAACCCAATGTTTACCAAATGGTAACACTATCCAACTTGCCTGGCAAGTTCCTGGTGAGAGGATTCCTTACACTCATATAAATAATATTGGTCTACCTTTAAGTCATCTTTGCCATATTCCTGTTATACAGATAAATTCTTTGTAATGCATCCCAGCATTGGTGCAGACAGCGTTGATGCAATCAGATTCAATTATTTTTTTGAACACCTGTGTCACACAATCATTTTTATTATAAATGCATTTGGACTCCAGGCCTAGAAGTGAGTCCTGTCGAATTCAGTTGGACTTACTATTTGTTTGACATATACTGGATTGTGCTCTTAATAGTATCTAGTTCCAGATTTTGCCCAGTGGCTGTTTCATAAGAACTATAACTTACTGTTATTTGTTCTCTGTGTGTGTCAATTTATGCCCAGTTGTATGCCGGTGGCATAATGCCGTGAGATGTCGTAACAGCCAATAGCATAACAGGGACATTTCACATGTTTATTTCTTTGCCAAAATGGTTCGGGCATGCAGCTTTGTCTCAGGCTTGCTAGAAGCCAAGTGTGACTGTCAGGAAATCGTTCATTCTGTTATAATGGTTGTGTCTTGTTTTTTGGTTTCTCCCAAACCCTTAATATTGTACATGGTCACAGGTAGGATGCTGGATCTTAATGGGCCATTGGGGTGAACCAGCACTTATATATATCCATTGCACGATACAATTCAAAGCTTCCTTTTCCCTAACAATGTAGTCATGTAAATCTTTATGTAGTTGCAAAATGCAGCTGAAGAAATCTTTATCAGTGGTAAAATAGAACTTTTATACACAGTTATGACACAGACACATTGTGCAAAATAGCTCTTCTTAGCAGTACTATGCATTAAGTGTTGTGGGATGAGTATAATCTGAATGAATGGTTTATTGGCTTGCGGTTTAGGAATTTCCCAGCATCCACAGCTGCCTCCTCGTGTGTGTGCTGTTGAGTCACTTTGCTTCTGTAAAAATAGAGTGATATTTATTAACCTGTTTGGTAAAGCAGTTTTAAGTGTATAGACAAAGAGTGCAAAAGGTTACACTCAAGTGGAAGTTCTAATACTATACTATGTTTTTGTAGACTTCTACATAGTGATTCAGTCACCTTTGGAAAATAAGACTCCCCTCCAGACTACCAAGCAGGGGGGAAAACCATTTATATAGTAG
This sequence comes from Lacerta agilis, assembly GCF_009819535.1. Taxonomy (NCBI): domain Eukaryota; kingdom Metazoa; phylum Chordata; class Lepidosauria; order Squamata; family Lacertidae; genus Lacerta; species Lacerta agilis. Next base: position 55,130,776 of record NC_046317.1, read on the forward strand.
AAGAAAGTTGTTCCTGTTGCTTTTCGATTTGGTCCCTATTATGTCACAATGTTAGGCAACCTTCACCAGCCAGGTAACCTCCAAGTATTTTGGACCACCTATGTTGACTGGTGTTTATGAGAGTTGTAGTCCAAAACATCTGGAAGGCATCAGTGAAGGCTGATCTTAGATATGCTTGTAATATCTGTGGACCTCAGCAGAAGATCCTTGCTGCTGTTCTAATAGAAATAATTCTGCAGAGGCAGCTTGGAAGGCAATAGGAAGAATTGCTTATTTATTTAGTGATCAAATGTATACACTGCTTAATAGAAAAAGTAGTCTTCAAGTTGTTCACTTAAAATATAACTTTTCAAAAATCAATAGAAATGCATATAAATATACAACAATCGAATAGAACTTTTAAGTAGCTGACTAAAACTATATCTCATAGGTAAAACTAAATTGTGCATAAAAAGTAGAAAGTTACAGAATTAGGTACTGTATCAAAGTCCAGGAAAGTTTTAAATATTTGTATTTAAAAAAAAAACATTTAAAACTAGTTACTGCTGCCTCTGGAGAAAGTGTGAGTGTGACTACTGAGAAAGCTCACTTCCATGTTGTCACCAGGTGACAATTTGCTGGTCGTAGAACAAGGGTCAGCAAACTTTTTCAGCCGTGGGCCGGTCCACCATCCCTCAGACCATGTGGTGGGCTGGACTATATATATTTGGGGGGGGGGGATGAACGAATTCCTATGCCCCACAAATAACCCAGAGATGCATTTTAAATAAAAGGACACATTCTACTCATGTAAAAACACGCTGATTCCCGGACCGTCCGTGGGCCAGATTGAGCAGGCGATTGGGCCGCATCCGGCCCATGGGCCTTAGGTTTCCTACCCCTGTTGTAGAACAACCAGCAGGGTTTCCTTGTAGGCTCTTAAATTTGGACTTGGTCTGTACCAGGGAAAACAGTTTGCTAAGCACACTGATCCCAAATCATTTAAGGCTTTAAAATGTCAACAGCAAAAGCATGAACCTGGCTTGGTAGCTAATAGCCAGCCGGTGCAGACCTTGCATCGCTGTCGTAACATGTGCAGAGGTGAACCCCCCCCCCTTGAGCGTTCTAGGAGCTACATTTTGCACTAGCTGCAGCTTCAAAATTGGATGCAAGGATGGAACGGAAAGTGCAGAAAGCCCCTGGTTCAGTTCCTTGCACCTGCAGTTAAAAGGATCAAGCAGCAGGTAATGGGAAAGTCCTCTCTTCCTGAGACCCAAGAGAGCAACTGCCAGCCAGAGCTGTGGACAGGAGGGGCAAATAGATTGACCTGTATAAGTCAGCCATGCTTAATATACAGCCACACTTACTATAGTTTGCATCAGTGTATTTCCCCTTGTGTTAGCCAGATCAGTAGAGGCCTCTCTTACTATTGAAGCTGCGACAACTGAAGCAATTTGGCTACAGTGGGTCTTTGTTGAGCACACTGAAGCAGGACTTAGTGCCCTGAACATAACCTGTTGAATACACAGTAGTAACCCATTGCAGCAGCTACTAAGGAGATCAACAAGGAATGTTCATCTCCTCTGATAGGATTAAACACATTTACAGTCAGAAAATGGCCCCTGCTCACTCCCCTGGGATGCTTTTTATTTGGTTGTACTAAAACCAGAGGGCAAGAACAACCACAGGTGATGGAATATATATATATTAGAGTGCGCTGCTGTAGAGGAGGCTATTTAGGAAGTTCCACTGCAGACCTTTTATTGCTTCTTGGAATGGGAGAGGCACAAATGGCATTTTAGAGAGTATCAGGAAATTTCAAACAGTGGTGTGCTAGACATAATGTACTAGGAATAGCAGTGACATCAAAGAAAAACAAAAGGAACAATTTCCTTCCAGTTCCGGTATTTAACTGGAACACGGAACAAACTATGACCAGAAGGGATATGGAATGCTAATTATTTATTATCCCTTTTTCTTGAAAAGAACAAGATAAGAGACCAAAATGGGTGTTTTTCAGAAACCCATTATATGCTAATGCATGAAAAAATGTTCTCCTCCGTTGATAACATAATGGTCAGTAATAACAATTAGCACTTAGCAATAATCACACTTAGTATGTGTGGTGTTTCCCTTTCCATTTCTTTTTTTTGCCATGCTTTGCAAAAATGAAGGAGCATCTGGGTTCTCCATTTTATAGTATGAAACAATAATGTAGTGAAGCAGGAAACCCAGATGGCTGTAACTCATTGTCTTCAGAAGAACTGTGTTAGTTTACACGAGCTAAAAAGTAGAGCTGAATTACCAAAAGTGCAGCTGTTCACAACCCAGACCCTATTTTTAACATCAGAGTAGCCATTCTATTAATGACTGAATGTTGATTATATTTAATTTTGCAATTTTTCATAATTTCATGGTTGGAATGCCTGATGGAACTAAAAAGGGGTGCTGTTTGCATTTTTATTGCATTTTTATTTCAAGCAAACATAAAACAATAAACAAGCAATATATTTTACAATAAAGAGCAGAGTAAGAAAAGCAAAGAAATATAGAATCATAGAATCATAGAGTTGGAAGAGACCACAAGGGCCATCCAGTCCAACCCCCTGCCAAGCAGGAAACACCATCAAAGCATTCCTGACAGATGGCTGTCAAGCCTCTGCTTAAAGACCTCCAAAGAAGGAGACTCCACCACACTCCTTGGTAGCAAATTCCACTGTTGAACAGCTCTCACTGTCAGGAAGTTCTTCCTAATGTTTAGGTGGAATCTTCTTTGTAAATATGTAAATATGTAAATATAATAATAATAATAAATAATAAACTTTTATTTGTATCCCGCCCTCCCCGGCTGAGACTGAGCTTATATGTTGTAACCAAATACTTGAATACACTGGAAGAATGGGTTGGTTATATTCTGTTTTGTTTGTATAAGAGATAAAACTATACTTTATTGTGAAAAATGCATCATGTGTGCTTTGTCCTCCGGCTACCTTAAATTTGTGTTACTACTCACCCCCCAATAGGGTTGTGTCATACTTTACTATACAAAAAAGAAAGATTGCATAAATTAAAAGTTTTCCAAAATGTAATACTGGTAGCAGAGGACCTACCAAGAATTGTGTGATGAGTTCCTGATTTGTAATATCTAAAAACATTTTAGAAAGGTAGCTATGGAGATAAAGGGACCAGCTGATCAGTAATGAGAACAATTTCAGTAAAACCTGTCACCCCCCCCCCCAACTGCCCTCAAATTTGGGGCAGTTCCACAACAGGTGTTGATAGGAGCCTATAATTCCACACCCCTTCTAATGTCTTGACATTTTGGAACTCTGTCTTTTGATATCAAGCAATCACCTTCATTGTATTTTCTTTGGCACCTGCTGAAAACATCATTGTTTAGACAGCCCTACCCAGATGCTCAAAAGTTGTAAATTTTAATTTGTTTTAGTATTTTAACTATTTGTATGTTTTAAAGTATTGTTCAAAAGTTTTTTTTTGTTTTGTTTTATCCTTTTGTATACTTTGTTGAGGTTTTGGTTTACAGTCAAGTGGTGTATAAATTTTATGAAATAAATAAATTATGTACCAGCCGTGGACCAACTTCAAATACAGCTTCCTAGTTTGCACAGATAAGGACTTTAAGGTACTGGTAGCTTTGGACTAGTTTTTCCTCCAAATTTCATCATCGGTTACCATATCCTAATTCTGCTCTCACCAGATTGCACTTAAATGAAGCCAGGGGCGTACTTTGGTATTTCACTTTTCAGCGGCGCCCTGTGTGAGGCCAAAATTCAGTGCTCCCCCCATCCCTCACCTTCTGTTCTGCTCAGTTCACTGCGTCAGAGTTGCAACACTGTGCAGTGCGCCAGAGTCTCAGCGGTGGAACCGGTAGTGCTGCCCTAAAACCGCCTCTGAGGAAGCTTCAAGCAACATCTTGTATATAGTTGAAATGAATCCTTGAGCCGAACCAAAAATAGACGTTAGAAAGCAGCCACTTGTCACCAGTAGTCTCCCTTTCTGTAGCCCCGAGAACAGACAAATGCAAAATGCCTTTTTAACGCTTTATTCTCTCCTATGTTAATACAACTCTTATAATCGATACTTCACTAAGTAATAAGCACTGAACTTATTCCAATAATCTAACACCTTGAGCGAATAGTTGGTATACTATCCCAGCACAGCATCGATCCTAGTAATTGGCTGGTAACCAATTAGTAGGTAGGAATCTTACAAAGGCAGAAGTTACAGTGCTTGGATTAGATGTAGTCCCTTTTTATATGTGTATCCTAAAGATTTATCACTGGATCTTTGTATGATTTTTCTCAGAATTACTCTCCTGGACAGATCCCATCATCATAATCATCATCATTAAATTTGAATATAAATTTGAAGTTTCCAAACTTGAGCTATTGGATAACTACTGCCCAGTTGTGAATGTTCCTTTCTTAGGCAAGGTAATAGAGAGGATGGTGAATGGCCAGCTGTATGCATGTCTGTATCAAGCCAATCATCTGGACTCATTTCCATCTGGTTTGAGGCTTGAATTTGATACTGAAAACAGCCTTGGCTGGCCTTATTGATGAACTTTATTGAGAGGCAGGAGGAATGCTACCCTGTTGATTCTCCTAGACCAGCTTGGTGACTTTTAATACCATTCACTATGGTATCCATCTGGAGGGGCTCAGTTGATTGGGAGATTGGGCGGGGTGGGGGTGGGGCAAGTTTCGGTGGTTTGATTCCTACCTTCAAGACTTCAACCAGAGGGTGCATTGTGGGACTTCTGCTCTGTCCCCCTGTGTCCCACAGTGTTCCGTCTTGTTACCCATGTTATTTATTTCAGGGGTTCTCAAACCACGGCCCATAGATCACCAGTGGTCCAAGAGCTTCACTCAGGTGGTCTATGTCTATGGATTTGTGGTTGAAGATGGGAGAGAGCACATCCATTACGCTGAATATCCATATTGGTTTTTAATTAATTCAAACAGTAATACAATATAAGAAATAAAAGAAGCAAGAAGAATACACTTAAAAACCATGCAGCATCTAGCATAGTGGATTATAATTGCTACCACAGGCAGAAAAAAAAACCGTTAAGTGGTTATTCAGCAAATTTCAAGTGGTCTGGGGTGTGTGTGTTTGGGAACCACTTGGATCAGAATAGGTAACAGTGGGTTAGATGAATGGAAAGAAGTCTGACACAAGGCTGTTTTAACACTTTATAACAGGGATGGTGAAACTGTGCCTCTCCAGATGTTGTTCAGCTCCAATCAGCCAGAATTGCCAAAGGTCGAGGATGATGGTGATTGTACTCCAGCAACAATTGGAGGGCCATAGGTTCCCCATCCCTGTTTTAGAACTCACAACGATGAGAGTGAACAAGTAAGTCTGCATTCCTACTTTCTGCCGCAAGTTGTAGCATGTGAAAAGAGAGCTCGCATTTTGAGATGCGTGTGCTGCAGAAGTGGACAGGACTAACAAGTCTCCCTCCATGCAGCCAGCTCCAGAGAGTGGCAGGATCAGGCATTTGCCAAAACCTCATGACCAGCAAAGCACTTAAAATCCACATGTCCGCATTCAGGAGATGTATAGGTCTGCTTTCATCGTATTAAACTTTGCACTGGAAAGCAGAAGCATGGGACTATTCATGCATCCATTTTCTCCAAAAGTGGAATCCCACAAAGACTCATTCGTACAACTCATTTTGTTAAAATCTGCCCAGGATGCCCTTTTAACTGACATATTGGGAGCTGAACCTGGACCTTCATTCATAGATCTCTATATTTCAGCATTATATCAATAGCCCCACATTCACCTCATTGGTTAGAGCTGGGTTTGATCTGTTAATTTAATAATGAAGGTGCTGTTGTAAAAATATGCACCCTCTTTGTTGCAGAACATTCAGACTTTAATGTTCTGCTGGATCCTTAGCAGGAAATAATCCATTCTCCTGTGATTGGGGAGGAAAGAGTGCAGGGTTGCATACATACATCCTTAGCAGGAAATAATCCATTCTCCTATGATTGGGGAGGAAAGAGTGCAGGGTTGCATACATACCTTTATCCAAATAAAAGTTCAAATCATCTGGTGATGAGCAAGCCTTTAAGAGCAGAAGTGGACTAGGAAAAAGTCCTGGCAAGACACAACAGCAGATGGATGACCTAATTCTGCCTAAGATTGGATGGGCAGCAGTTATAAGCTCAGCAACAGGAGGCCTGAGTTCATAATAAATTCAGTGTCATAAATAAATACATAGCCCTTCACTTTACTAAAGGGAGAATTTAAAGACCTACGGAGAATTGGTTTCTAACTGCTGGCCAAGCTTTTACTGATCTGCTATCAATACGATTTTTTGGCAACCTTTCCCCAGATGTAGTGGCATATCCCAATTTTTCCCAGTAGCATCTTCCAGAGATTAAAAACACATTGCTAATAGCTGGCCACAAGTTCATTTGGGATTTCTGCAACTAAAAATATGCACCTTGCAGAATCATTAGAGTGATGAGCTGGGCATGAAGTGATTCCACAAAGTGAACCTACGTTGCCAGCTTGAGGCAAAGTGCTTCTAGAAGGCAAACAAATATTCCCATTTTTACATGCCTGCTAATTTTGCTACTGGTGGGGATAGTTTAAAGAAAAGATGGAGGATCTTTTTCCTATGAAGGTCCATTAACCCATTGGAAAAGGCAACCAGGAGTTGGAACTGCATGTGGGCACACAGCTGATGGAGTGGAGCTGCAGCCAAAAGCAGTAGAAGTGCACAGTATTGCATCACTCTCTCTGTTATCCCTTGATCTTCCGCTGTGTCACCCCATCTCTCTCTGCTTCCTTACCCCCTTCCATTACTCTGAAGAGCTGGATGATGCTATGGGTTGCATGATGTTTGGTTGTGGATTTCCTGAAGTTTGGTTGTGGGCTGCAGGCTCCCTACCACACTATGCTGACATAGTGTCTCTGTAACCTTGTGTTTCCTTCTGTTATGGTGGTCCTTCCTTTTGGTTGCTGCCCGGTGGCAGTGACCGTCTTAATTTTCATAGGAAGCTGCCTTATACCAGGCCAGACTATCCATCTATCCAGTCCAGCACTGTCTCCTCTGGCCACCAGCATCATTCACCCAGCATCTCACACCAGAGCCTTTCTTGCCACCTGCTATCTGATCTCGTTGAACAGGAAATGCCAGAGGTTGTACATGGGACCTTCTGCAGTAGCAGCTGGCGGGGTGGCACAGTGGCACAGGTTGGGCTCTACTGCTCTCCTCACTTCTGATGGTCATAATGGAGTTGTATTCCAGCAACATCTGGAGGGAGACTGGTTCCCTGCCTCTGCCTTAGGCAATCAATGCCCAAATTCTAGCACACCAACCATCACTGTATTTTTTCTTTATAAAGATTTAGTGCAGTCTTCTGAGTGAAAACTTAGTAAACAACAGCCTTGGGTCTCATTTTCCTTTGCTTTTGTTTATAGGCATTCTGTCTTTGTAATAAACGAAGACCTGAATGTTTTAAGATAGCAGTTTTTGTTTTGTTTTGGGTGTAGTCTTCTCTTGCACATTTTGCTGAGTGTAACATAATATAATTTAGTCCTTGGTGAAGTGCAAATCAGGCTCCTTCCAAGCCCAAAGTGCAGTGAGAACAGCATTGCTTTCCTTATCTAAGCGTGACTGTGTATAGGTCCTGTTCTTTTACATAACTATGAATGTTTTGCATTGTAAGGTGTTGTCATAATTCTTTGCAAGCTGAGCGCTTAAACTTTGTGCTGGGAAAATCTCCCCTGCAGTTAAATCATGGGCTCAGACAACTCTCCAGCATAGTAGCAGTATAGCTGTTCATCCTGTTTCCTGACACTGTTGAGGTTGGAACTGAGAGTCACATTAGACAGGATGCTATATGCACCATTAGCAAGTCCCATTGGTACCAATGGAAGTTTTTTCCCTGGGCCTAATAGAAGCATTGGCGTGTGGGGGTGGGATTTTTGTTGAGATGACAGTGAAGCAGGATGTCATGCTCCAGGAAATACCCTCAGGTATAGGGTCCCAATTGCAGGAGATACAAACCTTCACCAAAGGACTCACCAATGAGGGCAGGGTTGCAGATGCAGTATGTTTCAAACACAGAGAATTAGTCTAGGTTCATTACAGGAAGTTCAAGCAAGGTTCAGCACTGCATGTTAGGGAGACTAGAATCAGGAACTAGGAGCCAAAGAACAAGGATCCACAAATGCATTGTTGCTCTTTGGCCTGGAGCCAAAGCTTTTAAACATAATTACATGTTTAAGTATTTTGTTTTGCACCCCACAAGAAGCCCAACTTCCATTTGGAAACAAAAGCAGCAAGTTTCTAGTCCTCTTGTTGCAGCAATAAACACTGTAAACCAGATGGTAAAAACTAAAATGCTAAAGGGTTTGCACTGGACTAAAAGGGAACTCAAATTCATTATACATTTTCAGTTTCCACAAAGATTTTGCAGAAGCTGACTTAACATTTTTCACATTTGAATGGTTTGATTTCGAAATAGAATGTTGCAGAAATGCAGTCTTTTCACCACCTGCAATTTGGCACCTGCCATGTTGGTTAAAATAATGTGCTGTTGTTGTTTAGTCGTGTCCGACTCTTCATGACCTCATGGACCAGAGCACGCCAGGCACTCCTGTCTTCCACTGCCTCCCGCAGTTTGGTCAGACTCATGTTGGTAGCCTCGAGAACACTGTCCGACCATCTCGTCCTCTGTCGTCCCCTTCTCCTTGTGCCCCCAATCTTTCCCAACATCAGGGTCTTTTCCAGGGAGTCTTCTCTTCTCATGAGGTGGCCGAAGTATTGGAGCCTCAGCTTCAGGATCTGTCCTTCCAGTGAGCACTCAGGCCTGATTTCCTTAAGAATGGATAGGTTTGATCTTCTTGCAGTCCATGGGACTGTCAAGTGTCTCCTCCAGCACCATAACTCAAAAGCATCAATTCTTCGGCGATCAGCCTTCTTTATGGTCCAGCTCTCACTTTCATACATCATTACTGGGAAAACCATAGTTTTAACTATACAGACCTTTGTCGGCAAGGTGATGTTTCTGCTTTTTAAGATGCTGTCTAGGTTTGTCATTGCTTTTCTCCCAAGAAGCAGGCGTCTTTTAATTTCGTGACTGCTGTCATCATCTGAAGTGATCATGGAACCCAAGAAAGTAAAATCACTCACTGCCTCCATTTCTTCCCCTTCTATTTGCCAGGAGGTGATGGGACCAGTGGCCATGATCTTAGTTTTTTTATATATTTATCTTCAGACCATATTTTGCGCTCTCCTCTTTCACCCTCATTAAAAGCTTCTTTAATTCCTCCTCACTTTCTGCCATCAAGGTTGTGTCATCAACATATCTGAGGTTGTTGATATTTCTTCCGGCAATCTTAATTCCGGCTTGGGTTTTATCTAGTCCATTCTTTCACATGCAGGTTATGTTAATTATCAGCAGTCCATCAACTTGCAAATATATTGTTAATTTGGCATAAATGTGCGAACAAATTTCCTAACCTTGCCTTGTGAAAATAGGTGATCTCCTTCCCCTGCTCGGCTGTGCACTTCAAAACCTGAAGGTACAGCAAAGGAAAACAAAACCATCCCCAGAATGGTACTTGGATAGCTTTAAATTAAAATGGAGTATTGAATACCTATAGTTAACTGTGTTCAGCTCAGTTTTAAAACCGCTTACTGTCTTTGTTTCTGGCACCATTCTGGAGAGACTGTTTCAGGGTTCGACGTCTTTGAAGATTAGAAGCCTACTTCTGTCAGGAGACATTATCGTCTCGCCTTGTGGGATAGCTGGAGTGGGTGGATGTGACATTTGCCCTTTTTTACCCGTGAAGATTAGTATGTCCACTGTCAGAGCTCTTGCATAGTATGCTTGAAATGTGTGTCCTGCGGGAGAATAAGCTATTGCCTTTCAGTCTTAGAAGGTCATTGTCAAGGTGAGCCAAGTCCGCTACGGGTTACCTGGATATATTTGCTGTCAGGCAGCATGAACAGTACCAGCTTGGGCTCTGGAATGACATGATTAGTGACCGCCCTGTAAAATCATTTATCAGCTACTGTCTGGTTTGCTACTATGGGTTTCAGTCCTTCTCCTGCATGCTCAAACATTTGGTGCATGGAGTGTTGTGCTGTATAACTTACGCTAAATGTTAACTTTATCATTATGCCGCCCTTATGATAACACGGTGTTTGTAAGTGGACCCTTTGCAACACTTCATGCTTGCTGGCAACTCTTTCTTCTTGCCTCCTGCACTTGTTGTGGTGCTCACAGTGTGGTGTAGTGGTTAAGAGCGGTAGACTCGTAATCTGGGGAACCGGGTTCGTGTCTCCGCTCCTCCACATGCAGCTGCTGGGTGACCTTGGGCTAGTCACACTTCTCTGAAGTCTCTCAGCCCCACTCACCTCACAGAGTGTTTGTTGTGGGGGAGGAAGGGAAAGGAGAATGTTAGCAGCTTTGAGACGCCTTCAGGTAATAATAAAGTGGGATATCAAATCCAAACTCTTCTTCTTCTTCTTCTTCTTCTTCTTCTTCTTCTTCTTCTCACACAGAATTGTGGCATAATCACGATTATGATACTGTGTTGTACCGGATGCTAGTTTGATGGTCTTTTATATTCATGTTACGGTTTCATATTTTACCAAACCCTGCCTTGGGGTCACTTTTGTGAGATCATGTGGGCAAAAATTACATTACATAAATAATTCTTAAACGATACTTTGCTAAACCTGTACGTGGGATTTTGAGACATGTAAATGTTCAGTGATGTTTAATAACCTTTCAGGGAGAATAGCACATGGACTTTGAAAAACCAGTTTTTCCAAGTGGATTTGTGTGAGTTAAACAAGTAAATTAATTAGATATAAAGGTCACAATTCCTCAGGACTTCAGATGGTAGTTGTGTGCAGTTTCTTTCATTTCTGTTTGAGGTGACATTTAAGGAGGCTAAGGGAAGGCATGTGTGCGAGCGCAGACACACGCACCATTTTAGGTCACATTTGATTTTCCTTCCAGAACTGTGGCCAACCTCATACTGGTTATAAACTGTTCAGTTGGCCTGAAGTCTGGCTTAAAGAAAGAGAATCACTGCAGGGAGAGCGAGTAGGGGCCCTGAAGTTCCCCATCCACAATGAGCACATGGAGGGCCGACTGAGCAAGCACACACAGGTCATCTGCTCATAGTCTACCCCACTATGGTGAAATGTATTGCATTACTGTTTAAATTGTAGTGTTTGTTGCATCTAGGCATATAAATTAGCATATGGAAATTTTATTTGGATCTGTGTCCTCTTTTTTTGATTATTCATTTCTTCTTCTTTTGGTGATGTGTAAGTGTATCACACTGGTCCAAAGCAGGCACCATTGTGCAGACCTCAAGCCAAATGGAGGAATTATGCATGAGAAGCAATAACCAACAAGAGAACATACAAACTGGGGTAGGCTTGCCATTCCTAGCTGGTGGTTGTACACATCCTTTTTCACATTGAATTACGTGGACAGTTTGGTGTATGTGTGCTTTCATGGTTCTGCAGCTTGCAGCTATGGTGCGGTGCCTCTCTTCCCTCCAGAGGAGATTTGGGTGAGGCGTAGGGGGCGTGCAGTGGGAGGAGAAGAGGGGAGCCCTGTTGTGAAGGCTAGAGCCCTTTCACTGGTGGAATGGGTTTGCTGAATAACATAATACAGTATTATCAGACTGCATTTGTAACACAGATGAATGCCCTCTTCTGCAGCATAACTTCACTTTAACGTCTGTCTGTCTGTCCTGGATTTGAGCAACAGTCATTCTATGCCAGCCACCTGCCATTTGCAAAGCAAATGTTGGCTGATTCCAATGATGATGATGATGATAATACTTCAACAGTGAGTGCCCAAATGACATCACAAAAAGGAGGTATCAGTAGGCTCAGTGGGGAAAACAAGGGAGCAACCCCCCCCCCAAAGCCCAGTGAGAATTTACCATGTTCAGGGGGCACAGAATGCTAATGCTATCTGTTGGGGAGAGAGCTGGAAAACTCAGTTGTTGGTGTAATGGAGTATCCTGGAAGAAGATGAGGACATGGCTGGCCGGCTGGCACTTTGAACAGGAGCACTCCACAGTGAAGCATTTTGTGACAGGTCCCACTTGTCTTGACTAAGTTTCATTGGAAGCAGTGGGTCTTGAGTTTGCAACTGACTTGTCGCATTGGGTTCGATGGGACTTACCTAGGACTCGCGTTAGCTACATTTGGGCCCAGTGTGGTGTAGTGGTTAAAGTGCTGGACTAGACGTTGGGAGACCAGGGTTCAAATCTCAGCCACAATCTCTCAGCCTGATCTACCTCATAGGGTTGTTGTTGAGATAAAAAAGGGGGGGAAAGGACAGCTTTGAGGTGAAAGATGGGATATTAATTTAATAACACACACACACACACACACACACACACACACATATATATATATATATATATATATATATATATATATATATATATATATATATATTTCATTTCTTTTCAACGAAGACTCTTGTTTGTACAGGAAAGGCAAAGTGCTTTCACCTTTAAGTCATGGGGGAGGGGCTTACTGAAACACAGTGATTTTTTGAACTGAAGGTTGTATCTATGGCCAGAATCTTTCTTTTGATGTGGTAATTACCCGGAACAAACACCACCACTACCATCTTTATCATTATTCACCAATGTTCGTTTCATGTCATAAATACTGTATTTTGTTTGTCTGCCCCCCAGTGGTAAAAACCAGTATTTACCAGGTTGGGTCAAATTCTGCCTTTTGAATTTTTCTGCTTTGCCATTATAATTATTTGCTGTTGTTACATGAGAGTGTACACACATACACAATGAAATTGCTGCCATAAGATCAGTTCATGGTGACTTTACCGTGTCAAAAGTTATCATGATTTTGGGCCCCAGTACGTTGAGAGCAAGCCCTGCAAACTGTTCCAATAAAAAAGCATTTAAATATGTACCTTGAAGTCCGTTTTACAATTATTATTTTTAATTAGGTCAGTTGTTTAGCCAGAACAATAAATTAGATTACCCAAAGGGACAAAAGGTTTAGGTGTCTGCCTCTGCATATATGTAGAATATCTCTGTATATATGTGCAATACATGGAAACAGACTTTTACACTTTGGCCACTAGCAGTGCGCATTGGTAACTTGTCTAAAATTTTCATTTGCATTGTTTGGAAAGTGAGTCACATTTCATGCTTTGAAGGCTGTTATTGACTCACTCAGGTAAGATTGGCAAGTTAATACAACCATGATTGAATAGGATGCAGTATATCAAGGCTTGGGGTTAATTATATTAACACAAAAAGTGCTGTGCTAGATCAGGTCAAAAGCCTATCTAGTCCAGCGCTCTGTTCTCACAGTGGCTAAACAGATGCCTCTGGGAGGCCCATAAGTAAGTTCTTTATGCAATAGGACTCTTGCCACATGAGATTCAGAGGCATACTATCATTATCGTGTCCTCCTTGTAATGTGTGGCATGTAATTATTGTTTTGAGGTTATGGGTGGTGGCTTTTATTTTATTTTAAATCATTGCTTTAATTAGGTTGCCTCCAACAAAGTCATTGCACTCGCAAAGCAACTTTGGATCATGCAGTTGGACTTCCTCTTACTCTCCTCCCCACTACTCCTCTAAATCTGTTCCATTCATGCAGTGACTGCATTAGATTAAACCAATGGTATTGCGCTTTTGTATGTTCTGGCGACGAGCAGGTCTTTTATTCATTTCTATACCTTTTGGATTTATATTCCCACCTTTCCTTCAAGGAGCTTCAAGGTGACCATGCATGGCTTTCTTCCTCCCCATTTTATCCTTACAACCACCCTGTAAATTAAATTGTGCTGAGAGGCAATGACTGGCCCAAGGTCACCCAGTGAGCTTCCTGGTTGAGTGGGGATTTGAACCTTGGTCTCCCAGATCCTAGTCCAACACCTTAGCCACCACACCAGTGGAACCAATTGGCAGGTTCTGGTGCTGCTCTGCTGATCTCCCAGACCCTCCAGGTTCAGAAGCAGTATGCCACTAAATATCAGTTGCTGGGAACTAACAGCAGGGGAGGCCTGCTGCCTTCGTGGTCTGCTTATGAGCTTCCGAGTAATAGTTAGCTGGCCAGTTTGGGAAGCAGGTAGGATGACCACATATGCTTGTAAACAAACAAACAAAAACGGAGAGGAAGGAGATGCTTCACCACATAGAAAGGAAAAAAGAGGTCATGGATCTGCATAAAATCCCCTATCCTGATTTATATGTATGTGAAAATGTGGGGGAAATGGCCATCATTTAAACAGAAATACTATATATCTCAGGATTGTGGGTTCGAGTCCCACGTTGGGCAAAAAGATTCTTGCATTGCAGGGGGTTGGACTAGATGGCCCTTGGGATCCCTTCCAACTCTACAGTTCTATGATTGGATATCTCGCTATGGTAGAGAAGACTATAGCCAGTGCCCTCTTCGTGCCTACTGAGTTTCGCTGTCCATGTGTTGTCAGTGGGCAGCTTCAAGGCTAATGCTGCGCTCTCTCTCCTTATGGAGGAAGATAACTGGACTTTGGGTGCATTTGGATGTGAGGAATCTGGCGCTAGTTTTCCTGATTATAATGCTAGGACTTATGTCCTACTTTCTGACGTCCCTTTCACACTGCAGTACCTGTTGTGCCACGGAAGTGGGGCTTTTTGACTGACATGTTGCCCTATATTTCGTTCATACCAGTGGGCGTGGTTTGACACAGCAATGGGTGTCATTGGGCAATACTCCACACATGCCTGAGTCTGTTTCCACATGAAAACAGCAGGAAATAACTGTGTGCTGGTATACTGTTCCAAATTCCATCACTTTACTACCACAGTTTTCTAGGCTAAGGGGGCTGCACATGGATTTTTTCCTGGAATCAAATAGCACAGAAATGAAGGCTAAACATGCGCTATATTCCGTTAGTTTTTTTGGGGGGGGGGGAGTGGCTTTTACATTGTGTGAAAGCTCAAATCTAATGCGGAGATTACCTGCTTGGGAAATGTCAGGGAAATGAAATAAATTGCTGCGTGAATGCAGCCTTGGACCAGACGGTCCTTCAAACAGAGGACTGTTTCACAAAGAAGACTACCGGTATCCTCTGTGAAGTAGGACACACAGCCTCCCTAGAAACAGGATGTTAGCCTTGGTAGACATTTGGCCTGACTGTGCAGGGTTTTTCTTACGTCCTTTTGAGAAATCCATAGATCAGAATAATTTGCCAGCGTACATTTGCATGGTCTGGTTATGTCAGTTGTCATCTGTCCATTGTCTCCCAAAAGGAAACACGGAGAGGCATGGCGTGATGCTGTGAAAATAGCCTATTTTTCCTTCCCGGTCCCCAGCCTCCTTTAAGAAAAAAATGTGTTTTTTTTAATAGTTATTTTTAAAATGTGGGAACCAGGCATTTTGGTTCCCATGAACCTTTTTTTTAAAGGGCAAACGAAGAATCTAAATCCATTCTGTATCATGATGCAGAAATCTGTGGGTTTTATAGTTCTTTTCTACCTTACGTGCGCTCCGTTTCCATAGAGACTCTATAAATAGAATAAACTTTAAATCATGATGGCCCAAAGCAGCAATTCAATACAGTAGGGTTCCCCCCCCTTTCTTCCTGGTAATCCTTTTCACAGGTGAAAATCCATAAGATGTTCTGATTCTTAAAGTCAATTGGCTAATGAGGAAAGCTTGAGCCACTTGGCCCTTCTCCTGTGCAACTTTAGTGGCTAGTAAATTATTCCTAACTGTTAATGAGAAGAAAGGAGGACTAATGATTTGGGTACTAGTGGGAGTTGGGTGACTTGAGGCTAGTTTGCAGAAAGCTACACATTAAATGTTCTTCACTTTTGATTAAACCATGGGGTGCTGATGTGAGGCTCCCAGGAACCATGAGATCAAGTTGATGTTTGGGAAATGAATGTTTCTGCCCCTTCTCTGATACTTCAGTGGAGCTCAAACTAGGGTTCAGGCATAGAGAATGCAAAAAACATGGAAGGTTCAAGGTTCTTGTGTTGGTATACAAAGGGCTGATAAATGAGTCCAGGATCTTAAGCACTTCCTGAGCCCTTATTTCCCAGCAGAGTTCTTGAGAATTGAGATCATCCAGATTAGTGTTGTTAGTTGTGCCGTGTGTTCCAGAAGCCAACTGGCCTCAAGAGGCTATCAGACATGTAGTGTCACTGGGTCCCTGCTGTGGAATATTCCTCCTGGCAGGCATTCTAATTTTTGGCTTTCGGGCATCTCTTGAAGACTTTTTAAAAAGCAGACAGGCCTATTCAGTTGTTTAAAATGTCTCTTGATTCGCCAGTCATTTTAATGATTGCCCTACTGATGTTTTGTATAAATGCTTTTGTTAACAAATAGATAACCCTCCCCCCAAACAAAAGTTCCAAGGAGGGAGAGGATCCTGAGAGAGGAAGTCCCTGGTTGGAACCATGCAGAAAGGACTGACCCAGACTCAGTCCTTAACATGTCTAGTTAGGAGGACCACGTAGCTGGTCATTAGAAAAGACCTCTGTCTGAGACCGTGGAGAGCTACTGCCAGTCAGAATAAGCATTACTAGGCAAGATGAACCAATACTCTGATCTGCTATATGGTGGGTAGCTTTGTGACAAGATGAGTTATGCATTCACAGGCAAACCAGAACACAGGTGGGCTGAAGATCCTCTGTGGTCTGCTTTGGATTTATTAGATATTCGCTCCCTAACACTTGCCCCATGTCATGCCCATGTTGTGACATGCAGCACACAAGCCTTGAATAAGCAAGGTGACATCCAGAGGAGCAATTTTCTTCAACAGTGCCTCCCTTGACATCTAAATCTACCCCCTTTTTGAAAGTTAAAAGGCTTTAAAAGGGAAGGCCTCTGGCCTGGAGCCCAACATCTCTCCAAGAGTTTTTTTTAACCATTGCATTGTTTGCACTGGTATATAGTCTGCACTGAGTGTGAGATCCTTGGAGGTGAGTATGCTGCTCTTTTATTAGAATTGGGCTCAGTTGTTTCTGCTTCAGGGACTCCTGCCTTGGTTTGTTCTGTTTGCTTTGATGGAATGTGATGGAAGCTTGCACTTCTCATGCAAAGATTCACCTGCATGGTGGCCCTGGTCCCACAAGAAAGCCCTGGTCTCAGGTCAGCTGCTATTCTTGCAGCAGCAGTGGACTTTTGAGTCTTCAGCTGTTTTCCAGTACAAAATCATTAATTTAATTAGAAGAGAGTGCTGATGCAGACTCCTTGTCAGTGGGCTGCTTAGATCACTTTTCTAAATGCTCTTCAAACTGCGGCTCCTGTAGGGTCACCGTTTGTCAGATTTTTCAAAAGAACTCAGCATTGTTGGGCTTGTTACATATTAATGATTTCACATAACCAAGCTCAGTCTGGTTTATTCATAACGAAAGAGCATTACAGGTTAATCTTTCTGCAAGAAAAATAAAACAAGATAAGAAGTAATGTATGGCCAAATACCATGTTCTCTTGGGAGAGCAGAATGTACAGAATGTCCTTGTTGTCATCCTTCAGAAGATCTGATCCCATAATTAGACATGCAAATGAAATTAGAAAATTTCCCACATAGTTTATTCATGAAAAAAAAAATCTTTAACTATGTTTGCATCCACTAACATTAGCTAAACCCTTTTTTTATGACCATGGACAACATGTAACATGGATTGGAAATACCTTTTATTTCATCGCCTAGGGATCCTTGATCAATACATAGGAAGAACTTTTATCTACATTCCATGCATAACCAAACCGTGCCCCATAAGCACCACAGACTAATGAATGGATTCGAAGCAGCCCAGGTTCTGGGAGTTGCGGGCTAGGAGCAGGCTCTACCACACACTTCTCTTCCACAGATCAACTTATTTGCCACGGCCATTAAACACTCACAGATATGGGGTGATGTGGTGGGAAATTTGTCCTCTGCTCCAAAAATAGCAACAGGCTCATTTGAAATGGCAACTCACCCAAGTTGCCACCCAGCGGTCTTTCTGGGGGACAATCTGTTGTTTACTTGCTTTGATATGTTGCAAGATATGGCAGGATCAACACTTTCCTGCTCCTGACTTCCAGCTTCCTTGGAAAGATTATGTGGCTCTTTCATTCCATCTTGAAGACATTTTTGCTGCATAGGCGATAAATGCCTTGGACTCTTGTAGCCTATATCTTAATACAGTAATAGCCAAATCTGATTCTCTCAAGATGTTGTTAGGCCACAACTCCCATCAGCCTCAGCCAGCATGGTCAGGGATGATGGGAGCTGCAGTCCAACAACATCTTCAGGGCACCACATTGACTATCCAGGGTGTAAGACCAGCATTTTGTCCCTTGTTCTGGCATTCTTTCCTGCCCCATGTTACTTGGATTGTGGGGGAAACCTGAGTGGGCCACCACCAAGGCTTTTAGCTACTAAAGCCCCTTAAACTCTGAAGAAAGGAAAATCTCCTATTCAGTTTTCAATGATGATTTAATGAAGGAAGCTATGGTGTGCTTTTGCACTTATACATGAAAACCTATAGCTTCTATAAGATGCATCTGATTAGGCTTGACTTGAGTAACTGTAACCATAGCTTGCCTTGTGGTTTGGCAAAAGCAGCAGAACATCCAGCTCTCTTCTGGACTTTCTTCTCTTTCTCTCTCAGTCTAGTGAAGCAAAAGCCTAGTGGCTTTGGCAAAAGCTTGTGCCGCCTCACGGGACTCCTTAAAGCAAGAGTTTTCAGGACAAAGGGGTAGGAGTTACCATATATTCTGGCGTATAAGACTACTTTTTAATCCAGGAAGATCTTCTCAAAAGTCGGGGGTCGTCTTATACGCCGGGTGGAGAATCTGCAGTCGAGTATACCTCAAACACTATATTTTAACTGGAAAAGTTGGGGGTCATCTTATACGCCCAGTCGTCTTATATGCCGGAATATACGGTAATATCTATAGGTGGCAGGTTCAGTTGGGGGGCAGAGTATATCTTGTTAAAACATATTTAAAAGGCCAGGAAGAAAAGCACCTGCTATGGAGAATGCTTTTGCAAATTGAAGAGCTGTCAGCAAAAAGTGTGGAAACGACCATAGGACACCTGCCACACCAGTCACAGTTGGGTGCAGATCAGAGGCAAAGAACCTATGGCCCTCCAGATGGTGCTGTACTCCTATTAGCCCCTGCTAGCATGGCCAGTGTTTGGGGATAATGGGAGTTGTAGCCCAGTAACGTCTGGAGGCCACAAAACTTCCCCACCTCTGCTGCAGATCTTAATGCGCTATAGTGATCTCCTTTAAAACATCCAGCTGTGACAATGGATAGGGCATACTATGCCAGGCTTTGATTGTTGCATAGGAATGGTGAATAATCCTCATGTTTAGTACCTTTTCCATCCCTTAAGAAATATGTCGGGGGGGGGGGGGGGGAGGAACACACGACATTATCACAGTTGTCACTGTGCTATTAAATGATGCAACCATCATAATCCTTACCCCACATTGCTCGCATCCATTGCTTCCTGCCCGGCAAAAGTGCTGGATTCTAGCTGACGTAGGATCTTTCAGGAGGCATGGGGGAGCAGTAGGTGTGTATAAGTGTGTACTGGTGGTGAATTGTGATAGTTCAACAAACGGTGGTGGTGGTGGAACCCAGGGGTTAATCAATGCTGAGAGTGCTCGATCCCTAAGTTCATGGTCATGAAATGTGAAATATTGTACTCCAGATTGTTATGTGTGGGAGAGCCTGGACTTCAGAAAAGCTACACCAGTTGGTAACAACAGAAGATGCAGCTGCAGGATTGTGGCAATATTGCGAGCTAATTTTTCCCTCTGTGTTCTGTGCCGTCTGTGTTATGTAAGAGAAGCCCTGTGTAGCCCCTGTGCTTCCAATGCTTTTGTCTCTCTTCTCCATGCAGAAGATACAACAGCTGTCTGAGGGATCTATGTTTGGCCATGGCCTTAAGCATCTTTTCCATAGCCGCAGACGGTCCCGGGAACGGGAGCACCACAACTCCCAGGAGTCATCGCAGCAGCAGCAACAGCAGCAGCAGCAGCAGCACCATGGCATGTCTGACCACGACTCCCCAGACGAAAAAGAACGCTCCCCTGAGATGCACCGTGTCTCCTATGCCATGTCTCTCCACGATCTTCCGGCTCGGCCCACTGCCTTCAACAGGGTGTTGCAGCAGATCCGCTCCCGTCCTTCCATCAAGAGGGGGACCAGCTTGCACAGCGGCAGTCGGCGAGCCAAGAGTGGCTCCCTGGAACCCCAGAAAATCAGCCCGCACCTTGTCCGCAAGGCCCCCCAAGATAGCAGCCTGACAGCAATACTGCACCAACACCAAGGCCGGCCGAGATCTTCATCCACCACTGACACTGCTCTCCTTATGGCTGAGGGTGGGACCGTATACCTCCTGGCAGAAGAGTCAGACTGCCTCGCTGACAAGGTAAGACTGAAGGTCCGGAAGTATGAGGTCTCCAGTAACTGGGAAAAACCATTTCACTTCATAGTATTCTATGTTCCTGTTGCCCGCCTCTTTGATAGGGAATTCAAGGCCCTGGAATCCAATGAGTTTCAACATCCGTCTTTATCTAACAAGGCAAAGCAACTTGGCAGGGTTGCTTGGTGCCATCTGTAGGGTTTGTGACAAGCACATAGGAATGGGTAAATCTGCCAATTTCAGGTTCTCTTGGTTTTCATTTTTCTAATTTTTAGTTCACACTTCCACATCAGTTTGTGATTTATTTTTTGTCTTCATGAAAATTCAGCAGCATTTTAGTGCGAATTTCTCCCAACATACACATTTTTGTGTGTGCAGTTTTGCCTAATATACCCATTTTTGCTGGCCAATTTTACCTCGTAGAATGCATTTTGGCTGGAGAACTGCATGACATACTTTGGAGAACTGCAAATTTTGAAGGATGGTGGTGTTTTGGTTCTCATGTTGTTTCAGCAAGTGCAAATTACGTAGGTCCAGCTTTAAATGAAAACTAAATAAAATTTATCACCAGAAGCACTTCCATGCTAAAGAGAGATGCAGCATCCATTGGATGCACCTAAAACTAATTGGGTGGAATTCATATCAAAAGGCTAAACCTTAGTTAGCTGAGCTTGGCCAGCAATCCTACAAATTAGCCTCCTGAAATTATTACAGCATTGCCAATTATCTCCATATGTCTGCTTGCCTGTCCTTCCATTAACAGAGTGTGAAAAGCTCTGTCATTCCCTAGATTAGGGTGGGCAGAGTTCAGGGTTGTAGGATGAACTTTGTTTTTTAGCCAAACCCCACAATTTACTAGTCACAACCAGCTCCAAAAGACATAGTTGGAATTCTATGCCTCTGAGCACCTCCTGAGACTAGGAATTAATTTTTGGTACCATATCTGAATTGAGCTCACAGTCCTTTAGGGCAAAATCCACTTTTGCTCCGGGATGGCGCAAGGGAGGGGCGTAGGGGGAGGTCCACCCCAGGTACCACCCTGGAGGGGGTGACACTCGGGGCCCCACCCTCATGATCAGTGACTCCCAGCCGATCCCAAAACCTCGCTCGGTGGCGGCTGGCTTGTGCTTGCTCTCTCTCTCGGCCAGCCGGCTTGCGCATTCCTTAATTTTTTATTTATTTACTGGTTGTTGTTTTTTTGGTGCTGGGGTGCGCCCTGAGCGGAGCCATGTGCGGAGGCGAGGGACGGGCCAGCAAGGAGGGGCATCAAGCCAACCACAAGTGTGACGCCTTGCTGGCCTGTCCCACGCCTCCGCGCACGGCTCTGCCCAGGGCCCACCCCAGCGCAGAAAAAATAAAATAAAATAAAGGAAAGCGCGAGCAGGCAGAGCGAGAGAGCAAGCACAAGCCAGCCATCACTGCGCACCGAGCGAGGTTTTTACCGGGCGACGGGGCTCAGCTTGCTCCCTCTCGGCCTGGCGCACGCTCTCCCTTCCTGCTGCTGGGGCCTGAGCGGAGTCGAGGGGTGGGCCAGCAAGGCGGCGTGACGCTTGTGTCTGGTGTGACGTCCCTCACTGGCTCGCCCGCCGCCCGACAAAGCCGAGCCCCACTGTGCCTAGTGAGGTTTTTGCTGGGTGGCAGGGCTCAGCTTGCTCCCTCTCGGCCGGTGCGCGCTCTCCCTTCCTGCTGCTGGGCCCTGGCCAGAGCCACAGAGGGGACGGGAGGGCCAGCGAGGGGCGTCATGCCAGCCACAAGCATGACGCTGCCTTGCTGGCCCGCCCCTTGCCTCCACGGCGCATTCGTCCTGACACGTGCGTCGTGACGTCACGACACACGGTGCACGTGTCAGGACGCATGCATGCTGCGGAGCAACGTCCCGCCCCCGGGGGGTGCCTCTGCATTGGTCGCCCCCGGCGGCCAAGCGGCTTCCTCCACCCCTGATTTTGCTTATTAGCAGCCCAATTTAGGTAGGAAAAGTTGATTTGTTGTTAAACAGTTAGGAGCCATAAATGTTTTACTCAATCTACTACAGAACACCTAGAAAACTACCAATGGATCCCAATCTAACTTTTGCCTGTACCTACTGTAGATTATATAAAAAAGACTGGATTCTAGTCTGCATAGCTCTTCAGACCTCTCCCTGCAAAATTCACATTTATTGTGACCACAGAATTTTAGATTTCTATGTTTATTATTCAGTACTCCACTAAGACAGGTCTGGGGACCATTTGGCCCTCCAGATGTTGTTGCATTCCATCTCCCATCAGCCCCAGTCGGCATGGTCAGTGGTCAGGGATGATGGGAGTTGTAGTCCAACAATAGTTGTAGACCCAATTTTGAGAAACACTGAATTCTAGAGGGCCACAGATTCTCCATCCTGGCACCAAGGCTGCTATGACAGTGAGTCCCTGAATGCAGAGTCTCACCTTCATTGAATGAAAAAAACAACAGCTGAGAATGGTGAACAGTTGACTTGGATTCTGAGCCTAGGAAGTTGCCCTATATCTAGACTGCACCAAATAATGCAAATTGCACATAGAAAAATAGCATGTTAGGGAGAAGGGTAAATTAGAATCCTCGCGATACCTAGTTTTCTATGTGGAGGGCATTTTAATGCATGGACATTCATTTATGTGAGTCTGTTTCTGTATTTCCACATAGATTGGGCTGGCTGTTATCAGGAAGGTTGTAGCTATCACAGACTGCCCACTCTTGTAGCACATTGTGACTACGCTGTTAATGTCAGACATCAGGGCAATCTTGGGTGTGGATTTGCTTAATCTATGGGTGTGGATTTGCTTAATCTATGGGTGTGGATTTGCATGGCTACAAAGGCAACATTGCATGTCCTACATTGTTTCCTACTTGCTGGTTTTCATGTTGTCTATTTTTAGCATTATGCTTCCTTGCTTGCTTGCAGTAGGCTTGCCTTATGAATGACCTCACTAGTTGGCATCATGGTCAGTCATGCTGCCATTTGATGAGCTAGAACGCTATCCAGTAGCTCCATGAAATCTTCGTCATCCACTGAAGGTGGATATCTTTATAACACTGGGTTTTCAGAGTCTAGTCATTCAATGAAAATTCAAGTCAAGACCAACTTGGAGTGGGAGCAACAACTTTAACAGTTCTACACCATGGGTAGGCAAACTAAGGCCCAGGGGCTGGATCCCGCCCAATCACCTTCTAAATCCAGCCCGCAGACGGTCCGGGAATCAGCGTGTTTTTACATGAGTAGAATGTGTGCTTTTATTTAAAATGCATCTCTGGGTTATTTGTGGGGCATAGGAATTTGTTCATTTCCCCCCGCCCTCCTAAATATGGTCCGGCTCCCCACAAGGTCTGAGGGACATTGGTCCATCCCCCTGCTGAAAAAGTTTGCTGAACCCTGTTCTACACACATGCACGGGGGGGGGGAATCTCAAAAGTTTTCTGCCTGGCCTTGACAGCTGTTGTTGCAGGTAGTGCCTGATCCTGACCTCTCAATACTCAATAAGTCATAACAACACATACTTTTATGCACTTGCGCACTTTTATGCACCTATTTATATATCTATATCTTGATCAATAGATATTGTGTATGTATGCACCCAAATGTATGCTGGACTTTTATCTCTTGGTTTGGGGGCTTCATTGGTTTTAATCAGTTTACACCTTTGTTTCTGGTTGTTAAAAATAGTTTAGCGAAGTTCCCATACATTTTTTTCTAGCTGATATTTTGAGAAAAGGTGCAGAAATGAATTTTTGTCTCAACCAAGCATGTGCAGACTGCGTTTTGTATCCAGTGCTGTGCTGCCACTAACAGAACAAACAACACCCCCCCCATGCAACATGATTTTCCTTTCCCCTCTTCCCTCCTGCAGCCCCCTGCATATTCTCAAAATTTGCTCCATGGGTTTGGGTGACTCTCTGGAGCAGATTTTGGGGGCACATGGGGGAGGAGGGGGAGGAGAGGAAGGAAAAGTTCAACTTCCACAATGTTGAATACAACCCTGTAATGCTGGGAGTGAAGATAATGATTCTGTGTGAATCAGAATTAGGGGTGAGTAAAAACATTTTTGAGAATGCCTCCACCCCCTTTCAGCAGTTTTTTTTGTGTGTGATTGCTGCAAGCTCACAAATTCAGGAAACTTTGCTCTCCCTCCGGATCATCTTCATTTTGCCTTAGTGATGATTTCATGTAGTTAAAACTGATTGGCTGAATAGTGCTGCCGCACCATCCCTCTCATTATGTGATCCCTGATTGGCTGTGATTGCCCATATGACTTTTATGAGGGGCGGGGATAACTATGAAACAGTAGCAGAAACAATGGAAGGCACAGGATTTTTAAAAAGTGAATATTTGAACCATTTGCAGGGTTTTTTTCTGTCCCTGTGAAAGCAGTTTCCAAGCCAGTAATCATGAAACATTTGGCACTGCTCTAATTAGCTTCCCCGTTTATATAGATGTTGACGACATTACCACTACCACTGAACACTATGATTAAAATAAAATAAAAATATTTAAAATATGCAATTACAGAATTAACTCAGTTAACAATGTATGGCTTCAGCCCATTGTGATATGTAACCTGGTACCAAAAGACAAACCCCCTAAAACAGAGTGCACCAGAAATCCCTAGATCTTTATTGTCCCATTTTATGTGCATAAGAAGAAGGCTCTGAATTTGTTCTGCAGGTTCAGGAACAGAAATCTCAATATGTTTACCATTTCTAACATTAGCAAAATCATCTCCTCTCCTTATCTTCCTGCCTAAAAATCACAGTATTAAATAATGTTGTGCATGACCTTACTGGGAAGCTGGTTAGACAAGGTCTTGCTCTGGGGCTTAGAGCTCGGAACTGAACTCCTGTCATGGAGTTAGTTGAGAACTTCCAATGGGAAAAGGATTCCATTGGGACAAGCTTAACCACCAGGCCCATACACAGCTTGCCTGAGATCCAGGGTTGGAGTCTTGTTAGAATAAAGTCATAAACTCAAGCAAAAAGGCAGCCAGTCCCTGGCAGGGGCCCCCAATCAGCTTGGCCCTCCAAGTCCCCCAGGGCAAGTGTACCTGGCTGAGCCCCCCTCTCACTTCTGCATGGGCTCGACAGCCATAAAGCCAAGCTATCCTGAGCATCTTCGCAAAGTTTCTCTTTTGGCCAGAACAACACTGAGAGATATGAAACAGCAATTACCCATACCTGTGAGCTGAATTTTAATGCTGCGTAAGCAGCCCATCTTTACTGAGCAAACGTGTTGTTTTGGGTGCCTGGGAGATGCCTGGGCACGTCTCTGGGTGAAAGGAAGGTGGCGGATGTGACTGTGAATATTTTCAGTGAGGGGATTTGGGGGAGTTTGTGAGGAGCTTTGCAAATCCTAAGTAAGGGCTTTTGCAGCTGCTAAGACCTTTCCGCTAGGAGAACAATAAATTGCCTGGTTCCTTTGGGGTCAGCAGGATCAGGCTAATTCCATACTGAAGTCTTGGTATTTTCTTGTCGTTCTGTACATGCACTGTTTGTTGCTCTGTAGAAAATATTTCCTATCAAGCAACTGCAAGTAGTAATCGAAGTGGAGGTCATGGATACAGCTGCTTCTCATAAGACAGGATCTTGAACATTGCTTGGAAGATCATGCAAGCATTGCCCCTTGCACATTCGCCAGATGGAAATATACACTGAAGGGGGGCTGGGATAGTGTTCGGTGAATTCCAATCTCTCACATTATTTTTAGCCCATTCTGAAGTCTGGGTCCTATTGCTGTACCTGTGACATATGAGAACTCTGCTGTTGAGACTTGGCTTCTTTTTTTTTAAATGATGGCAGTATCAAGAGTGCCTCACCTCCAAACACCCCTCTGACATCCCAAATCCCCCTCTGCTGCTCTCTCTGATTTATAGTGTATACATAATTTATTGTGTGTATGTATGGGTGTCTGTACACATTAGTGTATGGTGAGGTAACTGGCTGCTGTGTACATGCTTACCTGACATGTGCTTAGACCTTTATCGTTGTTTTGAACCTATCTACATAGTTGCAGCACCTGCACTGTGCAAGAGGTACTGATGTGTGCACATGCACAAACGCACACACGCACCATCAAATGAGAGGCAATATTTCATAGGTGGCAGAGGAACCACCTTTTCATAAATAGGCTGAAAAGTAGATGCCCTTGGGTGAGAACACTGGATCACACAGCCATCATTGTGACTTGTTAGTAAGGACAGTGGGTGGAATGTTCAGGGGTTTTATTTTCCATCCTGCCAAAGGTATTGGATCATTGGAACAAAGTTAATGCCAAGTGGTACAGTTTTAAGGTTTCTTTTTTAAAAAATTGATTTTGGCCAGCAAGCTGGCCAGCTTGCAGGCAGCTAGCATTTACCTTCTCCTTTTGGCAGCTCCCTCCTGCCTTCTGTCTTTGACTATGAGTACTGTCATTTCTTTCTAAATGATAAGGGGCTCCTCTGGATGTTTCTCTTACAAACTGCCCAACTACAGGCTCCCAGGTTTTAAGTCCCTTCTCCGAAGACAACATCCTCCAAATCGTTTAGCAGAGGTATCCTGATACCTTTTCCCCGCCCCTCTTTGAGCTGCCAGAGAACATATCCCTTCTCAGTGTCAGAAATAGAACTGATAAAGTCTTGATCCTCAATTCTCTCTTGCTTTGTATCTTACAAAACCAACAGCTGTGTCTCCCTGTAGACGGAGAGAGTGAGTATCGGGACTGGAGAGCTGCAGGCTCCTGCCAAAATGAATCTGAGCTTGGAATGACATCAAGGGTGCCAGCTTGCTTATTTGCCTGGGAGGGTTAGAGATAAGTGAGAGCTGCAATTTTAGCTGATTGCTTTAAAGATGGAAAGCCAGTTGCCTGGCAGAGAGAAACACACACACCAGGATTATTACTGTTGTTGCTGCTGCCGCTGCCGCTGATTACTATTGATGCATTAAGCAGGCATTCCAGACAGGCTCAGAGACTTAATGTGTGATGCTCCTGTGTTCCAGTAGTGTCTTGTCATGGTTACAGTGCTTCGTACAGGCTTATAGGCACATGGATGCTTTTTAATGACCTATGCAGGGATATTCCCTTCCTCTCAATGACTTATGGTCTATCCTCTATCCAGAGCAATTGTGGAAGTATTTGGTACTTGCTAGGTTGACTGACTGACTGATTGATTGTTTGATTACATTTATATCCCACCTTCTCTCCAAGGAGCTGAAGGTGTGAGGTAGGTGAGGCTGAGAGGCAGTGACTGGCCCCAGTGTTATAAAAATGTACCACTGAGCTATGGTCCTGGCCTTCAAAGCATAGTCCCATCATTCCTGCATGTTGAGATTCCCAGCTGCATTAAGCTGCATTGAGCCAAATTATTCAGTACTGAACTTAGCCAAGTAGTTAGACACCGGTAGTTAGACAGGGCAAGAGACCTTAAATTGCAAATGACTGTTATTTATAATTAATTGCACAATTGCTTTTGCATGTTGCTCACAGAGAGACTGAAATTGAGCCATGCTGATTATTATTATTTTTTTTCAATTCATCTGTCTCAACCTCCCCCAGCCTGGTGCCCTCCAGGTGTTTTGGAACACAACGCCCAGCCAGCACAGCCATGCTGTTAGGGGACTGCATCACTAGTCCAAAACATATGGGGGGTGACCAAGTTAGGGAAGGCTGTTGTATATGATACAGTGATGTGGACCTTAAGTAGTGAGCCAGCACCTTTCCTTGTGACCTCTCTTTTTCCAGCAGCCACGCAGGAATAGCCGACAGTTCTCTTCACATTCTCATCTTTCTACATGTGGCCATCATGTGAACCATCTGGAGGAATTTGACGGTGTGCACTCACTGCTGCAGTTGGACTGCTGCTCTTGAGCATCAGCTGAAGGATGGGGTGGTGCAAACTCTGCACCACACGGTTGTAGCAGAGCAGCATTAAAGAGGCTGCTCCCAGCCAGCAATGTCTTGCATCAGCCACTGACATTATGGCTGAAGCTGGGACTCGCAACTGAGGAGAGCGCTCCCATAGGCATCTTGTTGGCTATTGTGAGAACAGGATACTGGACTAGATGGAGCATCGGCCTGATCCAGCAGGTCCTTCTAATGCCTTTAACTTTCCCACGCCTGAGATCTTTTTTCTGAAGATCCTGAGGATATGAACTGGGGCGTTTCTTTTTATGTCTGCAAAGCTTAAAAGGCAATTGAGCTGCAGCCCACCCTACTTTCATCATAGAATCATAGAGTTGGAAGAGACCACAAGGGCCATCCTGTCCAACCCCCTGCCAAGAAGGAAACACCATAAAAGCATTCCTGACAGATGGCTGTCAAGCCTCTGCTTAAAGACCTCCAAAGAAGGAGACTCCACCACACTCCTTGGTAGCAAATTCCACAGGATGGGCTTTTTTGTAGCTTCAGCTACAGATGCCAAATGCCAAATGTCTAAACTTCTATCAGTCTGACCTTCTGGAAGCCTTGGCTTATTAGAATTGTTTAGACATGCTGGCTTTCATGTTTATCTCACCTGAGCCCAAGAGCTGAGGACAAGCTAATAAAAGAGAGCTGATAAAGCCAGTCGAGAAAATAGTTGCTGTCAACTTAACAAGAGCAGTGGAAACTACCACAAGGGGCAGTATTTAACTTTTCCCATGGATGAAAATAAGTTTTTCTCCAATTGTCTGAGAACAAATTGGTAGGCATCTGTGCACTTTCTCTCTCTCTCTGATACACTAAAGTGCTTTCTGGAATGGTGGCTATATTGGTCTGTTCTACTTAAAACAAGCAACTCCTCCCAATCCCTGTGTATATTTATTTGACAATAACCCCATCAAACCCAGCAGGGCTTACTTCTGAAAGATCTGCATAGGATTGAGAATTCTAATCTGAGGTGAAGATTGAAGTCCAGCGGGTGGGGGAGTCTTTGTTCTAGATTAGTTTATCCAGAGCACTTTTGTCTCTGCTCATCATCAGATATGGCTCCATCAACTATTGGAACATGGCCCCTAATGGATTACTCTAGAGGGAATGTGGCCCTTAGCAGAAGAAAAGGTTGCCTAGCCCTAATATAAAGGATGAGGCAGGCTTTATGTTTTAAAATAAAAATCCCGAATAGCAGTAAATTGTAAGGGACATTCGGAGGTCTACAATGAAATTCTTGAGCAAGGTTCTTTAGCGGGTGGTTATGAACCAGATTCAGGTGCTTTTGGAGGAAACTGATTCACTAGAACCATTTCATCTGGGGGTTCAGCCCAGTTTGGGGACAGAAACTGCTTTAGTCGCCATATTTTATTACCTCTGTTGGGAGAGAAACAGAGGAAATGTGTCTCTCTTAATTCTTCTTGACCTCTCAGTGGCTTTCAGTACCATCTACCATGGTATCCTTCTGGAACGGCAGTCCAAGTTAGGTATGAGTGGCATTGCTTGCGATACATCAAGGACCAGCTCTCCTCATATGAACTGACCCGGACCCTGTGATAATCATCTGAGGCCCTTCTTCATGTGTCTCCTCCATGAGAGGTCTGAGGGCTGGCAACATGAGAATGGGCCTTTCATGGAATGCTCTCCCCAAGGAGGCTCACCTGGCACCTTCATTACATATCTTTTTGCATCTCGCCTTTTAAATGTGTCCTTGGAGGGGGGTTATTGGTTTGCTTTGCTCTTTCTTTTGTTTCATTATTTCTGTTGTGTTTTCATTTTGTATTTTTATGTTGTGAACCGTCCTGTGATCTTCAGATGAAGGGCGGTATACAAATTTAATTAATTAATTAATAATAACAATAAATGCACTGTATGTTGTTGTGGAGGCTCTTCATTTATAGTCTTGCTTGCAATAACATGTTTCTGGTTGTATAAGCAGAAGTTTTATTTTATATTGTCTGTGTTTGTATGGTTTTGTATTTTTGTAAATTGCTATCACAATAAACTTATTGAATTTATAAATAAATAAATACAAATAAATGAGATAATACACTTCAAACCAACAAACTTCATTAGGAAGGCTGTCAGTATGCAGCTTCCATACAGTCATCTAATGAACCATCCAGAGAATATGTTACAGTAATCTAAGGGTCACTTCATATATTACATCATGCAACTGTTGTTGTTGTGTGAATGGGATGTCCATATTTGTAGTTGGGTGTACCATGTTTTTAGACACCATTCAGGGAAATATAGCTGTCTATAGGTCTGACTGTGATGTCAGGGTTGTTTCTGCAATATTTAGCCACATTCACATGTTTGTAAGCTGCAATGCAGAGCAGCGTCCAAAGTCTTGTAAAAACACATTTAACAAACAAAACTACTGGTATGCAGGCAATGAGGCTGTGAGGCCCTGGAACAAGCAGCCGTTCCCCCCCCCCCCCCCCAGTTATGTTAGCTCTAGCAACTCTAAGGCTCATATGCACCAAGCAGTCCTGTGGTGGCCACTCTGCACCCTTTGTGGCCTTGGCAAAGCTATCCCCAACCAAACATTAAAAGCTCATGGAAATCATTTGATTAGTGCTAGAAGATACAGCAGGGCTTGTTTTACTTGGTCCCGATTTAATTTCATAACCAAAAACAAAATGTGGAAGGCACTGCAGATTTCAGTTTCAACATCTGAGGCTGACATTTGGGTCTGAAGCAGAAGGATATCCCAAACCACATATTTAATATTTATTTCTTTAAAAACAACTAACTGTTCAAAAACAGGATACTTTAAAAGTTAGCCCAAGATTGATTTTTTTAAAAAGCTTTCTACAAATTGAAATTGAAAACATTTACCCCATACTTACATTAATTTCAGCAAAAGCCTATTTAGGCCCTGAAAAACAAGGGGGAAATAGTCTCTTGGCTCCCGTTCCAAGGTCTTTTATGCCTGCTGCGACTGAGGTGCCCTGTATGGTGGGTACCACCAACAGAGCTTTTCTTGCTTGAAAGGAAACGAAAGGTCTCGGGTGACAGGCTCCTGTTCCACGCTGATACCATTCAGCAGCACAGCGACCTCCTGGCAACCTGATTTATAAATTCAGAAGAAAAGGATCCAGAGGAGAGACACAGATGGATCATGACAAGCCACAATTGCCCCTTGAGCTGCTGAAATGAATTTCTTTCTACGTTACTCTAAAGAATGAAATGTGATCTTGATCCTTTTGTTGCGTGATGAGGAGGCAATGGAAAAGCGGCATCGGCATTTTTCTTCTCTTATTTCAATTGCCGTTTGGCACATAGCAACAGCAGACACGCACGAGCACATAATGCACCCAGCCATAAGGACCCAAGCAAAAGCCTAGTTGTTGTTGGCTTAAAAAAAAACACAACACCCACGAACCATCCATCTAGCTGCTATTGTGCCTGTGGCAACAGCCCGTTCTGATGTTTTAGGAAAAGGTCCTGAATTTTTCACCAGGTTGGAGGTAGAATTGTTGTACTCACAGAATTGCAAAGAAAGAACAGCAAGGGAAGCTATATTGTTGTTTGTAGAATTTGATGGGAGATCCACACTGGCATTGGTTTGGGCTTCCTGTAGAACATTGTTTATAATGTACCTTTGGGCAGCTTCATATCTGCAAGTACATTTGATGATGTACTTCCACAGCAAATTTTTGCTGTTATAGTCAAAAATTTTAATTGGTAATTGTTTCTTTCCTTTGCCCTGGCGCGCGCATTGTGAGGGCAGTAATGATGTTTTCCTTCAGGGCTTTCATTGCATCCTTGCCAGGTATCATTCTTATGACACCCTGGTAATAGTTTTATCATTTTTGAACTGCTAGGTTGGCAGAAGCTGAGGCAGAGCAATGGGAGCTCACCCCATCGTGTGAATTTGAACCACTGACCTTTTGATGGGCAAGCCCAAGATGCCCAGTGGTTTAGACCACAGTGCCACCTGCGTCCCAGTGCAAGTAGATAAATATTGGTTGACCCAGTGCCTATGCGAAACCCGTTGCACCTATAATTAATAAAGTTGTGGCCTAATTTGAACCCTATAATGTTGTTATGAATGGTCTTTTGGATTGTGGTGCCCTATGGGGCAGTGAGCTCATGGCACTTGGGCATGCAAAGTCCCACTGGGGCAGGGAGTAGGAGTTAGAATTGTGTCCTTTAACTATAAAACTGAATCGAGACAAAAGCAACCATATGGCAAGATTGAGAACTGCCATTTTTGTTTTGTTTTGTTTTTAAATCAACATGTGTTAATTTTTTTCTTGTGGATTTGGGGGTATTGAACCAAACTTATGAAACCACAATTTACCACACTGGGATTCAGTACAGTTTTCAAATACTACTCAGGCTATGGGTTAGGATTTGGATGTAATGCAGAAAATCATCATGATTTGGTTCAGTATTCCAAAATCCCATTTAAGAGTCGACTTTTT
This sequence comes from Lacerta agilis, assembly GCF_009819535.1. NCBI lineage: Eukaryota > Metazoa > Chordata > Lepidosauria > Squamata > Lacertidae > Lacerta > Lacerta agilis. The sequence goes on from NC_046317.1 coordinate 55,163,508, forward strand.
TTTTTGTCTACAAAAGGCTACTGCTCAGAACCATCGCTTCCCTGCTATGCGCTTTTGATAAGGTTCCATCATGGCTCTCATGCTCTTCAATATCTACAGGAAACCATATAGTGAGGTTATTTGGAGTTCTGAAATGAAGTGTTAACCAAAAGGCTGACAACACCATGCTCAACTTCTCATTTTCACGTGGGTGAGGCAGAGGAAGTGCTGGGTTGGAATACAGGACCGCAAATGAGAAGCTGCTGCACATTTGCGACAAGGCAGAAATGCTTTTGTTTAGCGACTTATCTGACATAAATCTGGTGCTCACCCTATTTTGGGTGGGGTTGCCCTTTCCCCAAATGATCATGCTTGCTGTCTAAAGGATTGATCCTTTTTTCCCAATGGATGTCCAAATGGCTTCTGTTACACGAAGTGTTTTTCACCAAGTGGTGTCCTAGCTGTGACCTCTCCTGACCACAGTTCGTCACAGTTTGGTAATTTCCAGAGTAGATGACTATAATGTGTAGTACATGCACATTACATCCTGGAGACTACAGTTAGTACAAAATATACCACTGCTAGACTCTGAACTGGGAGTGGCTCAAGGGAAATTGCCTAGCTAATTTTTTAAAAACACCTGCACAGTCTGTTTCTGAGCTCAATTCACCCACCTTCTGTGGGTGTCCTAACCTAGTCAGGCAGAAAGAGGGCCTTCTCAGCTGTGGCACCTAGTGATGTTAAATTCTCGAGAACAATATTTTGGAGAATATTCTCGATTAATGAGAATTTAGAGAATTTTCATTTAAAATAGGAGAATATTCATTTTAATGCATTGGCATGTTTATTCATGGGTAAACTTCTTCAGATAGCAATCAAAAACTGTACAGATACTTTTATTCAGTCGGGCAATGCAGTGAATTCACATTCTTTGATTTTTTGCACCAAACTTGAAATTGAAAATTCAACGTTTGTGGAGAATATTATCCAGAGAATTTTCTAGCAGAGAATATTCTCACCTCACATCACTAGTGGCACCCCATCTTCAGAATGTTCCTCCCACTCTCAGCCTTTTGAAACGGTTTTATTTTGCTGTTGGATTGCTTTTGCTGTTCTAATGTCTTTCATTTCTTATTTTGATTAGCTGCATTTTTTCCGTTTGTCAACTGATAGCTGCCCTGAGAGTAGAATACCGAAGGGCAGGATATATATATTTTCAAATTTTAAAAAGAAACAAATTATCATTTATTCAATTTCTTTCTCTCGCTTTTTGGCAAATTTGGGAAAGCAATAAGGATTAATTTGCTTTTATTCGATTTCTTACCTACCCTTCGCCACAAGGTTCCACAGTGGGTTACAGCCAGTGCTTTTTTTTCTGGGGGTACGCATACCCCTAAACATTTTGTGAATCTTTCTACTTTTGTCCATTTGCTGTATTTATTTCCCCTCGATTTGAACTATAAAATGGTGATTTTCTTGAGTGAAAATGAGTACCCCAAACATTTTTTAAAAGAAAAAAAGGAGTAGTTACAGCAATTTTAAAATGCCGTATTAAAAACAATTTAAGACAAATCACTGTTACAAGAATAGAGTCGGTGCGAAAATATATATAGCTCAAGTGTCCAGGATAAAGAGGTGTGCCCTCAGCAAATAACAGGAACTACGCAATGAAGGTGACAGACTCACTTCTGAGGGGAGGGAATTCCACAGCTTAATGGCTGCCACAGAGAATGTCCTTTCCTGCCCCCACCCCTTTCTGATCTTAGCACATGAGAGGGCTTTAGGAAACTAGGCAGTCTTTCAGATATTTGAGGGGCTAAGTCATTTAGGGCTTTAAACACTGATGTGAGCACCTTGAATTGGGCCCGGAAACCAACCAGCAACTACTGTCTTTTTCACTCCATAGGGCACACCGGACCATAGGGCGCACCTCATTTTTAGAGGAGGAAACCCAGAAAAAAAATTTCCCCTGGTTTTCCTCCTCTAAAAGCCCTGTTGTTGTTTTTTAGGATCAGCTAAAAGTTTTGCAGCTTTTTTGCAAAGGGATAAGCCCTGGTTTTTTGAGGATCAGCTAAAAGTTTTGCAGCTTTTTTGCAAAGGGAAAAACCCTGTTTTTTGAGGATCAGCTAAAACTTTTGCAGCTTTTTTTGCAAAGGGGGAAAAGCAAAGAGGAAAAGCCCCATTTTTATGGGGTTCAACTCACATTTCTGCAGCTTCTAAAGGAAAGGGAGCCTTTTCTACGGTTTCCAGACAGATAATCTAATCAGCCAGTCACATGTCGCTGGGGAAACAAACAACCTCCCTCTGCAGCACATTCAACAAAGGAGGGTGCGGCTGAAAGGGAGCCGGGGACTCTTGCTGATCTCTTGCTGATCAGCTGCTGAGCGGGGTCCTTTCAACACCCCCTTTTCTCTTTGTAAAATAAAAAGCATGATCCTCTTTTGGCCCCTAGGCTATTCGGCTCCTGGGACCACCATTCGCTCCATAAGACGCACAGATATTTCCCTTTACTTTTTAGGAGGAAAAAAGTGCATCTTATGGAGCGAAAAATACGGTAGGTAAAATATTAAACAATGATTGTGTGAAGTGGCTTTAGCTGAGATTATAAAGTGGGCCCTCTTTATCTTCAGTGCAGAGTAGGATTGCCACCATTTTCATCGCATAGACCCTGTGTATCTCGAATAGATCTGCATCATAAGCAGAAATTTAGGGCACGTGTCCTCCTAACAACACAGGACCTGTCCCAGAAAAAAAGCTGGCAAGTCCATGTTTTGATGGTTCTTTTTGTTCTGTTGTAAAGCACGTCAAAGTGCAAGTAGATAAATAGGGACCGCTCCGGCGGGAAGGTAAACGGCGTTTCCGTGCGCTGCTCTGGTTCACCAGAAGCGGCTTTGTCATGCTGGCCACATGACCCGGAAGCTGTCTGCGGACAAACGCCGGCTCCCTCGGCCTATAGAGCGAGATGAGCGCCGCAACCCCAGAGTCGGACACGACTGGACCTGATGGTCAGGGGTCCCTTTACCTTTACCTTAGGATGTTTATAAACAGGGAGACTTATTCAAAAGGCTCTAGTATTAAAGACAGCATCCTTTTCTCCTACTTGTTAGCATGCATTCATGTTTTAGTTTTCTAATGTCCATCTATATATACTGTAGTTAACATGAGAGTTTAAAGGTCAGGGCTTGCTTGCCATTAGAGTGATTGCAATATTCCTGTATCACATACACTTATTTATCAGTTATTTAATCACTCTTCACTGCCAAAGAAATGTATGGCGATGAATAAAATCGTAGGTGGAATATGAAGCACTGGGTGGATACAGTCAAGCAGACTAATGAAAGACACTGAATTAGATCATGAAAATTCTCTTCAGGAAAGGCAATAATAAAAACACAAGTTTTCTTGAACACTGGAACTGAAAGGGCCAGACTAATGCTAACTCGAAGATATTTCCACAACCGCAGGGCCACCACTGAGAAGGCTCTGTCTCATATGCTCTCCAGTCTAACTGATCTCACCAGGGGAGGAGGTAATAAGCAGTACCTTAGATGCAGATCTGTGATAATGGATGGGGTCACATGGGTACAGGCAGTCCAGAAGGTAATATGACCCCATCCTTTTTGGGTCCCATCAGCACCTTGAATAAGGCCAAGAAATGCATTTTTATAACTCTTAACAATTTATGACTTTAGATTCATATTATAGATTGGGTGAGTAAGCTAAAATTCTCCTGTTATATACAGTATTTTGAAGCGTGTCTAGCATTTTGTTACCGATTCCACAAAAGAAGGGCAAAATGAATCCCCTAGAAAAGGAATATAGCAAAAAAAAAAAAGTCCTAATGTGGAAAAAATTAATCTGAGTTCACTAAACATTTGTGCTTTAAATAGTGCTAGTTAATCTTAATTGAGTTTATGTGTGGTTTTAACAAGATTAATTTAGGTGCGTGCAGATAAGCCTTTGTCTAGTCAACAGGTTTGTACTGCTGCTCTTCATGATCTGCCAGAAACTGACTTGACACTAAAGGGCGCTTGGACCAATTATTGTTCCCTCCAAAGCCAGAGTCTAATTCCTCCCATTGCGGCAGTGCCAAATTGTGTGCATTAAGCAAAAGCATTGGTAAGAAAGCTTAAATGAACACAACCACCACACAATGAATAATTAAACATGCCACAGGAAAGAAAGTTAAGGGTTTTGTTGCTGAGGGGCTTTCTTAGAGCAATGGAAAAACAACAACAACAACAACAACAACAACAACAACAACAACAACACAGTTTATTCTGAAAAGACAGTAACTCAGTAACATTAACCTGTACTGTGTCATATATTTTTTCCATGTCCCGTGAAACAAAAGCCTTCTTTTTTGTTCAGTGATTCCTATTGTGTATGTCTTTGTGTGTACGCACACATGCATGGATGAATGGGCTCATGTGCGAACCACGTGTGTTTGCAAATGGAGGTTATGTCCTGACATCTCAGTGACTCTAGTGCCATTCCAGTGTGTCTAGAGCCAGTGTGGTGTAGTGGTTAAGAGCGGTAGACTCATAATCTGGGGAACGGGGTTCGTGTCCCCGCTCCTCCACATGCAGCTGCTGGGTGACCTTGGGCTAGTCACACTTCTCTGAAGTCTCTCAGCCTCACTCACCTCACAGAGTGTTTGTTGTGGGGGAGCAAGGGAAAAGAGAATGTTAGCCGCTTTGAGACTCCTTCGGGTAGTGAAAAGTGGGATATCAAATCCAAACTCTTCTTCTTCTTCTTCCAACCCCAGCAGCAGTGTGGGCTAATTAATGCTGTAAAAACCATACATACATATGCATGCTCATGCATTCTTGCACATGTGCTTATATATGTACACTAGGTGTTTTAACAATACATTAAATGTCCAAACCTATGAACCAAAGAGCATTCTAAAACATACACACCCATTTACAGGTGGGTAGCCGTGTTGGTCTGCCATAGCATGCACACGAAAGCTCATACCAAGAACAAACTTAGTTGGTCTCTAAGGTGCTACTGGAAAGAATTTTTTATTTTGTTTATACACACCCATGTACTGTGTAACAGTTTGAATGGCTCCGATTAGTCTCTTGATGCCATAAAGAAACGGCTGTGTTATTCCTCTACCCCTCCTCTGCGCTGCACTTGAAGGAATATGCTTCCCATTCTCTGTGCAGCATGCAGTGATCTTGGCTGACCTAGCCAGCCGTGAAGAGGTTGCAACAGTAAAGGTATCTGACTCTACCTTTTTTCTCTTTCCCTGAGAGGGATTTCTTACATGTGCCGCTTACGGCTTTCATCCACCTGCTGCCACTTAAACTTAAGCCTCCAGAACAAACAGCCTCTTAGGGACATGGGGCATGGTTTCTAGGAGGGGTCATTTGCCATTGTGCTTTTAGGGTGTGAAAGTCAAAGCTGTTCACAAAACGTTCGGGGCTTGCATTTAGCATGTATCTTGAAACAAGTTTGTTGCTTTCATCCTCGCGCAATGCAAGAGGAGCACAAATCAGGAAGTGATCAAGGAAAATCATCAGGTATATTAACCCAGTCACTGATGAAGTTAAAAACCATGGGACTGCAGAGCTGGAGGGCAGCATGTTCTGGCCTCTGCCATTGGCCAAGTGCCCAAAGGCCAGGGGAGTAGATGGATCTGCTCCTCCTGCCCTGCCTCTCAGGAACCACATCATGGCAAAGGGGAGACCAACTTGGCCCCATCCATCAGCCAAAAAAGGACCAGCTGCAGGGAGCTTGCTTCCCACCTCCTTGCCCTGGAACTGTAGAACCAAAGGGGGAAAGGAAACCTTCGCCCCATCCATCAGCCAAAGGAACACAAGTCATTAGCTGCTATTCAAGCAAGAACAGCAACAAGGTAAGATCAGCCCTGCCCAAAATGGATATAAATTTGAATTGCTTAGGATTCTGTTTTGGCCTGAAAGGACTGATCTCCTCCTTCCACATTTTTCCTCCACTCCTTTTGTCTTTTTCTCTTGGCATCTCCCCCCTTTTTTCTGTATTGATGTGAGCCACTTTCTGAGACAATAATTCTCCCAAAAGCAGACTCAAAACATAACAAACAGATATCCCCTTAGCTCTAGCTCTTTTGCAAATGCAATCCAGTTTAATTATAATGGCTTCAACTCCAGGAACCTGGGTCTTGTCATTTTATGACAGCACCAAGTCTCCTTCGTTAGCAGCAAATGTTTGGAAAAGCACAACCAACATGATCAAGGGGGTGGATCATCTATAAGGAAAGGCTGCAACATTTGGGGCATGTGTATTTAGAGAAAAGGTGAGTAAGAGGGGCCGTGACAGAGGGGCATAAAGTTATAGGAGGAGTGGAAGAAGTGGCTAGAGAAAAGTTTTTTCTCCCTCTCACATAATAGAATTTGGGGGAAATCCAAGGAAGCAGAATGTTGGAAGATTCAAGACAGAGAATAAAAAGAACATATGCAAACTGTGCATAGCTAAATCACCGAATTTGCTTCCACAAGAGGTAGTTTTGGCCATCAATTTGGATGGCTGTAAAAGAGGACTAGACAAATTCACTGAGGACCATGCTATCAATGACTTCTTTTCACAGTGACTATTTAGGGGTTCCACTGGAGCTGGTAATGGGAACTGTGGCTTTAGTATAGGGAAGGCATGTATGAGTCAAAGGAGAAGTATGCCAAGGGCAGGACTTCCTCCAGGTGTCTTGTTTTCAAGCTCACAAACTGATCCAGAGAGCTTAGCTCTGGATAGTTTTGTGCTGTTCAGAGACAAGGAGATTTCCTTTTGCTTTTTGAGGCAAGCAGGACAGAGCTATCCCATTTTGTCCTGTTTTGCTTGGGCAGAATGCCACAGAAGCTGCAGCAGAAGATGGGATGGGACAGAGCAGTTTGTTGTCCACAGAGCAGTTTGTTGTCTACAGAGTAGATGGAATCATATCATTTTGTTGGCCCATGTTTTGGGCTCATTGCATCCTGTTGCTTCAGAACTTTTAGCAGTAAAGGAGGAATCTTCATTTGCAATATTACCCATTGTGTTTTGGAAACTTTTTTTTAATATCTGCAAGCTTTCCAGTGGGCACTGGATAATAATAATAATAACATTTGATTTTGCGCTTGTATGCATGTGAAATTATTATTTGACTATTCCTTGATCTTTACATGTTTCCTTGTGGTTGGCCTTCAGCGCCTTTGTTCATTTCTACCAGTTGTTATTACAGGTAGTGGCTGAGTCCCATATTAGTTACTTTTTGAAATAATACTGTTAATAATAGCATGTATGTTGAAAGCCCAAAGTATTGCTTGGCACAGTTGCTTTAACAACGTTTTCCTTTCATGGATTCTAGTTTCCCTGTCCTCCCTGTGGGACTCTTTTATAACCTTCCCAACACCTGTCCCAGTTGGGCTAAGTTCTGTGGTGTTTGAGACTATTGAAGCCAAATTTGTGACAATCTGAAACTAGCCGCTGTCCATTTAATTAAATCTCTGGTGTCTGTTATCTGGACAATGGGAATAGCCAGTGCATTTTCTCAGCCTTGCAAGTAGGTCATGAGAAGCTTTGATCGTATGTCTGTGGACAGGCAGTGTCTTTTCCTGATTTGTAGTTTTTTGCAATGTTACCAAAATAATAGCTACTGGCACAAAGGTGAATGTCGAGGAGACGCTGTCTGAGATTGTAGGTCTTCTGTGAGTGGAACCCGTATCACATTAGAACTTCAAATCAGTCTAAAGTTGATAGCTTTCAGTTAGGAGGAATCCCCTACAATCAAGAACTTTTCAGTATACCGGTAATTAAAATGGTTTGGTGCTTTCAGGCAATTGAAAATCAATGATGAAACCACACACAGCATTTTTTTTAAGCAACAACTTTGCTTGCTATACTTAAGAACACACACACACACAACTTGACTTCATTTAGTTTAAAGCCCTTCATGATTGTGCTGCTTTGGGCCGAGTAAGTAAAACCACTTACCAGTCCAATAAAGGAAACTGGTGCTTCACGGTAGGATTATTTCCTTATGGCATTAATCATCTGCCTTGGCCTGCTTTCTCGAACCGATTCACTCACATTTTAATGAATGGTTCCAGTGCCTCATTATTACAGCCTTCATTCAGGTGAAGAGATCAGCAGGCAGGGCTCAAGCGAAGGGTCTGTGGAGAATTTCCAGAAGGTGTGCTGGGACCCAGGATCTCCCCTTGGATGATAGAGCCTCCACTTACATAGGGCACCTTCTTATTCTCATAGTGAATGCACAACTACTAGGGTGTGTGGTTTCTGAGCAAGTCAGCAGCTGGGCGTGGAGGGACAGGAGCAGCTTTATGTGACACATACATTCTGGCATTCTTTGAGCACATGCATTAGGAGTTTCTCAGTCCCCCTACCAACAGTGCAGCAGCAGGGGCTAATGCCTGAGAAAGTTCTGGCTTAGGGGACAGGGAGTTCTGAACAAAGTCATAATTTAATTGGTGGACAGTGCTCAAAAAACAGGAGCACCAAAACTCAGCCCCCTTATCTTATGTGATAGCTTCCTTAGCTACTCTTTTATTGAAGGGAAGGGGGAGCGGGGTATGATTTGGGTAAAATTAGGAGGAGGCAGGGTGGGTCTTGTGGGTTTTATCAAGAATCGTCCTGCCTTTGCCCCATTTCAAGACTTGATGGTCCCACATTGTTGAAGTTTGAGGACCTTCAGAATACACAGGCATAACAGAGCAGCATAAAACTCCTGTCTAATTCTGTAGAGTGGCACATGGAAGACTTTGCCTATTTCCTTATAGAAGGCATTTAGAGAAAAATTTAACAAAATGTATGTGGCAACATAATCTTTATTTTATTTATTGAATTTATATACCATCCTATACCCAGAGATCTCAGGGCGGATCACAGAATAAAATATTGGCAGTGTAAGGACCTTGGTGGCAATAAATAGCACTTATGTGCAGCCTGGTTGAAGGTTAAAACATTATGGGAGAATGTTTTTTTAAAGTTGTGCCAGATGTGTAAGGATATGTTCTTCCAACCAGAGGCGTAGGAAGGTCAGGTGGTACCTGGTGCGGAAAATTTCTTGTCACACACCCCCATTGATCCCCCCCATAAAAATGGTTTTACATTATTTCATATTTTCTTACAAAGGAATAATAAGTAATAATAATAAACTTTTATTTATATCCTGCCCTCTCCAGCCCAAGTCGGGCTCAGGGTGGCTAACATCAGATACATAACATTGGTATAAAATCAAACAATAATTAAATTACCTCCTAAAAACATCTCAAAATCAAATTAAAGTCTAATTAGATGGCTTTCCACAGGGTTAGAGTTGGGAACAGTAAGTGCTCCACTGAACTGAAATTTCAGCCTTCACGACATAGGAAAACAGCCAAGTAAACAGCTATTTTGGTGGAGGAGGGTCAATATATTAACCGATATGCATGAAATTTCATATATAGCTATATAATCCCTAGAATAGTAAGATAAGACCTTTGGAGCAGGCATTTTTTTTAAAAAAAGTTTTTTTTATGAACTGCCCTAGTAGGGCAGTAATTGTTCCTTGATAATTTGTCACCCCCTCCATTATGGAACCTGGGGTGGTCCGCCCCCTACGCCCCTGCTTCCAACATCTCCATGAGGAGTGAAAGCGTGGAGAGGGGAGTTGTAAACATGCTCAGTTGAATGTCGGCAAGGACTCCTTTTGAATTTAAGTGCATGCACACAAATGGTGCTTCCAGATGGGGGCTTAATATTATAACTGGTCAATGAGACGGCAAACAAGTTGTTGGCAACATTAAAAAACAAAAACAAACTTGTAGTCAATTTCTGCAAGAAAGGAAAAATGTAGATTAAACAGGCACTAAATTGGGGAGGAGGGATTGTGGACTGACTAGGACTGATGGAAGTTGTAGCCCAAAGCATCTGAAGAGCACCAGGTGATGGTTTGTTTAAATGCATACCTTTAGTTAAGTTCTACGATGAAAAAGAATCAGGTGGTCTGTTTCTAGATAAATGGATTTATGATTTACTAACATTTTAGTTACAAACAGAATGTCAATCCAAATCTTTTTGTCCTTTCTTTGTGAAGGTCTGTAGGGACTCGTATGTACTGAATATTTGTAAAACAGTAAGAACACACCAGATAAAACATAGAGATAACAGAACAGAAAAGAAATTGGGAGTTCATTGCATAATATCTTTAGTGTAAGAGCTAGATTATTTATCTCTTATATAATTGCTCTGCATCAGCCGGAGCTTTTCATTGCTATTGATACGTGCAATTAAGTCTCTTCTGTCTGCCATGTCAAACACAGTTTTGACTCACCATCTCCACTCCAAGGCCACTCCATTCTTCTGCTCCTGTTCTGCAAATCCAGATCTCCCTCTGCTGGCAGCAAAATAAAATGATACAAAGTTAGAATTTCACAAAAATCATGCTGGGCAGGAGACATTCGGGAATCAGGTGATTGATTGGGCTGCTGAGTAAATCAACCCAGTATTTTATTATTTCAGGAACTGCTTCAAGGCATATTAATCTTTTTTATGTCCCTTAGAATAACAGGGTGAGATTAAGAAATCCGGAAGCTCTCATTGTGGCATTTATTCCACTGGATCTACAAGCCTCTCAGATGGAATATACACAGGAAAACACACTTACTGGTAACTTCAGACTAGGATGACCAGGGGAAAGGAAAATAGAGTTTGTGTATTATTTCAGAAATTGTGTTATTTAAAAAATTTGTGTGAGTTAGGCAGATTTGCCTAAACCAAATTGAATTTTCCACCTTCCCTAAAATACTCCTATTAAAGTGTGTATATCATGGCAGCCTAATGTAACCACCACACAAGGAGTTGCTGCAGCAAGAGCCTGATTTGGGGCTAAGGCTCTTAATGTGATAGTATGAATATATCAGTGGCGAAAGGGAGGGTGGGCACTGATCCCCAAGGCCCCCTTCCCCCACCATCCAAAATGATCAAAACAGCCAGAAGAACAAATGTGTCTTGAGGCGCCTTAAAACGTACAGTGGTACCTCAGTTTACGAACTTAATCCGTTCCGGAAGTCTGTTCTTAATCCGAAACCGTTCTTAAACCGAGGTGTGCTTTCCCTAATGAGGCCTCCTGCTGCCAGTGCCCTGCCACCATTTGGATTCCATTCTTAGATCTAGGCAAAGTTTGCAAACTGGGACACTACTTCCAGTTTTGCGGAGTTTGTAAACCGAATCGTTCATAAACAGGGCTGTTCTTAAACCGAGGTACCACTGTACGTAATCGACTTAGTGGATCACAGCGTACTTCATTAGATGCATGTAGTATAATACAGATGGTGCTGCTGGTGGAAAAGGAGGGAATCTAGAGGTGTGTGTTTAAAGGGAAAGGAAATGCAAAACAAAGACCAGGCCCAAATGGATAGGCCATAAAATTGTAAAATTGGAAGAGATTACCAGGGTCATTTAGTAGTCCAATCCTCTACAGTGGAGGAATCTTTTGCCCAATGTGAGGTTTTAAGGTGCCACAAAGCTCTTTGTTGTTTTCGTGGCAACAGACTTCTGAAGTCATTTATTAGATTTGTGAGGTCCATGCCTTTACACAAAATACCATATAACATTATTAAAAGGGTAGAATTAAAATTATTAAAGTTATTAAAATGGGTTATAAAATTCATGCCGCGCTGTCCCAGCAAAGGAGACAAACAAAAACAAAAAACAAAACCCCCCACCAAACAGAAACGAGGATACAACAACAGGTTAGGAGAGCGATGGGAGGGCCTTCACTACATCATTCACGAACCCTACCCTGGTTTTCATAGCCCTCGCTACAAAGACCGCTACCACGTGGGAAATCCGTGGGTCAGCGTCCACCAGCAGAAACTTTACTTGGTCCTCAGAGTTGACTATTGAATTGGGAATACCGGTAGTTTGTAAGATCACATCCCTGAAGGCCGAGTAGATGGGACAGTGCAACAAGTAATGTGTGAGGTCCTCTTTGGTTCTCATGTGGCAAGGACATATACGGTGCTCTACCGGGATTTTTGCAAATCTGCCTGACAGATAGGCCGTAGGGATAGTTTGAATAGGGATAGTTTTGGCTAAGATCAAGTTTAGTGGCAACAGACTTAACACAGCTACTCTTCTGATATCTGCTATATTCTCCTGATTGCTACGCCTTTTTTGTCTTATTTTCTTTTTACCCTGAACTAAGCATACCCGGGACTGCAGCTTCCAGGTTGCTTGGTGTGAAATTCACTGCAAGTGGTATAGCCCTTTCCCTTACCCCATTCAGAGCTTTGCAAGCTTATTCCTCCCCAGATAGGAAGTGTAAAAAGAGATGCCAGTCCATATTTCCACTGAAACTTGGCAAAGTCTGTGTCATGGGGCTGCCAGGGAATGGCTTGGAGCTGAGGGAGGGGTCTGAGCTGAGTGGGTAAGAGCCTTCAGAAAGTGGCAGGTAGGAAGGGAGAGACACAGGAGAGAAAGAGTTAACGGAAGGGAACCCAGAGGAGGAAGGGGTCTCAGAGGCAAGCAAAGAGCTTCAGCAACAGCTCAGCTCAGGGACTGACAGAGGGGGGGGTGCACGGCCCTTCTGCACAAGAGCAAGGGGGCTGGAAGCGCCGCGAGGAGAGGCGGAGACTGGGGCTACCCAGGTGGCTCTGCTGGAGGCGGACCCGCAAACCCCCACTTTGTGGATCTGAGAGCGATGGATCAGACACGTGAACACTGAGTTGTAACCTGTATATATGTACATAATAAAAAGGTAAAGGGACCCCTGACCATTAGGTCCAGTCGTGTCCGACTCTGGGGTTGCGGCGCTCATCTCGCATTACTGGCCGAGGGAGCCGGCTTACAGCTTCCGGGTGATGTGGCCAGCATGACAAAGCCGCTTCTGGCAAACCAGAGCAGTGCACAGAAACGCCGTTTTCCTTCCCGCCAGAGCAGTACCTATTTATCTACTTGCACATAATAAAGGACTGTAAATATATCTCTGACTGAGCAGAGGTATTTCTTGCGGAAGGCTTCCAGAACCCCTTCACAGTCTGTTAGCTTTTAGAGTTCCCTAGCCTGCAGTCCTGCACATACTTTTGATTATGTCTATTTCACAGTGTGAGACTTAGTTCTGAGTAAATATGGAGGGATTGTATTGCATGTATAATATGACTGCCAAATCTTGCCATCTGACATGTTTGCTGCTAATTACTGCAGATTAAGCTTCCTGTTTCAATTTGAGTTCAAGATGGGGTTAGTTGAGATGAGAGATTCCATGACTATTAGCATGGCTGTTATTACCATGAGTACTGTTTATTTGGGGGAAATGCAGGGCCATACCTTTTAGCCAGCATAAGTAAGGAAAAGACTTGTATCTGTAGATGCATAGGAGAAAGGGACAGGTTTGATAGCAAGGTAGTGAGAATGAACAGGGTTAAGTAGTACAGTATTAGATAGAATCATAGAGTTGGAAAATACCCTGAGGATCATTTCGTCCACCCCCCTGCAATGCAGGAATATTCACCTGTCCCATATGGGGATCGAACCTGTAGAAGTGCAGTGATGATCCAGAAAGTGGAGAAATATGGGGGGTGGGGAGAGAGAGAGAGAGAGAGAGAGAGAGAGAGAGAAAGATAGAGCACGGAATAGAAGTATTTATTTATTTCATTAAAATTATATCATGGAATCATAAAACTGAACAGTTGGAAGGGATCCCAAGGGTCATCTAGTCCAACCCCCTGCAATGCAGGAATCTCAACTAAAGCATCCATGACAGGTGGCCATCCTACCTCTCCTTAAAAACCTCCAGTGAAGGAGTGTCTACCACCTTCCAAGAGAGTCCGTTCCACTTGATTTTAAGAAAAGAAAAAGCTTGATTCTAAGGAAAAACCTCACCCCCAATTAGCTCTCTCTCTGTGTTGTTTATAACATATAAGAAACATAAGTAGCTGAGTCAATCCATAATTTCCCCCTCAAAAACCACAGTAAGAACTTGAAAGCTTGTTCCCTATTTTGCAACATTTTAGTTGGTCTAAAAAAAGATACTAAATGCCCTACTGTAATATGTTTGTTGTTTGTTAGCCATGTGTCTCCCTGTTATTTATTATAAATCATTTATGTTTATGTTCCTTGGGGCAGAGACCAGTCTTTTTTGCTTATGCAAAACAGCTTGTGCATTGGTGGCACTATATAAATACTAACATGGGTTATTATTTTCACAGCAACATTGATTTTTATTTAAGAAACATTATATCCAGCTTTTTTTCAGTACAATAGTTCTCAATATAGATTTTCCACTGTATTGAAATCAACTACAGTTTTATTATGGGATCTGCCATTTGAGATTTAGTGCACAATTAGTATTTAATTATTTAATTAGCATGGGTGTTTAATTAATTAGCATTAGTATTTAATTAAGGATACATTGGTATTACCACTTCCACATTGATGTGCAAGCAGAATGTGTGGAGCATAGGTTTAACCTGCAGCAGCTCAGATCACGAGTCTGGGAATCAGATATCTTGTATCTCAGAGTGCATGATACCTACACTTGGACAATAAGGCACAAATCCTGTGTTAATGCATTTCTTCCTTTGAACGTTCTTGCACATAGGGCGGGTTTCATGCTTGTACGATAATGCACACTGCCAAGGAGGAGGAGGAGGAGGGGCAGGGAGATGCGAGTTTCAGCATCAGCTGTCTTGCTGATGAGGCTGTTTTCTTTGTAGTGAGAGAAAGGTAGCACAGCATTTCTGTCTGAAGCCAGCTGGTGATGCTGCAGCCTTGCAAGAAGGATTTGCTTGGTGGTGGGGAATACAGATTTCCCATCCGCACATCAAACCACTGCTGGGTGACTGAAGCATCTGCCTCGCCTGGAGAGGGTGATGGTGCTGTGCAGACCCCAGCAATGGAGGTAGGAGTGCTCCAAGGGGGGCATTTTCATTATCTCACTAATCTCCCCTTTGGTGACCTGCCAGACTTCCCTGGAAGAGAGTGAGACAGAAGGGGATTACCGAGACTGGAATCACCCATCTCGCCGCTGAGCAGCCGCAGGGGGAGGTGGGAGGGATGGGAATGATTGGTGTTCCACCCGCAGGCCTTAATCCCCACTGGCTGTCGCTCAAGCAGGATGGTTTGCAGGCGCTGTCGGATTAAAGCAGAATGGAAGGGTTCTATGGGGTTGAAGCCTTCCTGCATGGCTGAAGTAATATTTTACCTTCCAACCCTCTGCCTTGCCAAGAAGGGCTGCTGCACGCTGGGACCCCAAGCAGGATTTGTACATGGTGCCACAGGAGAGAGGGGCAGAAGGTCACCTGGGATTGTACCCCCTGCCTGATTCCACGAGATGGTTCATACCCAGGTGAGCGTTCAGTCTGGACATCCAACCCAGAATTTCCTCCCCCAATTTGGAGGCTTTGAAGTGCATTGTTCTACCTTTGGAATGTGAATGATGGGAGAGAGGGGAGGGGTGCCTGATAGGCAACAATGGAGCAGGCTGTTGAAAGGTGGAACAAAGAGGTAACTGATCACTCTCAATTCGAAATTCAATAGCATAATAAGGATACATTGATTGAAATCCAGGGTCGGAGGCTTGTAGCATCAACAGTGGAAGACGCTTGTTGCAGCATTAATTTTTTTTTTTTTTTTTGCTTTTAACAAAAACAATTCAGTGTGAATCCCTTGTCACTTCTAAAGCACAACGCGCCCCCAGCTGTGTTTGCCAGCAAATATACAGCTCTAGAGGTGGTGGGACAGTTGAAATGGAGGCAGATTGGCCTCTTGCTGCGATTTTTGCAACCTAGCGAGAGAGAGTGGGAAGCGTGTGTTTTGGGTATGTGCTGGGAGTGTAGGATGGTTGCACCTGTGATGAAGCAGGCTGACTGTACTCTCACGCGGGTGGAGGAGGCAGAGCAGCTGTGCTGATCTATTTACAGTATTTGCCTGGCTCCAGCGGGAGATCTGTGCCTTCATGTCCTAGATAAAAACCTTTCTTTTGCTCCTGCTCAAACAGACACGGCACACTGGAAACCTTCTAATGTAAAGTGCTCTGTGCTACAGCATTCCAGGAACCTCTTGAATCCATTGGTGAGAGTTTTAAGGCGATTCTGATAAATAGGGCAGTATCTGTACAAATATAATTGCTGTGCTGTGTCAGAACAAAGATCTCCCTAGCACAGCATTCTGTCCCTGACTAGAGCCACTCATATGCCCGAAGGAAGCTTGCAAACAGGGCAAGTCTGCAGTAGCTATCCTTATTCTTTGTTCCTAGCATTGTGTAATTATCAGCAAACTGCCTCTGAATGCAGAGGCTCCATTGCTAGCTATTATGTGTTTCAACCACTGATGTCCCTGTCCTTCGTCTAATTTGATTATTGGTTGCTGGTGGGTGGACAATGTAGGCTTTTTTTCTTGTTTTGGGCAATTTTATAGTGTATCTTTGCATTTTTACAATGTAAGTCACTTTGAGACTCTCTTTTTTCACAGGAACATAGGAAGCAGTCTTATATTAAGTCAGACTATTGGTCCATCTATCCCAATATTGTCTATAATGAGTGGCAGTGGCTTCTCCAGAGTTTCAGACCAGTGTCTCTCCCAACCTTAACTGGAAATGACAGGGATTGAACCTGGGACCTTCTGCCATGCAACTCAGATGCTCTGCCTGAGCTATGGCCCTTCTATAAAAAGAAGCAGTTAATAAATTGAATAAATCATCATCATCATCATCATCATCGTCAATCCACTTCACTAATGGTCATCTCAGCATTCTCTCTAAACGATTTCCACAGTATGATATGGTATGATGAGTAATGATAAATTAATTGTGATATTTCTCTCCCTCCCCGAATCTGGATTTAGACTAGTGACATTCTTTGTGTGGCCTGGGTACTGCAGTAGCTTTGCTGGTTCTTTAATTTTATTCCAATTTCTTCTTCTAGTAGCAGAAGACATGCTGGGACTAATTAAATCAGAACTTGGCCAACATATTTCTAAAACGAACATGTGCACACAAATCACTGTACACCCCCCCCCCAACAAATCCAAACACTTTTTAAGTTTCATCTCTGGCTGTTTGTAAACATGTTGATCAGACAAACACAGGAATGTGCCTTATGTTGTGTCAGATGCATCTAGTTCACTGTTGTCCACACTGTCTGGCAGAGCCCATCTATATATACAGTAGTAGTAACAGTAAGAGCTCCCCATAACCTGTTTGAAGATCTCCCATTCCCATAGCTTTGTTTGTTTGGTTATTACATTTCTATACTGCCTTTCCTTTTTAGGAGTTTAGGACAAGGCACTTGGGGTGTTCTTTGATCCAACATTGACAGCTGAGACCCAAATGGCTTCAGTGACCTCAAGCACCTTTTACCAGTTTCTGCTAGTTTGTCAGCTGCGGCCTTTCCTGCGTAGGGGTAGCCTGGCCACAGTGATCCTCCAGATCTGATAACCTCCAGATTGGATTGCAATAAGTACATGATAGATACCTTGAAAATGGTTCAGAAGCTCCAGTCTGGCTGCTAGAATTCTGGCTGGTTTACCCAGGAGATGTATTAATGTCAGTTCATAACTTCCATTGGCTTCCATTTCACTACTGAGTGCAATTCCATTGTTTATCTTTAAAGGGCTTGGGCCCCAAATATCTGAGGGAGAGCACCTCCTCCCATATCAGCTTGCCTGTGCATTAAGATAATTAAAAGAGACCCTCCTCCATGTTTCCTCTTTAGGAGAAGCACATTACAAATGCATAACAGAGTGGACTTCTCTGTGGTGGCACCACCACTACGGGCTTGTCCTCCCAAGAGAGGAGGCGTCAACATTTGTTTTTGTTTTTTGACACCAGGTTAAAGCCTTGTTTGTTTGTTTTGCCAGGCCTTTTAGATTATGGTGTTTCAAACTGGTTGAATGCTTTTATTCCTCTGAATTGTATTGCATTGTTTATTGTATTTTATTCTGCATTTTCAAGTCTCCTTGTATATCATGGTGTGATTAACTTTTGGATATAGGGTGGCTTTATTTATTTATTTTAAAAATAAATACATACCGTATATGTAAATAAATTCATGCAGTTTCTCAAGTTTATCATCATTTGGGTTAGGCTAATTTTAGAACCGCCAGGGATCTGAATGCATTCTTCCTACTTTGGATCTAGTACTTTACCCACTGCACACTCATGGGCTGTACACACCACGTGCAGTCTCTAGAGAATCTGGATTTAGATCAGCTGTAGATTATCCAGATTCCATAGGTTCAATTAAGGATTGTTGTTATAACGCCCATTGTTTGTGTTTCTTCATAAGAGCTGGTAGTCGAAGATCCCTTCTGGCATATTTTTACTTGGTACATGAGAAGTACAGGGAAAACTGCTGTTCTGCAAAATATTGTGGTGTAGCTGGTTGCATCTACACTTCCTGCATTATGCCTTTCTCCTGATTCTGTGTGAGACTGAGATTGATTCCTGGCTGGCAACAGATAGTTCATATTTCAAAGCTGTTCATTGAATTGTTCTTTCAGTAAAGGTCTGCAGTGGTGTTACCTCTATAAAAGGTTCTACACATCTTGAGTAGCTATGGACCAATGGTTACTCTTTGGAATTGAGAAGGTTGGTGACCAGCAATTGCACTTTCAGAGTGCTGTGTTACCCAGAGGGAAGCTTCTGGATCTGAGAAGGAAGCCTGCTTTAGTTCATTATGACCAGGAAGCAACAGTATACAGAAGGATCTGAGGCTTGTCAGTTTGAAAGTCGCAGATACTCCTTCGGCAGAGGGAGCATTGGAATTAGGTTTTTGACATCCTTCCATTTAGCTGTCACACAGATACACCACCCTAACATTATGTTCAAAGTTCATGCTCTAAAACAATGGCTCTTAAAAAAATGTAATCTTGTAGGCTGTCACTTAATTGCTAGAAAAGGTATAATCTTCCCTCTGCTTCTGCTTAGTGTGAGGGTTGGGCTCAAAGATAGAGCTCCATTGTCAACCCTCAGTAGCAAGTGCCTGGTATTGTGTGCTTTGAAATTGCAGTATAGAATCCACTGCTTTTGGTCTGGTGATATGAATCCAACTCTGCAATTGTCATGTACACGCTGCGGGGTGGGATGGGGAAGAGCTCTCTGTGTTTAGAAGGTCCAAACTTGATGACATGTGGAATAAGTCAATGCATTTCATGTTATCTGTTTAATTAATTAATTAATTAATTAATTAATTAATAATACAGAGGGGACGAGGATTGGGACTGTAGCTTGCTGAAGGAGTGATTTAATTGCTGATGTCAATGGCTTCTTCCCCACCATGGCAAAGAGTTGCTTCAGTGGGAGGGGGGTAGTTTTAATTGCAACCGTGGCACAGGAAGAAAGGGTTAAACTTTACCTCCCTGTTCATGATGGCCCCTATCTTGATTCCCCCCCCCAAAAAAAGCACATACACAAACACTCAATGCAGTCAAGACATTTAATGTGTCATCTAGCTGGGACATTCCAAAATGCTTGAGTTTGTTTTCAGAGTTAACCCTGGCTTTCTTGGCCACAGTGTAAAGTTGCTCTAGCAAACATGACAGCAGCAGCTGTGCCCTGCCTGCTTCCTTTCCTTAAAGCATTGTCATCATGCTTTAGACATTCCAGGGCCTCAGTTAGAGAATTGCTTGAAGCCTGCATGGCTTGATGGTAATGGGCCAGATTAAAAACCTTACAGCTGGGTGGGTGTATGTCATCTAAGTTACCTCATAGGGAAGAAAAGCTGGCCTGATTTTGCGTGTGGCCTTCTTTCCAGCGTGCTTCACAAAGGCATGCTGTGATTGCCACATACATGTCTCCCTGTCATCCAGCAATGAAATACAATCGCCTCGCCTCTAGGGTGAAGCATGGTGTTTTATTTTGGTCAGAGCAAGCAGGAGAGTGTATGATCATGTTGCACTCTTTTGTTCATGCCAACCAAGTCTATTTGTGAAGTCCTGTGTAAGGAAAGTGGGATAGAAATCATATCTATCATCTATCTACTGTAACTATATCATCTATCTATCTATCATCCTACCCACCTGTAACTATCATCTATCCCCTGTATCTATCATCCTACCCACCTGTAACTATCATCTATCTATCTATCATTTCAATGCATAAATAAGACAGTGGCTGTTCCTTCTATTTCCTCTGTTATTTGCTTTGCCTATAGCTGTCATTTACCCTCTTACTCTGTTTACGTAGCCTCAGCTAGAACTGAAACATGAAAAGTCATGTTCTGGGTCTCCCCTGCCAACCCGAGTTCTTGTGCAAATGAAATCAGCAGTTGGCCATAGAACTCCTGGCTTCTTTGGGGTTCCTTGGAGCACAAGACATTTGGATGCCCATCTGCTAAGCATTTTCTCAGACTTTCCATTTCGCTCAAAACTTCCCTGTCTGTGACAGTGTCTTGAAATAGATTTCCTTTTAATCCAGCCTTCCTCAAGCTGATACCTTCCAGACATTTGGGACTATGGTTGTTATGCTCCCTGGCCATAGGCCATGCAGGTCAAAAGTGATGGGAGCTGGAATTCAAAACATCTGGAGGACATCAACTTGGGGATGGCTATTTTAATCATAATACTTAGATATCAGAAACTCTAGGAAGTAGAATTATTCCTTTGCCTCTATGGTTCCACTCCAAATTTGGTGCCTCGTTAAGATGGGCTTGTGAGAATATTATTGAGGCCTAGTTTTCCATTGTGCCAAATATTGAATCATGATCTATTCCCTATAGTGTTTGATGTGGAAATCTGAGGTAGTGGTGGTTGATGGTGTGTGCATCTATATTGTTGTTCGCCACCCCAGTCTCCAAGCGGTGCAAGATTCCAGGGGTTCCAGACTCTTACCCAGGGTTCCTGTTTCTTTTGGAATGATGCACAGTGGAGACTGTGGTGTCTTTATGAAATATGGATTATTTACAGATATATTCAACCTGAGCCTATGATGGAGGGGTTCACAGCATCAACACCCAAAGAGGATCTTGCATTTCCTGTAGCCCACAGCCTTGGATTCCAGCTGCCCAGCCTGCAGCCTTCCCACTTCTACCTTTTAGATCACATGTCAACTCTGGCCTTTGTCTTTCTAACTACCAGGGAATTGAGGACAGGTGGGGGGGCCTACCCATTTGCTGTCTTGCACGGAGCCACTTCCTTAGTTACCTTAATGGCCCATACTTAGATTCCTTCGCCAGGAAGCTAGCCTGGCTATTCCTGGAACTGAATCTATGCTGGATCCAGGAATTAGAAGGAGGCTCAATCAATGCAGCCTACCCCACAAAAAACTCACAACAATATGTTTTAAATAGAAAAAAGATGAGAGTGGTTCCATAACTTTTCAAGGACTGGGTGCTTCTAATCTTTGCAAATCCTGGCATGCCATCAGTGAGCTGCCTGCTCTTCTGACTGGGACCCATCACTCCAGAAGGTCTGTCCAAGTTTGTCACTTTTGACAAGGCATTTTCTTGTTGGCTGGGACTTGGGTGCAGCAGCTATGACTCCTTCCTCCATGCCAGCTGGCCTCTGACCGTGTTCGGTTTCGGGACTTTGCCTCCCTTTGCCCTTTTAAAGATTGGGTTACTTAGAGAGTCGACAACTGTCTGGGGCATGAAAAACTGCCTCAGAGAGCTGGAGAGTTTGGATGGTTCCAGAGAGACTCTTCAGAGACCAGAGCAAGTAAACTAGAGGAAAGGAGTATTTTCCGGCTGGAAAGAAAGACAATGCTAAAGGCAAAGGACTATCCTTGGGAGACGTTTTGAGGAACAAATAGAACTGACCTAGCACAGTGACCTTTTGGTCAAAGGACGCTGGAGATCAAGATTGGCTTCTCAGCAGAGGAGATTGGCTTCCAGAGTATCCTTTGTGTTTTCTAGCTGTATAGCATGGAGATGGGATGTTATGTTTTTCTACATTATTGTGATTTATTGATTTCCGCGCTCTCTGTGTAAGGTCGAGGGGATTTCCCAGGCTTACCTTAATGGTGAGGAGTTATGTGACTGGAATGTGATTTTTGTAAGCAGATGTATCTACATGCTTCCTATAAGACTTACTATCCCATTTTCTGATTGCTTCTAATCTTTGGGGTTCATTTAGTTTCAGGTCAGCTGGGTGTGTTAGCTCACAGAAGGCATTTGTTTCTCGTTCAGTTTTGGATGGTGACCCAGGTGTACTAATGTTATACAGCAATCACAGTTAACAATAATGCTTTATAGTAAAACTGTAAAATGTTCAGTGTTTTATTAATGAAGAGGGTTGCTCTTTTCCTGAATGAATCCTTTGCCAAGAGAGTTAACGCAGCCCTGAATTCAGTGGATGGAATCGTAGTAACATGAGCTCTCCTTCCTTAGGTAAGACCTCTGGTTCCTTAATGCAGAAGGACTGAGTACAGAAGCAAAGGAAGAAAAAATAAAGAACATTCCACTAATTTATTGTTGATGGAAATGGGTCTTGTTTGCATTTAATACATGTTGTTACTACTACTACTACTACTACTTTATTTAGTGCATTTCAAAATTGCAAGGTGCATTATAGCCATTGAATTGTCTTTTTTTCCCTATGTGTACATAGATTTTTTTTAGCACACTGTACACTCAGTACAAAGATCTTCTTCGAAAGGTAAAAGATATAAGGCTGGGTGGGAAGAAAAAACACACACCTCCCAGCAGCCATAAAGCATCATATTCCAGTAATCTTTACAGCAACCCTGTGAGGTAGTCTAGCAGTATTATCCCCATATAACAGATGGGGAGGCTGAGTGGGTGAGTGGGGGTGGTGGAGACTGAGGCTGAGCACAATCCTTTTCATGTCTGCTCAGAAGTAAACCCCACATAATTGAATGGGGCTGTCTACCAAGTACGTTGAAACTGCAGTTCAGTAACCTGGGAATAAGCCCCACTGAATTCATAGGGACATGCTTTTCCGTAGACATTGAATAGAGGATTGCACTGTGAATTACCTAGTGACTGTGTGACATTTGAAATGAGGGAGTTTCCAGCTCCCTATGCTGTGCCAGCTCTAAAGCCATTTGAAAAATATAAACAAAATCAAGCTTTAGAAGATGCAGTTTTCCTGTTTCTTTCCTCCCTCTTTGTCTTTTGTTAGTATGGAAAGCAGAGAAGTCAGCGGGGGAAAATGGAGCAAGACTTTCATAACCAGTTCCTTTGATGCCATAAGCATGCTTGGAATTGTACTAGTAAACCTGTGGCCAACCAGATTTTGTTGGATTACAAGTCCCATCATCCCTCACCACTGACTTTGCTATCTAGACTAGATGTGATTTGGAGTCAGAAACATATGAAGAGCCACAGGGTCCCTACCCCTGATCTGGACACTCACAAGTCCTGCTGAACTCAGCTCCAAGTAGGGTGTCTGCACCTTTAATAGTTGTGTAGATGGGAGGATTTCACCAGGTGTATTGTGTGTGATGCTGAAATTTCTTCTGCGCATCTGTTAAAGGTGCAGGAGTCCGATCTCCTCCTTCCCTTGGTCACCCTAACTTCAACACTTCTTCAAATCTGAACCCCCCCCCCTTTAATTTGGATCTCATCTAGATGAAAGGAGGTGGTTTTTTATTTTGTACTGAGGCTGATTTGATAAATAAAGCATGTCATGTATGATTTGGTCAGAAATAATACAGACTTTGACTCTTAAGGTTGTAAGAACATAGGAAGATCCTGCTGGATCAGGCCAATCATCCTGTTTTCACAGTGGTCAGCCAGATGTGTATTCTTAATTTGGTGGAGGACTTCACATACTGTAGTTTAATTCATTTTCCAAGTTCAGTTAAATGCATGGGAAGAGCTCTAGGTCTGTTGGTCAGGAATTCTAGAGTTTTTAAGTTTTTAAACTCAAGAGCCAGAATTGTCCAGAGTGCACTTTAGTGTTTCCTGTCCATTTGATGCTATTTTCTTTCCTCTGAATCCATGTAGACATATATATTCCAGTCTACAAAAGCTGATGCCATAACACATAAAGTGCCAGAAGGTTCCTTTTTACTTGCTAAAGACCGCCCCCCGTGTTGTTTGCACTTAAAATTTAAGTGGAGGAGGAGGAGGAGGAAGATTGCCAGTGCCACTTATCACTGGGAGCCAGTGCGGTGTAGTGGTTAAGAGCGGTAGACTCATAATCTGGTGAACCGGGTTCGCGTCTCCGCTCCTCCACATGCAGCTGCTGGGTGACCTTGGGCTAGTCACACTTCTCTGAAGTCTCTCAGCCCCACTCACCTCACAGAGTGTTTGTTGTGGGGGAGGAAGGGAAAGGAGAATGTTAGCTGCTTTGAGAAGTGATAAAGCGGGATATCAAATCCAAACTCTTCTTCTTCTTCTTCTTCTTCTTCTCCTCCTCCTCCTCCTCCTCCTCCTCCTCAAGTGAAACACTGCACTGGTTCTTTGGATGGTGGTGGTAAAATTGTCACTGATTTACATGGGGGCAAAAAGAATCAGGGACCTGGTTTTATGTTATTTGATTCTTTTTAAATTGTGAGAGCTTAGGAGCGGTGAGAACTTATTTACAGATGTGTATACTTGGTGTGTATTTTTGCAAACAGGAGGACCAGATGTAATGAATATAATGCAGCCTCTACATCTTATATTACCATTCCCCTTTAAAAGTCTCTTCAACTTGGAGAATGCAAGGAGGTTGCAGTTGGGCATCAGCTAAATGTGTGCAAGAGTGCTTTCTCCATGATTTCAAAGCAGCCATAGTAACATGGTACCCTCCATCACCCCTCAGCCTCAGCTAGCATGGTGAATTGTCAGGAATGATGGGGATTGGAGTCCAACATTTGGAGGGCACCTCGTTGGCTGCCTCTGTTCTGGAGGGGGGGGGGAACCCTGGTCACATTTTGCAGCTGTTATACTGGAATAAAGAATCCCTATAAATTTTGCAAGAAAAACCCTGAGCAAGATATTATGGATTCCTATGACCTTCTGGTATATCCTTTCTGTGCTCCTCCATGTGGGATCAGTAGATGCAAATGGAGTAGGAAATGGATGAATTATAGATTAAAAACAGTAATCTCAAAATGCTGGCTGTTCTTGGATATGTTGATCGAAAGCCTATTCTCCACAAGAAGAAAGAGGAAGGTTGACCACTAGTGGCAGCTTCAGGATTCATTTCTTCAGTTCAGGGGTTTGTATAAACCAGCTTATGACCAAAATTGGGGACTTGAAGATTGTGGTAGGAGGCAGCCTTTATCTCTCTTTAGCATGGATATATACTCTAGATTAGTTAGCCTTTCACACACAACAGCTAGCCAGGCATACAACTAAAAGCAAGCTTGTAAATAGGCAGTCACTTGCTCACCTGTGGCTAGTCAGAATTGCCACCAGGTGAGCAAACAGGGAGATCCCAGGCTGTAGATGTGCTTTATCAATGACTTACACAGGTATGCATGCACAGGTGAGCATAGAAATGTGTGGGCTGGCAACTTGTAAGGCTGGTTAAAAGTAACAGTGCTAGTGGTGTTGCAAGAAACAATGCAGTTGGTTGGTAGTGAAAAACTGAGAGGGAGTTGTTCTTGGGGAGTTTTCTCCCTGACTCTCTTTTTGACTGTGACTAAATAGCTTTGAAATGCATTATTAAACCTGATCTCTGGCTCTCAGTGTCCCATCTGGTAGCACCCTCATGTTGCCATTTCATAATTTCAATTCTTGTGAAAGCTGTCATTACGTAATACCTCTGAACAGCTACAGCAGAAGTGTACACAAGGTATCTCATAATATGTGTGGGTAGCCTTTCCGGCTTTCTTTCTTAAACATGAAGATCACAGACAACTTTGCTTTGTTTTTGCCTTATTTTTGTACTTATCAACTGATCTTGGGTGTCTGAAGTAGAGCCAAACAAGTTGTGATGGTGACAGATACATGCTGCTTTTTACATGTCTGCCCCATACATATATAAATTTGAGGTGTTTCAGGAGGAAGGGAGGTATATTTAGACTGAAAACAGTGAGAGGGCTTCTGGAAGAGCCTTGCTCCTGTTAAGAGTTGTGTGCCTTCACTACCAGTCTTGAAGGTGCCATGACAGGCCATCATGACTGTACTGCTGGAATTGGGCCACCAGGATATGACTGTACCTCTGATTGTTGGAAATAGGGAGTGAATAAGTGAATGAGGTTGAATCGCTCCACGTATTGCACTGTGGTGCCACAGGAAAATAGACATCAGCTGTGGATGGGTGGAGGTGATACAAGGCTTGACTAACCATATCCAGACAGATCTTCAGATACTCAGCATTTCTTGTTCACATTTATCAGTTTGCATGCAACCAGCATGGGCCAGGCAGAGTACAGAGTCGCTTCCCATGCCGAGTGACAATATCATGTGCTCCCATTTCTGTATTATGGCGCCAAACCACAGGAAGCTGTCTGGCAGTATCCGTAATTAACTGAGATAATTAGGCTGCAGATAAGAAATTCAGAGAGAGTATGCAGTGACATTTCAACCTGTTGCAGTCGCTCTGTAATCTAACTCCCTTCAAAGCAAGCTTTGTTGAGTTGCCAGCAGGCCTAGGCATGTGCTGTCATCCATAACAGGGCTGGGTTGGACCCCAGCAGTGATCATGAAACTTTTGGAACTTTCTCTAGCAAATGAAAGTCCTTAAATAGCCTTCCCCTGTATTCCAACCAGAGAGCAGCAAATCCGCCTGCTTACTGGATGGTGGCAAATTTGCAGAAGTGAGTCACTGTTTTTTCACCACAGAACTATTTGTTGAACAGCGTAGTCCTCCTGCATGCTTACTCAGAAGTAAACAACATTGTGTTCAACATTATGAATGATTCCCATTGAATAGGATTGCAGCCTCTGTTTAACCATAAGGTGATACACTCCTGGCATCTGTGCCCCAAACCGAAGTTTTGTACTCAGTTGCTGGTTTTTTGTTTGTTTGTTTTTAAAAAAAAGATTCATACAAAACTAAAGTCAAATCTGGGGTCATTTGTTAAAATATCCCTTAAACAACCACATGTTGTTGTTGTTGTTTGCTGAATTAAGCCATGTAATTACCCAGTTTTAAGCGATCATTGTTTAAGGGGCATTTTAATGATCAAGAGAATGAAACAACTTCCCCATGAGGAAAGCTTACAGCATCTGGGACTTTTTAATTTAGAGAAAAGGTGAGTAAGAGGTGACATGATAAAAGTTTATTAAATTATGCATGGCATGGAGGAATTAGAGAGAGAGAAAGGTTTCTCATAACACTAGAACTCATGGACATCGAATGAATCTGCAGGTTGAAAGATTCAGGACAGATAAAATAAATTTACTTATTCACACAGTGCATAAATTGTGGAACTTGCTCCCATAGGAGACAGTGATGGCCACCAACCTGGATGACTTTAAAAGAGGATTAGACAAATTCATGGAGGATTAGGGTCTTGGTGGCCGCTAGGGACGATGGCTATGTTTCATCTCCACTCTGTTTGCCAGTTGATGAGTATCACAGGTGGGCAGAGTGCTGTTGTGCTCAAGTCCTGCTTGTGGGCTTCCCAAAGGCTTCTGCTTGGCTACTGTGAGAATAGGATGATGCACTAGATGGGCCATTGGCTTGATTTAGCAGGCTATTCTTAACAAATGGCCTCAAGATTTGACTTCCATCTTTTTTTCATCAAAGAGTTTCTACCGCCCTCAAAGCGTATAAAAACTTGATGAAAAATAAAAATTGTATTGAAACTATACAGAAAGTACAGTAACCATAAGAAACCATGCTTTGAATGCTTCCTTTTATCCTTCTGCCATTATTAGTGGTGCTTTGCACTGCAGTAACACTGAGGTGTTCCATTATGCTAGGAACTGTATGGCTACCTACCAAGACGCATATTTCACAATCAGCATCGGAAGAGAATGTTGTTTCCATTCTCCTAATGAAGAACTGAGAGACTAATTAAAATAGCCTGCTCAAGGTCACTCCTTTCTTCTTCACATACAGTTTTGTTGAATCGGTGCCTTCCGCATTGCAACCTTGCATTTTTATGGCAAGATGTAATCCCACAAGAAAAACTCCCAGAATGAGTGCAGCAGAAGAACAATCTGTGGGAAGCTGCAGAGATATATTTATAAATCAGAAAACAGATGGGAGAAGCTGGTGTTTAAATCTTCCTATAGGTGTCAAAATGCTAACCTGTTTGGAGACTCTGCTTGTTGATAGGAAGCTTTTATGCTTGATCAGCTTTTAAGCTTTGCATGTTGTTGTTGTTCAGTCGTTCAGTCGTGTCCGACTCTTCGTGACCCCATGGACCAGAGCATGCCAGGCACCCCTATCCTCCACTGCCTCCCGCAGTTTGGCCAAACTCATGCCAGTCGCTTCGAGAACACTGTCCAACCATCTCATCCTCTGCCGTCCCCTTCTCCTTGTGCCCTCCATCTTTCCCAACATCAGGGTCTTTTCCAGGGAGTCTTCTCTTCTCATGAGGTAGCCAAAGTACTGGAGTCTCAGTTTCAGGATCTGCCCTTCCAGTGAGCACTCAGGGCTGATTTCTTTAAGGATGGATAAGTTTGATCTTTTTGCAGTCCATGGGACTCAAGAGTCTCCTCAAGCACCAGTTCAAAGGCCTCTGAATACTCCAGTGCATACTCCAGTTCTGAATTTAGTCCACATGCTATGAATGGGAGATAGCCTCTTAATAAGCAGGTTGGCCTATGGGAGAGCAGGTCTTCTTCCAAGTACCCAGGCCCCCAGTTGTGTATAAAGCTCTGAACAAGTATCAAATCTTTGAAGTGGTTTCAGTGGTATATTGGGAGCCAGTGCAGCTCCTTCAGAATATGTTCGCAGTTAGCCACTTCCTACAGGAGCCTAGCTGCAGTTTCCAGACAAGCTTCTTGGACAGTTATGCATGGGGGTGTCCTATCACTGGGCTTGATACTAGCATCCAAAGCAGATTTGCAGGAGCCTGTGCTCATATGAAGCTCTGGCCAAGGAAAAATTTCACTCTCAAAAGCAGGGAGACTTAACGGACTTCATAAAGCACCTGGCAGTACAGTCTTAAACACATTTACTAGGGAGTAAGGCCTCTTGAGCTCGGCGTGATTTACCTTTGAGTAAACATGCTTAGGAATTAATTGTTAGTCATGTTTTGTTGCCCGTGGATGCACAAGGCCAGATAATCTGTTGCTGTCATGAGCATTGAGTGCTTCGTAAGCCCCGGCTCGTTGATGAAATTGGGCATGGCGGAAGGGATGTGCCATAAGATCTCTTTTGTGGCTAACTTGTTCTGTACCACAGGATTTTCTTCTGAATTGCTCCCTTCAAAGAGCACACTGCTTATTCAAACAGGGCTGGTTGGTAATGTTTGTTCTCTGAATGCTTTGGGGAGGAGGGGGGTGGTGCGGGAAGCAAGCACCAAGGAGACAGAAAAGCTTCCCCCTGCATCTTGCATGTTCCTTCTGCCTCCGGGTTCACTCTGTTCTCCGTGGCACTAGCCAGGGTTTATTGTACTTGGCTGCTGATTCAGAAGCTTCAGTTCCCCAGCGAGCAGCCGAAACACACATGCCTTCCTCTCTTCCTCCCCCCCCCCCCACCTACCACCCATGGTTCTTATGCTCCCACCAGTGCCCAGCCCTTCAATCCTTAACTCAACTCATGACAGGAGGAGGAGAATTTCCCTGTGGAAGGATCACACAGCCGGGCTCGTTACCAACGCTGCTGCTCGTGCCAGAAATGCACCCTTCTGAATCTGACCCCTGCCCTGGGAAAAAGATACTGCTGCTCAACTCTTTAATAGGAGTGTTTGTAAGTACAGCCTTCTTTCTTCTGCATTTTCAGGAGCAGGGGCTCATCCGAGGGCAGATGGTAGCATGCAGGACCAGCCCGATATGTCTTGCTGCCTGGGATGGACAAGATTTCTCTGCCGCCCCAGTTCCTTGAACAGAAGCTGATCAGATTGGCAGTTGAACTGAAGTTTAGTGCTGGCTGCCTCCACCACAACAGAGGGCAGCAGGTCACTTACAGAGTGCAGGGCAAGCTGGGCGGCAAACACAGTTCTCTCTTCCAAGTCTTTACCACCTGAGGCAGATGCCTTACTATGCCTAATGGTGGGGCCTGTCATGGTTGCAGGACATTTGGGGGCACCCTAAGTGGGGTGATGAATCTACTGGTTTCTACTAGACTGCAGGATTCCTTATCATACTACATCTCCTAAAACCAGCCAGCTGGAGAAGAGGGCAGAAGAAGTAGGAGGTGCTGTTGTATGGTCCCTGTCTCTCTGCCTCTTCCATGATAAGCAGAAACATTTTGAGTGGTTGCAGTGCTAAACCTCTGCTGCTGGAAGGTTTCTGGCCTTCCAGATGTTGCTGATCTTCAACTCCCGTCATCTCTGACCCTTGGATATACTGGCTGCGTCTGATGGGAGTCCAGCAACATCTGGAGGACCACAGCTTACCCACCCCTGTTTTAGGTCTGTTTGCTGCAGGATCCTCCCCCGCATTGGAACTTTGCACCCTCTTCCCAAAAAGGAGAAGGCTATCAGTGGCTGGTAGCCATGATGGCTGTGTGGTACCTCCAGCCACTGAATACTGGTTGCTGGGGAACAAAATTGGGGAGAATGTTTTTGAGCTCATGTCTTTCTTGCATTCTTCCTATAAGCATCTGCTTGGTCACTGTGGGAATCGGATGCTGGTCTAGATTGACCTCTTGGCCTTGCTACAGAAGGGTTCTTATTGATAGAATACAGTTGTGATGCTCTGCTTCCCCTTTTGTGGGGGAAGAATATCATAGTGATGAAGGTGGTTGGAAAGTGCAGATTTTCATATTTATTCTGATTGTCAAAACAAAATAAAATAAAAAATTCCTTCCAGTAGCACCTTAGAGACCAACTAAGTTTGTTCTTGGTATGAGCTTTCGTGTGCATGCACACTTCTTCAGACCAACACGGCTACCTACCTGTATTCTGATTGTGTTATTGAATCTTTTGGAATTGCTTTCTCAAGGTTTTTTGTTTGGTTTTTTTGCAAAAGTAGGCTGCTGTTCCCACTGCAGCACATTTCTCCTGCCTACCTTACTAAGTGTGAGGTGGCTTGGCAGCTGCTCTGGTTAAATGAAACAACTTTGTCAATTTTTGCTCAGGAAGTTGCGTCAGCTCAGGTCTTTAGGAGAAAGTTGTGCCCATTCCAGACAGTGTTCTGTTCTAGCACTGCCAGTCTGCAGATCAAGTTGAATTTTAACACACATACATACCGGTGTGCATTTGTAAGGTGACCCTTAGCTTATTTTAGACACTTAGGACTGAAATTTTTGAAACTGTGATGAATTTAGGCCAAGTTTCCTCCACCTCCTTCCGAAAGACCTCAGTGTTCTGAGCAAGCCAATAGAGCTCTTTTTTCTTGTAATTGGCAGTGTCTGGGAAAACATGCCTTGTGCTTACTATTTTGAGCATAGGTTGCTTAGCCCTTTTTCTTCTTCTTCTGCTCTGTTTCTGAGCAAACTGGTTATTACTGAGCTGAATTTTGTTCAACATAGACGTTCCATTACCCAGCTTACAGAGAGTTAGCACTGCCGTTGCAGAATATGGCTCACTGGCCACATTCAGTACATAGAACTGAACACATAGTGTGTTTTCTCCTTCTGTGAAGCTGCTCATTTAAGGTGGCCTCCTACCACCCAAAAGAGATGAAATATACTGCCAAAGAAGAAACCGATCTGCATAAAATTTGGATATGCTAATTGATGTGTACGGATGCCAATTTAAAAATAACCACTGGAATTCACATAGAAATTTACATAGAAAGACTTGTGACTGGGTGACCTGAGTGACTTGCTCAGTCTGCTGTCCAGGTGCTGATTTCAAGGTCCCCAATTCTCCTTTCTTGTGGTTCTTTATATGGAAACAAGACTTGGGGCTGTTCAGCCCTTCAGATAAAGAGCGTCTCTAAACAAAGTTCTCCTTCTCAGTCTGGCCGCCTCTCAGCTCAAGGAAACTGGATTTGTGCTGAAGTTTTTTTTTGCTGTTTAAATTTCTCTCCTACCAATGCATTTGTTTAAGATGGAGTTTGTGTCTGTAGACTTCTGGCTCTGTTGTTTCTGATGACACCAGGCTGTTGAATGCTGCTGTAAATTGATGTTTTAAGAGCAGGCATTGCTGCTGGACTTCAGGTTAATGCTCATCCACATAGTACTTTTGAAGAGGAACAGATGTGTATTTGACTTCGTTCACAGTAACACACTTTGGTCCTCTTTCTGCATGTCTGCTTGAGTGCAAAAAGGGCCAATTCCAGAGTACTGGGCTATTGCATCTTTTAGGTAAAAAAGAAAATATATCAGAATGACATGAACTAATGCAGGGTCATTGCCAACCTTTTGGGCAAGTGTCCCATAAGTTCCAAGTTTAAGACAGCATCACTCTAGCTCATGCTCAGTGGCGGAGGAAGGGGGGTGCGGTAGGTGTGGCACGCCCAGGGTGTCACCACTGAGCGGGTGACAAAATTCTGGGTGCCACTTCACCACAAAGCCTGTGTGCGCCCAAGCCACGTGTCTTTCACTATCCTGGGAGAGACGCAGTGGCTTGGGTGCGCGCAGGCTCCGCGGTGAGTGCCGCCCGGCATTTTGTCAGCTGTAGGGCGGCTGAGTGGGAGGAGGCAGGCAGACTCCGGAGGCCCCGCAGTGCGCCCCGCCACTATGGGTGGGGCACACAAGGCACCTGAGCGGCTTGCTCTGCTGCTGCGCAGATTGCCGTGGCGCCCCTGTGTGCAGATCGCCACAGCGCCCCACCCTTCTCCTATGTGTGGATCGCTATGGTGCCCCATCTGCCCCCGTGGGCAGATCGCCCCACCCCCGCCGCTCCGGGTGCCGGAGCAGCTAGCTACGCCCCTGTTCATGCTGCAGCTTCCAGGAACTGGGGGAGTTTTGGTGTTCTATGTTTTGATGTGCTGAGTTACAGGCAGCAGCAAACCATGAAAAGACATGCTGAGATGTACCCAATTTCTTTTAAAATTATAGTACTTATTTCTAAATTCATATCTAGACATATAAATCAGTACACAGAAATTTTATGCAGAACTGTGCCCTCTTTTATCCTCTTTTTTATTATTACTGATGTGTAAGTAGCCCACCCTATTTCCACCACACCAGCTTTAAATCCTGCTTTTCCTCTTACATCTCCAAAGGAGCCCACTGGCTTTCTGTGGAAGAAAACTTTGATTTTGATTGAACAACTGCAAAGCTTTCCCTCCATACAGGGATTTTAGTTCATTTTATTTGGCTAATCCTTATGTCAAATCTATTGCGCAGACATTTCAGGTTTACTAACGTTTATTAAACACTTTGCCCTTAAGCGTTTCTGGCATCCCAGTTATCCTTTTGTTGCTGAAAACAATAAAACAGATTGATTTGCTGTAGGAGGTTTGACATGACTTTGCATTTGCAAATGAAACATTCCACACAGGTAGGTTTAGGACATAAAGACTGAAGGCTTATGATATGGTCCAGATGCAGGAAATGATGAGGTTCCATCCTGTTGGAAACTAGTGTTGATGGTAGCATGTAAAGTTCATTTTTACTCCTGTCTAATCCGATGCAGGCAACTCCCCATTTACATGGGGGTTGCATTCCGAGGCACGGTGCATTGAAGTGTGAAATCACGTATATTGGGAACACCATTGAAAAAGCCTGCAAGCACCACAGCTACTCCCTTCAAACCTCCTTGCTCAAACTTTGTGCTAGGTCTCCTGGGATTGCTCTTGCAAAGCCTTGCTAGATGCTGTTTTCAGGCCATTTTGCCATTTCCAAGCTCTTTTAGGACCGTTTTTGCTCCTATTTGTGCCACTTCCGAATTTGTGGGAATGCGTGTGGTCACAGTGGCATGTGCCTTGAACGCCCGCAAATGGGGAGTTGCCTGTATATTGTCTGAATCTGCTAACATGTTTGCTGTTGGACAAGTTTGCCTCATTCACCATTCAAACTGGGATATTTTGCTTGCTGTTGTAATGCTACTCTGAGCATGGGTGCATCCAAATAGGGACTTCCTTAACGTCGTATTTCCCCTGGACAGGGAAAATCTGGTTGAAATTGCCTTTGACATGATAGCTTCTAAGTGCCCTCTTTGATCATATGGGGCTCAGGAGGGTGTGGGTTACGTGAGGTTGGTGAGCTGTGCAAGCAGTAGCAGCATACACTAGTACAAAAACATTTGTTATTGTCTGAAAATAGAAAATCTGAAGCATTACCCAGTTTGTGGCTGATCCCTGAAACTTTAAAAGAGCTTTATCCTGAAAATCCCATTACCCTGCTGTGGTTTTAGTACTATTCCCTTTAGTCTGATTATGTAACAAATGTTTCCATTTCCACATCCAATGTGCATTCCTGTGTTCAAAATGAACCCAGTATTCATCACCTTTAGGCAGCCAAGGCTTTCCTGGGTTTTTAATTTTGTCCAAAGAGCCTGGGAGAGGAAGTTCCTGTAGCTTTATAAGGCATGAGACACCCGCTACACACCCGCACATGCTTCCTCCTCTGGAAAATCAGGCTCCACCAGAGCTCCCATCAGAGTCGAGAGAGCCTGGCTCACTCAAGCCAGTTGGGTTCCTGAACTCTGCTTTTTAAGTGGGAAAGAAAAGGTTCCCTTGGACTGTACAGATTGACTTTGCCCAGGGGCGTTTACACAGGCAGCCTAGAGTGCTGAGAGTGCCTTAACCTCCTTCTGACGTTAATGGGAGCTGAAGGCGCTTAGCACCTTGTAGGATCAACCCAGTTGAAAAAGCTGCCTCAGCGTTCCTCTAACCTCTGCACTTAAGGCTGGCTGAAGCTCTCCTCCTCCTCCAAAGTAAAGCACTCTGCAGCTTTCCACCTTGTGGTGTTTAATGGCAGTGGCAGCCATTCCCCCCCACCACACAAAAACATTATGGGCAACCCACCAACCCTTCTCCCAAACATCTATACGTTCCACACAACTATATACATGCTCCCCTTACATGCACAATTTCACGTCACTCTTTTCACCTTAGGATTTCATATTGCTTCTTTGTTTTTCTTCCTTTCCACTTCTTTCCCCCTCTGAACTATCTCCTTCTAAACCCCATTTCTCTCTTATTCCTTGTTTCCCCTTCTTCATCCCATTTCTTGCTCCGTTTGTTTTCTGCAGCCTCTGTTCCACCTTTTCCCTCTTAGACTGCAATTGTTTCATCTATGCTCAGTCCCCACCCATAGATTACAAGCTTGATTCAAGTGGTCTGTGAAGTGTCCATGGATTTACAGTTGAAGATGGGAGAAGGCACATCCACTGTATTAAATATTTATATTGATTTTTAATTGTATTTAATTGCTTTTATTTCTCATATGTTGGTAATTGTATTACAGACTAAATTCTGTGGAATTCACCTGTAATACAATCAAATGCAATATATAAGAAATAAAGGAACTACTAAAAAATACAATTAAAAATCATGTCACGTCTAATGGAGCATTACAGTTTCAACAAGGGGAAGAAAAATCATTCAGCCAAGACCTGCAGCAACTTTTCAAATGGTCTGGGGTGGGAGAAGTTTTGGGAAATACTGCTCTAGTGCATGAAAGCATATTCCATAATGAAAATTTGTTGATTCATAAGGTGCCACGAGACACTCTGGGTTGTGTCCATTGCTAGTGCTACTTAGAGTATATCCATGAAATTAACCAACCTAAGTTGGTTGTGTTCACTTGGTTCAGTGCATCTTCTTTGAGTAGAATCAATGTTGGGTGCAACCCTTTATTTTTTCTGCAACAGACTGACATGGATGCCCCTCTGAAAATTGCCTCTGTTTCAGTCAGTCACTCAAGTTGGCTTGGTTTTCCTCAGGCACTATGACCTCACTGATACTGTCAGCAAGATTGCTTGCCTCGTCTTGTCACGCTGCCTGCCTTTTGAGTGCAACCCTTCTCTCAGAGATGGCTTGCTCCAGGATCACACAAGGCTCCTGCTGAGATTTCAGACA
Organism: Lacerta agilis; assembly: GCF_009819535.1. Taxonomy (NCBI): domain Eukaryota; kingdom Metazoa; phylum Chordata; class Lepidosauria; order Squamata; family Lacertidae; genus Lacerta; species Lacerta agilis. Next base: position 55,199,321 of record NC_046317.1, read on the forward strand.
TTCTGTGCCCCTTCAATATCATTATCCAGTCAGGCTGAGGAAATTGCTTCTTTTGTGTGCATTAATTGAGGAAGCATATAACCTCCCTGTGGGACTTTTGTCTACATAGTAGGCAAGGGAAATGTATTTTTGGCTGTTTCCAAGGTCTTGTCACTAATTTGTGTATTGATATTCAAAGCACTTGGTCAGCCATGCTCTTCCTTCATTCAAACAATTACTTTCTCCCCCTTTCCTATGTTGACAGTATTCTTTTTCTTTTGAGGTAACTTTTATACTCCGTAATACAATATAAAAAGCACACTGTGCTGGTTGCTATGCTAACCGAGAATTTGGTGCTCTCTTAATAGGTATGCTGTGGTCACTATGACATGCAGTTCTGTGAGTCATTTTGGGGATTGGGTTAAAAAAATGAAATAGAAGTCCATCACAAAAGGCTAGCAGTTTCTTAACTTTTCTGTCAGGTAATTCCCCCATCAAAGATCTTCCCCGGTCTCTAGCTGCTTTTATCTCTGCTCTGGAAAAAAAGATAATTTCCTATCTTTTGCACAGTGGGAGTAAAAGCAGTGGGGATTTGGGGCAGGAAAATAGCCTCAGTGGGAAAGGATTTGGAAAAATTTTCCCCTGCCCATTTAAACAGCAGTTTCATTGCTTGCATTTTGTAAAACAAAAGTGTAACATGTAGTTCCACCCTACATTGATGTTTGTGGGGCGTTTAACATATTTTGCAGGGCAAAACTGACGCTCCATTTTGTATCTTATGTTTTGACACCCTTGGGCAAATAACATTCAAGAAACCTCTTTCAACTATTGTGGCTTCCCGCAAAGAGTCCATAGCTTGTTGGAGGTGCTGAAAGTTGTTAGGACACACCCCAGCTCACAGAGCTAAAGTTCTCACCACTCTTAAGTAGCTACCGTTTCCAGGATTCTGTTAAATGTATGGCGTGGGTGTGCCCTTGGAGAAGGTGGCATATGATAAACCTCCTGTTCTGCCACTCACCTTCTTTGGTGCTTCATGAAAGGGGAGAATAGGTGTGTAGTTGGGGCATTAGACCCCTGCCAGTCTTGAAGGTTTGCTATTTTATGGAGCAGCTCTGCATACTTGTAGCTTCCAGACTTTGTAGCTTCCAGGTTAGGCAGAGAGGTAGTGTCTGACCCAAGGTCACCCAGATCCTAGTCTGTCATTTTGACCACTACCCCACACTGAACCCCATCAACAGAAACCCTACGCAAGGATTTGTACTTCCACAACATGGTCTCCCTCCTGCTCCCCCTGCATGCCTCCAAAATTGGCCTTGAGGGAGCGTTGCGAGGGGAGCAAAGAATTGTTCCATCTGATAAGCTGTTATGCTTGCACTTACAGAATGTTTTAATAGCATAGTGCTGAATTCCACCATATACTGTATATACACACATGGTGATATTCAGTGCTGGTCCTACTCAGAGTAGACCGACTGAAGTTAATGGCCATGACTAACATAGCGTTATTAATTTTAATTGGACTTGATGAATACAACATATATATATATATATATATATATATATATATATATATATATATATGAGATAGCGTGGGGACGCGGGTGGTGCTGTGGGTTAAACCACAGAGCCTAGGACTTGCTGATCAGAAGGTCGGTGGTTCGAATCCCCGTGATGGAGTAAGCTCCCGTTGCTCAGTCCCAGCTCCTGCCAACCTAGCAGTTCGAAAGCATGTCAAAAGTGCAAGTAGATAAATAGGCACCACTCTGGCGGGAAGGTAATCGGAGTTTCCATGCGCTGCTCTGGTTCACCAGAAGCAGCTTAGTCATGCTGGCCACATGACCCGGAAGCTGTACGCCGGCTCCCTCGGCCACTAAAGTGAGATGAGCGCCACAATCCCAGAGTCGGACATGACTGGACCTAATGGTCAAGGGTCCCTTTACCTTTATGAGATAGCAGCTAGTTGGTCAATTAAAAATTCAGCATAAAACAGGACAAATAAAGCAGGTTTCCCCTAGTGCCATAAAGAAAATATAGTGCAAGGCGAGTCTCTCTAAAAAGGGCGTTCCTTTAATGAAGCACAGCAACTGGAAGACTGTCTCTGGTCACCACCTGCCTTACTTTATATGGCAAAGGGATATGGAGCAGGGTCTCTGAGGTTGGTCTTAATGACTTGGCAGATTCAAGGTAGAGAAACAGTCCTTTTGGTACCCTGGTCCTATGACATTGAGGGGTTTGTAGGTTAAAATTAACACTTAGCATTTTGCTCAGAAATGACCTAATAACCAATGTACAGTAGTACCTCGGATTACGTGCCTGATCCATTCCGGGGTGCTGTTCGCACCCTGAAAAGTCTGTAACCCAAGCAGCGATTTCGTGCATGCATGGAAGTGCAATATGTGTGACCTGCGCAGACTGCGTGGAGCGCTTTTGCGTGTGCAGTAAACAGTTCCGGGTTTGCTGCATTCGCAACCTGCGCCGTTCGCAACCCGCAGCAAACGCAACATGAGGTACGACTGTAGTTGTGCCAGAACTAATGTTTAGATGCTTTGTATGACTCACCCCAGAGAACAATTGTGCTGCTGCAGGTACAGTGAGTTGCAGTAGCCTGAATGAGATGTTATCAGTGCACGGATAACTCTTCAAAAGAGTGTACCTGGTTTTGTTTTGACCCAGACTGGTCACTGTCACGCATGCTACAACTGGGTTAAAGTCAGTTGGACAGGACGAGGGAAGAGGAGGGGTACAGTACAGGCAATAACCATTTTGCACGCGTTCAAAGCACACGCACACATCACAGTGAACCCAGAAGAGGCAAGAAAATAGGTTGGGTTGAGAGTGGAATGGGGTGTGGCAGGATACGCTCCACCGTCACACACAATGAACCTGAATGCAACCCCCACGGAAATCGGGGGTTGCCTGCATTTCTAATTCCTAAAGCCTAGTTTCACCAGTAATTCTGAACCTGATCGTGGCACAGGCCTGGGATTAGAAACATGTTTCTTATGTTCCAGGAATGTTGTGTAAGCAGTTGTGCCGCAGAGGGACAGGTTCATTTTCGATAATCAGGAGTTTTGATTGTCACATTGCCACACTTCCTTCTATTGTATCTGCACAGTTGGTGTTGGCTATTTGGGAATCTGATATAATTTATCGAGTAGACCTTTGGGGACAGCAAATGCTTTCCCCTACCTCTATCTCCTTGAATCATACTTACCTATGTCCTGTTTTCAGCTTCTTCTATAAAGGAGTTTAGCATAAAATCAGGAAGAGGCTGCCAACACAGGTTCCTTAAAACAAAAACAAAAAAACCTATCTTGGCCTTGGAATTTGAAATTACCTCTTGTGCAAGTCTGATTCACAAGACAGCCTGCCAGCGTTGCTGTGACTTTTGAAGGCCAAAACAGACATGATGCAGGAGAGCCATGATTAGATCTCTTTTGTTCCCCATTTTAAAAGATGCTGCAAATTCTGATACTGATTGGAACAGCGACATTAGGGAAGGAGATGATTAACTGTTTTCCATCTCTCTCCCCCCCCCCCCATCAAAAATAACCACTCATGAAGCTGCTAGTAGTTCTAAAGTGGAAAAGGGGAAGGTACCTACATCGTGTCTCTTTTTCTTCCCACTGTAGCTCTAATACCAGCTTTGAGGATGGGGAGGAGCATTTAAATAGGGGAAATGACACATTGGGAACGAGTTAAAAGAGCCTTTCCCACAGTACCGATCCAAGACCCATCTCCACAAATGTTGGGATATCCAATCTCCTGTTTTGATGTCCCTACCTTAGCTGATGATAGATAAATAGTTTGTTGAGTCTAAATGAGTTGAATGGAAGTTGTACTCGGTCTTAATTTTGGGGTGAGGCTGGATAAGTTTACAATGGGTGGGGAGCCTGTGATATTTCATACACTGTTGGACTTCCAACGCCCATCAGGCTCAGTCAGCGTGGCCAACATTCAGTGAAGACGGGAGTTGGAATCCAGCAGCATCTAAAGGGTTGCAGGTTCCCTACTTTATATCAACAGCTGACCATTCCGACAGTTAACCCTAAAGAAAGCTCCTGTTGGTAAATTTTCTACAGACATACTTACTACCATGTCCAAGAACTATTTTTCTAGAATACATCCAAAAGTGGTGCCTTGGGTTTGTTCCTCCTCTGTTGTTTCCTAGTAGCGGTTTCTCCATCTCCACATGGGTTACGTCCTGCCTTACTTTAAAAAAAGGAGGAACTGAGTGACGTAGTCTTTGCAATAATTGCACACTTCATGGAAACAGAAGTTGAGCAACTTCTCTAATAAACTGACTTGGTTTCCTCTTTCAGTTTCATCAGGCTTGCTTTTATCTTGACCGTACACAAAATAGTTCTTTTTTATTTTTAATCTATATCTTGAAGGTTTCAATTCAATTCCTGTAAGTCCATAAGAGAGAAGGAGAAACTCCTAACTGTGTTCTGGGTCCTGGAAAGCCCCCAGAGCAGCACAGGAGCTAAGAATAGGCCACCGGTCAGTGTTTGTAAAGTCTGCAGTTCCTTGTTGTTTTTCCAAAAAAAAAAAAAAAAGTGCTGATCTTATAAGGTTGAGGCAAGTTTGTGGCTGCTCTGAATGATGTTGTGTGTGGGTTGTGTTTTCCCCGCCTGCTTGCCTCTGTCACCCAGCAAAACAGATCAGTAGGATGTCTGAAGCAGAAAGATAACAGTAGCCTGGGCAAGACTCCGGTAGCTTTTGGATAGCTTTGTCAGTGCTTCCCTCATGTTTTTTCCTTTGCCAAGGATCTTCTTTTGCTCAGCAGTGAAGCTTAGACTACTATGAGAAAGAAGAGAGTGCTGGAACCGGATGAACACTGGAAGGTATGGTACAGTGGTTGGTGCAAATCGGCGTTTCTTGGGGCACAGCTGTCTGAGAATCAACAGGATTTTAGCTCTGAGCTGGAACTTCAACACTTGAAGAGATAGTTTAAGAGCTATTTCACTCCTGCATGAAAGTGGGATTAATACAGTGAGATAGGAAGGCTAACGCTAACCTCGTGATGAATACACAATAAAATCAGTGGATAATGTATATACTAGGTCATTGGTTTAGAAGTAAGGAAACAGGGTTGTGGCTGGTGCCAGTACCAAGCAAAATTGGGCAGCCGCCCAGGTGCATGGATGTTAAATGGGCCCCTTAAGCTGAGTCCAAGACCTGGCACAGTCCTTAATTAACCACCTCCTTGCTTTCCCAGCACCAATAGAGCAGTGGGGATCTGCAGTGGTCCAGATACTGTGACCTTGGACAGGTATTTTAAGATAGTGCCTCCCATTTTATGGAAAACTAACACAACATCATTCTAATACTGATATTCCAAGTAGGAATGCTAAAAATTGGGGTTCTGTTTTTCCACTTAAAGCAACTTGTCTGAAAATGGTTATTGTGGGTGTTACCTAACAACTTTCACTTTTAGTTCTGGTGAAATTACACGTTTCTTTCAAAGAATATTTTGACTGGAAGCAAGGAAAGGGAGACTTGTTGTAGTCTGTAGAAGTATATTAGGCAGTGCCTATCCATTCATAGTTGTTGTTTAATCTTCTCTGTGTGTGCTTGTATATATAATTTATTTAAGAAAAGCAAATATGTATGTATAATATAATCTCATTTATTTAAGGAAAACAGTCAAACTCCTTCATGGCAAACATCAGTAATCTCCATTCAGCCCCACGCCTGTCAAGGCTTGTTTTGATTTGGATATGAATTTCAGTTGCCACATCTCTTGAAGGCAAAATGGATGAAGTCCTTTTGTTACTATGCTGAAAAATTATGAGAATTGAAAAGGCACTGAATTGTACTACTTCACTTTACAACTCAGGAAGATTTTTACAGGCAGGTATAATATCTGCCATTAAGCTGCAGTTATCACATGTCTGATAGGGTTAAGCTGTGCTGGTCCTCAAGCTGCGTAGAAAACTTTGTAAGGAGAAAAACTAGAGAAGCCTTTGCTCTTTGTTTTATGGGAGTTGTAGTCCAAAGCACCTGGTGTGATTTTGATCTCCCGTCCAACCATTCATTTTGAGTGCCTAAACAAAATTTACACGATGAAGTGGACTCTAGTTCATGAAACCTTATGCCGTAATAACTTTGTTTGTCTTTAAGGTGTCATGTTGTGTTTGCTGCAGCCATGACACCATGATAATGGGAACAGATGATGGTAATAATAATAATAATAATAATAATAATAATAATAATAATAATAATAATAATAATATTTTTATTATTTATACCCCACCCATCTGGCTGGGTTTCCCCAGCCACTCTGGGTGGCTTACAGAATATATAAAGGTAAAGAGACCCCTGACCGTTAGGTCCAGTCGCGGACGACTCGGGGGTTGCGGCGCTCATCTCGCTTTACTGGCCGAGGAAGCTGGCATTTGTCCGCAGACAGCTTCCGGGTCATGTGGCCAGCATGACTAAGCCGCTTCTGGCGAACTAGAGCAGTGCACGGAAACGCTGTTTACCTTCCCGCCAGAGCGGTACCTATTTGTCTATTTGCACTGCATGCTTTTGAACTGCTAGATTGGCAGGAGCAGGGACCGAGCAACGGGAGCTCACCCCGTTGCGGGGATTCGAACCGCCTACCTTCTGATCGGCAAGCCCTAGGCTCGGTGGTTTAACCACCTATATATATATATGAATGAATATATAAAACCCTAGGCTCTGTGGTATAGCCACCCGCGCCCTCTATAGAATATATATATATATATATATATATATATATATATATATATATATATATATATATATATATAAAGAATATATAAAACATAATAAAACATCAAGCATTAAAAACCTTCCGATACAGAGCTGCCTTCAGATGTCTTCTAAAAGTTGTATACCAGGTAGTTCTTTATCTCCTTGACATCTGAAGGGAGGGTGTTCCACAAGGTGGGTGCCACTACCAAGAAGGCCCTCTGCCTGGTTCCCTGTAATTTCCCTTCTTGCAGTGAGGGAACCAGCAGAAGACCCTTGGAGGAGGACCTCAGTGTCCGGGCTGAGTGATAGGGGTGGAGATGTTCCTTCAGGTATACTGGACTGTATATATCTCTGATCAGGCAAACCAGACATTGCATTTGTTCTTAGGAACAAATCTGGGATGGTTGGGACTGCTGTTGCAGACAAAACATTTATGAGTTAAGACTCGACTTCTTATATGTTGAAAGCCTTTCTGTTACTGTTGTCTAGTGACAATGGTTCATGGGCACCAGAGGCTCTTCCATGAAAGCAGTATGAAAATTAGCTATGCAGAGTCTGCAGAATACATTTAACTTTTGCCATCTCCAAACTGCAAGCCCCATGCCACTGATGCACCACTTCAATCTGCACAATATTTTGCATAGAAAACTCAAGTGAGTGGCAAGTATTTGGTAGTGTCCTTTGTTACAAATGGGAGACATATATGCTTTAGGGGCTTTATTCTGGCAGTTGGGCAGAGTTCCTGGATTCTGAAGCAGATTCCTAAGAACATCACACCAATGTTAAGCAGGCTTTACAAAACCCATTAACTACAGCCCATATGTAATTATCAGCTTTCTGTCATTCTAGTCTCAGGAGACGGCCTGCAGAGTTACATTTCTGCTGAGCAAAACCAGGAGACCAGGGAGCATTATTAACCAAACCCTGAAGAATATCCTGAGCTGCTCTCTGGTCCTTTCACCTCTACTTATGACATGGTACAAAGTTTGGCTCTTGCCTTTGCTTTCTCATTTCCCTTACTCAAGCGGTATGATCAGGCTGATTCTCAAAGGGCCGTGAGTCAGGATTCCTGAGTTCTGTTTGGTTCTGATGCCCTGAGGAGGAAAAATAAGTCAAGGGCACAATTCACAAATTTATCAACGCAACATCAGTGGAAATATACCATGAAAGCCCTTAAGGCAGGGTGGACAACCTGCATACAGAAGGGTACATGTAGACCTTACCTAATTTCATGCTGGGGAAATGGGGTGGCAGAAGGAGAGGAAGAAAGGGGGTTGCCATGCTCAGAGTTGGCTCAGGCCCTACCCACCACTAGCATGCGTCTCCTGACAGATTACTCCCAAGGGAATGAGACTACAGACTGAAAAAATGTTCCCTGCTTCCCATTAAGGCTTCCAGATTTTGTGTACAAAAGATAACAAACATTCCACAGTAAGACCACTGTTCCATTCCTTCCATCAATAGGAACCACAGAGGGTGGAAGTCTCGAAACTGAAATTAAAAAAATGGGTTGTTGTTTTTACCTGAATCTTCAGTAATTCAGATGGTATTTGAACTAGTTTTACTCTTTTTAAAAAAGCCATATGGCTCTGTTGTCTTGCTGTAATACGAAAATATTCTATATTCCATATTTCCAAATGCATGAAAAAGGGGAATACAGCAGAATTCAGGATATGCCCTTCCGTCAGATAACTTCAAAATGGCATCTGTATTGAGAGTTTGGTAGCAGGCATATTTAAATCCCATTTTACCAATGAATTGGTAATTGAAAGCCAGATGATCAGTTAAAACTCTGTGATACAGCGACCGTCACCTGAGTTCTCATATCCTTTTCTTCTAGCAGTTTTTGGTAGTTCACCACCATTTCTCTCTCTCATGCCATCATGTGTTGTCTCAGGGAATGGCATTATTTAACAGAGCTTTTTAACTCAAGTCTCTTTCTGTGCTCTTTCTCCTCTCCCACAGTTGGATAAAGGGGATGTGAGCCAAATCAGCCTGCCTTCCAATACAAGCCACGGTGATGCTGATGGCAACTTCTGCCTTGACGTTCCAGATGGCAACCCAGACCCGCAGAGGACAAAGGCTGCCATTGACCACCTGCACCAGAAGATCCTCAAGATCACCGAGCAGATCAGGGTTGAGCAAGAGGCACGAGATGACAATGTGGCTGAGTACCTGAAGCTAGCTAACAACGCCGACAAGCAGCAGGCCTCTCGTATCAAACAGGTCTTCGAGAAGAAGAACCAGAAGTCTGCCCAGACCATTGCGCAGTTGCACAAGAAGCTTGAACATTATCACAAAAAGCTAAAGGAGATTGAACAAAATGGGCCCTCTCGACAGCCCAAAGACGTCTTCCGGGACATGCACCAGGGCCTCAAGGACGTAGGGGCCAATGTCCGCTCCAGCATCAGTGGCTTTGGAGGCGGAGTGGTGGAGGGTGTCAAAGGTGGACTGTCAGGCCTTTCTCAAGCCACCCACACAGCTGTGGTCTCCAAACCCCGAGAGTTTGCAAGCTTGATCCGCAACAAATTTGGCAGTGCGGACAACATTGCCCACTTGAAGGACACGCTAGAAGATGGGCACCCTGAGGAGGCCTCACGGACTCTGAGTGGCAGCGCCACTCTGGTTTCTAGTCCCAAATATGGCAGTGACGATGAGTGCTCCAGTGCCTCTTCTGGCTCAGCAGCAGGTAGCAACTCGGGGGCGGGTGCTGGTGGCTTGGGCAGCCCCAAGTCTAACACCTTAGACAGTCACCACTATAATTTTGAGACCATCATAGAAGAACTGAGGGAGATTAAGGACATTCAGTCCCACCTTGAGGACTCCATGGAAGACCTCAAGGCCCAGCTGCAGCGAGACTATACGTATATGACTCAGTGCTTACAGGAAGAACGTTATAGGTAAGACTTGTGGGGTGTGCTCCTGTTAATTCCCAGTGGGAAACTGTCACACTTAACCACCATATTTAATTGTTGTTGACTTGTGGAACTGGGCATGCTGGCCAGTCTTTATGTGGTGGCTCTTGAAGGGTCATGCTGTGGGGTACAATAGATGAATTATGCTTTATTGTTCCTATGTGAAGAAACAAATGGACAGTGAATTTCCCTTTAGAAGAGGCTGTGGCAGTGAAGGGGAGATGAGATGCTACAAAGCACATGGCAGTGAGGGAGGAATTCAGCCTATGACCTCAATCCAGTCAGTTGTTTGCAGCCACATAGGATTCTGGGATATCAGAACCAGTCATGCAGCATGGACATTTGCTTTCCATTTCCTAATTTCTCCCAGTCACTGCTATTCATTTCTCCTGCGAAGTTCTGTTTGTTTTGGCCACAGTCCTGTGCACAATTACCTGGAAGTAAGCTCCACTGAGAACAATACGTATTTCTTTATTTTTAAAAATAGCTATCCACTTTTCTTTATAAATCCAAAGTGGCAACTTACAGGATACCACAAACCAAACAACAACCTAGCACCAGAAACCATATAGAAACAACAATAGATAACACCTAACAAAATTATATGCATTTGATAACACTTATTATCCTTCAAGAAAGTAATTTTGCTTGTTATCCTTGCATGTTTACGTAGAGAGCGCCAAACAGAAATTTGTCTCCTTTTTTCTAAGCCAATAATAATTTTGCGGTGGAAGGTGAAGGCTTTTGGATTTATGTTCTTTAGTTGAATTTAGGCTCCCATTTAGTTGCAAACCAATATGCCATAATTGCTATAGCAACCATGAGTATGCATGCTTGTTCAGGAAATGTAAGAATTTCAAATGGGGAGGGGGAGTTGAATTTTAAATAAGTGATTCAAATAAGTCCTTTTTCCTGGTGATTTAAATCCTGCCTAGCTGTCACTAGCTTTGAAGATGTCTGCTGGAATTTCCTGTACTGTAAGTTCTCCTCAAGAAGAAAGACACTGCACTATTAACTGCTTCTATTTATAAGACACAAGAGGAAATGCATTCCTGGTTGAATGCTCAGTGCCAGCTTCTTGCTTCTCTCCCACCGGTGGAAAGATAAGGACCCGTGCCCCAAGGATTCTTTTGCCCATGGGCTTCATTAAAATTGTAGGCAGTGAGGAAAGAATTATGTTTCCATTTTTTTGTGAGAGGAGGGTCATGGGCTCAGTCCTGGGATGACACTTGCGTGCAATTGCTATGCTTATGGTTCTCACAGATGTGGGGAGCAGAAGTCTCTTGCAGGCTTCTTATGGTCCCAACCAGCTCTCATGTCTAGGGCTGGTTAGGGTGGGGGTGGAGAAACTGTGGTCCTCCCAGATGTTGCTGGACTCCAGCTCCCATTAGTTCCAGCCACCTTAGCCAATGGCCAGGGATGATGAGAAAGGTACTCGAGCAACATCTATGGAACGACTCATTCTGCATCCCTGGTCTAGGGGTATGGCTCTTCCTCAGTGTCAGAGGTCTTTGGTTCAAAGCCCAGACAACTGTGCTGGGGGTATGGAAAGGAGAAGGAGGCTGCTTGGACTTTTGGGGAGATGATGTAGGTCAGTGAGTGAGCACTTGCCTTGCAGGCAGAAGGTCCCAGGCTCAATCTCTGGTATCTCTACTAAGTAGCAGAGCTGAGAAAGACCTTGAGTCCTTGGTGAGCTGTTGCCAGCCAGAGTAGACAATTCTGGGGTAAATGGACTTTGTATAAGGCATCTTCCCACACAGTCCAGTCACCGTAGAATAAATAGCACACAGTCTCTGTGAGTGTTTTCTCAGTGAAGCATCTCCCAATTTTCTGAGAAGTGTCTCATAGGGCCAGTTTCCTATTAGGATCAGCCAAGGCTGCATGCACTCATCCCAGATGGCCATAACAAATCTGCAGGCAGGTTGCTGTATGCATCAGTTTTTCACATTGGTCCAATCCTACAACTGAAGATTGTAGTTACCTTTTGCCCCACTATTTCCAGGCAGATGACCACACTTTAACACTACATGTCCAATGATTTTTTTCTTTTTTTGCCCTGAGCTTTTCCCATGAAAACTTGCTCTTTAAAGCCAAATTGGAGCAAACAGCAATTCAGGTTTTCCGCAGGTTGGTGTTTACTCCAACTGAGCTTTAAAGAGCAGGTTTTCACATGGAAAGCTCTGGAGCAAAAAAGAAAAGGAAAGAAAAAAGGTGCTCAGACACAAAGCTTTAGATTGCGGACCATGCCTGGAAAGAGTGGAGGAAAGGTAAGTGTGAACAAGCCTTCAGTGTGAATACAGTTCTTTTTGTGCAACCAGCTGTACATACAGTGAATGTGCCCAGGGAAAGCAAGACAAAATAAAAAATAAAATAAAAATCCTTCCAGTAGCACCTTAGAGCACCTAAGTTTGTTCTTGGTATGAGCTTTCATGTGCATGCACACTTCTTCAGATACCACAAAAGCTCATACCAAGGACAAACTTAGTTGGTCTCTAAGGTGCTACTGGAAGGATTTTTTTTTTTTGTTTGTTTTGTTTTGACTATGGCAGACCAACACGGCTACCTATCTGTAAGGGAAAGCAAGGTTGCAGTGGCAAATCCTACCTCAATTCGCTGGACCTTACAATCTTCACGTGCATACAAAGTGTATGCTTACAGTTTTCCTGCATGCAGTTGGGGCTGTGCAGGGCCCCATACCACTCTTGTGTTCCCTTTGTATATGTATAGAGATTGTACAGACAGTCTAGTGCAGTGTTCCTCAACCTTGGGTTCCTCATATTTATTAGACTACATCTCCCATCATCCCTGACTATTGGCTAAGTTACCTGGGGATGCTGAGAGCTGTAGCCCAACATCTGAGGACCCAAAGCTGAAGAACACTAGTCTAGTGAACATATGTAGGTCAGCGAGGGGCTCATCACCATGAGCCCACTTCTCCCCACATGCATTCACTAGATGCATGTTCGATTTTTTGGAGTGCTTATCTGTGTCCTCATTTATTTTGGATGTCCATTTTGTCCTACCCTGGTGTTTGATGCTCCCCCACCCCACCCCCTTCTGTTTGGGGTTTTTTCCCCCCCAGAAGCTGGAAAATATCCCAATATATCCTGGAAGGCATTTATCAGTGACAGCAGGGATGGAAACAAAACTCATTGTTCCCAAAGGCAGGCTTTGTTCAGAAGAGACACCCCCCCTTCTCATTTGTTTTCCACTCACCCACATGTATCTCATTTGAAGGGCTGAGGAAAACCTTTAGATTGCAATTGAATAATGACCACCAAACCAGGAAAGAGGTGGGGAGAAAAGAGGAAGGAACTGCAGGTGCTCCAGAGAAAAAGAGAGAGAGATTTATTTCAGGCCTGATAATCCTTCGTCCAAGCCACATTTGCAATGGCAACTTCCACCAAATGCAGGTGTGAGGGACCTTTGGCCTCCAGATGTTGCTGACGTACAACTACCACCCCTGCCCATTGGCACTGCTTGCCAGCATTGATGGAAGCTGTAGTTCAGCAACATCTGGAGGGCCAAAGGTTCCTCACACCTACACTACAGCAACTCTTATAGAATAGGTTATCCACTTGATAGAAATTGCTGTTCAAAACATGCCTTCCAGGGAAAGAATTATTCTGAAATACGTTAGACCTGAAATATTCTTTAAGCCCCATGACTTTCTTCCTCATCTCCCCCTCACCCCCAAAGTTGAATGGCATTTATTAGGAAATCAACTCCACTAAATGCATTGGGACTTATTTCTTTATCTATCTATCTATCAGTTATAAGTTTTTTTATACAATGCTTCAAACATATTTCCAGCTTTGTTTACCAAAAGAAAATAATGCAATAAAATGTGAGTAACAAAGGTACAATAAGGGCAGTGAAATCCTTATTAGTTCCTCAAGAACTAATGGAGTTGGGTGAGGTACAGCATAATAATAAAAACTCCGAAACCTTAAATACAAAAAAACAGTTCTAAAAAGCAACATTAAAACCATCTATATCAAGGGTCAGCAACCTAAGGCCCATGGGCTGGAAGTGGCTCGTGGAGGTCGTTTGACCGGCCCATGAGCCGCCCCCAAACCAAGCCGCTCACTCGTGCGCTGTGCTAAACCGGCACAGCGCAGCGCGGGGACTCGCTTCCGCGGTGCTGAAAATCGTGTCAGCGCACCCACAGGTGCTGAAAATCATGGGCGGGCGTGCTCACACACACACGTGATCCAGCCCGTGGAGAGATCTCCGCAGGACTGATCCGGCCCAGGCAAGATAAACCTTGCTGACCCCTGATCTATATGAAACTTAGTAGAAACCAAAACTCTACCAGCAGCACACAATTGCAGCTTAGAGCAGCCTGCATCAACCTGGTGCCCTCCAGATGCATTGGGTGGTGCGGAAGACAACTCATGTATATATAAAAGAGCACGTAACTTTAGGCCAGGGGTCTGCAACCTTTAAGACAAAAAGAGCCACTTACACCCGTTTCCGAAGGAAAAAAAAAAACTGGGAGCCGCAAAACCGTTGCGACATTTAAAACAAATATAACACTGCATTTTATTTTTAAAAATCCGATTTAAATTTTAAAAAATCTGATTTAGATAAAAAAATCTGATTTAAATAAAAAAAATCCATTTATTATTATTATTTTTAAAAAAATCATTCATTTTTATCCACCCTGGGGGCCACTACCAGGTCACAGCCTGATCCAAGGTGGGTTGCAACAGCATACAAATATTTGATTTGTTGTTGTTGTTTTAAAAAAATGAGTCCTCAACTGCACACTTGTGTTAAATGTTTATCCCATGTCTAATTGAAGACTGCTGGCTTTTACAATAATCTTAGTGTCTTTTACCCTTAATATTCCAGACCAGAGGCTATGCTCACCTCTTCCAACCTCCTCTCTTGCTAAATAAAGCACAGAATTGCACCAGAGAAGCCTGTGATGTTTGTGCTGACTTGCATACAGGTGGCTGTAGTAGTTCATAGTGTTCAAACATTTTTAGGGGAGTTCCCTGCCCCCTTAATGACAATGGCGATAGATTTTGCACATGAACACAGATCCAAGTTAGGACTCCTCTCTTCCACGCCAAAAGGTGCTTTGTCAAGGCTCCCCTAACACACACTCAGGACAGAGGAAAAACTGCAACCTTTTGGGGCGTCCCGGCCTTGTTCCGGGGTGAGAGAGATGCGCGCCCACGAGAGCGCGGTCTGAGGCTGCGAGCGGAACCAGGAGCGAAGGAGGCAGTGGCAGGGAAACAGGCGCCACTTCCTCGACCATTTTAAAAAAAGAGGGCTTCCCCCCTCGCCCTCGCCCGCCACCCGCCGCCCCTGGCCCAGCCCGCAGCTGCCTACCTCGTCGTCACCTCGACGCAGCAGCCAGCAGCAGCTCCACGCCAGCAGCAGCAGCCACACCTCCGGAGGGAAACTGCTGCTGTCTGCTGCTGCGCCTGCGCTGGCAGAAACGAGGCACAACGCATGAGCAGAGCAGCACAGCAGCAGCGCCCTCAGCCTCCGGAGGGCGGGCTGCCAGCCAGCTGGAGGGCGGCCGCTGCCGCTGGCCAGCTGGAGAAGTGGACAGGTGTATCCGCCCCGGAGCCCCGGAGCCGCGGCAAAGGTGTAAAAGAGCCGCGGGTTGCTGACCCCTGCTTTAGGCAGTGCCCTAGAAACAGTCCTCCTTGCTTCAGATGGCTAAACCATGTCCATCAACCCATCAGCGGATATCACTGGTGGCATCAACTGATGGTTGGGAAGGCAGGGTTAAATCTCATACTGACTGCACACACCTTTTCCCAGGACAGAACAGGCTCCTGCAGCCAAAGCAGCAAGATTTAATCCCCACTCATCAGCTGATGATCAGGGGTTAAATCCTGCACAGTTTTAAGCAGTCCAGCAATCTGGTTTGAGCCTCTGATTTTCAGAAGAGAGGAGGGGGCTGCCTGAAAGCCCTTTATCTTGAGCGGGGGAGCTGCAGGTAGCTGTTTGTTACAAGCACCATGTGCAGGATTGATGCCCTCTGCTCTCAAATGATAGAACCACTGATAGAAAATTGGCCACCACCAACTGGGGATGACAGGAGTTGTAGTCCAAAATATATTTTGAGGGCCCCTGGATGGGGAAGGCTGCCTTAAAGCATGCTGCATGGGGCACAGGAATGTGATGTTAAGAAACAAAGCATTGCAAGTAATCATTTAGTTGTACTTAGGACAATAAGCCCAACAAAATGTTCAATGCAATCTGATGTCTTCTTTGATGGCCTGTTCAATAAAATGAGGTGATGGGATATGGTTCTATCAGGACATGTAGCCCTTTGGCAGATTTACGCAGAGGTAATCATCACAATAGGGACGCAGGTGGCACTGTGGTCTAAACCACAGAGCCTACGGCTTACCAATCAAGCTCAGTGGTTCGAATCCCCGCGATGGGGTGAGCTCCTGTTGTTCGTTCCCAACTCTTGCCAACCTAGCAGTTCGAAAGCATGTCAAAGTGCAAGTAGATAAATAGGTACCGCAGTGGCGGGAAGGTAAACAGCGTTTCCGTGCGCTGCTCTGGTTCGCCAGAAGCGGCTTAGTCATGCTGGCTACATGACTCGGATGCTGTCTGCGGACAAACGCCGGCTCCCTCGGCCAGTAAAGCGAGATGAGCACCGCAAACCCAGAGTCGTCCGCAACTGGACTTAACAATCAGGGGTCCCTTTACCTTTACCTAATCATCACAATAGCTCTTAAGAGGGGCATGCACTGTCATATTGGTTCTTCTCGCAGCTGTCTGACAGCCAATTATGAAGAGTAATCCAATTCCTTGTTGACATCTTCCTCTGTTGCAGGAACGTAGGAAGCTACCTTCTTGCGCTAGGCCAGACTGTTTGTCCATTGATTCCAGTATTTCCTCTGGCTAGCAGCATCCCATGCCACCTGGTCTTTGCCCCTCCCAACCCCCTCCAATCCTGGAGATGTGAGGGACTGGACAAAGCATGTGCTCTACCACCAAGCGGTTGCCCCTCCCATAGCATGACCCTTTAAGAACCGCCATGTGATGACAAAGCATGAAGAGATGGCTTCAGATGGAAGGACAGGGAGTTTACCAGGGCTGGTTCCTATTAGTCAGCTTTTAAAGACATCCAAGTCAGTGGCAGTCAGCACCTCTCATGGCAGCGAATTCCATGAAGAAGACTGGGGGGGGGGGGAGAGACACAACTACAATTATTCTCATTTGTTTTTGGTTTACTTGTATTTCATTGTTCTGCTCAGTATTCTAAAGAAAAGTTATTATGAAGAGCCAAACCGCTCATGCAATGATTTTATTCAGTTCCCTTTTCTTTCTTTCTATTTTTAACTTGCCATTTTCTTTTGAGTTCTGCTGTTTGTTTTTCTTTTATTTTCTATTTCAGTGCAATACCCAAGTCACTGGCTTGGTTTAATACTATATAAGGTTAAGTGGTGGAAATGGGAACCTGTTTTGAAGCATAGAGAGAGCATTAGTTTTCTGTGGTGATCCAGGGGTAGCCCAAGATGTTTTGTTGCTTTAGGTGAGGAGCAGGACTTCATCTTTCGCTCCCACATTCCACGTACAGAATTCAACTGGACTGGCTGCTAACAGAACACACCAGGCTTAGGCAAACTCGGCCGTCCAGATGTTTTGGGACTACAACTCCCATCATCCCTAGCTAACAGGACCAGTGGTCAGGGATGATGAGAGTTGTAGTCCCACCCAAAACATCTGGAGGGCCGAGTTTACCTATGCCTGGAATACATCCTCTGCCACTAGCTACTAGCTTAGGCCAGGTGCAGGGCAAGCTAGCTTAAGCAATAGGAAGAAATTATCTGGGCTGCTGCCCCAGCATCTGATGACACCACCTAACTTTACCTAATGGTAGGGCTGGTCCTGTCCATAGGTTTATTTATACTACCTGATTTCCCCCCAAAAAATCTAGAGTAACTGGGAATTAGACAACATAATCCTTATTTTTTGGAAGCAAGTCCCACCTGCATTCAGTGAGGCTTACTTCCTAATAAGTGTCTTAGGAATGCAGCCTTAATCATGATGTTTCTTTAAGCACTTTGCATCGTTATCCAGTTAAAAGTTTTTTGGGATAGTAACCATGGTGGTCTGTTGCAGCGAAAGCAACCAGCCTGCGGCATCAAAGATGATGGTGTTGTTGTTCTTATTTATTCAATTTGTATATCACCTTTCATCCACAGATCTCAGGGTAGGTTGCAACATAAAAGTACAATATAAAAGTACAAAATACATGATAAAAATCAAGAAGAAAAAGAAACCTGAACCAGTAATGCCCCCTCCCACAAACACATTTATCTGTTATTTTCAGTTACCTCCTATTTTGAGTGGCCAGATATCACTGTGCTTATTCATTTAAGCTTTATACAGTATATAGAATTGTCCAGAGTGCACTTTAGTGTTTCCTGTCCATTTGATGCTATTGTTTACATTTTCTTTCCTCTGAATCCATGTAGACATATATATTCCAGTCTACAAAGGCTGATGCCGTAACACATAAAGTGCCAGAAGGTTCCTTTTTACTTGCTAAAGACTGCCCCCCCCATGTTGTTGTTGTTTTTTTGCACTTAAAATTTAAGTGGAGGAGGAGGAGGAGGAGGAAGATTGCCAGTGCCACTTATCACTATTGGCTCCCAGTAAAGGGAAAGACGAGGCAGTGAGGAGCCCATTGCAGGCACAGCAGCTGAGCCAATCTGACGCACCTGCTTCTGCGCCCACACTGAGCTGCCCACTGTCTACCTCCCCCACTTGGGTAAGTGGTAGAGGTAAGTGGCATTGGGTAGGCAACTCTGCCCTACTTTCCCTGCCAGCTGCTCCTGCTTGTACAGATGACAGCCAGTCATCTTGAGGCACAGCCTTGCTCTGTGGAGGCTGTTTTCTAATCTAACACAAGGGTTGGCCAACCAGCATTGTGCAAATCTGACCTCAGACAGTCCCAGGGAAGGGGCTATAACTGGGTTGCAGTTGCAGTGAGTTTGCTTCCACAGTGGTTTAACTGTTCACAGTTAAATTACACTTCCCTTTCTATTCTGCTTGACTTTCAAGGATATAGCAACATCCTGAAGGAACAAGGCAGGGACGTTTCATAGGGTTATAAGAGGAAATCCGGTCTCTTGGAAAGTAGAGAAAATATACCATTAAATGCTTTCATCATGTAGAGTGCCCCCTGGAGCGGCTGCTTCTGTGGACCTTCCGCCATCCCCTGAGGCCATCTATAGCTCCTGCTGGCTTTTTACTCAAGAGGGAAGAGACTGGAACATGGATTGTTACGTCAGCTGCTAAGGATAGAAAGACTCTGGCATACATAATCTATTTCTAAGTACATTCTAATCATCATTGTGAACCTATCAAGGCTGAAAAGCAGGATATTATTTAATCAGCTGTCGGTGTTCTTAAATGGTTGTTCAGCTCCAAGGAAAGTTAAAGTTGGGTGTTGTTTGTGGGCTGGTGTTTTCATTAGCATTGGCAAGTTCATCGTCAATGAACTCAGAACATCCTTCCCTTTCCCTTCTCCTTGAGGATTTATCAGCCAGTAGCAGCGGCACATGAGAAAATGGGAGAAGCGAGCTCTGTCTCTTCTCGCCTATCTCTCTGGAACTTGAAAGGTTTGATGGTCCATGAGAGATGTAGCACTGCTGTCATTGCTACTCAGGAGCGGAATAGACAGAGATCCCTTGCTCTTACTCCCTGGATGCCTCTGCTAATTCTAGCTGTTGAGTCTTGAGGGGAGAGGGGAGTTTGGGAATTGGGAAGCATTGGTGTAGGAGATTAAGGAAATCTGAGCCAGAGGAAAAATTAAGGGATTTGAAAAGTCCACATTTTCTTTGACACCTGCATGATGAGCCCCCAAAGCTCATACCCACACCTGAATACAATGAGCTCCCCTGACTTCTCCAGCTCCAAATTCTCACCCACTGCATGTGTTTCTCCCTCTCCCGCTACACAGATATGAACGCTTGGAAGAGCAGCTGAATGACCTGACGGAGCTCCACCAGAATGAGATGACCAATCTCAAACAGGAGCTGGCCAGCATGGAGGAGAAGGTGGCTTACCAGTCCTATGAGAGGGCCAGAGACATTCAGGTATGGGAATGCATAGGGATGCTTGTACAGCTGGCCTATTTATTTATTCTTTCCACATATTCAGTCTCCCTCCCAAAAACATAGAACGGCTTACATATAAATACAAATCCTAGGTATACTATACAGGCAGAGCTCAGGACCAGACCTGCAACACTAGAACTGTGGTATATCCCTTCAGATCATTCTCTGAGCATGGATGTTTGGCACTGATAAGACCAGAGAACTGAAAAGATGCAGGAGGAGAGGAATGTGACTTGCATCTGAAGAACTGAGAATTTGTCTATGGATCTTAGCTTTAGATTGCTAGTCTGCAATCCGTTCCCTCTTGTCCCTAGATCGTAGAAGAGCTCAAGCTCAGTAGATGTGCCACAGCTTTCATAGGAACCTTGGAATCTGCCATGTAATAAGTCACACTGTATGTCCATCTAGGCTAGTTATTGTTTGCTCCAACTCATAGCCCTTCTCCAGGATCTCAGAAGAGAGGATCTTTCACTTCATCAGCTTCCTGGACATGTCTGGGATTGAAGCTGGTACTCTCAGCATGCAGTGCAGATGCTCTAACACAGCTGCGATACCTCATCCCTCAACTAAGCTAACACTGGTCCTTTTTCTCTTTCCCCTGCAGGAGGCTGTGGAATCCTGCCTGACTCGTGTCACCAAGCTGGAACTTCAGCAGCAGCAGCAACAGGTAGTGCAGCTGGAAGGGGTGGAGAATGCCAATGCCCGGGCCCTGCTAGGCAAATTCATCAACGTCATATTGGCCTTGATGGCTGTGCTGCTGGTCTTTGTCTCCACCATTGCCAGTTTCATCACGCCCTTGATGAAGACCCGCATGCGTCTCCTGAGCACCACTCTGCTAGTGGTTTTTCTCTTCCTCCTCTGGAAGCACTGGGACTCCATCACTTATCTTCTGGAACACGTGCTGCTCCCTAGCTGATTCTCCTGGCAGCCAGGTATCGGGGCTGCAGGGTGTTTCGGGTTTTTTTCATGTAGAGAGAGAGAGAGAGAACGAGGAGACCTTCCAACTCAGTTCCTTTGTCTATACAGAGTATGTAATCCTCACTCGCTCTTCCCCTGCACAGCCAACTTTATTCACGTCCAACACCATCTCTCAGCCGTAGGGAGTGCAGCTGCATCTGAGCTTGTGAGAGGCTGAACAAGTCACTCCTCCAGGATGCCTTTGCAAGGGATGATGGGAAAGCAAATGAAGTCTGGAAGAATCTTTAGCTGCAATACCTTAGCCTTTTCTTTCAAAGCAAACAAAGGAAGTGAGGGCGATTGCAAAGCTTTGTGTGTAGAGCTGCAGAACGCCAGTCTTCAGAAAGCGGTGGGGTTTTTTTTGCGGGGTGTTTTTCTGCCTGAGAAGGATGATAAAAGGCTTATTTCTACATATGAAGACAACGGTTCAACACTGAAGATGAACTTTTTTCTTTCTCTTAAAACTGATGCCCCTTAGAAACATGCACAGAATTCATGGAGCAGAATGATGTACATATCACACCAGTTTATCCAAGTCACATGGCTACTTTACTTTCCATTCCCGCAGAACAGCTGATGTGCCAGGAGCACACCTGGGCAACTTTCTTATGATGGACTTGATGTGATTATGGATTTGGCTGGGTTGTTTCACCTGTTCGGTTTTGCCCAGTGGAGACAAGATCAAAGGGGGGCGGGGGAAGAATCTACCAATCTGATGCAAGTTCAGCATTTTTGGTTGGCTTTGTTTTATTTATTTATTTTTGCTTTTGTTTGATATCTTCAGGGACTACATGAGAAATTCTGACAGTGCACCTGCGAATCTTACAATCTTTGCAAATGTGTGTGTGTGTGTGTGTGTGTGTGTGTGTGTGTTAATTTATTGATTTACAGATGGGCTCATTTTTTCTAAATCGAGTATTGTGTGAAAATTCAGCTGCCTTCACATCTCCTGTGTACCTAGAGAAAATAGAACATGGTTTTAAAATGGTTGAATAGTCCATGCAAAATTAGTGAGTCTCTATTTGAATTTGGCAATGCTTCATCAAATTTCACCAGTAGAAATTTTGCTCATTACTTGCTCCAAGAGACAATCCTCCATCTTCATATTGAAGCGATTCTATTAATAGTACAGTACTGTATTGTAGTTTCTTTAAAGCAGACAGAGAAGCAGCCATTGTATGCAGTATCAGGCCCTTAGTGGAGGTTTCCTCACCAAAGAAGAAAAAGCAACTAACTGATCACTTCTGCAATGTTTATTTCAACTGATCTATCCACACCTGCTATTGCCTGAAGCATTTTATTTTACAGCAAAACTGTATGGCACGTTTTAAAGCACATTTTAAAAGGTTTAAGACGAAATGATCTGGGTGAGGAGTTTAATTAATATAATATTCGCAAAAATATAATTGCTGTTTCTGGCAAAAGAGAAGCTTATTGTAAGTTGAATTCAGGGAAGCTGTAAGTCATGGGTAGAGACGCTCTCCCTCCCCAAGGTAAACTGTCAGCACCTGCATGCCAACTCTAGTTGGGCCTGCACTTACCCCCCACGTTTGCACCCACTTGCCCTCTGTCAATCCCCCATTTACCCCACACTTCCTCTCTTTCATCCACACTCCCCCTACATATGTAGACTGTCCATTCTCTCTTGCTCCCTTTTCTCTCCTCTCTTACCCTGCCCTCCTTCCACGAAAAAAATCTATGGGGGAGGACAGAGAGAGTAGGATTTAAGCCTTCACTCCCCAGTTGTCACCTCCCCAAAATACCCCCACATGGCAATTAGGCTTTGGGGAGGGGGAAGTCTCAATTGCATGTGGATGTAATGTTTTAAAAAAAACTTCTAAGACTATTTGAAAAATAATGGGGGTGGGGAAAGATGAGGCTGTAGGCTGGATTCAAAAGTGCTGCAGATGATGCCCCCTCCCCAATGCAGTAAAGATAGCGTGTAAGCAGTAGACCAGAATCGAGGTTTTCAGTACAAAACTCAAGCTTGATTTATATGTGTCGCAAAGTGAAGTGACAGAGTCTTAAGGTGGTGGAATGGCCTCTTCTCAATTCAGTGTCATGGGTGGTGTGTCTTAAGTGTAGGGTTATATTTTTGATTGCTTGTTTATGTTAAAAACAACATTCCTGAAAGCAGAAACTCAGGATAGCAGACAGGAGGCTGTCTAGAAGAGGCCCCCTTCTATGTCTTGCTAGGTTTCTGCTTGCAAGAGTCGTTTTTACATAGGGTTTTCAAAAACATGATTCACCTGCAGCCTGAGTTATACAATCTGCTGTACTTCGCAGGACTTCACCACCTCATTCTGTTGCATGTGTAAATTTAGCCTTAGATGTGATTAAGGTCAAGCTTGCGCAAGTTTTGCTTCGGTGAGAACTTTGGGCGGATGCCAAACGGTTTTGTAGAAAGAGAAAAGGAATGTGTTTCGTTACGACACAATATCTGATATCTTCTGATATTGCTCAAACCCATGAGGATATGCACTTTATGATGCTTTCATCTACGGCCAATGGCTGTGCTGTAAGATCTTAGGATCCAAGAGCTGTCAATTACAGTACAGGACAAGAAGAGAGAATTTCGGCAGGTCAGCTCCCACCCCAGTGACACTACAACAAGAAAAGCTTCATCTGCTGAAATTTTCCTCCTTATGACTGTTAAATGCAAAATGGCCTGGCAGAGTGGTTATCTACTCCCTTTATTCTGGTTCTGCCTGCAGATCTGCTCATTATTACATGAAACATTTATTATTTATTTATTTTTTGCTTCTCTGTTTGAGGATACTGTCCACAAGGCATAATCATAGTCTAGGTGACAGGTTTTCCAACCCAAGCACCTGATCTTGGCTCTTGAGAGGCTACATGTTACTTTCCCTGGCACCTAAAATGGAATGGTGGCTTGAGGCATAACCTCTGGAATGTATCCCCCCTCTTTGCTAAGGAAGCCTCTGATGTCAAAATTCCATCAAATGTAAGTTAACATTTGTGATCGGCCTTTAATAACCCCAGGAGATGTGAAGGCTCTCAACTTTTCTTGTATACATGTATTTATTTTGTATATTTTTCATGAGTCAGAAAATCAACTTGCCTTCCCTTCCCAGTTATAGGAGGAGCTGGTTTTCTAGTGCAGTGTGCATGGATAATTTATTTAATGATGTCAGGATGAATGTTGTATGAGTTGGAAAAGAGTGTTCAATAACAAACAAAAACCTGTTCCAGAATATAAAATGAAACAGATTTTGGCCAAAATCCACAGTGATAAGTGTAACTGAGGTGCAGGATTTGTGCTTTCATCTTTAGTTCTGACCTTGCACTATTCCTGACCCAGCCCCTGTCACCAAGTAATGAATAAGAGATGCATCTTGCTGCAGCAGGTTAGTCTTGCAGTGGAGAGCTAAAGGGGATACTGTTGTGCACAGCTTCTAAAACATATAAATGGGGCTAGATGAGGGTTCCCATGCAGGCTTTGCAGAGCAAGAGGAGACCATAGTCAGCTAGGATTTTTGTTATCCTTGATTGTTTTTATTACTGGCCTATTTATGCTCATGGGTTACACACACACACACACACACACACACACACACACACACACCCTTGTGTTTTGATGTAATCAATTGAATAGTCCTTGCGAACATTGACTGGTGTAAGAACAGCTGGGTGACATTTTCCCATGCTTGTTTGCACCAGAAGCAAACAATTGCAATAGTCCTTTGTGGCCTTAGAATCATGACTGCATGATTTATTTACTGATCTAAATTCAACTTACGTAGTATCTTTGCCCCACCCCTCCTGCCTTATCGAGAATAGGTGTGGCATGTGGCCACATACTGTGTTTTCATTGGAAGCCTAAATCAAAATTAATGCCATTGGTCATGCCTATCGTATCCATATAAATGTAATGGATTGGTTAAAGCAGCATTTGACACTTGATAGGGTGATGCTGTCACTTGCAGCGCTGCCCGAGCAGAAGGAGGGCTTGATTTATCCAACGAACTTGTGACTGGAAAATTGTGGTTGGCATTTTCACATGATTGTTGCAATCATATAGTTTGGCATGAAAGGTGTTCCTTGTGAATTGGGTGCTAGTGGTTCCATAAGGTTTTAGAGTGCTAAGTTTCTAGCCCTCGTGACAGGCTTGAATCGGCAAGGTTTGTGGTCTTCTGTCACAGAGGGCACCCAAGCCCGCTCCATGGCATAACCCTCTTCTTATACTGTTTGACTGTATTTATTACGTATGCTTGAATCTTGTCCTGCCCTCTACCCCTTGATATTATGTTTATTTTCCATTGGGAAGCCCATTCAAAGGAAGCTCTGGTTTCATTTCACTATATTTTTCCATTCATTTTTTTTTTCAAATAAAGAATTTTAAAACACTGACATAAGAAAAGTCCCTTATTCTTAACTTCTGCAGTGGCACAATGAAGCAGCAGCAGCAGCTATTCAGGGAGGTGCATTCTATCAGATGATGGATGGCAGAAGAGTACTTTGCCACTAACATACAGACAGTGAGGACAGGCCTGTGTATTCCAGGCTTCTGTGATGATACTGCCAAAATGCAGCATTTTGCAATACAGTTCCCTGCTATTAAAAAAAAAAAGTACCAGCATGTGCACACCTAGACATACACTGAGATAAAATACGTATTTAAATATGAATTTTCACATGGACTTTAAATCAGAGATTAATTCACAAACAGGAGGGACTTGTGGAGAAATGTGTGTGAAATTGACACCAGCTAGAAATAGGACTGATTCATTCCTCCCTAATGCAATGAGACTTAGTCATGCATATGATGGTGCTGAGAGAGATTCTCCTGGTATTTCTAACCTGATCAATGCTCCCAGTGCAAATCTGCACCCTAGCTGCCCGCCCTTGGTATACACCTGCCCTTTCATCTGTCTGTCTGTCTGTCTGTCTGTCCCTGCTACACATTCCCCAGCAGCCTTGTCACTTGTCCAGAAGGAATCAACACTTTACAACTTCTGAAGAATGATCAACTTCCTCACACCCAGATGCATTGAATTCCTTCATTTTACATTTCTTTAATGGCTGGGGTACAGGAAACCGCACATTTCCCTTGCCAGTCCCACTGATGAGCCTTCATATATCTCTGAAAATAAGTTGAATACAATAGCATAGAAGATTAATGGAAGCAATTGGTAAGGCCAGCCTCTTTCAAGGGGGTTGGGAATTTTGGGGTTAGGCTGGCGTTTAGCTGCAATAGGAGTGTGGCCTATTTATAAGGCACCAGAAAGTGATAGGCTTTCCTAATGCTCAGGTTAGATTTCACTGTTCTTCATTTGACCTAGTAGGACATTATATATCATTCTGAAATACAAGCCCAAAGAAGAGCAGTGACTTGGACATGAATGGCTCTAGGCAGCTTATAGGCTTTGGAGACAAGGGTGGTTGCATGCTATAGATACCTTCAAAACTACTGATCCATGTGGCATATTCATTCAATTAATTTACAAGCATGAGCTTAGAAGACCATTCTCAGCAACACTGGTGAGGACAGTATGGGGCTATAGCACCTGCAGTGCCGGCTGCTCATCAGAAAGCATGATTTTTTTAATTTTCATTATTTTTTAAATGGCCCGTATCCTTGCAGAATATCCAGCCGCTGCTTAGTAGAGGGGCTGGAACATTGGCCCTGCTGGTTAGGGCTGCCGGGAGTTGGAGCTCAAACTCGAGTGACCATGTGTCCTGTTCTACAGAGGACAACCCCTAATTTTGAAATTCCCCTCCATTTGAATGCTATCCAGGTCTGCTGTAAAGATAAGGAACCATACACAGGGAGAGCAGGAGACTTGAAGCTGCCTGTCAACAGCAGCTCCTGACCAGCATACTGAGCATGCTCACAATTCACCTGCCGTCTTTCCCTCTCTGGTGCAATGTATTGTATTTTAACTATATAGGCAACACCCAATTTGTGTGAGGGTTGTGTTCCAGGTGATTGTGCACATTGATGGAGTGGACATATGCCCACCCCACCCTGCTGTGCCCTGTTCTGCCCCTGTTCTACCCTCTTCTGAGTCCAAAAGGACCTGCATATCAGAAGTCATGCATCAATTGGATGTGCCTAAAATGGTTGCTGCCTGTAGTACTAAGTTTTCAATATCAGCCTGTACATAAAAATTACGGTATGCCAAATTTATGCAGATTGGTGCCTTGGTTTGTCCTCTTTCCTGGTTCTCCTGATCAAGCCACATCTAGAGGGTCAAAGGTGCCCCAGCCCCAGCATAGGATGTGGTTGCCAATCACCATCTATCAGGAAGTTCTCCTCCACAAGCCCTACTGAAATGCAAGAGAGCTGCCCAAGACCAAAGAGGACACACTGGAGTTTGCCCTTTCTTGCTCCATTCCCCTGGTCCATGGCTAGATGGGGAAAGTAGAAATTGAGACTATGTGTTGTCATACATGGGGAATCTCAACACGCCCAGTCACTGTTTCCAGACATGGTTGTTTCGTTTTATTTGTTCTGCATCTCTTTGATGTTTAGTTGGTGACTCTCTTTCACATAAGGCTAGGTTGCAACATATATTTTAAAGCAAAAAAAAAAAAAGTAATTTTAAACAGCAGTTAAAAGTCCAACAGAAGACCTGCACATAATTCAGCGCAGATTAAAAATCTCAAAATGATTTTGCCACCAACGCTACTGTGACACCATTAACAGCTAATCTTACTAAAATCGACTTTATGAGATGGTAGTAACTAAATATACTGAGTCCAACAATGGCTGCACAGGTTTTTGAGGCAATCATGTGAATCAGTTGTGATTCGCAACGGTCGTGGGAGGGACTCTGTCTGGAGCTGGGTGTGATATGGAAGATGCCACTTAGAAGTTTTGTTTAGCTCCTGAGTTTACAGAGCTAAGAATAACAGCAGCACAGAGAACTCAAACCCTCCATGTTTGGAAAGTGGCTTCTGCTGCAAAGCAGGAGCACACGAATATCATTTGTACACATGGACTTCGCAGGAATCTGACCTGTTCCCCCGTCCAGCATTCATTCTTTCCTTTTGAAAGTACATTTTGAGGTTGTGATTTTCCATTGCAAGTTGGCTAGCCTGGTCAGCAGAAAGCACCAGGAAAATCTGTGTTTGTGTCTTCATGGAACGTCACAAACTTTGTCCCATCATGGACAGCATTTCATAGGCTCAGCTCCTGTGTAACACTAAATCGTGGTTTAGCCATGTTATAGAGACAAGCTGTAGCAAACCTCAAGCTCACCAATTCCCCTTCCTGTCTCCTCTGGCATGGCTGTGAAGAAGAGAGCAAATGTTTCTGCTTCCATTTATTAGCAGCAGTTTATCGTTATGTCAGAGTCCTAAACTGTTCGTTCTTAACCATGGCTTTTTGGACCAAGCCTACTTTTAGAACTTTGGTTTGAAGTTGGCTTGTGTCGGCTAACTATGGTTAAAGATTAACCACAGTTTGTTGGGTTTGGACAACCTGGCAAACTGTGGATAATCTAAAATGGAAGTGAAAGTTTATGGGCTTTTCCTTGCAACTGTACTTGAGGAAAAGGGGGGTCCCACGAGCCAAGGCTTTTGTAAACTCAGTCTCAAAACACTGAATATGGCTGGTTGTCACATCTAAACCTGTCTGATCTAAGAAATCATCATTACAGGGCAATAATTCAGGTGGCATTTGATAGGAAAGCAAAAAGAATAGCGTACAGAGCCAAAACAGGACAGTAATAGAGCCTTTTATTGCTTTCAAATCAATTGAGGAAAGAGCTGGAAGTATAGTGAGCCCAAACCCTCCTTTCCCAACCTGGTGCCCAAACCTGAGGGCAAAAAGCTGGGTCTTCTTACTGATTTATGCTTTTGCTTCTACTTTAAATAATGTAGGGGTCACTGCATTGGACATACAATATGTGCTTCAGCCTTTCACATACTTGGGAAGAAAGAAAGATAAGCATTAACTGTGTGTCAGCTGCATTGACTTCGCAGAGCCATAAACAATCCAGATCTGGCATCTTTTCCAGCATGCACATGGCTCCTGCTGGTTGAGAAAATAGCAAGTGATGAAATTATTCTCAAGTTACGACTTTGGACGGCCAAGACCTACATATAAGAAAGCTACTCCTCAGCCAGTGCAGAGATCCTGTTTTGTGGCTCCATTTACTCAGATGTTCAGTGAGGCTTATTCACATGTGTGCTGGACTGCAGCCCAAAATCTATCACAGAGAGTTGGCAGGTGTGGGGGTTGGCACATTTTGCTGCCAAATAAGATGCAAATAATCATTCTGGAAATGGTGTGTTTTAATATCGGACTCCCAAAGTGCTTTTAAAAGAGTTGCGAGAACTTGCATGGAGGGGTAGGTGAGCTGGTGTAGAATCCAGGGTGGTCCAACGCACAGCCCAAGGGCTGCATGTGGCCCCCAAGGTCTTTTTTGGTGGCCCTTGGCAACATTTGACACACACACACCAGCCTTCCCGAAGCCTAGTAAGCCAGGCACTGGGCTTTGGGAAGAAGTTGTGAAGATTGACAGTGCCGTAGAGTCTTCCAGCCCCCTTCCCAATGCCTAGTTAGCACTTTCCCAGCTTTGGGAAGGAGGTTGGAGGGCTCTAGGACCCTACCAGAACCTCGTGCCTCCTTCCCAAAGCCCAGTGCCTCATTTACCTGGCTTTTGGAAGGCAGCATGAGGGCTGGGCAGTGGGGGTGGGGGAGTGTCAAATTTTGGCCTCGCTTCCCCCTCCACACAACAAGGCAGTGTGTGGCCCATGGGTTCCATGTCAAAGTACTATTGCAGCCTACTTTGTATGAAAAGTTGGACCACCATGGCTGTAGATGACCTCCGGGGCCCCATTCTAATCTAAATTATTTGAATCTAGAGCCCCTTTCAGGCATTATGCCTGACAAGGTGGGGGTAAAAAGTGCGGAGGGGATGTGCATGTCAGCCTGCCCTGAAAATCACCATGTGTGTTGGTCCCATCCCCTCCATTCCCAACCTTTTCATGAAGGTCTGAACCACTCTTGTAAGCACTTACAAGCCTCATTGTGATGGGAACCCTACCTTATCTGCACATTCAGCATCCAATATCTTATGACTGGTTCAGGTTTATGGTTTCATACATGTGTCAGGAAACAAACATCCTTAAATGTTTTTCGGTACACTTAAGGAGGTGAATGCACAGCCATTATTTATTTGATATAGGTGCATATTTTCTTACACAGGTATGAATTGCCACCATACGTATACAGAAAAGGGACACAAAGGCCTAGAATTGCCCTAAAGTATGGGCACACTGTTTTCAAGGATCAGGTGTAGTCTGTTTGTACAGTGAGGTACACATCTCCTATTTGTAAAAACAAATAGCTGTCGGTGGAGCTGTCGCCCAGCTGGGACTTCAGCTAGTATTGTCCAACTTTCTGAAATGACATGGGAGAAAAGTTGCCTCATTTTTCAAGGACACTTCTAGGGATAATTTACACCAGAAAGTTCTGACAAATGGTGCTTCTGCTACAAAGTGCTGCATAAACTGAAATGATTCCAATTTAAGGCGGTGATTAGTGAGTAATATACCCCCTACGCACCTTTGCTAAAGTACAGAAACAAGGAGAAAGACAGTTCGGCCTTGGTTCATTGATGTTTTCTACCACTAGGGAGCAGGGTAATTGTTGAGCACGGGTTCCAGAAAAGTAGGCATGCCAGAGGTTATTCATAAGAACACAGCAAGAGCCTGGGTGGGTCAGACCAAAGCCCACCACCAGGGCCGGCATTAGTCTGCTGTAGCAAAAGGAGAAACTTCGCTTGGCCTTCGTATGGTTAAAAACATAGCAAAACCTTTTTGCTTCCATTCAGTTTTTAAGCAGTTTTCTTATACTGATCTGGTAACTGGACTCAGTCAGACCTCTCTCAGACTCAAACCTAATGTTTACATTGTAAAATGTGATATAAGGAGCCAGGGCGATGCAAAGCAACCAGGATGGCTAATCTGGTATTATGAGGAGCCTTACTTTCTGGCATTTTTATAAGCCTTTCAAAGTTGCAAACTAATTTCAATGTTGTCCACTAGAGGCTGCCCTTTTACCAATTTTCAACATGGTGAATCTCTGCAAACTTCACACTCTGCATTTTTGTTTTAGCATTTAATGGCATTCTTTTCTGTTCTTACGGTTTAATTTTTATTCGTCTTCTTTTCTGAGCTAGCCTGTGGACACGCTATACCTTAATTTTGCAAACTGCTTTGCAGCCATTATTGTGTATCGCCTCACAACAGTCTTGTGAAACAGGAACAAACCAGTTAGGTGGGAAACCTACGGTATCGGGTGGGCTGGTGAAAAACAGAAGATAGCACCAAGGAAGCTGCCACACCTTGCTCCCTATTGTCTCTGCATTGGGTGGCAGAGTTCTTCAGGGTTTCAGACTGAGCACAATTCTAGCCCTACCCGGAGATGCCAGGGATCGAACCTGAGACCTGCATGCAAAGCAGATGCCCTCCCTCTGAGTTGTGGTCCTTCCCCCAAGGGCTCCTGCACCTTTAATCATGCAGAAAAGGGGAACATTCTGCAGAACTATGGAAGCTTCAAGAACCCTGCCTTCTTTGTCATGTGGGCACCTACCAAAAACCTGTCCATATAACTCCATGGCATGCAGCCCCAGCCCCCTAATTCCCCCCCCCCCTTCAATCCCTCAACTGTCTTCAACATTTCTCAGGCCCTGGAAGCAAGGGTGCCAACTTGAATAAAATATGGGGGGGGGGGCAGATAAAGCCCAGCCCACATAACTGATCACAAGATGGGGCACATGTCAACCCAGGCCAGGGTCCTTTGGATCTCTGAGTCTGGGTAAAGTGTCCCCTCCTTCTCCACTCACCTATGCTTGGGATGTGATAATTGAGATGAAATAATTTGTGGAATTCTTGGGTAGGGGGATCTTGACAGAATGAGCAGTACTAGAAGCGATGGGCCTTGGATTCCAGCATGCTCAGGTAAATTTTAAGTTGATGATCCAATTAGACAACATTAATAAATGATGCCGCAATGTTCCCACGATTCTGGGCTGAAATTCTTATCCTATTTTTTAAAGTCCTTGGGGAATAGAAAGGGGAGATTTCCAATGTGTTACGGTCATCAATGAAAATAATATTGTCCCCATGAGTTTGACTGCTCACTTCGACCTTTTGGACACACTCAATTTTTGTCCATGATTTTCCCGCTTTGAAAATGGAGGAGAATGCTCCTCAGGTCCTGAAACCTGCATATGAATGTGAGCTTAGTAGCCCATTTAAATTATTCACATCCAGTCACCTGCACTAATAGAGACATTCAGGTATAATAAGTCATGATTTAGTTACAGAGAAATTACAGATGTTCACCACAGCAAGTGGATCAGCTTTAATAAAGGAAACTCCCAAAGGATTGCAGAATGTTTTGCTGAGCAAGTCCTCGGCTTTCATGATACCACATTATGGGTGTGAAGCTCCCTCTGGTGGAAACTCAGCAGCAGTTCAACGCAGGCTTTGCCTTGGTGGAAATTTTTACTTATCGGTTCAGTTAATCTAGTAGCCCATATTCCCAAGCGCCTATTATCAGAGGAAGTGAAATACTTCCAATGAGGCCTAGTCGTCTGTAAGTCTGTCAACCAATGTTTGGGCTCAGAAACTCCTTCCTGAAGTTTCACATCTGTACACTTTTGGATTTGTTAGCACTTGTACTGAAGAGTATTTTTTTTTTTAAGTGCACAAATAATTAAAAATTGAATCCTGTACAGATAAGCAGCACCTATGCCTTGAAATGTTGTGAGGCAGAACTGAAACAAAGGACAACAGTTATTTTCTGTCCTACTGTCCTGGATTGCTTAAAGAACGATGAGGAACTTGTGGTCCTTCTAATAATGCTCAACTCCCATCAGTGCTAGCTAGCATGGCCCAGAGGTTTATGGAGTTGTAGACCAGTTGCAACTGGTGGACAGTGAGTTCCTCATTCCTGGTTTAGAGGTAGACCTCATCTCCGGGCAAGGATCTAGCAATCTCACCTGCAGACAGAGAGGACGTAAAGTTGGACTCCCACAAGCCCCAGAGGAAAGGAAATGCTTACTTTTTGTGCAGTGCAACTCTTGCTGACAAATCCCATGCACGCTTGCAGACCCATCCAATGCACACTTACTCAGAAAGAGAATCTGATGAAACTTTTACCCAAAGTGTGTGCAATTCAGCTCTGGGTCCATTGTTCAGTGACAACGAACCAGGAAGAAACAGATTTTGCTTTCCTCCAGGCTCACCTTTGTCTCCGGCAGACCAGTGACGAACGCTTTGTTCCTGGTATATGTGAAGGACTTTCCCCAGCATTCCTTAGGAGGAGAGGGGAGAAGACTTGGTCTTGGTTTATGTAACAATGCAGGTTGGCAAATGAGGACAGGTTCTGCATAACTCTGTGTGTTTGCTTACTGCATAGTAAAAGCGGTAACTTCCACATGGGTCATTTGGTAACCAGATCTACCAGGTTGCTGCTTCTGGGCATAATTAGAAATATAGGTGTGGTGTGAATTGGTAGCTCGCCTTACTTCAGGAGCAACAGGCAGCAAGTGAAGCATAATACAGAACATCTAAGCAAGGCCTAAATAGGGTTGCTGTAGATTTCCCAACATTCACAATAAAGAATATTTTTAAGATGTGCCTAAAATAAGTGGCATCCATTATGTTTAAAGAAAGGGTGCTATAGTTATCAGTGATGTCTGCTATGTAATATGATGTGATGGTCTCTGCCTGTAGGCAGGGGTGAGGGACTATAATTTTTTTTGCGGGGAGGTGTAACAATTTTGCAGAGCAGCCTCACAACATTAGTAAAAAGGTAAAGGGACCCCTGACCATTAGGTCCAGTTGTGTCCGACCCTGGTCCAACTCTGGGGTTGCGGCACTCATCTCGCGTTACTGGCCGAGGGAGCCGGTGTACAGCTTCTGGGTCATGTGGCCAGCATGACAAAGCTGCTTCTGGCGAACCAGAGCAGCGCACGGAAACACCGTTTACCTTTCTGCCAGAGTGGTACCTATTTATCTACTTGCACTTTTGACGTGCTTTTGAACTGCTAGGTGGGCAGGAGCTGGGACCGAGCAACGGGAGCTCACCCCATCATGGGGATTCGAACTGCTTTCCTTCTGATCAGCAAGCCCTAGGCTCTGTGGTTTAACCCACAGCGCCACCCGCATCCCATTCACAACATTAGTACTGGTAGCTAAATTAAAGTTTCTTTACTGGCATTGCTTCCTAGTGAGCAACTGGAGAGGATATTACCTGCATGTGTTTCGGTATAGTGAGCTAAAGTCTAAGGCTCCATCTGCACTAGAGATTTAAAGCAGCATCATTCCACTTCAAACAGGCTGAAGCATTTCCAATTTCTTTGTTTGACACCTAACACGAGAGAGAGAGAGAGAGAGAGAGAGAGAGAGAGAGAGAGAGAGAGAGAATTTTTGAGATGTGTTGTGAGAAGGCCTTAATTTGAGAAATGGGTCACTGTAGAAGTCTCAAAGTGTGATAAGAGGAATAACAAAGAAAGATGGGTTTGACTCTGTATGGCCTCAATTCATATCATTTATTAACAATAGCACAGTAATCTCCCTTCTTTCTCAATCACAGCAGCCACTATTGAGAAATTATCTTGAATCTAATAATAATAATAATAATTTATTATTTGTACCCCACCCATCTGGTTGGGTTTCCCCAGCCACTCTGGGCGGCTTCCAACAGATATTAGGATACATTAAAATGTAATATAATAATTTATTATCTTCGACAGAAGTGCACCCTGTGGATGTGAGGTTAATTTATAATGTGAAAGACTTTCCAAGTCTGCTTTGATGCCCTGTGGATGACTCCATACAACACTGGAAGACAACACTTGATGCTTGCTGCAATTGTTTTAAAACTTTTCAATTGCGTTTGTTAAGAAAGAAAGAAAGCCTTTGGTGACGTGGGCACCTGTCTGTTAAGCCTCCCCTGTGATGTCTTGCAGATGGGCATTGAGCAGATGGCACACACAGGAGACGGGATCTGACTGGGCGTACAATGAAGAGCTGGAGGGAGCCTCCTGCGCCCTTGAAAAGCTGGTGTCCTTGCTTATTGTTCTGATTCCACTGCCCCCTCCCCTCCCCTCCCCAAGAGCAATCCCTTCTCCTCCAGGGTCTTGGGCCTTCTTAATGACTTGCATTCCCAGTGGCTGGAATAGGCTCAGCGGGACACCCTGGCTCATAACACAGCGCCCCCCTTCCCCCTTTGTCTTTGCGGCACGAGGAGAAGGGAGGCTTTTACGTCACCCTGGGTGGAATTCCTTAATGCTATTCAGGCCTGCCTTCGCTAATTGCGCCTTATGTAATAGCTGCAGCTGGGTGCCCATTGCTCTATTGAAAGAGGGATAAGTCAGAGTGACAGGGGCCAGGCTCTCTCAGCAAGGAAGCAGGGGCTGCTGGGAAGCGGCAGGCAAGGCTCCCTCGACACGCCACTGAATGGGAAGGTGGGGGCAAGGATGCCCTACAAGGTCCCAGTCAGCCCAGCCCATTCAGCAATGCTGGGGCTACACACACACACACACACCCCTTCTCTCACGCTTGGGCATTTGGCCTGGAGGCTCCAAGGTGGCTGGAAAAGCCACAACAGAGCCCAGCCCCTTCTTTGCGGCAGCAGTGGCTGACAAGGGCAGCTGGCTAAGAATGCAAATCCCCGAGGGAGGGTCGGACAGGAGGGCGGCCTATGCTCCTCACCCGCTGCGGGGAGCTTTGCAGGGGTGCTAGCAGAGGGGTTGACACAGCAGTTTCCCAGGGACCTTTTCCTCCCTGCCCCCCTCCTAAAACAGTTTGGTGGAAGCAGGAGCATTCAAGAGGAGCTCAATGGGAAAGGCTCATTCCAGGGTCCTCTCAACACAATGGAGAGAGCTCTGGGAAGATAGCAGGAGAGGAGCCAGGAGGCCGGGGAAATGTGGAGAGCAGTCAGGATGAAGGAGAGCTGTCCAGCTTGTGATATTCCTGCTTCCTCTTTGAGTTTAATTCTTCCTCTTCCTCTTCCACTTCCACGAGTCTCCTAACGTAAAATAAAGTAGGAGGGGGTTGCCACGATGCAGTTCATCTCTTACTCTAAAACTACACCAGATATTCTGCAGATTTGCTTTTCAGGTAGATTTACATTGTAATTATTCATCCTCCCACCTCGCCTTGAAATCTTCCCATCCTGGTCCACTTTTAGCACTTCTATTTGACATCATTGTTGATGCATTTGGTTGCCGCTGCTTCCTTCTCTTCTGGAATAATCAGATGGCTGACCTGACCCCCATCAAAGGTCACACAATAAACAGGACGGTGTCAAAACACCGCGCAGCCAATCAAATTTGATTTCATGATGACATCATTAAAGGCAATTGAGGGCATGGGTGAAGTAAACGTTTTTATAAGTCATAATGAAAAATCACTGGGAAAGAGAGGCATTTTTGAGCATAGCTCATATTCACACACACGCCTGCCTCCCCCCAAAAAAACCATGAGTAATTGCAGCACAGTTATATCCAAAAAGGCAACACAGACAACAGAGCATTGAACATACTTTGTGGAAGGTTTTGATATTTTGGGATTTTAGCAGTTTGTAAACAAGTGTGCCCATTGTCTTATATGAAGGTGAGTGATGTTCAGAGGCGTCTTAGCCATAGAGGCTAGTGGCATGGGGAACCACGGCGCCAAGTTCTGGCGGGCGCCATGGAAGAGGCGGAAGCTGGACGCGGCGCCTCCCGCCATCAGCTCGCCACCCTTGTCCACCTCCGCCACGCTTCACTGCACCTGCCAGAGGAGCCGCCATCAAGTCCCGCCTCTGTCCCTCCAGAGGAGGCGCCCTCCAGCTGCTGCCTGCCCAGCAGGGCTCCAAGAGGCCGGGCAAGCCTTCCCGCTCCGCCCCTTCTCTCACCTCCCCTTAGGCACATTCCCCCAGGTCTCTGCCACCAAGGATGCTGACCTGAGCTCTACAAGGCATCCGGGGCTGAGCAGGTGGAGTGTGGAGCTGGAGCCAAGTGGATCCTGGGCTGCACAACCAGGGGCTTCCAGATAGCAGGGTGCATGCACTCCCCGTCACAACTCCCTCTGCTCGCTCACGCGGCCCCGGCCCCAAAGCGCATCACCCGGCCAAGGAGCTGCACTCTGGCACGCAGAGGAGAGGGGCACCCCCCCCCTGGACAGAG
Organism: Lacerta agilis; assembly: GCF_009819535.1. Taxonomy (NCBI): domain Eukaryota; kingdom Metazoa; phylum Chordata; class Lepidosauria; order Squamata; family Lacertidae; genus Lacerta; species Lacerta agilis. Next base: position 55,236,161 of record NC_046317.1, read on the forward strand.
GCAGCTAGTCAAGCTTTGAGGGGAGACTCTCCTGGCTGACCCCCCACCAGCCCCCCAGGCTTCACATCAGGGGTGGGAGGTGAGTCGCAGCTGCTAAGGGAAGCTTATGGAGCTTCAGGCCAGGGTCTGCCGTTGAAAGCAGACGGCTCCTCAGTTCCTCCCTAGCGACGGCATGGTGAGGCTTCAAGGAGCCGCCACACACCCCGCACCTGGAGTCTCCCCTCGGGTGGAATTCCCAAGGTGCAAAAGCGAGTGCTCCTGTCCACCCGGAGGGAAACGTGGGGGTGGGGGCGCCAGAGAGATCCTTGCACCACGGCGCCACATAAGCTTAAGACAGCCCTGGTGATGTTCAGTTCATAGGGCTGGGGGTTATTCTCCTAAATAATAGACTCACAGAGTCATAGAACTGTAGAACTGGAAGGGACTCCAACTCTAGTCCAACCCCCTGCAATGCAGGAATCACAAATAAAGCATCCATGATAGATGGCCATTCAACCTCTACTTAAAAACCTCCAAGGATGGAGAATCTCACTTTCTGAGGAAGTCCACTCCACGGTTGAACAATTCTAACCTGTCAGAGAGTTCTTCCTGATGTTTAGTAAGAATCTTATTTCTTCTAACTTGAATTCATTGGTTCACGTCCTACCCTCCAGAGCAGGAGAAAACAAGCTTGCTCAGTCTTCCATGGGATAGCCCTTTGTATAATAAGCATAATAATAAGTTCTTTGCATTATGCCTGTATCTAGAAGGCTCAGTTTTGTATTCTTTGTTGCCTGTACTCAGAAGGACTGACTGTGCCCTAAAGAGGCTATGGGTTCTAACTAGCCATGAATTATCCTAAGAGTTGTTATGGAACCGTACAATTTTCTACACAAAGAAAACTCAGACTGTGTTCTCAGATTAAATAAATATAATTAATATTATTATTCATTTTATTCTGCAGGATACAGTATTCAACACTAACTTCCCATCAAATAGTTCCTAACAAAGTATAAGGCTGCATTGTCTCGGAACTTATTCTTCCAGTACCTAATATATACTCAGATAAATATGGAATGTCTGCATAAAGCTGTATAAAGGTGGTCAGCTTGTCTGCCTTTTTCTGATTCAGAAAGCAATAATGCTGTAGCATCGTGGAAGCACGACAGTAGAATTAATATCGTAGAATGATGTGTGGATACTCCAGCGTAAATCCACTACTAATGCACTATGTGTCAATGACATGTTGCATACAACACCTGCACACAAAACCTCTCTGCTGGGTCCATGCTTGCCTGATGGAACTATCTGCCCTCTTCTCCCCCTGCAGGGGTTATCTGGAACACCCCCAAGCCAATTTGTGAGCATTTAGGGGGAGGAGAGGGGAAGCTTTGTGGTGCTAGCAGAAGTCCATATGCAGACTTCTGTCAGTGGGGCTCATTAGTTGCGCCCCCCCCCCCCTTTGGTTTCCATGAGTAAAGGGCTTGGAGAAGTCATGTCCAAGGTTTTTCATGAGACCCAGCGTGCTCCAATGCAACTTTCTACAGAGACCTCAATTAGTTCTGTATCAGCTCCCACAAGCAACAGATGAGCTTAGCCAAAGCTGGCTGCGCTCTGCTTAGTAACTCATGTCAAGAGCATTAAGCCCACACTCTCAGAAATGTGCCATATAACAGGAGTCATGCTACAAAACCGGTTCCAGCCTTGCTGGGGGGCAGGTGTCACCTCAAACGCAGGCAGCTCTGGGTTACCACGGCTAAGCATGTTGGACACACTCCTCCGTGAGGCCAACCCAACCCGTTCTATTTTGCTTTCACAAAAGCACGTTTTCGGTCCAGCAGAATGCGCACATTGTGCAAGAGGTAATGTATGTGCCACAAATTAATAGCTAGTGCTCACTTTCTGAAATGCAGTGTGAATTGCGGGGTGGGAGACCTTGATATTCTTTGAACCTTTCTTCTAACACAGTAGAGGCATCTTCTAAGCATCTTGATGATCGCGCCATAAACCTATGAAACCTAAATGATTATGAGAGCCCCTGGTGCAAGGCAAGGTTTAGCAAGGCAAGAATATATCATTTATCTGTAAATTCCACAAAATCTAATTGGATAGGCCTTGAAGAGGAGACTCACACCTGCACAGGATTTGAGACTTTGCATCTAACAAAGCTTTTACCATGGGCGTTGCTTTCATAGACAATTCCCCTTTTCCGGGGGACTGCACTGCAGGAGGGGCTTTAGCTCCTCATGGTGACCCGGCGGTGGGCAGAGGGATGCTGCCCACGTCACTAGGGCACCTAGCCACATCACGCCCCCCAGCCAACCAATCGGGTTGGCCGGGGAGCGTGGCCACTGGCTGTTTAAACTGTGGCATGGCTGGGTGGGTGGCCTCCACTCGTCTCCTCCATCAGATCTCCCAGCCCGCCCACCCTCTTTTCTTGCGTTGCTTGACTATGGCCTTGCTATGACTAATGTCGGTCACCTGTTTGTTGGGGCCAGGTAGGAATTTTTTCACTTGGCAAATTGGCACCAGCCATTTGGTTTTCACCTACCTAGTAGCAATCGTCACAATTTTGTAAGGTTAGGCATTGGGCAAGCCTTGTCATGGGAGGGACGGTTGTTGCCTCTGGCCTGCCCCTACACGTTAAGGGTACCCTGTTAAGGGGTGTGGTTCCTGTCCAAAGCCTGGGTGTGGGCTAGGGCCATGCCATGACCCCATTGGTGCTCTTAATTGATGTATATCATAGGGCTCCCCCTATCGGTGGCTGACCCTTTGAGACTTCCTGCAGATGGGCAGGAGTCAGGATATAGTCTTGCTTCACCCAATTGCCTAAGCCAAAACGCTCACATCTGTAACCAATAAAGTTGTGGCCTTATTTATCTCATTAAGCCAACATGTGTGTGTGTGTGTGTGTGTGTGTGTGTGTGTGTGTGTGTGTGTTTCTGGGGGAACTGCGGGGCCTGGGGCCTCACCACGCAAGTCAGTTATTAGGACATAATTTAATGGTGATTCCTACATTCAGAGGTCCCACACAGCTTCAAAGGAAGCATGGTTTCATCTAGAAAGTTAGTACCATAAGCAATTTATTACTCCTGGAGATGTCTCAGGATTCTTTATTCATTTTGCTACAGTAGATTGCTCTTTTGGAATTTGTCCCAAAGCACTTCAGGGGGTGGTAAAGGCTGTTTAAATCCATAGCACTGATCTGCACGCTGGGGTGTGACCCTGTGCTATGTTACCATGGGGTGGAGAGGCAACAGAGAGTTGATCTGCTCCTCCAAGGCTTAGCTGAATGCTAGCAGTTGTGTCCTCCCATGCTTAGGCTGTGTTCTGGGAAGATGTTTTGTTTATGTACCGGTAATTTCACTTCAGGGCAGCAAAGCTGTTAAATGCAAGATAAGTGTTTTTAATGCAGGTGAGGGCACCTGCGATTCATCTTGATAAGGTGAGGCTCTCAGTTTTCCAGACTGGAATTAGGTCAAACTGTAAGATAAGCAACTGCTATTTCATTCACAGCAAGGGCAAGCCAATTACTAGGTAGGTGCTGACACAGTGTTGGGGAGCTATTTGTCTGTCATCATCAACATACTTCTGTGGAGTAAAAACCAGCCCAAAAGCAGAAGGTGGAGGACATTATTGGATTATAGTGGTGCAATTGGATTATAGTGGTGCAATTGCACCATGGGACATGCCTGCAAGGAACACAGACTCCCAGCTTTAATTCTGAAATTTCTAGCCCTCCTAGACAGAAAGTAAATTCTTGACTGCTGGGAAACTCAGCCCCTCCAAGTGTCCCTGTTTTCCAGAGACAGTCCTGGATTTACAGAAGCCGTCCCAGTTTCTTTCTTTTTTATTAATATTTTTATTAAAGTTTTATAATTACAAATATCATGTACCATAATCCAATCCTATCTTTACAATCCCCACCCTCACCCCTGGCTTCCCTCATCTTCTCCTTCTGGTTTTCTACATTGTTTGTTGTATTCTGCATGTACAGTGGTACCTCAGGTTAAGTACTTAATTCGTTCTGGAGGTCCGTTCTTAACCTGAAACTGTTCTTAACCTGAAGCACCACTTTAGCTAATGGGGCCTCCCGCTGCCGCTGCACCACCAGAGCACGATTTCTGTTCTTATCCTGAAGCAAAGTTCTTAACCTGAAGCATTATTTCTGGGTTAGCGGTGTCTGTAACCTGAAGCATATGTAACCCGAGGTACCACTGTATATAAACTATTAAATGTTACATTCTCATCCTCCATTTTGAAATTCAATAACCCAGTTTCTGATTTGATCCCGGAATGTCCCACTCTTCCATAGGATGTCCCTATTTTCATGAGAGAACGTTGGAGGGCATGGAGTTATATCACCCCCAGGTCAAGGTGATAAGTAAGTATACAAATTTTAGAAGGCATCTGAAGACAGTGCATTAAGCTTTTTAATGTTTAATGTTTTATATATGTTGGAAGCAGCCCAGAGCAGCTAGGGCAACACAGTCAGATGGGCAGGATACAAATAAATTATTGTTGTTGTTGTTGTTGTTGACAAGATGCCTTTAAAATTTCACTGTACACTCCTGAAGCAAAGGCTGCATACACATTACCATTTACTCTGACAGCATCATGCCCTCACCACTGGAGTATGAAGCTGAGTATACATGACATTAGTCACAATTCATAGCTATCCTGCAGTTTTTTTTAGACATGCTGCTGTTTGATGCACTTCCCCCCAAACAAACTTCCATCCAGTTCGAAAATGCAAGGCACAGTTAAGCTGAGCTGTGTACATTTCAGGCATCCATTGTGCATATGACAGCTTCCTTGGAAACGAGGGGGGGGGCATTGCAGGCATGGAGAAACAAATCATGTAATGTGCGTCTGGTTAAGACATCCCTGTCCCCTCTCTGGTGTGTATACAGAGCTGTCTTTCCTATTGGGCTTACTGGCGCATTGCGCCAGGGCGCTGGCCTCATAGGGGCACCCAGCGAGTGGGGGATCTGCACGGCTTTGCCGGCAGCCTCCCCTTTTCCTCCTGCATGCCCACCAGCTGCACCCCGTCAACCATATGGCTGGCGGGCGTGCAGCTTCCTTCCCAAACCTCCGCGGGAGGAGAGCGATCCCCGCAGAGGCTTGGGAAAAGGTCGCCAACTCTGGGAAAGGGGGGGGGGCGTGCCAGAGGGATCTTTGCACCACGGCGCCGGATATGCTTAAGACGGCCCTGTGTGTATAGTAATGTCCAAATGTGACTTCAAATGCAGCAGGCGGGGGAGGCATGTTGGAAAGGGAGGAACTAACTGTGCTCTATGCCAGTAACGTATACATAGCCAAAGAGTCTTGTGACATCCTAAAGACATAACAAATTTATTATGGTATGAAGCTTTTTTTGGATTACTGGAGTCCATGATTATTCCACAATAAACTTGCTCATCATTAAGGTGCCACATTGCTGTGTTGCTTTTGCTGTAACCTCATGAGTGGAGTTTTTCTTTCTCCTGCAGTAGCTTGCAAACGGAAGTCAGTCAGCCATTGTGTCCCAGATGCCAGTAATTCTCCTGCCTCCTTCAGTCCCTGCCTGCTTCCCCAGCTTTGTCTAGAGGGTACTTAGTCTGTATAAAGAAAGACCCGGTACTAAGGATAACATACTTTGCATTCCATGTCTGGAGGGGGGGGGATTTTGACTGAGAAATATCCAGCTACCCTTCAGGTCAAAGGGTCTGGAGGAAACATTTTCTGATGGAAAAGGAGTCACTGCCAAAAGAGGCCATTACAAGGACCACAGCAGCTTAGTGACTCACCTGAGGTGGCCAAAGCAAGACAGATAATTCATTTGTTTATATACATTACCATCAATAGACAAGGCGCTTTACGACAAGGGTGGCCGGCTGCTTTGCTGTTAGCTGCTGACCCAAATGCCTAGACCTGGGATTCCCAATGTGCCTACCAGCATCATCTATGGTGCCCGTGAAACATCTCAGTGAAAGTCCCCTCCAAAATCCACAATGCACACGAGACTGCTTGCTCTACCTGCCTGCCCTGGCTTGGCCTCTCCTACCTTGAACACCCCCCTTTAAACATGACCACATTTCATGAATGCCAGGGTTGGATGCCCACTCTCCCATCCAGGGGTGTCAACTTGAAGAAAATATTGGTGGTTCCAGGTGAGTCCAGGCCTGCATAATTGATCATGAGACACAGTGCACACACACCATTTGAATGGCAATGCCCATCAACTGGGGGGGGGGGTTGTGTGCTAAGGGATGTCCTATGCTCCAATCTGTTGTGAACAGAGCAGAGGTGCAAAGACCTTTTCTCTGGGAGTGACTGTGGCAGTGGTGGATGTAGGTAACTTTTCCCACACTTTTGGTAAGACACATTCCCACAGCATTTTGTGGTCGTGTTTCTGCTTTTTTGGAAATGGAAGCCAGTTTGTATTATGCCAGGCCCCCAAGTCAGTCAGCACCCACAACACTTCCTCAGAATTCCCACTTGCCTAAAAACATTGATAATCCCTGCTCTGGAAAATGTTCTAGCTAATGGTTACCAGACTTTTTTTCAATGAATCCGGGCACACCTTTTTTTTTTTTTAGAAGCTGAGTAGCAACAGGGAGTTAGTAGTGGGGATGGGGAGGCAAAAGACCCTGGGCCCAAGCACACATGCATATTATATAAAGGTGCAAAGCCCTTCTTTCACACCCTGTGAAACAAAAATGCGTAGAGTTTTTTTTTTTAAAAAAAACCGGGCAACGGATGCCCGCCTGCAACTCCCAAGCCTCCCCTGATCAGTGAAAACAAAGGGGGAAGGGGGCAAGAGATCTGTACCACCAGACATCCCCAGTTCCCCTTTGGCAGTGGTGGCGACAGCAGCAATCAGCAGCCCGGAGCCAGCCTGGTAGCGCAGTTGGCTCTGGATGGCTTCAGGAGCTGCTGTGGCGCCCACCGTTTTTCCTTGCCGGAAGTCCCCATATGATTTGTTGTGCACAAGACACATCATATGGGGACTTCCGGCGAGGTAAAATGGCGGGCGCCACCACAGCGAGTAGCTCCTGAAGCCATCCAGAGCCTACTGCGCTACCAGGCTGGCTCCAGGCTGCTGAAGCTGCCGCTGCCATGTTTCCCAGGGACAGATTTGCAAATCCGGGGACTGTCCCCAGGAACCAGGGACATCTGGGAACCCTAGTCTAGCTGACAGGCATGGATTTTACCATGCAACAGAACTTGCTTATGGTCAGGTTGTGAAGTAAAGGCAGGCATGACCAAGCAGCAAGGGTGGGTGGAGAACACCAAAGTTAGGAAATAACAGGATTGGACCGTGAATTTCCAAGTGCATGGTGCCTGGATGTGTTCCAAAGAGAACTTCCTTCTCCTGAAATTCTTTCAGTGCTTGGAATGCAAAACAAGACTATTAAGAATTTAGTAAGCTTGCAGCGGCTGCTGGCACAAGCTCAGAAGTTTATTGCCTTAATCCATTTGTCTTGCTGAAACTGTCATTTGATGCCTGCAATTGACTGGAACAGTTTCCAAAATGAGAATATAGTTTATAGAGCAATCAGTTGGCCCTGGGAAGTCCAAATCTCCCAAAGCCAGGTATGCAGCATGGGCATGCAACTCTTCAAGCAATTAATGAGTCTCTCCACTGGGGAAAAACCCTCCCCAGAATCTGTCCAAAGTGTCTCTTTGCTTTGGGGTCCATAACAGACAAATAATGAGCCACTCAGCCTTGCTGCTCAATTTGGCTTCTATTGACTTTGTACGTAGTGCCTATGGAGAGAACCGATTTGGTGTGGTGGTTAGAGCAGAGCTTTCCAAACTGTGTCGGCTGCAGTGTGTCAGTGTGTCAGTGTGTCGACACACTGGTTAGTTTAACCTCTGGTTTGCTAGTAAAACTGAATTACTGTATCGTGAAATGATGCATGTCTAAAAAGTGTGTCACCAACATGAAAAGTTTGGAAAACTCTAGGTTAGAATGATTTTGACCTGGGAGACAAGGGTTTGAATCCCTACATGGCCATATAGCTTATTGTGTGACACTGAGCTGAGCCAGTCACTGTCTCTCTCGCCTTAATCTGTGTCACAGGGGGGTTGTGAGGACAAGATGGGAGAGAGGGAGAGGCCACCTTTAGCTCCTTAATGTAACAAACAAATAAGGAAAACAATACTATTCTCTGGTTTTGCTATTATAAAGACTACCACATTTTTCTTTGCTTTTGCTTTCTGCCTCACAAGATACCCAGGTGTTCTGATTAGTGTGAGAGGCAGATCTGACTGATTGCTGGTACAGTGGTACCTCAGTTTTCGAACGTCTCCGTAAACCTGGAAGTAAATGCTTCAGTTTTTGAACACGCCTCAAAAGTTGATCATGCCATGCGGCTTCCGTATCAAATTTTTCCACATTCAGTTTTCTGTATTGAGGCTTCTGTGTTGAGTTTTTGGTTTCTGAATGTTTCAGAACCTGACTGGTCTTCCGGAATGGAAGGTACCACTGTATTTATATTTTCAAAGTGAGGGCAGCCATGGGGCTTGTCCCTGTAGCTCTTTAGCACAGACTGAGATCTTTTTGCACCAAGTATAGATTCACTCAATTTTAGTCTGCGCAGCACTTCCCTAATTCTGTTTTAAGATAACTGCAGTCTGAAAACTAGGACTTTCCCCCTATCTTGTGCAGCTATAGCCTCCCCACTCCCCCCCCCACTTACTTTGCATTGCATAGCTTTGGGGAACTTGAAGTTTTGCTCACTTCTTTGTGACCTTTTAGTTGGTCTCAAGAAATATATTATGATACACTTATTTTCAGAATTAGTCTGAAGTTATGCAGTGAACAAAGAAAGGTGGGGATGTTTCCTGGAAGATGGAAAGATAATTAAGTTACTAGGCCAACATACCTGAGGAGGAGAAAAGATGATCAAAGAGTTATGCTGCCAGGAACTTTTGGTAACCCTGTGATGGATGTCCTGTCGGCACTCCATTTTCTGTGTTACTCTGGACAAGTGATGAGGTTGTAAACTACAAACTATGTAACCTGGAGTAGTTCCACTAAATGAAATGAGAAGCACTTTGCTGTAAGTTTTTTGAGGAATGCATCACCTGATTCTTTGGGGCAGACTTTCAAAGGCAGAAATCAAAGAGGGATCATTAAAAGCATGTCACCTCCTCTGAGAGCCAGTGTGGTGTAGTGGTTAAGAGCGGTAGACTCATAATCTGGTGAACCGGGTTCGCGTCTTCGCTCCTCCACATGACCTTGGGCTAGTCACACTTCTTTGAAGTCTCTCAGCCCCACTCACCTCACAGAGTGTTTGTTGTGGGGGAGGAAGGGAAAGGAGAATGTTAACCGCTTTGAGACTCCTTTGGGTAGTGATAAAGTGGGATATCAAATCCAAACTCTTCTTCTTCCTCTTCCTCTTCTTTTGTACATTAGTGACAACTACCTATGTCAGGTGCCTCATGTAATAAAGTGGGTGGAAGCAGAAAATCATGACTGCTTAACTCCGTCTACAACAGTGGGGAACCTGTGGGCCTCCAGATTTGCTGGGCTGTATCATCGGCTCCCTTGGCCAATAAAGCGAGATGAGCACTGCAACCTCAGAGTCGTTCGCGACTGGACTTAATGGTCAGGGGTCCTTTACCTTTTTTTCACCTATCATTCCTCACCATAGGCCATGCTACCTGGGGAAGATGGGAGTCAGAGTCGAATACTGTTTGGAGAACCGCAGGCTTCCTACCCATGTTCTACAAAATGCCCCTTTGTCAGTAGCAGATGACATGGTGTGGATTTGCCTCTCACCTGACCTCCTTCCAGCTGAATTGCTGCTGCATGATGAGCTGAGGAGGGGAGGCATTGGCGAGGTCAGCATGGTGCAAATGCACCAGCAGGAGCACTGGATTGGCCGTATAATAACAGAGAGCGGAGGCTTTACTCAGAAGTGACCAGTGTGGTGGTAGTGCCATGGAGCCAGCCTTTTTGCAGCGATGTAACGGCTGCTTACCAGGATGTTGTGGGGGGGGGGGAGGGAGGGAAGTGGTGAGCACAGGCAGTGCAGATGCATCCATGGAGCTAACTTCCTGCTGGTGCACCCTGGACATTGTGGCTGGGAGGTTGGACCCACAGCGCCACCCGACTCCTAGCTTTACCTCTGAGGGTTGCACTAGAAGACTAACATTTGTGAACACTGATCTGCTTCTTTGAAAGGAGATCATCTAATAATTAGCACCGTGCCCATTTTCATGACGTTAATTTTTTGTTATGGAAACCAGTCTTTCAAGGTGACAAATGTTTTGGCCAAGGTTCAGCGTTCCCTTTTCTTAAAAAGAAAGATCTGTTTCCTTGTTTGTTTGTTTTAATGCTGCTTTTAATTTAGATGATTGGTGCTCTCCCTCTGCTCTCGAGTTCTGGTAGTGGTCCAGGTTCTTCACCAGCATTATAGCCCATGTCTTCACAGGCGCACTCTCAAGAAATGAGTTCTATTTAAAAGTGTGCCAAGGCAGTTTATGTTTCGCCTTCTTGCCACTGAGTGCTCACTGTAAACATGCGTGATGCAACTTGGCACTCAGCCACTGAAGTTGCCCCATAGCTGGCAGTGACTGCTGTAAATAATGTCACATGCTTTTCGTGCCAATGAGGTCCAGTACTGGAAGCATTGTAACATTATGGGTTGGCTGTCAGAGTTGGAAATATGGTTTGATTGATAGCTCCGAGCCTCCTGGCAGCTCTCAGCACCCTTAACAAACTACAGTTCCTTCACATGATTATCTGGGGGAAGCCAGGACTGTTGAAGTGGTATATTGGTGCTTCAAATGTATGGTGGGGATGTAGCTCCTGTCTAAGCACCGTGTGAGCTTTGTACAAACAAATAGGATGAATGCTCAGTAAAAAGGACGAACCTTAACAAGGTGTCAGGTGAAGGTTGCCATATGTCCTCTTTTCCCAGGACATGTCCTCTTTTTCATGGGTATGTAAAATGAGAGTCGTCATAGTGATCCATAGTTAAAAAGTAGAAGTTGGCAAATGTGTCCTCTTTTTTGCTCTTCAAAATATGGCAACCCTAGCGGTGACCAAAGTCATCTGGTTCCATAAGACAGGTGCCATGTGATTACACATTTATGGTCAGATACTGCATGATTTCACCAATGGGTTGCACATGACATGTTCAAATGAACAGGAAGGTGTCAGCAGCTCCAAAATCTCACCTCTCCAGTCCGGATAGAAAACTGATCTCCAGTTGGGAAAGTCCCTTCCCTCTTCCTGTTCCTGGCTTCCCCCACATGCTGAGTTTGCTCAGGTTACCTCTGTGAAATACCCCCAGTGCAACTTCACCCCAGGAAAGGGGATGAAAGATAACCATAACAATCTAAATAGCCCCCATGCTTTGCATTCCCAGTCTATGAAGTCTGGGCTGTTTCTGCCTTTTCCTCTCTTTGCCCACACCTCATGTTCACACCTGCAGAATTGGCAAAGGGGGAACAAAAACCACACAAAGGGAGAAGCCAGCAGCATTCCAAAATGCCTTGGGTGGCCGCTGCAGTTCACTCCTCCCTGAGACGAAAGCCCACATTCCTTCCCAAGGTCAGGAGCAGATGCTTTGTTTGCTTTTAGTGGCTCTGGTAAGAATGGAATGAAAGACCTTTCCACGGCAGGTCTGGGCTGTGCTGAGGAAGAGGAGGAGGAAGAAAGGGAGGCAGGAGGGGGTTCCCACAAAGGGAGCAGAAGGCACATTGTTCAGAAGCGGTCAAATGCTCCAAGCAAGGAGATAGATATCTATGTATCCCATTGCTGCATAGAGTCTTGGTTGTACCCAAAGCCCTCTTTAAAATAAAATGAACCTAAGGAGATGATAAAAAACACCACACCCACATATTCTCCTTACAGACAGCCCAATTATCCTAAAATTACTCAACATGTGTGGGCAGAAGATGTACTTCTAAGGTGGGAAGGAGCAGTCAACTCGATGCAGATAAATTATAAGCAACATGTAAACACAGCAGCCAAAAAGAAGCCAGATTAAGTTTGAGTGTGAATGTGGCCTCCCCCAATCTGTTATGGTCAACAGGGAGAGATCTGTGTACGCTCCTCCTCCGAGACTAGCATGGGGTTTGTATTGTGTTTATGTTATGCTATCCAGCAAATGATGCGAGGGCTGGGGAGAAATGGGCAGGAGACGCCACCCTAGGAGCTTTCAATACTCAGCTGCTTTGAATCTGGCAGCTTCTAGCTCCAGCTCCGGCTCACAAAAGGGATGGCAGGAACCAGGACTGGACTGTGTGTGTGTTGCATCTCAAAGGCTCTTCCACTCTTCCCTGCTGCCTCTATTGTAAGTGGCTAGAAGAGAATAATGTGCCTTATATCTGTCCAAGGCTGGTGATTACAGGAAGGGTTTTCAGGGGCATTAAGCGGGGACCATCTGCAAATCCCTGAGCCAATCCCCCAGCACAAAAGGCAAGTCAGAGCTCATCTGTCATGTCTTCCCTCTGCTTGGTGGGTAGGGAGCTGCTGCCATTCTACCTTTTGAAAAGGCAAATTCCTGCATGTGCCAGCTGTTAGGAACCCTTCTGCTGCCATCGGGAGAGCATTAACCCCCTCGTGCCCTGCCTGGTAGCACTGTGAGTTTTGCCTGTGCTTAGCTTTCGAAGGGGGCAGCGTTCCTTTTAACCGCTTTGCAGCAGGGAGAAGCAGGGCCAGCCTAAGACATTTTGCTGCCTGGGAGAAGGGCAAGGCAGTATGCTCTGTAGTTGCACATAGAGAACATAGAGAAAGTTGACCAGACCAAGAATGAAATTGACTTCAGCACTGGCTGCCTCAGCTGAAAGAGCTGGTGTCATGGTTAGAGGGTCGGACTAGGACCCGGGAGACCAGGGTTCAAATCCCCACTCTGCCATGAAGCTCACCGAGAGTCTTTGGGCCAGTCACTGCCTCTCAGCCTAATCCATCTCACAGGACAGGACTGTTGTGGGGATTAAATGAGGAGGGAAGAGAACCATGTGTTCCACCTTGAGCTCCTTGGAGAAAAACATGGGATATAAACGCAACCAATAACTAACCAACTGCAACTGAGGCTGCTGGGCCAGCTTAGGAAGTTCAGATCAGGTTGCACAACACACATAACACTGTCCTCCAACACTTCACTACCACTCCAGTCTTCCCAGCATCTGCCGCCTGAGGCCAGTCCAGTGCCTCAGTCTACTTAATGGTAGGACCAGCCCTGGGGAGAAGCTGTCCAAGGAAATTTAGCCTGAGTGCTGAGCAATGTGATGGCCAAGTCCAGGAGCACACCTTACAAAGCTCTCCCTGACCCAACCTGCAAAAGGTGTGGGCGCTTTCTCTCAGACCGGTCATGTTCTTTCCGACTCTGAGGTCCAATCGAAATATTATTTTACTCACACAGCGGCTGCTAAAAATGGCTTATGTGTGGCTGGGGCTTTGAGCAGCTGAGAAAAACCCAAACCCCCTTCCCATGTGGGTCTGCGGCATTGCTGTGGACCTGGCCATTCTGTGCAGATGGTTGGCAAGCTTCCATACCCCATGCCAGGTTCTGTTTTTAGATTCTGAAGACCCCAGTTCCCAGGGTGAACTTACTAAATGCCTCCCAAGGGCCTAAGAACACAAGAATATATGGCAAGCCCACTGGCCCATTTAGTTCAGCATCCTGTTTTCAAGATGCCTGTAGGAAGATGCCTGTGGGATGCCTCTGACAAGCTGGGCATGAGAGCAAGAGCCGTCTCCTCAGTTGTGGTCCCCAACAACTGTTATTCGGAGGCATAATGCCTGTAACAGTGGAGGAAGAACACAACTGTCATAGCTAGTAGGGTCCTGTGAGTACCAATTAAGACTTGAGATGAAACTAACGGTTTATAGTCTCAAAAAAGGGTGGAACAACCATTTTTGCTTTTTTCATTGCAATAGGTCTGAGTGCTTCTTAAATTCCAGCTTGCAACTTAAGAGGCCGATCTAATGAACTTTACAGGCCAGGTGTCCCTATTTTCCAGGGACAGTCCCAAATTTACAGAAGCCATCCCGGTTTCTGATTTGATCCCAGAATGTCGTGCTTTTCCTTAGGACATCCCTATTTTCATCGGAGAAACGTTGGAGGGCATGGAGCTACATGACCCCAAGCTAAGGAGATAAGTAACTATACAAATTTTAGAAGACACCTGAAGGCAGCCCTGTATAGGGAAGTTGCTTTTAATGTTTTATTATGTTTTTATATATGTTGGAAGCAGCCCAGAGCGGCTGAAGCAACCCAGTCAGATTAGTAGTAGTAGTAGTAGTAGTAGTAGTAGTAGTAGTATGGAATAAGACGTCCCTATTTTCATCGAAGAAATGTTGGAGTGTGTACTCTGAGTAGAACTAGGGTTGGCTACCACCCAGTGTCAATGACTGGACCAGGCTCATGTCAAGCAGAGGCCAAGGTGGCTTTGAATGCTCTCGGTGCTCCAGATCAAGCAGTCCATATGGGGAGGCCCTTCAGGTTCCTCTGATCCTCCGAGGTTGTCAGAGGTCTCTAAGTGCATCTTGCTGCCTGCCTTTTCCCAAAGCTCTTCCTGCCCCAGACAAGTTTTGCCTCATGGCGCTGAACTAGGATCGCAGGGAACGGCCATCTCCCTGCACCTCTGACACATGCAAAGTCATCGCCGGCACAAGTAAGATGTTCTGCTTCAGCCACAAGTCCCCCACTCTGCGTGTCAAGTGATGCAGGGGAAATTGAGCAAGCTCTGCACTGAAAGGAAGCGTCCACAACGCAGAGGCTGAATCAGGTCTGAATGAGACGGAAGGATGGGAGACAGAAGCCAGCTCTACTCAAGCTAAACACTCACTGGAAAGGGATCAGGAATGCAGGAGTCATGGTGATGCTGCTTGACCTGCAAGCTCTTTGCCTCTTATCTAAGATTACAGTGGCAGCTGTTTATTCTTATTTTTACCTCTCTGTGCTCTTGAAGCCAAGCAGGATGGATACTGGAAATGTGAAAGCAATTAAGAAAAGAGTCTTTAATATCGGAATGGGAGAAAATGGAGCATGGGATGAAGCACAACTCTAGATATCTCTCTGCTGTAGGCACACATTGCTGCTCACGCAGATGGCTCATGCATTACCCCCCCCCCCGCCACATTTTGCTCCAATTCATCTAGTCTGCCACCATGAGAACAGGATGCTGAACTAGATGGGCTCTTGGCCTGACCCAGCAGGGTCTTGTTATGTTCTTAAGGTGGTATACATGGGGAATCCAGGAGGTCTCTCAATCAGGTACTGGCCAGCTTTTTGCTCAGCTTCAGTAGGGTATCTGAATCAGGTGAATTTCAGAGCTATACCTGGACTGGTGTTTCCAAGTTCTACTTTTGATCTGAGCTCATTTTGTTGCTTTGGCAAAGTGTTCTTCAGTCAGTTCAGTCAGTCTGTCTCTCTCATATAGACACAAACAAACAAACAAACAAACAAACAAACAAACACACTCATTCAGGCTGGATCTAGACACATCAAAGAAGCATTTCAGTTTAAAGCATTGTAAATTTAAACAGGGAAAACAGGTAGAGAAAAACAGGACTCCACATCGCCATCTGGTGGCACAAAGTTATATCGCATATACAACTCATATAAATAGCTTTTTCTTTACCAGTCTAGCTGAGTCCTCAGTTCCTCACTTTTAACATGCGACTTACGGCCTACGGCATAGGAATTATAGCCAATAAAAGGAAATTGTGTAGCAAGTCATGGGGAAGTCCTTGAAGAACCACTGTCAGGCTGTGTACACACCATACATTTAAAGCACATGACTCTCTTCCCCAAGAATCCTGGGAATGTAAGTTGCGGGGGGTGCTGGGGACTGTAGTTCTGTGAGGGGAAACTATACTTCCCAGGTCCAACATCTTGAGCTAGGCACACCCAACAGTCTAATTCAGTGTGAGGCAGTTTTGTATTTTCCTGGCTGAAACCTAGGATCATGTAGTGAGCCATTTAATTCCATTGAGAAAGCAAAGGCTATGGAGACAGCTTCAACATGTATGGTCTTAAAAGGGATTAAAAGCAAAAGTGATGAGGAAACTATAGTTCCCAGGGTTATTGGGGTGCCTGTGCTTTAAATGTATGGTGTGTACACAGCCGACATCAGAATAAAGAATCCTGAACCCAAAGGCTCGGTTCAAGGCACCTGCCTCTGTGCCTTCAACAAGCTGGTGTTGTTCTGTGGTCTAGCCAAATGCGCAGCCTCAACTTGCCCTTCTAAGAGGCTCATGAAATTGGGGTAGGGAGTGCCCTTCATGCTACAGCAAGTCGGAAGATGGTTGCCTGCCCTAGCGAAACGAAGCCAGTCATTGTTCTGCCTGTTTATTCAAATGCCTGGGGTGAGGTGCCAGCCACAAACCTGTGAGCCCTTCTGCAATATGCCACTTGAAGATTACAAGGGCCAGGAACCAGCCAAGAAGTTCCCTAGACACCTGCTCCAAAGCCTTCTTCCACACCCAGTCTCATCCTGTGCCCTCCAGGAGAGGGCGAGAAACCAGCCAAGATGTTCGGCTGGATTTGCATCAGGGTGAACGAAAGGACTGTGGTTCAGAGGCAGAACAGCTGTTGTGCATGCAGAAGGTGCTAGGTCCTATCCCTGGCATCTCCAGGTAGGGCTGGGAGAAAATCCCATCTGAAATCTTGGAGATCTGCTGCCAGTCCTTGTCCAACATCTTGAGCTAGGCACACCCAACAGTCTAATTCAGCGTGAGGCACTTTAGTACATTTTCCTGGCTGAAACCTAGGATCACGTAGTGAGCCATTTAATTCCATTGAGAAAGCAAAGGCTATGGAGACAGCTTCGACGTTTATGGTCTTAAAAAGGATTAAAAGCAAAAGTGATGAGGAAAGAGCAATCAACTGGTTAGCTGGGGTGAACAAGGCTTGAGGCTGACTTTTGGGAGACCTTGGACAGGGAAGTGAAACTGAGGAGGGCTGTTTATGCCTTCTTCCCATGGTGCAGGCACGGCTAGTTCCCTAAACACTGAAGGCTGAAGTGGCAACACATCTTCGGCTGGAAAGCCACTGCCAGTCTCTTTTTATTTCCTTGTCCTGTATTTTGCATAATGCATTGCTAATCTTTGGGTAACGCTGGATTTAGGGCAGTGCAGACAGCTCCAACACACAGGATGCCAAGCTGAGGGGATGCAAAATAATTTTAAAAATTAAAATGGAATTATTATGAAAATAAGAAACATGGGGGGCACCAGTTTTTGTCCTCACTCAGGGCACCATATTACCAAAGTCTACGACTGCTTTAGCCCCTGCCTTTTACAACTGCCTACACCAGGAATCCAGGCCTGGAATTTTTCTTTTCGTAAAATATTTTAATCCCTCTCCCCCACCCAAAGCAGCTGTAACTTTAGCCACATTCACACCACACCTTTAAAGCATGATACCCCTTTAAACAGCGATGGCTTCCCCCAAAGAATTCTGGGAAGGAACTGTAGTTTGTTAGGGGTCCTGAGAGCTGGTAAAGGTAAAGGGACCCCTGACCATTAGGTCCAGTCGCGGACGACTCTGGGATTGCGGCACTCATCTCGCTTTACTGGCCGAGGGAGCCGGCATACAGCTTCCGGGTCATGTGGCCAGCATGACTAAGCCGCTTCTGGCAAACCAGAGCAGCGCATGGAAATGCTGTTTACCTTCCCGCCGGAGCGGTACCTATTTATCTACTTGCACTTTGACATACTTTTGAACTGCTAGGTTGGCAGGAGCAGGGACCGACCAATGAGAGCTCACCCCGTTGTGGGGGTTTGAACCGCCGACCTTCTGATCAGCAAGCCCTAGGTGTTATGTATTGAAGTTCTCACCCTAGGCCACTAGGGGTGTGTGTATATAGTTCATTCTGCTGCAGTTTTCACTCAGGTCCGCATATGCAAAAGAAGGATTGTAAAGTGACGTTCAGGGATTGGTTAACTGCGGAAAGTTGTTACTGTTGCTTTGTAGCTGAGTTCTATATAAGCAGGCTGCTGAGGCCTTCAGCTCAGTTCTGTTCCAGCCTGAGAATAAACAAGAGCTGTTTGGAAATCACTGTGTCGTCTGCTGTGTCCACCCACGACTTAACACTAGGCGCTGTGGTTTAACCCACAGCGCCACCCGCTGTTAGGAGACCCCCTATTCCCCTCACAGAACTACAATTTCCAGTGTTCTCTGTAAAGAGGGATTGACTGTGAAAGCACCCTGGGATTCACAAGCGGAGTGAGGATTCTGCTTGTGGGCCTTCCAAAGGCATCTGCTTGGCCATGTGAGGACAGGATGCTGAATAGATGGTTCTTTGATCGGATCCAGCAGGTCAACTCACTGAGGGATGCTGCTCCTGAGCAGGGCCATAGCTCAATGGCAGAGCATCTGCTTTGCATACAGTCCTAAGTTCAATCCCCGGGTTCTCCAGATAGGTTTGGGGAATTTCCCCGAATCAACAAAGCGCCACTGTCAGCCAGTGTAGACCAGACTGCGCCACGTGGACTAATGACTTGACACCGTTTCCTGGAAACCAAAACAGCACATTAGCCCTCTTCATGAGTGCGCCATATGTGCCGCAAATAGGGTGGGGGTGGGGTTCTGATGGTCTGGGCCCAGTCTCCAGATTTATTGCCATGCTCATTATAGCTATTGTTTGCTATTGTTGCTATTGTTATTTTTTTTAACCACCTTCCACATATATATCTCAAAGCAAGGCACAAAACATAATTAAAACAACAGAATATTTATGTGCAGATGTATTATTTATTTAATAAAACCTATATACTGCTTCATTGTAAAAAAAAAAAAACAACCCACAAAGTAGCTTACTAAAAAAGACAAAACAATAAAACCATCAATAAAAAAACTTAACGATAATTAAAACCTTTCAAAAAGTTAAAATTGGAATAGACAAAAAAAGAAGACTGGCACCAACTTTTTAAGCATCTGACTAGGCTTGTCTAAACAAAAATGTTTTTAGCCTGTGCCAAAAAGAGTGCACCCTTTGGAGGTTGCTGAACTACAACTCTCAACAGCCCTAGGAAGCAAGGGATGATGGGAATTGTAGTTCAGCAACACCTGATGGACCAAAGGTTCCCCACACCTGATATTTGCCATGGCCCTACGGTAGTCCTAATCACAACCCCCACCCTCGTGGCTGTTTTAAGGGAAAGACATAGCAATCTGAGCATGTGGAGGGATCTCATCTCTGATCTCTGGTTACATGTGTTGTTTGGTCAACAAGTCGCAATATACCTTCAGGGGAGGAAAGAGGTGGTGGAAGCTCACAGTATGGTGACTTCTGCATTATTTTGGGTATGAGATTCCTGTTGTACAGTGGCTTTTGAAGCCAGTGGAGACTGTAGCTGTTGAAGGCAGGACCTGAGCAGAAGGGCACTCTCCCCTACTGTGGCTTCTTCCAGCAACAGGTATTCAGAAGCTTTGCTGCCTCCAATTGTGGAGGCAGAGCATAGCCAACATGGCCAGTATAGGTACAGCGAGTGGCATATAGGTGTGATGCTCTCGGAGGGAAATTTAGTAGCAGGAAGAATTTAAAATAGACTTGGTCATCTCCATTTGTCCACAACAGGCTGCAAATAGCAACACACTTCTGAGGAGAAGATAAAGATGAAAGGATCTTATCCTTGCAATTAGTTTAGCCTGAGACCCAAATGAGCCAAGAACCTACTGAACTTTAGACACTGTATCTCCGATTTAAGGCATAGAGCTTGTTTATCATCTGAAATGATAGCAATAACTTCTGCAGGCTTTAAAAACAGACCCATGAAGATTCAGGTTCCTTCTGTGCTTCAGGTCAAATGCAATAATTTCATAGCATATTTACAGAAACCTGAGAAGGAGCTCTGGGATAAGGAAGGGCATTGCCGGGAATGTTTCGTGCTCCATAAAGATAAGAGTATCAAGGGTTTATTCTGAGGATCAAAGGGAATCGACTGGCAAGGGTTTGTTCCTGTTGACAGGGTGCAAAGTACTGGTAAGAAAGAGAAAAACAGCAAGTGAAAGCACTGGCAAGAAAGGCAGGGTATTGAGATTGGAGATCAAGGCTATGTCCCCCCCCCCTAAAACAGCACTGCTGCATCAGCAAAAGCTTTTTGAGAACTATAGCATCATGTGGGCAGTGCAAAACAACCACCAACACTATCTTGCATGCATGAGCAGCACCAATTTCACAATAAACCTCCACCTAGAAGACCCTTGGCTGCTGTTTCAATGCCAAACCAGGATATGAAAATTGTAATGAAACTGAACACAGTGTTTCCCATCAGCTCATCTACATTCAGTTTATGCTCTGGAACAGGGCTCAGAATAGCAGTGGTATTCATGGGGATGGATCCTGAGTAAGCCTGATCAGGTGCTGCAGGGGTGTGTCGCCTGCTGTCTCTGCATGCCCCAAAGGCGGACGCTTTCTTGCCATCTGCATTTTTAGGGAAATGTATGCTAAGTTATGTTCCTCTTTTGGAGCCTTCAGTCATAGGGTTCAGAGAAGAGAAGTGAAGTGAAGAGAAATGATGCAGAACTTCCACCCGTGACAATATTAGCCCTTCCCCAAAGAGAATGTCCAGAGTCTTAAGAATACAGTGATACCTCAGTTTTCGAATGTCTCCGTTGATGAACATTTTGGTTTATGAATGCCATAAACCTGGAAGAAAATGCTTCCGTTTTCAAACACGTTTCGGAAGTCTAACATGCCACGCAGCTTCCGCTGAGTGCAAGATCCTGAGGCCTGGCTGTCAGCTATTGAGTTTTCAGTTTTCGAATGTTTCAGAACTCGAACGGTCTTCTAAAACGGATTATGTTCGAAAACCGAGGTACCACTGTACTGTGATATAAGCTGACTCATGGCTGCAAGTGGGCACGAATGAAGCTGGCATTTATACTGAAAATTCATGAAGGAAACTACCGAGTCATGGAGCATTTTTATTTTTTACTTTTATAAACATAGCAAGCCATTAAAAGAAAAAACGTCAAAAATATTGTAAAGTTGCCTAGTTTCATAGCTTTAGTGCAGAATTCTTATAATTCCACAGCCTTTGACCCTACCCTCCAGGAGTGAGCTTTCTATTATCAGGATCCCCCCCCCACACACATTCTGTAGCAACACAAGCAGGAACCGGCCCCATGGTAGCTGGAGAAAGCAACCTATCTATTCTTAGCAAGAAGACGAACTCCTGGACAGTTTGTCAAAAACCTTCCATTCCCCTATTGAGCCTCCTTGCTCATTAAGATCTTCAGCAGAGGTTCCCATAGGTGTTCCACCAAACTAGCAACATAGGAAGCTGCCTTATACAGACTCAGACCATTTTCTACAACCCCTTTCATCAGTCTGATTTGCTCCAGAGGTTGTGGACTCCAGTGCCCAGCATCCGCAGCCAGCAGGGCTAATGGACAGGAATCAGGTGGGGTGAGGCTGCTGCGCCTCCACAGACACCCTGCCCCAGCATTGATGCCAATCTCAGGTGAGATATTGCAATAACTGCATGAGATCTTGCTGAATATGCGAGAGCTTACCCAAAATCGGAGCTGGCAGCAGGGCAGAGCAGCACTTTCTGTTTTGCTTCAAGTTACAAAATGGGATGCAGCACCACCCTGGTCAGGAATGATGGGGATTGTAGTTCAAAGCAACTGGAAGTCACCACCTTGGCTCTCCCCAGTGTATGTGCTTTGCCAGTGAGCTACAGTTCTTCTCACACCTGACATATGGTTGGCTGAAACCAATGACAAATCAAAATAAAAAAATAAAAAAAATCCTTCCAGTAGCACCTTAGAGACCAACTAAGTTTGTTCTTGGTATGAACCTTCGTGTGCACGCACACTTCTAAACCAATGAGAGGGTCTTTCTTTCTCTTGGGAAGATATTCTCTGGGATATCTTCCCAAGTGAGGCGCATCTTTCTCCCTTCTTTGGTAGTCTTCTGCTGATGCCTGAAGCTGGTGCAGCAAAAGGGAAACAAATGAAAGAACCACCTCTGTTCTGGTTGATGAGAGTGACAGGACTTTGAATGCAGCCCATCAACCCACCATTTTGCCCCACTGCTCTTAGGCTGGGCTCAGGAGTTCTCTACCTCTGCTTAACCTGTGACAGCTTTGACTACCTCTTGTGTTTTTAAACTCCTGGATTTTTGATATGCCTCTTTGTTTCATTTGTTGTTTTGTCTCTGTGTCTTAGGGTGGTTTTTGTTATGTAGTGCAAAACCGCTTTGGATATTTCCACAGAAAAGTGGTATATAAGTATTTTAAAATAAACAAATAAGTGTTGCATCTGGCTGGTGCACATTTTGTATGGGCCTCCTTGTCTTTTCTATGCCCCAGCTCAAGATCCAGAGGCTTTCATCCAAGGTGGACCTGGTCTCCAAGACAGCAATGTAACTGATCTTAGAATCATAGAATTGGAAGGGACCATGAGGATCATCTAGTCCAGCCCCCTGCAATGCAGGAATCTTTTACCCAATGTGGGCTTAAACCACGACCCTGAGATTAAGAGTCTTGTGCTCTTTGAACTGAGCTACCCCTCAGCTTGTTTGGCTTTTGCATATCTGAAGGTAACTGTGGCACCAGGACAAGAGGGAGAGAGATGCACATTTGTGCCTGGTTTATTATTATGCCAGATCCTGTTATTCATTTAATCGACAGTGTGGCTCATAAGAGCGAGCTGCAAGCAAGTACCAGCGAAGTACTATGAAATTCCAGGAGAGGCAGGAGGAGATTCATAACTAAGCTTTGAATGCCAACAGAATGTTATGAATGTGTTGTCAAAACACGCAACCCACTTTTATCACTGCTTGGAAGACTCTGCTGGATAATTTTAACTTTTATGGGCTTACACAGCAGATTTTTTAAAAAATATTGTGAGCATTTCAATCACCAGAGTCAGTCACTTAAAAAATATATATGTAAAACTATAGCTATTTTTGTAACCCTATCTATGTTTTGGGAAAAGGATGGTTTCTAAATATGAATGAATGCTTATTATATTAGCATCATTCATGTTGGGACCAAAAGAACAGCCACTCCCCCTTCCATTAGGAAATGGACCCAGGGATCCAGATCAGGAAGTCTGGTGAAATATGTGGGCCAAAATGCCTATGCTATCTGTTTCTACAAAAATAGTTGAAACACCTTCAAACTTTTCATCAATGACGCCATAACGGTGTCATTTACCCATCAACTTCCCTTCTCTGTCGGAGACGATGAAGTGAAATTGGGACTGTATTCCAAATATGGTGGATCTGCAATAAGATATGGACATTTCAGATGAAAGTCTTCAATGAAATAAGTCTCGTTACACAACAAAAAATCTGATGCTTTAATGACTGTTTTCCATTATGACAAAAAGGATTTACAGTTCGAATAATTTTTTTATGTTTCTTCTTTTGCCTACACAACAACTGGTAGTACCAAACTGGAAAAACCTGGGAAAGTTATGGTCTTCCCTATGGACGGCGGAATTAATGGGAAAATGTGCGAGAGCTTTGAATGTCAATCAGGACTCTGATGGCTTTATGGAAATATTATACCCTTTTACAACCTTTTCAACTGGCCACACCACAAATTTCACATCCTTCACATCCACATGAGCGATTGGGGTGCAATACATTTCATTGATGATGGTGTCTGCTGCCCATTTTGGAGGCTGGGGTTGGGGGTTTGCTGTTATTATTCCTTTCGATCTTTTTTACTACTTTGTTTGTCACAGCATATTGAAACTCACTGAAAACGTATTTAAAAGAGAGAGTGCATTTCCTCATTGTGTTATCAGGAGAAAGGCCAATAAAAAAGATAAACATTACCAGGATGCCTGGGATATGCCAGCACACTCTGTATTCCCAGCAGCCTTCACAAGTTGACAGCCCTTCTAGAATACTTTCACAACAATGGGGAAGGTAAGTTTAGGTGTCCAATAACTCACTGATTGGGTGTTCATGTGTGCTATTATGAGAAGATGCTAGAGCAACCTTGCCGAGCTCCCAGATGCTTTTAACTACAACTCTCATCAGCCCCAGACAGCATGGCCAATGGTCAGGGATGATGGAAGCTGTACTTCCACAAAATCTGGAGGGCCACATGTTCCCATCCCTGTGACAGAACAGTGGTCTTCCATTTTTCAGAAGGCTCCACCTTTAATCCCAACTTTAACGTGGGGTGTGTATTTTTTTTTAACTATTCCTTCTCTCTCCTTCCTCATACAGCTGATCTATAACACTGTGAAAATACTTACTTCTGTCATTATGAAGACTCCCCCCCTCCCCAAAACCTTTTTTTCCAATAAATGATTGCAGTCCCGCACATATGACCCATTTTAGGATTGTTTGCAAGCCAGTTATCAGTCACTCACGCAACGCACCAGTCGAAATGCTAGTCACAGTGCTAAAGCATGAAAACGGAACCAGGAAGTCCTGAAATCCCACAATTGAGCAATGATGGATGCAAGTCTAGTCTGCCGGCAGACCACCTCTCAGCTCAGGTGACCAGTCTAGAGATCAAGGCATGATAAACCAATGACTCAATCCATTGCGTGCAATGCTTGCTCCTTGGAGACTCTCTGCCCAAGTGACCTCACTGACCTTGTGAAACTTTTCCCAATTTAGTTAACAGACGTGGGTGTGTGGCTGTGCAATTCCCCCTTTTAAGTAAAGTAGCAATGATGTTGAACATACAGTGAGGTGTATAACTGCAAAAAGCAAGAGCATTACTGGATCCTTTTATATGTGTGGTTTTTAAAAAAAAATTAAAACAATACCCTAGATTACACTTTGCTAGTGATAGAGAGCAGGGTAGTGCAACCGGTTCCCCCCCACTGGGCACTGAGCCAAGGGGGGGGCATTGCAACTATTATTATTAAATTGGTATACTGCCCTATACCCATAGATCTCAGGGCAGTTCACAACATAAAAGTACAATAAAAAAAACCACACAAAATAGATGATTAAAAACAAAGACAAAAACAACCCAACAATTTCCCAATAATAATGACGTAGTGCTGGCCACATGACCCGGAAGCTGTACGCCGGCTCCCTCGGCCAGTAACACGAGATGAGCACCGCAACCCCAGAGTCGGACACGACTGGACCTAATGGTCAGGGGTCCCTTTACCTTTTTAGTGGACATACAGAATGGAAGGTGGGGGAAGGGCACTGAATTTTGGCCTTGCATGGGTGCCACTGAAACTTGAAAGACCAAAATCCACCCCTGTGAAGAGGGCTCACACCAGGCTGCAGCATGGATCATTTGTGGGTTGAGAAAGGGCAACCTTAGGGCAAGTTTAAAGACTAGCTGTCCCCCAAATCTCTAGTTTATGCCACAAGCTTAGCCACCAAAACAATGTTGCACTGTTCTTGTCCACAACCTGGAAACATGGGGAAACTGTTTTTAAAAAAATAAAACAATGCCAGTTTGTCACTGGTAGCATTTATTCACCGCTTCATAAGGTACACATAATCTGTGCCGCTTCATGAAAGGCAAAGCTACTGCCGTTGTTATTTGTGCGTGGAATTGCCTCCTCAGGACACGCTGTGGTCATGCATGTCTGGAAAGCACAGGGCCTCTTGCTCATGCCTCGCTGTATCCTCTGAGGGGGCCAACTTGGCACATGACAAAGTCAGCTTCAGGCACTTGCAGATGGCTGGGCCCACACTGGCTACCTTGCCAAAGAGACCATGCATGGGTGTGACAATTCATGTCTTCTTTTGCCAGGTGAGAGCAGCTGGCAGCCTGGAGCTGTAGGGAATGAGGTTAGTGAGCATCCTAGGTATCTGTTTCGCAAACAGAATTGCAGCTGGTTGGCCTCCTCAACAAATATTTGTGAATCCTGTGCGCATTGTATACAAAAGATGGGGCCGATGCAGTAACCTTAAATACACCAGTGAAGTGGAAAGCAAGGCAACTGTGGCTTCTCATTCTGCCCTGCTCCTTTTATGCAACCCATCCTTGATGCTTTTAAGGCAGGTTTCCACCCCAAATAGGAACCCCCTCATTTCGGTGTGCAGAAATAGAGTGGGGTGGTGGCTCTTTGCTTATCTTGTCAAGTCCCAGAAATCACATCTTGGCAATGTCAGCTAAAATGTATAGAAGGAAACTGAAAGAAGACCTGTATAGCATTACACTATATGTTATACGGGACCTGTGAAAGATTCTGGACCGGCTATCCAGAAGAGGACTAGTCTTCTGGATAGTTCAGTTGGTTAGAGCATAGTGATGATATTACCAAGGTTCAGTCCCCATATGCAGGTTCAGTCCCCATATGGGACAGCTGCATATTCCTGCATTGCAGGGGGTTGGACTTCAGGGTCCATTCCAACATTACAATTCTATGATTCATTTCTCAGGTCTGGCTATGTATCAAATGTTTTTTTTTTTTTAAATATCCCTAAAGCTCTAGGATGGAGGCCTTACAAACAGCCCCAAATAAGATGGATTGTACTGGAACTCAATGATTTGCATTTTTAGGGTGAAACTACCTAAAGTTCTATGAGTATTTTTTTTTTTAGAAAAAGATTTCTGCCATTGACCATTGTGGCAGCAAGGGGGAAATGGAGGACAGAGGCTGATCATCTAAATGTAACCATTCAGTTCATTATATTTTTAATTACCAGTCTGGCTTATCCTATTACTAAAAATGGAATGTCACCTTCTTCTAGGGGAGGCAAATTTGGATGGTTATTTCCATACTTTGCAGTTTCTGAACTCACAAGACTTTCTTGCAGGGACTTGCAACCACATGTTGCCTAATAAGTAACAACAAGCAGCTTATGGTTCTATTGACATTTATATGTCGATCTGCCAGGTATGCTATCTCTGAAGCACCTATCTAAATAGCCGTGTTCAATGCAATATGTGATGAAGCCTTGAGGTCAGATATCAGTGTCTGAGCCTTGCTCACACAAATTGTTTGTTGAAGCATTTATATGCCGCCCTGGATCCTGGAACCAAAAGGCTCTTGCTAGATTGCTTTCAACATTCTGCCCTGCCCTGCGAAGATGATCAAAGCCTTTTCTTGCTCTGTTACATCCTTTTCCGGCAGCTGTGGAACTTATCGGTAAGTGACATGCTGTCAGTAGTCAAAGAATATTCAAAGCGGGAAATTTTCCATCCTGAGATCTACAAAGGAAGTCAATAATCAAAGAAGGAATATTGAAAACTACTTTAAACAAATAAAAAAAATCCACCACGTTGGAAGCAACATCTCACATCTCTGTCCCATTCTCTCTCTGCCCCTCCCCATCCTTATTGTTTTACTCTGTCAAATTAACACACTGGTATCTTTGATATACAGTTTGTCTCCAGATCTAGCCAAAGATCAACCCAATGCAAAATGCAGAATTCGTGTGACATGCAGCAATTGGCTCAGTATCAACCCCCCCCTACCTCCAGAGAGGGATTGTTTATTTATGCCAATTCACATTTTCACAGCCCCAATCCCCACCAGTTCAATGGGGCTTGCTCCCAGTCCCAGATAAGAGGACATAGAGTGCAGAGGAAGAAGAAGAAGAAGAAGAGGAGGAGTTTGGATTTGATATCCTGCTTTTCACAACCCGAAGGGGTCTCAAAGGGGCTAACATTCTCCTTTCCCTTCCTCCCCCACAACAAACACTCTGAGAGGTGAGTGGGGCTGAGAGACTTCAAAGAAGTGTCACTAGCCCAAGGTCACCCAGCAGCTGCATGTGAAGGAGCGGAGACACGAACCCGGTTCCCCAAATTACGAGTCTACCACTCTTAACCACTACACCACACTAGAGTAAGTTATATGATCAAAGTTTGGAGAGGAATATTTTGGGGACATACCAAAATACTGAGCCAACTAATGGAACTGAATAGGCATGATGCACTGGTAAAAGATGGAGATTCTCCCATGCATGCCATCCAAGAGGAAAGAGGTGATTTATTTGAAAGCATATGAAATCTCTTGTTACCTTACTTCCCAGCAAAGAACTGGAGGCAAAGGCTGTTCTCACACATGAGATATACAGGTACATGGAGCACAACTCTGTGTTTGTGCAGTCTTCCAGTCACAGAGTCACAGACTTGTAGAGTTGGAAGGGTCCACGAAGGTCATCTAGTCCAACCCAATGGATTCCAGGAATCTTTCACCCAATGTGGGGCTCAAACCCACAACCCAGAGAGAAAGAGTCTCATGCTGTGCTACCTGAGCTATGCCTTCTAGGCTGATCTTGCCTTGTACACCACTGTGATGCAAGTGTAAAAGGTGGTGTTTTTGAATGAATAAACTAATTAATTAATTAATTAATTAGAGACACTCTAATTATTTATTTGGGTCCCAAGCCTTCAAAATGGCTCAGAAGTGAGTAGGGGTCAATGCAGCGAAGCAACAAGTATCTAGGACAGGTACACACTGACGCAATACAGCCATTCAAAATTCAGTGCAGTATAAAAGAAAAAGATGCAAGAGCTTCTATTCAGATCTTATACAGCTGAAAGTCATTCTCTCTAATCCTAGAAGGAAATGGAGAACTAGATGTAATTAAGAACTTAAGAAAAGCCCTTCTGGATCAGACCAAAAGCCCATTCTAGCCCAGCACCCTGTTCTCACCACAACCAACCACACCCCTCACGTTTCCCTTCTGGTGGGATAAAACTCACTCTGCAGGTTCAGAAGCAGCTTCTGATAGCTCGGTTAGCTAGTGCATGGTGCTGATAATGCCAAGGTTGCAAGTTCAATCCCTGTATGGGTGTCAGGCTTCAGGGAATCCGATCCCTCCCATGGTGGGCAGTCAAGGCTTAGATAAACCAAGTCTTTTATTCAATATCCACAGAGAGAGAGAGACATAGAAATGCCATCTCTCTTGGATAATGGCGTTGCTCCGAGTAAACTCCCACCCCCTCTGTCTCTCCTATTTTACGTCATCCCTGCATCAGCTGACCTGTGCTTTCTGCCTCTGAGCTTTCTGTTCTCCTACTCTCAATGCCCGCCGGGTCCTGGCAGAGGGGGCGGGGGTCAGGAATGCTTTCTAAAGACACTGAGTCTGTCAGCTGTCTCTCCCCTGGTGCTTTTTCTTCCTCCTGCTCCTCTCCTAATATTCCCCAGCTTCACCCCTCTGCAGCCTTTGAACTACGACCTTCTGCAAACCACTGTTGTAAATCTATACTGTCCTCCTCTTCTTGGGAAGGTTCAGGAGGAGGGGGGTGGTCTCCACCATTCTTCCTCAGTCCATTCCCTGACAATGGGGCAGCTGCATATTCGTGCATTGCAGGGGGTTGGACTACAATTCTATGATTCTATGATTCTTTAGTGTTCTAAAGCAGCACAGCCTGAAGCAGGCAGACGGGAGGGATGGCCTGTCTAAAGAACAGCAGAACCACAGATTTTTACAGCTGGAGGGCACCACAGAGGTCCAGTAGCTCAGTCATCCCAGACAGATAGCCGTCGAGCTTTTGCTTAGATGTCTCCAGGGAAGGAGAACCTACCCAACCAGAAGCTGTCTCAGGGAGCACCGTGCATCTGCCCAGATACATTAACATCAACTCCTGCCACGGTCGCAGGAGTTGCCCATGCCACACGCTAGTCACCCATGGCCTTGAGCTAACTAACATGATGCTCTCCAGATGTTGCTGAACTCCAGCCCCCATCAGCCCTGGCTCTTGGCCCTGCTGGCTGGAGCTGAGGGGAGCTGGAGTACCATAAGCAACCAGAGGGCACCATGTTGTCTACTTCTGGCCTGGAAGCTCACAGCATGGTTTTTGTTTTATTGTGACGCAGTGAAGTTTGTACTTCGTTACAAGGATCAGAGGTCTGTCCCCCCCCCCCCCTGCCTCCAGCTGGTGTTACATAAAGTGAAACCTGAAGAAATATATTGAGCTATATAGAAATCATGGTTCACAGCAAAAACAAAGCAGGCCTGCAGAATGCGGCTCACCTTGACTCAGCCATTCCTGGCATGCCAGCACAAAGTAAAGTTCAGATAAGCGTATTTGTGATTAAAGGAACGCACGTAACATTTCGTGAGCTTACTGAATGACACAAAGGGAGGTCAGCATCACCTGACTGGGCAGCTGGCATTTAGCTCCCTTGCCATCTATATCTGAGCAGCTGGCACTAACTTTCACTTAGCAGTTATTTGAGGCAGCTGTGTGCTTGTCATATGCAAGCTTGGAATTTGACTCTGGGCAGTCGCTCATTACCTCTCTGCCCCCATCCCCGAGTGGCCTACTTTTACACTCCTCTACGTAAAGAGCTGTTGGAGGGTAGTCCTCTATTTGAAGGACTGTGCAGTCCAAGTCTCTGTTGGGGGGGGCGGTGGCAGAGATTTGAAATGGCCTATTAACAATTAGCACCTAAGCAGCTAACTGAGCGTGCGCATAGATCATCTGGTAACAGTCTTCTCTATTATGCTGGTATGCTTATCTAATTAAGTCATATAAATCATATCTAAACTTGCATCTATTTGTTGTTGTTCAGTCGTTCAGTCGTGTCCGACTCTTCGTGACCCCATGGACCAGAGCACGCCAGGCACGCCTATCTTTCACTGCCTCCCGCAGTTTGGCCAAACTCATGCTAGTTGCTTCGAGAACACTGTCCAACCATCTCATCCTCTGTCGTCCCCTTCTCCTTGTGCCCTCCATCAATCATAGAATCATAAAATTGTAGAGTTGGAAGGGACCACAAGGGTCTTTAGTCTAACTGCCTGCAATGAAGGAATCTTTTTGCCCAATGTGGGACTCGAACCAACGACCCTAAGATTAAGAGTCCCACGCTCTACCAACTGAGCTATCCCAGATTGTGTTATATCAATTAGCATCTGCAAGTTGTATGCAAATACTGCTCTCTTTTGTCCACTGTTTTGGTTGTGCATTTTCTGTCTTTTTTGGCAACATGTAAGAGATCACTCCTGCCCCACTGGTTTCCAGACAAGCACCCCCATATGGTCAGCTGACTGTTTTCAATAGATCGGTCCCCACACATCCAAAACAAACATACGCACTGACCTCTCCATTTCTCTGTCATCCGTAAACACATGCAAGGAAGGAGAAAGAGCACACTGACTGACCCCTCCCTGATCTCTCCATTTCTCTGCCATCCAGACACGTGTAGCAACACCAAACAGAAAAGAAAAGGCACAAATACTTAAGATTAATGCAGGATCTAGTATTCAAAAGGCATATATCTCATCAAAAGTAGATGATTCACCTTCCAATCATTTGCCCAGGGCAACTGAAGGCTACTCTCTCACACACAAACTTGTTTCTCTGTCTGGAAATTCTCCTCCTGAGTCAAGCACAATAATGAGTGGGATTATCAAAAGGGATACAGATGCCACTCTGTTTCACATTATGGCACAATCCTATACATGCCTACTCAGAAGTAAGTCTCATTAAGTTCAGCAGGAGCAGGGCTTCTTCCCAAGCAGGTGGGTATTGGATTGCAGCCTTTTCTCTCTCTCTTTGAGCCTCACATCAAATTGTGAGGTTTTGAAAATTACAAGGAAACAGGCATGTTTCCTTCAGCAAGGCTGGTAAGAGAAAGCGCTTGCTTAAGTAAGTCTATATTTTTAATTATTACTGGATGACACTCTAGTGTCTAGACATACTGGCTGAGATTCTGGCTGGTGCAGTTGCATATCTCAAAGTCTGAGACTGTGGTGTGAAAGCAGGCAGGTGGTAGCAGAAAGGATTGCAGTGCCCATTTTAACGTTGAAAAAAATGAGGAGGAAAAAAGGGGGTAAATTGGCATGACTATGTTTGCACTGAGTAATCTGTGGCAGCGCCAAATATATCTGCCATATTCCATCTGGGTCTCCAATGCTAAACCAGGCTCTCAATGAACTATGACATAAACAGCACAGATGTGAATGTAAGTTCACTTACCTCTTCCAGAGATGGTTGTTCTGCGTATCTCACTGTGGCAGAAGCCCCCAAGGTAGCAGCCCTGCGAGCGTCCTATTAACTTTGCCACCAGCGCAGAAGTGCCTCCGATATCAGTGTTGACTTGGGTTAATATCGTGCCTGAAATCGCCCAAATTGGATGAGATCTCACCCAAAATTGCAGGGTGGGTGGAGAAGTGGCCGCAGCAGAAGCAGCAGGGCAGGGAAAGGCAGCGCATCCCATTTCATCTCAAGCATCAAAACAGTATCCTTATGAGCCTGCATAAGTACCATTTCCCACTGAGCTCAACATGTTCAGCAGTGCATCTCCAAAATACAGTGGGAGATAAAAGCTGCTGAAAACAAGGGCACAAGGTGCATATTCTGTTCCCACTAACCTTATGCACTGTTATGTTGATATTTCAGCCCAAGTGTGGAGTAAAACGGAAACCTCAGCCTTCCAATCTTTTGCTGCAAAGTGTCCCATAATATTCTTATCACACAGTTTAGAGAAGACCAGAGGTGGATGGAGTGGTAAAGCAGATCATTAAAACATGTGACTAATACTATGTCCTCCCTATTGCAGCATGGATTATTTTTAAAACATTGTGGTGTGTTAGCAGTGATGGTATTGTTGTTGTTGGAGAAATCTGTTCTTTCCTGTCCTTCCTGTGATTGCAGAGTCCTGGTAAATTCAGGCTGACTCCACCCAGGCATTGAATCATCGCCAGTCCATCATATTGAGCTTGCCACTTGGCATATTTTATTTTTGCACAGAAACGCCTCATGTAGATTGACATGCTAGTTTAGCCTTCTGCAAATCTGGTGCCCTCCAAAAGTTTTAGACTACATGACCTATCAGTGGGGCTAATGGGAGTTGGAGTCCAAACATCTGGAAGGCACCAGGTTTGGGGGAGTCTGTGCTAGTTAGACCCCCAACTTCAAGCCTGAAGTGTGAAGTGCTCAGAAGGATCTTTCAACATAATCTGGACTGTGGAAAAGGTATTTAGGAGTATATAAAGCAACCAGTTGAAAGATGGGCTCTTGCCCTTTCTGACAAGTAAGAGTTAAGCAGGTGAGGTGGGAGTTATCTTTTTATTAGCAAGAACACAATCAGCACAGGATTGGTGGAAGTGTCAGGCCTAATGAGCACAGCAGCTCACCCCTTGTATGTCTTGCCCCATGGATCAGTTGCTGAGACTGAAAGTCCCTGCCTCTCCACAGCTGTCCCAAGCAGTCAAAGACTATACTTGTGTGCAGCCAACCTCTCCTTCGCCCTTTTCATGCCTCTTTTGGTTCTGGGAGACCAGTGGGGAGGTAAGCTTGAAGCAGCAGGAGGGGGAGACACCAGCCTGACTCATCTCTGCCTCCTAGCCTTCCTCCTCCCCTGCTTCAGCTTCTGCCTCTAATTCTGGGCTTCTGTCTGCCACAGACTCTCCCAGCATACCAAGCCCTGTTATCTCTTCAGCTTCTGACACCTCCTCCTCCTAGTTTCCTCCCTCTTCTCCTTCTGACCACTCATCATCATCCCACCACCAGTCCCCAGGCTCTGAGCCTTCTTCCCTTGGTGGTTCCACAGCTGGTTCCTCTCTGTGTCCAACCAGTCCATGACAGGCCCCTTTGTCCATTATTATGACATTCCTACATGAAAACACTAAGCAAGAATATACAGATATATGGTCAGTAGGCTGGTGGCATCTTTCTCTTTCTCTCGACACACACTCCCCTCAACTGTTCATGCAGCCTACATCCTGCAGTCTCAGAGATTACTCACTTTTTAGCCATGACTGTTAATCAGTGGGGCTGGTATACATCCAGACAGGTAGGGTGGAAAGCAGAGAAGCCAATGGGAGGTAGAGTCAGAGGCAATGACAGACTAAGCCTACTAATACTCATCCTCCTCCCTGCAAGGGCAACACATAGATTAAGCAGCAGGAAGCTCATAGCCATGGCTTCTCCCTAGACTGAATGTGTGGGTAAGAAGGCAAGCATTTGGGAGCTGGCTGGGAGCAGATTGAGGTGGGTGCAGTGCCCCATTTGTCACAGACTAGCCTCCACTGCTGTTAACAGGATGGGACAGTGGGCAAGGAGAAGCAAGGCATATACAGGGCAATCAGGATCAGTTGGTAAGGCAGTGCAGGAGGGACACTGCTATTCTCCTGGCTTTTCCAACACAGTGGGTTGCTGCCATTTCCAAAGAGGGAGAGGAGAGACATGGGGAGCTTGGTGCAGTGCATGGCAGGTGAGCCAACCCGCCACTTCCACCACCACACACACAACTCAGCATCACACCAAGCTCCCTGTGCCTCTCCCTCCCAGTAAACACTAGCGACCCACAGTGTTGGGAAGCCAGGAGAGCAGCGGTACCCCACCTGCATCCACTCACCAGCTGGTACTGAGGAGGATGGAGGAAATGCCAATATATATAGCCACTTATTTGGGTGAAAGTAAGTCTCACCGAACTCAGTGGGAAATACTTCCGAGTGGATACATATGGGATTGCACTGTATGTATCCTATGTGTTTCAAGCAGGAGCTCTTCGCCAGAAATCAAGGCAAAGCTTGGGCCCATAAGTTTACACCGTGGTGGAGACCCCATTGTGGGGTAAGTAACAGCATAAGAAGACTATTAACCCACATATTACAATATATATAGAAACACACAGACACACATTCATCTCTGTTCAGGTGTCCTCTGAGTTGGATTGCTTGAAAATGCAGTTTAAAGCTGATGGTGAACCCCATTCAGGCTGCAATCCTATACTGACTTGCCTAGGAGTAAACCCCATTGACTCTAGTGGAATATATTCCTGAGTAAACCTGCATTGGGCTTTTAGGACTGAACTTCCACCTGGGCTCAGCCTTCAAGATGAGACAGGCTAGAAACTAAAACAAATAGATATGCCTACTTCTCCTCCGTGAACCCTGGGTGCAGTGTGCCGGGAGCTCCCATTGTCTTGCTCTCAGTGACCTTGGAAAAGAGATCTTAATTAGCCAGTCTTTCTCATAGACCGAGATGACTTCTTTAACGGAATGGAGCAGCCTGGGTGAAATTTTCCCAGCCACAGGAACCAAGTATGCTTTCTAGTGGTGCCTTTCTGTGCGGTGCCATTTTTGTGGCAGCTGCCGTCAACCCAAGGGTGGAGTTCCCTACAAAAGTTCTGCCACAAAAGAGGAAAAAAGAAAACTATGAACTCAGTGGAAAAACTTTGTTGTTATACAAACAGCAGAGATGATGGGCAAGTCACACAGCTGTATATGTTTTTTATCTTGCTCACACATGGCCCTGTTTATAGCTGCTGCACGTGAGGTCAGAATGTCATCAGGAGTCCATGGCTCAAAACTGCACCCCCTCTCCCTCTCCCCCTCTCTGTTAGATGTGCCCTCTGTTATCATGCACTGCAAAATGATGAAAAGAGTGGCCAGTGGGCCACTGTTCCCCATTTCCATCCTGCTTCCTCAACAAGTTTTTGATTTAGACATTGTGCAAAGCCACATTGGTACTCAAGGTGTGGGGGCAGGCAACTCTGGCTTACAGCCTTTAAATTAAGGGGTAGGGGAGAAATTCAGTGGAATCTCCATTTTAATGCAGATCTACACACTTCCTGAAACAATACAAGAAAGCCGCAACACAGCTTCCTTCCAAAGTCTTCCTTCTCTGAATTTTGCAATGCAGTTGTCCAACCAAAAATGACACAAATATTAGGGGAAATTGTGCATGAAATGCATATAATTGGGGGAATGCAAAAATGCATTAGGGAAAATTGCTCACAAGAATCTCTGTGTTGGGTAGAACTGCATGCAAAGATGTATTTTAGGAGAAATGTACACTAAAGTGACGAAGAGTTTTCATGATGACATTAACCACAAATTGATGCAGAAATGTGGAGACTTGAACTCAATATGGAGAAAATGATGAACTAAGAGAAATTGAATTTGACAGGTTTGTCCATCTCTACATTGAACCTTTCTGAGGGGTGCTATTGAGATGTTGATGGTGGCGGTGGCAGTTGCGACATCATATGTTAGGTCTTACCTTTGAAACCAGGCATTTGGGCAGTTTCACCTCAGTTCTTCAAACTAGGAATTATAAACACACACTTCGCCACTTTTCTTTTTTTTTTTTTTTAAACATATTTATTGATTTTCCAATATATATTTCCAATTACCAAACAAATTACAATGCCAAATTAATTATACAATTCCAATTATAACAATTCCAATTATGCCAATTTTTTAACTTGTGAATTCCCCATGTCTCGGACTCCGGAGCGCTTTCTTATGATCTTTTCCAGTTGCTTCATAAAGTCAATATTTTCACAGCCTCTGATAAATGCCAGCAAGCAGACACTCTTATAGTAAATAATGTCTCTGTGTGGAAAAAGCCATCCTCTCCCAATATCGCATTTCGGCTGACGCCATCTTGAAAGTCTCTCATAAATCAAACTTGTAAATCAAACTGCGACACACCAATTTCTTCCCCTGCGAGCCGTCCCCACTCCTTTCCGGGAGGGCCAGACCCTCGTAAATTCCACTATCAATCGTCCATCAAATCCGGCTTCTCCCTTTGAAGTGGTGTACAGCTCCACAGGCTATCATCAGCACTCGGCAGTTAATTCTAGCTGCGTCACAGCCAGCCGAGGATCCTCCATTTCTGTTGAGTCAAGTCCAGATCAAGTTTCACCTCCACACAGTTTATTTTTGTAATTTCCATTCTAATTTCCATTCTGTTTTTAAAGCCCACTTGCCATTTGCCTGTGAAAGTGGATTTTCTAGGGGGAGGTTTCGCCCGTGTTAAGTAGATATTGAGGCAAAACAAACGGAGATTCCAGAGCTTACCCCCCCTTCTTTTCCCTCCTTCACATACCAATGTAAAGTCCGCGTCTTCTTCCAATCTTCATTCTTAATCACTCAGGGCTGCAGTTAGCAACATTCTTCCCACTCCTTTGTCCGAGACATGCCCAAAATCTTTAAACAAATTTATATATCCAATTAAAGGGAGCGTGCACGAACGGGGCCGGCTCCAGGAGCTGCATCTGAAAACGAGCCCTATGTGCCCAGACTCCCCCACCGGTCCCGAAGGACCCAAAGCGGGTTAAGGAGTACCGCGGGCAAAGGCAGCCCTCCCCGTCGTCCCGGGGAGGTGGGAGGCTGCTTACTCCCATCGCAGCCGCCAAATTAACTCGTGATAGATAGCAAAGATGTTAAAGTCCGCCATCCTCCCGCTGTGCACGCCGGGAACTGTGCACACTTCGCCACTTTTCATCGTTGTAATCACTACCATCCTCTCAGCCTCTGAATGCTATTTGCTGGAAATCACAGATTAGGGGAGTGCTTTTACACTCAGGTTCTGGGCTTCCCATGGACATCCGGTTGACTACTGCAGGCCCTGAATGCTGGCTTTTCTTATCATCATCATCATCATCATCATCAATGTATAGTCTTTATAATTCACAGTTTGGAGAACTGAAATGGAAGTACTGTACCTATGACTGATCTAAAATGGAAGACCAAAGGCCCAAAAGATTGAGATGCAATTTAGCTCTCTCAGTGAGTGCATGGCTGAGGAGAAAGTCAAACTGTCATGTTTCTGGAATCCAATGTCCAGCATCATTCTCCTGTGCTGCTCCATACTGTCTTGAGACTTCTTCATTTCCTTCAGGGAGCAACCAGCCACCTTTCTTCCTCTGTCCAACTCACACCAGACTTATTTTCAGCTCTCTTGTCCTTTCTATGGTTGCTGCCAGATGTCTGCCATTATTGGGGAATAAAAAAAAATCCTTCCAGTAGCACCTTAGAGACCAACTAAGTTTGTTCTTGGTATGAGCTTTCGTGTGCATGCACACTTCTTCAGATGCACATTATTAGGGAATGTAACTGTAAAAAATATAGCTCCATAAAACACATAACTCTGGCTTCATAGCACCCCCTGACAATACCATAACTAGGTACGGCTTAATTTATGTTCCAGAGCCCAACCCCAGCATCTGTTTTTAATGTTTGGACTGCTCTTTAATATGTGAAGTAAGTGGCCCTGGGCAGGTGTACAGTTCTTTTTCTCACCACTGAGTTACTACAGAGAGAACCTACACATGACATTTTACTCTAGAATCAATGAAATTTCAGTACATGGTTTTCCGCGTAGTCCACACACAATCCAGATTTTCTACATATCCCCCTCCTCCCAGCACCTCTTGAGAAACTGGTGTCATTCCAAAAATACAAGCTTATTACAGACTGACTCTGCATTACCCCACAGTGAATCCATTTGGAAACAGATGTAGACTTTCCCAGCAATGGAGGAAGGGTGTATCCACACACCTACCTGAAGATGTTGTGGATGGGTGTCTCCCAAGATTGCAGTCACCACTTCCTCCTCCATTTGCCTGGGCATGTGCAGAGAGGGAAAGCTGTTGATAATGTGTACCAAGTAACCACACCCACTCTTGTGGATGGCAGGATCTAGAATCAATCTAGATTGAAAGCAGCATGCTGAGGATGAGCATGAATTATTCCAGATTGAGGAAAAACTATATTTCTGTGCTATGAACGAGTTAATGTATAATCTGGGCATCCAGATCAGAGGGATCTGCTTTTTAAGACAGTCTTTAGACCTGGCATCTCTTTCTTTTTTAGAAATTAAGCCCACTACTAGAGAGTAAAAAGTTTAACTCCAGTTGATTGCTCACATCCTGAAAGGGGCTCTATCTGTGCCAGTGTTTTAATTCCTCTTTTTCTTTTCTTTTGGGGAGGGTCTTTTCATGGTTCGCACTCTACATGGCAAACATATTACTTGGGCTCCTTCTTGGTACCTTAAGTTAAAACACTTCCTTTCCAGCAGATTCTCACTATCACAAACATTGACATTCCATACCCTCCAACATTTCTCTGATGAAAATAGGAATGCCCCATTCCATAATGATAATTTTACTATTTATGCCCCACACATCTTACTGGGTTGCCCCAGCCACTCCAGGCAGCTTCCAATGTATATAAAACTTTATAAAACAGTAAACATTAAAAAAAAACTTCCCTATACATGATTGCCTTCAGATGGCTTGGGGGGGGGGTGGATAACTCCATACCCTCCAATATTTCTCCAGTGATAATAGGGACATCCTAAGAAAAACTGGGACATTCTGGGATCAAATCAGAAACCAGGACAGCTTCTCTAAATCAGGGACATCCCTGGAAAATAGGGACACTTGGAAGGTCTCTGACATTTTAGTTCATTCCTATAATGCTAATAGTGAACTCATTATCTGGCTGTGGATCCTTATGTAGCCCAAACAGAACCATCCACACACACGAGAGAAGGTATTAGCAAGCTTGGAGAAACCTCAAAGTTTGCATAAGTACCAAAAATTCTCTACGGGTGGAACTAACAGGGGAATGAGCCACAAAGCAGCTCCAGTGAGGACTGAGCATGCTCAGTGATAGAATGCTGATTGGCTGCTGGTTGGGAAGAAATCATGAAACAGGAGGAGGAGGAGCCTGAGAAATGTAACAAAGTCCTTTGGAAAAGGGCACAGCTGGCTTGCTGGAATCTGTAACAGGAGCACTCCACACTGCAATGGGGAGCACTATTGCAGCTTAGTGTTTGTCTGATTCTGCTGAACTGCATATGTTTGCACTTTATCCTTATTGTTCTAATGATAGTACAGTTGTACCTTGGATCTCGAACGCCCCGGAACTCAGACGTTTTGGCTCTCGAATGCCACAAACCTGGAACTGACTGTTTTGATTTGCGAACGTTCTTTTGGAACCTGACAGGGCTTCCATGGCTTCCAATTGGCTGTATGAGCTTCCTGCAGCCAACCAGAAGCTGTGAGATTTGGTTTTCAAATGTTTTGGAAGTTGAACGGACTTCTGGAACAGACTGTATTTTAGACTTCATTTTTAAACCTGTTGCACACCACATTGAAACTTTTGTGTTAGTTCTTTATAAATTTTGGTAAAATAAAACAAATGTTTTGTTGTGGATCCCAATTATTCACTTCTCAGAAGGAACTGATTCACACACCCATCCAAGTATCCATCCTTAGGGGAAATTTGTCTAGACTGGAAGCTGCTTGCCAGGATATGTTTGAAAGGTAGGGCTCCAATCTTGAAGGAAGTCCTTAGGCAGATCCTCTCTACCCAGCATGCTGCTTAAAATTGGCTGGACTGCCTATCCTTGAGCAGAGAAATTTGTGAGTAATCATCCTAATTTGCTATTTCTAGCAGCAAGCATCCTGCGGGCTGTTTACACATTTCAAGGACTCTTGCGAAAGGAACAAGTGGTCTGGAGTTCCCAGTGTTCCACAATAAAGTGTAACAAGATTCATTTTGTGTTAATGGTAAGGCTCACCCTCCAGTCATCCTTTATGTAGAGCATCCATGATTACCGGTATTTGTGCTCATGATGGGATCTAGATACACAGTCCTACTTTCAATATTGTCTGCATCTGCAAAAGTCATGAGGTTAGACATATTGCTTCGCTTCCAATCATTGCATGCCCCATAACTGCCTGCTGAAATTCTGAAACTTCCCATACTGTTCCTAAGACTGCTTAATCTGCCTGATTGTCCTGTATTTGTTTTCATCTAGGTATTGATTAAATTGGAAATTTCGTCCTCATTGTAATTTTGCTTGTTTGCCTTATGTTAACTGGTTGTTTATTGGTCCCATCTATGTTTTTTGTGATTTTTGTACATTGCTGTTTCTCTGTTTAACCTTTTTATATGGTTCACCACTCTGGGACTGAAAATAAAAGGTAAAGATAAAGGGACCCCTGACCATTAGGTCCAGTCACAGACAACTCTGGGGTTGTGGCGCTCATCTCACTTTACTGGCTGAGGGAGGCGGCGTACAGCTTCCGGGTCATGTGGTCAGCATGACTAAGCTGCTTCTGGCGAACTAGAGCAGCACATGAAAATGTCGTTTACATTCCTGCTGGAGTGGTACCTATTTATCTACTTGCACTGTGTGCTTTCGAACTGCTAGGTTGGCAGGAGCAGGGACTGAGCAACGGGAGCTCACCCCATCACAGGGATTTGAACCACCGACCTTCTGATCAGCAAGCCCTAGGCTCTGTGGTTTAACCCACAGCGCCACCTGCATCCCTTGGGACTGAAAATAGTCAATGAATAAATACCGCAAACATTTCAGGGCTTTTTTTTTTTTGGTCCTGATTTTGTTGCCCTATAATGCAAAGGAGCCCCTCCAGACAGCAATGATGTGATCACATTCTGGAAGCATCACAGAACAGGCAATAAAGCAGACTGGTGTGTGGTGGTCCAATAAATACCCATCAGCAATGCACTACTATTGCATCAATGACATGTTGCAGAAAACACCCGCAATCTACCTGGTCCTACCTGGCCATTATAATACGGTACTTCCATTGTCACTCAAGGGAACAAGCAGCACAGGAGAGTATCCTGCCTCCTTAGCAAATGAGCTCTAGGAACAGCACTATTTTACTGAGATTATTTGGAGTTTCAGCTGTTTTTCTCTGCCTTGCCTCTCTTTTGTTTCCTCCATTGCATCACCCAAGTTTGCACCAGGAATGCTGTTTTTCTTCTTATTCTTTCCTAGGTCATAAAAGACACTTTGTGTTAAATCACAACAAGTTTATTATTCAGCACAGTCTTGTTGCAAAAACAGAAAGATAGAGAAATGCAGAGAGATAGAGGAAGAGGAGGAGAGGAAGGAGGGGGAGATTATTTCCAAAGGGAAAACAATTGCCATTATTTTCAGGGATTAACTAACACCCAGAGTTTGCGAGATTTTTGTGTGTGGACAGTCTTCTCCTGTGAAGGTGTGCTTCACCCATTTGAACATCACAACGCATTTTAAAAGAGTGCTTAGTACTTTTTGCCAAGGTGCAGAGTTTGTTTCCCAAGAGCACTGAGCACCTTCTTCAAAACTGCTGAAGTGAAATATTGTCCAGTAGCACCTTAGAGACCAACTAAGTTTGTTCTTGGTATAAGCTTTGCTGACGTGAAGTAAGCCGACCAGGAATGAAACAAGACTTTCATGTCTACTGAAAGGAAATTGAGTCGAAGGCTTTTCATGGGGTTTGGGGATCTGGCCCTAAACTTCTATTAAAGCACTGGATTGGACTGGGGTACCTTTGGGAAGAGATAAAAGGGACTCATTAATAATAGTCACTGAGTGAATGCAGCCCTTCTTGCGGAGTGTGCTTCAGCCAAGGATCAGAAAGCAATGGGGGTGGAGAGGGAGGAGGGGAAGTACCGGAAACTGTTGCCACCGAGTGAAAGAGCCGTCTCCAGGGATCAGATGGAGAATGTTGCGATCTCACACATTTAATTGTATTTGCTCAGTTTCCCCCTCTTTTATCTTCAGCAGATGTGTCTTAAGTGGGGAAATGTAGAGTGAAAGGCTTTTGGAAAGTTCTGTGTGGCTTTAAGCTCAGCAGCAATAAACACAACCAGGATTCACTACATCACATTCTGAGTTGGGGGTCATGGGTTTAAGTACCCACTGCATCCAGACTGGGGAATGTACCATCATGAAAGTAGCAATCAGGACTATAATAAGGCATTGGTCTTGCAAATAATGATGGATTCATACTAACCCGGCACTCTCAACTGACAGAGAAAGGTGTATAGGTCCATACATTCACCACATAATTCATACCTATCAGGCTGATTCCTGTCTTTATTCTGTGTTAATACTTCTGCGTTGAATGCAGCCCAGTCGGGTTATTTCGGTTATTTCTAACATTGTGCCATGGATTTCAGCAGGGCTTACTCTGAAATAAGTGGGCATTGGATTGCAGTCTTGACCTCATGAATCAAGCAAAGCAAGCTCAAGGATTGTCTGGGAATGGATTTCAGAACAATTGGGTTTAACTGCCCTGGTCATGCAGTTATAGAATTCATTGAACCTAAAGCCGTTTTGGCTACTCTACAGAAGAGCATTGCAGAACCCAAAACAGCAGTGCACAAGAGGCCAGCAACAATTCACTCAACAGACACACACACACACACACACACACACACACACACACACACTCATCCTGGCCTGACTGCATTGGTTGCCAATTAGTTTCTGGCCTCAACTCAAAGTGCTGGTTTTGATCTATAAAGCCTTAAACAGCTCAGGACTGCAATACCTCAAGGACTAACTCTCACCATAGGAACAGATCTGGACCCTGCAGTCATCACCTGAGGACTGACTTC
The DNA here is from genome assembly GCF_009819535.1 of Lacerta agilis. NCBI lineage: Eukaryota > Metazoa > Chordata > Lepidosauria > Squamata > Lacertidae > Lacerta > Lacerta agilis. The sequence continues at coordinate 55,279,106 of NC_046317.1, forward strand.
ATATGCCTCTTCCACAAGAGGTCAGGAGGGCGCCAACACGAGAAAGGGTATTTTCTGTGGAATGCTTTCCCCAGGGAGGCTCACCTGGCACCTTCACTACATATCTTTAGGCACCAAGCAAAAGCATTCCTCTTCTCCCAGGCCTTTGGCTAATTAAACTAGCTATGGTCTTTTAAACTGTGTAAAGGGGAGTCATTCTTTTTGTTTGCTACTATGGTATATATGTATGTTTTTACATTGTAAACCGCCCTGTGATCCTCAGGTGAAGGGAGGTATAGAAATTTAATAAAACAACAACAACAACAACAACAACAACAAAACAACAACAATAACAATGTATTATGTTACACAGATGTGTGTGTTTAGAGAGGAGGGTGGGGAAGAGAGGGAGAGGAAGTCAGACTTTCCTTTACCCTGGTAAGATCTTCAAGGAGTGATTCCTGAGTTCAGTTGAGTCAAGTGTAATTAGCTTTGTTGATTCTTGTCTGTTTCTTAAACTGTCTTTAAGACCAGTTCCAAAAAGTGTAAGGCTGGATTTTGCCAACAGTGAGATATCCTGTCATTTGTCTCCTGCCAGTCATCAAAGGTGCCATAGTCTAGTAAACAACATGGTAGGAAGCCAAGTTCTGCTCCCGGTTACTTAAACCAAAGTCAGCTCTAGACTTGCCCACGCAACTTCTCTGCCTTCTCAAAATGCATTCATTCAGGGAACTTCAAGATTGTCGATATTTTTGGGTGGGATTCAATCACATATTGGCAAATGGAGATTGTGCAATTAAAGTCTGTTTGGAGTTCTTGTACAACAAGCTCACACCATGTGCAAAAAAAACCCTGTCCTTTGTGATAAGAAAGTGCATTGAAAAGTGTGGGATAATATTTGCTTGGCACAACATAATCTAATCCGAGAGAAAAAAATCCAAATGAATTCTCAATAAGTAGTTGGTATCATTAAATCTCCCTGCAAACTTTGTGCAGAAAAATTAAGGATGAATGCTCAGTATATACAGGTCTTCTGGAAATAACCTCGGTGCATTTGATTCTGTCAGGAATGCTTTGATGGTGTTTCCTGCTTGGCAGGGGGTTGGACTGGATGGCCCTTGTGGTCTCTTCCAACTCTATGATTCTATGATTCCCTTGAACTGCATTGGCCTCCTTAGCCAGGAGATGAAGAGGCAGGGTGGATTGGTGACAGCAAATGAAAGGAAGGCCACAATGCTGTGTGGTGGTAGCAGCAGTGTGGAACATGGCAGTCCTTGTCCCAGGAACATGGCAGTCCTTGTCCCAGGAGCAAGACCAGGAGCAGGAGCAGGATGCAGGCTTACCTACCCACAACAGCAATAGGACTCAGGAGGAGTGAATGATAGTCATAGGTCTAGTAGTCAACCTGAGATGTTTTCAGATAAATTTGCTTCTGTACACAGTCTCCTAGTATGTGCTAGCCATAGGGCATAGCTCAGTTGGTCAGAGCATGGTGTTGATCATGCTAAAGTTGCAAGTTCAGTCCTCCTATGGAACAGCTGCATATTCCTGCAATGCAGGGGGTTGGACCAGATGGTCCTCAGGGCCCCTTCCAACTCTACAATTCTATGATTCTATTATTCAAGATCCAAGGAGCTTAATAGTGTGGGGAGGCCTACAGAATTTATTTTTTACTTTTATTTTGAACAGCGGAGCCTCCTTGCCTTATCACAAAATGCTTTTGAAAGTCCTATCAGTTTCAAAAGTTATCTGCAATATTTCATTTGAGGAGTGCTGTTAGGAAAACACAAGCCTGATCCTTTCTTGAGCATGCAAAGCATTTTGCACAGTTCTTTAGATCTCGGCCACAGAGTACCTGTACAATCTAATTTGCTTTGCATCTCCATTGTAAGTGCTTGGAAGTGTTCCAAGCAAGGGACTGCGCTTCCCCTTCTGTAAAACTTATTCTGCAAACAGATATTTTTCTTCTGATAACAGATTTCTGCCAAAACTGGTCAGGTGTGTCAGCCAAGTAAGCAAAAAGAGGGGAACATAAGGATCATCCATTAATATACACCTGGAATCCAACATCTTCTTTGGGTAACAATTGCATTCTAGACAATGTTCTACCATCAGCATCTATTGGCTATATAGTAAAAACATGTAGAATCATACATAGCAGTGCTTGGCTACAGACATATCATTTTTGTTGTTGTTTGATTGCCGGTATCTCTTTACATGTGCATGTTGCGTGCACAAATTATACGTGCATGTTCCCATAGCAGCAGGCACACTTTACCTTCACTGATGCATGAACATAATAGGATTAAAAAGTATCAGACCTTTCTTGAAAAGCTGGTGCTATTGTGCTATTAAAAAAAACCCTGATTTTGCTGAACAGGCAGGTTCCGCCCCCCTCCTTCTCTTGGGTTTCTTTCTTCTGAGGAGGGTGGAGTGGGAGCGCAAGCTATGTAGAACAGAGCCTGAAGATGCAAGACGAGTTGGGAACAAGCTGAAGTAGGCAAGTGTGGATTGACCTCAGTAGAGCTGAGATGTGGCTACACACAGAAATAAGGGTATCAGGCAGGGGTAGACTTTGGTCTCTCCCCCCCCCCCCCGGCCTTTTACCTTCTATACTGAACCATCAGAAGGGAGAGCAGCAGGGGGCTTGGAGTGTCCCCTCAATGGTGAGTACCTGGACAGCAGTTTGAGCACATAGTCTTGTTCCCTGTTACGCTGAGCCGCATCGCAGTTCTAATTAAATCACAGCATCTCACAGTGTACATCTAAATGTGCCTCTGTCAGCTGCACAAAATGGTTGGCCATTTCTTCTTTTTCAGCAACACGAGAGTTGCCACACAGTTGTCTGCGTAACCTGGTGTAGGATAACACAGGGGGCTCATGTACCATGTTGAATTTCATTTTGGGGGTACAGTACTTCTCCAAACACACAATTTGCACTAAACTGCCAAACTAAGAGGACGAGGCTTGTTCATACAGATGTGTTGCCCTGAAGAAATCTCAGAGGAGCGACTCCAGAACTAGGCCAAGGTATATAATTAGAAATAGAACTTGGCCGCATTGTTGCTTACAGCTGAAAACCAAGGAGAAGTATTTCTTGTTAGGCTAAGCCAGCTCTTTTCAGTACAAAACCCTCCCTGCTCAGAGACTCCCTGAGAGTTGTGGCCTGCCTGGTATTTATTACCCATTTCTGAGCCAGCCGCTAACAATTTGTATTCAGGGAAGAAAAATGTCCCTCTTTTCTCTCCGCTGGCCCATTTGGTTTCACAGGCATGTCGTGGTGGTTTAGCGGCCCTTCAACAATGCAATGAAATGTTTGCCAAGAGCAGAGGCAGAGCAAGGCAGTCAGACCCCAGCCATAACATTCCCGCCCTGCCCTCCTCTCCTTCCTCCTTCTGAGAGAGAGTAAAGAGAAACCGCAGACACTCTTTGTTCCCAGCTGCGCACTCGGCCACACTCTCTAGACTCAGGCTAAAGGCTCGTCCCTGAGGTCAGCACTAGGTCACTGGAAACCACCCAAGGTTGGCCAAGAAACACCTTTCCTGTGGCACAAAGCTGGCTTGGAAACCCGAGGGAGAGCTGGGACATTGGGCAGGTTGCAGGATTCTTGAGCTTCTGCCCAGTATGTGTGATGGCTGGCCTACAAGACGGTGGTGTGGAAATGGGAGAGTCAGTTGGGGTGGTGGTGGGAAAATCTCTCAATTACGGTTTCTCTCAGTTTCTCGTTTTTCCAAACTTACATTTGGTTCTCAACCTTTCCACATCAATCTGAGATTTATTTATTTCTTCTTCTTTTTTAAAATCCCCATTGAAAAATCACCAGCATTTTAGTGTGGATTTTGCCTCATATACATGTTTTTCAATGCCTTTCCCCCCAAGTATGCATTTTTTGCAAATCAGTTTCTCCATCACACAATGCAGCTGTGTATGCCATTTTTACTAATACATGCATTTTAACACTTTTTTTTTTTACTAATAAATGCATTTTAACACATTTTTACTAATACATGCATTAGGCACATTTTAATGTAATATAATCATTTTTGTACACGTTACTTGGATGCACAGCAAAATTCAGAGAAGTGCGAATTTCAAATGATGGTTTTGGTTCTCATACTGGTGATTTTGCCCAGGGTTGGTTAACGCATTTTGAGGCAGAGTGAGTATTTGAATAACCAGTGTGGTGACAGATGCTGCTGCAAGATAACACTTACATTTAAGATTTTTCTAGGAAGTCAATCAGGTTATTAGTTGGTTCCTGGCCAGTGTCACCTATACTGTAGCTTTATATTCACTGGATGCAAGAAGGTTAGGAGATACTTTTTTGACGCCAAATGCTGCCGACTGTCAAAATAATTTTTACATCTGTGTTATTTGGGGAACATTACCAATGGAGTTTTGATAATTAAAGGCAAAGAACAATTACTTTCTTGGCATTTAAATTTTATCTATCTATCTATCTATCTATCTATCTATCTATCTATCTATTTACAATATTTATTCCAATTGTTATACATTCATAAATTTTAAAGTGATGAACAAAAAAGTCTTTACAGTAAAAATGATATGGAATACGTTTTTAAAACCCAAAAGTTGGTAAGTAGCAGGGCTAGGTTCACACTTCAGGGATGGCTTGCCAAAGTAAAAGAGTATTTAAAAGGCAGTGGAAATACAAAAAAAAAAAAAAAAATTCCTGTCTAATGTATACCGAGACAGAATTTCACGAGTCAGGTGCCATTACGAAAATGGCCCTGCTCTGGGTTCTCATGGAGTTGATTTCAATATCCTAGATCGGGGTCATCAACTTGACATCCTTGTGTGCAATTTTACCCTTGAGCTCTTCTCCTAGCACCCAGGAAACCACTGAGCACCCCCTCACCCCACAGTCTCTTTAGTCATGCGCTGAGGTCAGGAGTACCTCTTCTACAAAGAGTTGAGGAAGTTGGAAGAGTGCTTTTCAAGGCTCAGATTAATTCTACTGGAAGTGACCAGAGGGGATGTTTTCCTACAGAAGTCCATAAAAAAAAATCTAAACATGCCCATGGGCCTAAAAAGTTTGGCAACACTTGTCTGAGCAGCATATGGAGATGAGCCTTTAGCACTGTGTGTAATGGAGGGAGTAAACAGCACCAGGAATTTCTCTATTTTCATCTATGAAACTCCGGAGGGTAGCAGATCTTTTAAACATGAAAAGGAAGAGTGGAACCCTTTATCCCAGCAGGGTGCCAATCATATGGAGGGACGCTGAAAGCATTTTTGGGGTAGTTCAGTATTAAATTAGAAAGGAATTTTAATATTTATTATTTACATAAAAGGCCACCATTTTGGACATAAGCCACTCACAGTGGCATCCTCATTGTAAAAACACAATACAAGAATATCTTGCAATAGCGGTACTATTCATTGTTTAAAATCATTGGACAGTCAAAACAAATAAAACAACAGTATAAAACTTGGCAGATGTCGAAAAGCTATCCATCTTAAAAAGAGCTCCATAACAAGGAAAGTCTTGTTTAGGAGATGTTGAAACACCGCCCCCCCCCTTTATAATGCTTCTTTAAAGTTTGCAGTGCTGGGGCCAAACTAGATTCCAGCTAGACAGAAAAAATACATAAATATTATAGGGTTGAAGAATTAGAAGCCCCCTGTTCAGGTCTTGTCCTCTTCACTCTCAACATTAACACTCTCTCTCTCTCTCTCTCTCTCTCTCTCTCTCTCTCTCTCTCTCCTCTCCCTTTCAATACACAACAGGAGTTAAACTCAGCTCAACATCTCCCCTTCCAACTCTAAGATTTTCTGACTTTGGTCTGACCCCAGCAGAGGTCTCCTTATGTTCTACTGCAGGCATAGGCAACCTTGGCCCACCCAATGTTTTGGGACTACAAGTCCCATCATCCCTGACCACTAGTCCTGTTAGCTAGGGATCATGGGAGTTGTAGTCCCAAAACATCTGGCGGGCCGAGGTTGCCTATGCCTGTTCTACTGCAACAACCAAACACTGAATTACCACTCTGGAGCCTCACCTGTACTAAAAACATTTCCCCTGTTAAGTTTTCCCTCTTTACATGCTCATTTTCCACATTGATCCTCCTCCAAGAAAATCCCCACCAGATCACTCCCCACAAATGAACTCCTCCCTGAAATCCACACAAATTCATTTCCCCTTCAGTTAACTAGTCTGCAGAATTATTACCAAACACTTCCTTTCCCTCCCCAAAGAGAAACAAAGCTGCACTTTCTTTGCCACACCAGCTCTCTTCCATTGTGCTTGGGGGCATGCAGAGGGTTGCAAATGAGCTCTGGCAGGAGGGAAGGAGGATCTGTTCCCATGACAACAGATGCTGGGCCAAAACACCAATCCTGTTCACCCAAAGAGAAAGAAACAGCGGGGGGGGGGGGGAGAGAAGAGGCACAATTTAAATGTTATTAGGTAAAGGTAAAGGGACCCCTGACAGTTAGGTGCAGTCGCGGACAACTCTGGGGTTGTGGTGCTCATCTCACTCTATAGGCCGAGGGAGCCAGCGTACAGCTTCTGGGTCATGTGGCCAGCATGACTAAGCCGCTTCTGGTGAACCAGAGCATTGCACGGAAACACCGTTTACCTTCCCGCCACCTATTTATCTACTTGCACTTTGACATGCTTTCCAACTGCTAGGTTGGCAGGAGCTGGGACCGAGCAATGGGAGCTCACCCCATTGTGGGGATTCGAACTGCCTAACTTCTGATCAGCAACCCCTAGGCTCAGTGGTTTAGACCACAGCACCCGCGTCCCTCTTAAATGATATTAGCTGGCACCAATCAGTCACCATCTATGTTGATGGTGAATTAGCCTGCCTCCTTACTATCCCGTTTCCAAACAAACAATGCAGACACAAAACCATGTGGCATTGTGACCACATCTATTTGCAGATCTGAACTGGTCACCTACACTGACTGAAGCCTGATAACAATAGCAGCCAACAGCAACAATACCCTGCCTTTCTCCCTGCTGGGACTCAAGGCAGCTCACAGATAAAAATTAAGAACTATTAAAAACATAGATAAAACAATTATTTAAAAATGTAACATTGATAGAATTAAAACTATATCTATTGATTATGTTTTGAGATTCCTACATTGTCAAATGCCTTTTAAGCATCAAACATGATGGTTGATTTTGGTGGTCTCCACCCCCACCATGGTATATGGCATTTAATGTCCATCCAATGGAGCTGGTAACTCCAAATATACTCTATCTCAGGGGCCAGCAAACTTTTTCAGCAGGGGGCCAGTCCACTGTCCCTCAGACCTTGTCGGGGGGCCAGACTATATTTTGGAAAAAAAAATATGAATGAATTCCTATGCCCCACAAATAACCCAGAGATGCATTTTAAATAAAAGGACACATTCTACTCATGTAAAAACACGCTGATTCCTGGACCGTCCACGGGCCAGATTTAGAAGGCGATTGGGCCGCATCCGGCCCCCGGACCTTAGTTTGGGGATCCCTGCTCTATCTGATCTATATGTGTATACTGGGGAATCATACGTTCAATTCCTTCGATAATATATTCATGAATAGTTTTGCATCTACAAGAGAAATTGGATGGTATGAACTCACCATTTCTCCATCTTTCTTTCTTTCTTTCTTTTAAAATAACTATGTGCCCAAATCCCTGCACCCACTCCAACGTAGTGGAATATTAGTCTTCAATAGTCCCCTACAGAGCATGGGGAGGCAAATACCATCTATGGATAACTTTGAAAGAGTTATTTCCCTTATTTGTGATCACACACTAACCAGAATGGTACAGAGTCCCAAATTTTGTTCCATTTCATACGGTATTCTCTATTTTCGATGAGGAAAGTAAAAATGTTACAAATAAAGACTTTAAAAACAAAAAAACAAAACCATATACAGTATTGTATTGCTGGCACCACCTGGGAGCTATGCAATATTTCCACAGTACAATATTTTGTACAGTGCAATGCTTTCCCATTGGAGAATTGCTATTTGTTGCAATTGGAGCATGTATCTTGGGAAGTTAGGGAGCTCATGACCTGCCTGAAGCTTTGACCAATTTGTGCATCCAGAGATTCCTCTGCAGCATAAGTGAAACGGTTGTCTTGGGAGTAAAGCAAGGGGTGGAGGGTAGGGGCGGCCGTCTGGATGATGTTGAGAGTTCAAAGCCACATGGAGAAGATCAGGCAGAAAATATTTATTATCTGAGAGGATGCCCCCTAATCCTGCAGCATGCAATGGGGCCTGCAAGCACATTCCCTGCGTTGAAGGTCGACACTTTGCTGAGGCCAGGGCTCCATCCTATTAACATTCCTCTGTGAGATGAAAGCGGCAGGCCAGCAGCCAGAAAAGCTCCCCCAGCAGAAACAACACCTGCTAAAGCCGTGTGCTCAATCAGTTCCCTTTTCAAAACAGAAGCTTGGGATTTGGGAGGCAGGATGGGGTCTGGAATAGATACAGACTCCAAAAGAGCTCCTTTCTCTCCCCTTCTCCTATTGAAAAAGATGCACCTGGTTCTGCTTTGCAGGCCTCTCTCTGCAATTTTGTTTATTTTTCCCCTTTTAGCAGTGAGGAAGAAACTAGAGCCAAGATTCCAAGGGTCTTAACTTTTTAATTCTTCATCAGTGGGGAAGATGTTCATTTTGATAATGAGGGATATAGGACAGTAACAAGGGCCTTAACTCAGGGCCTGGTGGAGAAACTGTGACCTGCCTCCAGATGCTGCTGGACTTCATTAGCAGCAGCCAGGACAATCAGAGTGATGGAAGTTGTAGGGCTCACCCAGATGCCCCCCATGAAGTGGGCATCCAATCTGGCTGAATGTTTGAATATAATAAAGTATAATAAAGTACTTCTGCACGCAGTGCATTGTTAGCCTATGGAACTCATTCTCATAGGAGGCCATGATGGCCATCATATCGGATGGCTTTAAAAGAGAAATGGACACAGTCTACTAGCCATGATAGCTATGCTCTGCCTCCATGGAACGAGGCTGCAAGGCTTCTGAATAGCTGGAAACGGCAGGATGTGAGAGGGCTTTTGTGCTCAGGTCCTGCTTGCCAGTTTCCCACAGGCATCTAGTTGGCCACTATGAGAACAGAATGCTGGATTTCATGGACCAATGGCCTGATCCAACAGGCTCTTCTTATGTTCTTATGGCCTGCATGTTGTGGATTCATCCTGATTTGCTTGCCCAAAGTTTCCAGAGTGGTTCCATTATATCAGTGAGCATTCATTGTGGTTTATTTGTGAGGAGGCTATACAACAATGGGATGTGGGTGGCGCTGTGGGTTAAACCACAAAGCCTGGGACTTGCTGATCGGAAGGTAGGCGGTCCAAATCCCCGCGATGGGGTTGTCGGGGTTTGGGTGCTGGAGCTCCTCGTGCACGGCCTTGGACTGGTTATGCACGAGGTACCAGTTGCGGGGAAAGCGGCCAGCGTTCCGCGTGCTTTTGAGCACGGTCGCCGGCCAAGCCTCACAGTCTGAAGGATGATGAGTAAGCCAATTGAAGACTCTGGTGGTGTGTGAGTTCCTAATTGCCTTCTTTAAAGAAAAGTTGCCTCGTGAAAATAAAATATATACCCTGACTCTGAATAGGCTGACCAGTTTAAAGAAATTAAAAACTTTACTTTACTCCCCCCGTTAACCCCAAAGGAAGACAGACACCGGTTGTATCTTTAGTGGCTTCGGCAGAACCCGCGTAGGCTCGTCCCCTAAGCTAAGTTCTCCTAAACCTAAAGACCTTGCGCGCCCAATCTTCCGCGAGGCTAACTAAATAAACTAAAACCGAAATATCTTCCGCGGGCCTAACCCTAGGCTAACCTAAAAGAACCTATCTAAAACTAAAACCGAATGATCTTCCGCGATCTAACTCTAACTAAAGAAAAACCCATCCAACCCGTCCAGCCCGCTCCTAATCCCTTAAACTAAACTTGACTTCAACTAAAACCCAACTAAAACAAAATGAAAGAATGCACGAACGAACGTGCCTAACCCAAAAACTGAACCTGCCTAAGCGGGGTGCCTCTGCCTTTTATTAGGGAACAAACGTGACATCATCATCAATGCCTCAACCAATAAAATCACTGTTGCTGCCCTCCAAAAGGGCGGGAAGCAAGTTTAACGCTCATTAACAACTTTGAACATGACCGGATCTACAAAATAAAGGCGGATTAATCTCATAAGTGAACCACACTATTCATTCATGCTTTCACTTTCGCTTTTGCGCGCAATTATACCAAAAGTAGACCTTGAAAAACTCATAAAATAACCAATTAAATATGAATCCATGGCGGATCCGTGAAACGTATTCCGACATATCATCTTTCTTTTTTTGTTTTAAATTAAATTATTTTTGATTTAGTTATATAAAAAAAAGAAGGTTAGAGATATCATAAGCATTTATCTGACACAAACATTACCATTTGTTTTGATATAAGCCTTGACATGAAAAGGCAAACGTCGACAATGCCGACAGTGTCCACGCCAAAGTCTACATCAAGACTTGTGATATAAACACTAGCAATACCATCAACATCCATCCCCTTCATAGGAGGAAATACTTGTACAATAAAGTAGCAATAAAGTCATGAAAAATAACAAACCACTAGCCGAACATAAAAAGTGATCGATCCGATACACTGTAAACCTTTTAGGCATATATAAATACTTCAATATGTAATGTAACACAACAAATCGCCTCATAAGCATATATACTTTCGCGTGCAGCGTAAAACAACAAATTACTCCCCAAACACAAGAGAGGACCTGATGCAGGTCCAAAATTAAAAATAACGGATAACGACTGCCCAAACATAAGAGAGGTCCCGATCCGGGACCCAAAATAAAATATAACTAGAGCTGGGGCTACATAGCCTACCCAGACCCCTCCCCCATTTTTTTTAATTTTTTATTTGGAAAACTGAGGAAAAATGGATAAGGTAACGGAAAAGGGTTGTGGCTCTGAGGCTACAGAATCGAGGGAACTTTAGATTCTGGACTTACCACAGCGACCACAGGTAACGGGGAACTAGGGTCCGATTCCAGAGAGGGGATTTGAGGCACCTAAGTACAAGTGGTTTTCGCCACAAGAGGGGATTTAAGCTACCTACATAAAGGTGTCCCAGCCAGGATGAGGATTTAAGCCATCTACGCAAGGGTTTCCAGCGAAACGAAATGGGATTTAAACCAGCTACATAAGGGTCTCCCATTAACAGCAGAAACAGAGTGAAGGGAAAAGCTGGGAACCTGGTTTACTGCCAAAGGTAGCATATAGAGGGGGATTTTTTCAAAAGAAAAAGGGGTACCAAGAGGGTAGGATGTCACCAGACTTGACATATATATCTTGAACAAATCCGAGAATGACCAATTCTTTGACCAAAGGAAATCATTTCAAATAAAGTATATAAATGTTACCACATTTTGAACTGCAACTTTTGCAAGCACAACGTGGAGATTTAGGATTACTGAAATAAAAGATATATGCATGAATATGTCTATGACTAGAACTGCACAAAGACAATGCTTTAGACCTTACATAAACATTTCCATATCATCAAAATTGTGACACTCTAAATGGAAACCATTGCAGAAAAGTTTCATACATCCATATCATTAATTATCAAGCTATAAGGAAAACACATGTAACATGCGAGGCGGATATTTCAAGAAGCATACAAATGTAAATATGCAATTTTTTACAAGTACAAAATAAAGTACAAGACAGGTTTAGAACTGCAAAATGGTGTTGGAGAGGAGGATGAAGACGATGAATGAGTTGCCGGTCGTCTTCTTCTCAGGTTTACACGATTCTGGAACTCAGGAAAAGTTTTATGGAGCTCAGGAAAGTTCTGAAACATCGAGTTCTTAAGAAACAACGATACCTGTAGAAGAAAGGAGGTTAAGCAAGCAAATCAAGGTGATCTGCTGGTGAATGCGGGTAAGAGAGTAACTGGAACAAATCCAGGCAGCCAGGAACCAGAGGCTGCCCAGAGGCAAACAAAAGGCCTAGGCAGTAGGAGGGTAAGGCAAACTGCCCAGAACTCAACTGGTGCTGTTTGTTGAGCACTTTTGAAGAGTTGCTGCATTTGACACTGGAAACTAGTGCAGCCAAACAACGAGGTGGATATTCTCAACTTGGTTCCTTAGCTCTCCAAGGGCGCACACACCTGGCAGGCACCCAAACAGCCTTTTCTTCAAGGGCAACTGCAGCATACCCACGACCCCAAGTGATAAGTGGAACTGGTCCTCGCCATTCGATGTCAGGCAAGAGGCGATAAGAGACCAAAGGTCGAGGAAGCTGTTCTTCTTTCTTGAAGTGGAGATCCACTGGGGAATGAGGTTTGTTATGTGGAAAGAGAAGAAAGTTTAAGGTGAACAGCACCTTTGCAACTGCCAAAGGGATCTCTGAAGCTGGAAGGTGACGTCCTGCAGTCTGTTTATGGAGCAGAGTTTTGAAAGTGAGGTGTGTCCTTTCAATGAGAGCTTGGCCTGTCGAATTAAACGGAATCCCATGAGATAGGGAAATGTTCCATTGCACACAAAAGTCACTAAAGGCCTGAGAAGCATAGGCCGGACCATTATCTGTTTTAATGGCTTGAGGTTTTCCCATAACGGCAAAGGTTCTCATGCAGTGCTGTATGACGTGCCTCGCAGTTTCTCCCTTCAGTGCTGTAGCCCAAATGAAACCTGAAAAGGTGTCTACTGTGACATGCAACTTAGACATTGGAGCAAGGGCTGGGACATGTGTCACATCCATCTGCCACAGCTGATTCGCCTCCGTGCCTCGAGGGTTTACAGCATCAAATGGCAAGCAGATAGGAGACTTGGAGCACGAAGGGCAGCATGAAATAATGTCCCTTGCTTGTGACATTGGAATGTTGAAGGTCTTGTGTAGAACCTTTGCGGATTGGTGGAAAGTTTCATGGCTTGTCACAGGATTGTCGAACAAGGAGAAAGCTAGAGTCCTGAGGGCAGCGTCTGCTACTGCATTTCCTTCCACCAGGAATCCTGGAAGGTTAGAATGAGAGCGCAAGTGTGCAGCAAAAAAGGGAAATGAACGTTTCTGTAATAGTTCTTGAAGCTGCGCAAACAAATTAAAGAGATTTTCGTCCATGGACGGAGACAGATAAGCAACTGGAAGCGATGATAACAGTCTATATACATACTGAGAATCTACAACGAGGTTGAATGCTTCTGTAGTGAAAGTTTGAAAAGCAAGAATTACTGCTGCCAGTTCCGATCTTTGTGCTGAAAGTTGTTTCTCTGTAAACACAGTTTTCCATTGTCCATCCTCCCGCCATGCAAGGACACCATAGGAAGAGGAGCCATCTGTGAACAGAGTTTTTGCAGTTGGAATAGGTTGAAGCACCAACATGGATGAAAGGTGATAGTTTACTTGTTGCAACAAAGTGAATCTTTTGTCCTTAGGAGGATTATACAAGAATGAACCGACAAAATCTGCAATAGCAATCTGGAAACTATCTGAAAACTGAATCAAAGTTAGCACTTGTTCTTGAGAGAAAGGAAGGTAGATGGAAAGCAGATCATTTCCACTCAGGCGAATTGCACGGCCTCTGCACTTAACAAGGAGATCAGCAACAGCGTCCATACTGGGGTACACATTCCTTTGAGGCGTGTGCGAAAGATGAATCCACTCCACGATTGCCACTTTTGAGGAAGTATCCGGAACGTATAAGGCTGCTGTCGGCAATCTTGGTGTAGTGAAGATAGCACATGAAAGAGCGCAGTTAGCTGTTGGCACACGATCTACAGCTATTTGGTGCAGTTTTGTGTTTACCCCTTGTAAAGCAAGACGCATCTCAGAGGTGCATGGAATAACATCTGAAGGAGATGTATGTCCCTTAAGAGCAGAAAACAATGGCGAGAGTTCAGATGTTGGAACTGCTAGAGACTTTCGAGCCCAGTTTATCTGTCCCAAGAGATGCTGCAATTGTGTTAAGGTAAAGGATTCTGGAATGACTATGCTCGGCATCTCTGGCAGGGCTGTATCTTGAAGCAGTCTGTGACCCAAGTAATGAAATGGAGCAGTGCGCTGTACCTTTTCTGGGGCAATACAAAGCCCAAAAGAGTTCAGGATGCGCGTAAGATGCTCAATATGATGCTCTGAGACCTTCTCTCCATGGATCAAGATGTCATCCATGTAGTGACAAACTTCTAAAGCTGGATATTGTGCTCTGAAAGGCTGCAATGCTTTATCCACAAAGTTCTGGCAGAGAGTCGGTGAATTCACCATTCCTTGAGGGAGTACCTTCCAAGAGTATCTGGAAGCTGGCCTGGTGTTATTGAACACAGGTAGAGTGAAAGCGAACTTTTCTTGATCTGCAGGTGCTAGTGGGATGGTAAAGAAACAATCTTTGAGATCGATAATTGCAAGCTGATGGTTTCTAGGAATGAGGTTAGGATTAGGAAGTCCACATTGAAGGGGACCCATTGGAACAATTCTTTCGTTGATCTTTCTCAGGTCTTGAAGCAAACGCCATTTTCCACTTTTCTTCTTGATGACGAAGATTGGAGTGTTCCAAGGGCTATTAGAGGGTTGCACACGATCCTGGTGAAGCAGCTCTTTGATTAGGGCCTCTGCTGCAGCGAGCTTTTCTGACGTCAGCGCCCATTGGTCGACCCATACAGGGGGTCCTTCCTTCCATGTGAGTGGAAGAGCATGTACTGGCGCTGATGCAAAGGCCCACATCAAAAATGTGTATGGACAACAGTTCTTGCTTTAGACAATAAGTCTCTACCCCAAAGGGTGATAGGCACATCCATAACGAGTGGACGGAGCTGCACCATGGAGCCTGAGTCTGACTGGAAGGTAATCGGATGCACGCTCTGGTGGGCGGGTTCGAAACCTCCGACTCCGAAGACTTCCTGGGTGACAGTCGTTGCCCACTGGTCAGGCCAATCCTTTCTGGCGATCACTGTGACATCTGCGCCTGTATCAAGAAGACCCTTGATCTTTCGTCCACCCATTTCCAAGACGAGATGAGGGCGTTCTTCTGTAATCTTGATTAGGGCCATTGCTGCCTGAGGAGGCAAAGAGTCTACAGGAGCTGTAGGCGTAGAAGTAAGCAAATAGAGTCTGGCAATTTCCAAACCTTTTGTTAGGACACAAGGAACAGTTGAAAATCCTGGAATCAGCAACTGCGATGAATCTGTGATTCGAACTAGGCCTGCAGTCAGTGTGACTGTGGCAGGGAGGCGATCCATCCTAGGTAGGATAAGGCAAATCGAAGTGTCTGGGAATGGACCACGAATAGATGTTGGCAATTGCTGAGCAAACCATGGATTTGAAAAGTAACAGTCCTCTGTCAAGAAGAGTGGTATACCTGGGACAGAAGAAGCTTCTTGTTCTTCATTGGCAGTGTCTGAAGACATCTTTTTGGCTTCGGGTTTTTTGCACTGCTGAAGTTGGCAACTCTGAAGCTGCTTTGCGTTGAGTTGGCAAACTTGAGGTTCTTCCGTTGGTAAGAGTTGCTGATGCTGTTGAACCTGTTGGTATTCAGTCAGTCGTGCATCAAACTGACAGGATGGAGCTTCTTCTTTGACACAAGACAGTTGAAGTTGTTGTCCATGATAATTATTTGGTTGTGGCGGGCTGAGCTTGAAAGCTGGAGGTGACACAAAGGTGTGGACATTGTTAACTGGAGTGATGTTTAAGCTTCCACAAGAGGGAGCTGTCTCACTCGTTTGCATTCTTTGGCCACATGGAAAGTGATCATCAGCTGGGTTGCTACCTGGATATTGCTGTTTCATCAAGGGCAAATGTCCTTCAATGACAGATTGACCTTGACTCAAAGGTGAGTAAAGCTCAGGTGCTGCGAGGTTGACTTCAGTAGGATGTTTTCTCAACGTTGAAGGCAATTCTGCGATCAGAGACTTGACTGTGATTGCTTGTTGTGAAGCGGGGGTTACATCAGCAGGAACTGAAGGGCGGTTAGCAGAAGGTGAACTGAATGCTGTGTCCTCTACTGGAACCTTTTGAATAGGTAAGGCAGATGATGAAACCTCTGGAACCTGAATGTTTGATGAGGTCACATCTTTTCTCTGGACATCTGAAGAGTAGATATCTCTCTGGATCACTCCCTTTTCCTGATGACCTGGATAAGGAGTAGCGTTGTTCATCTTTCTGGGATGGTTGACCTTCATGATGTTCTTGAGCTTGCACCCTATTGTTTTACCGGGGCCGGGGCGCGGCCCGCAGAACCGTTTCCCTGAACTGGAGATGAGGTAGGTGATGTATTTTGTGGATTCAAACGACAATCGTTCGCCCAATGAAATCCTTTTTGACAGATGGGACATCTCTCTGGTGGCTTGGCAGAAGGCCTTGGCGTTGTTGTGCACTGCGACCGGAAATGCCCATCGCCTCCACACCCATAGCACTTCTTGACTGGCGTAGAGCTGTCTTGACGTGGCATCTGTACCGCAGCTGCCAAGAGTTGTGCTTTGTAGGAGTGGGTACCAACATTCTGGCAGACGCGTAGCATCTCAGTCAATGTGGCATCTGGACGAGCTGCAACTGCTGTTAGGGCATTCTTGCAGTCATCATTGGCATTTTCAAAGGCGAGTTGTTTTGTCAGCATGTTTCTGGCATGACGATCTTCTATCTGGCGTTCCACTGCAACAATCAGGCGATCCACGAAGTCCCCATAAGGCTCTTTTGGACCTTGCCTAACTGCAGCGAATCCTGATACCGAGCTGGCATCTGTGCGATTGGGTAATCTGCGCCAAGCTTTGACCACGATGTCTGCTATGGTGACGAGTGCAGCATCAGGTATGGCTAGCTGTTGATTGAGATTGGAGTAATGTCCTGACCCTGTGAGCATATCTTCTGTGGCGAGTGGCGTTGCACGTCTGGCTGCTACTTCTTTCCACTCTTGCAGGCACAGAAGAGCATCTGTAGGCGACAGGAAGGTGCGAAGTATCAACTTCCAATCAGATGGCAGAAGTCTACTAGTGGACAGTCCTTCAAGTAAACTTCTAGTATAAGGAGCCTGAAGTCCATTTTCGCGTATGGCTTTTCGCAGTTCACGTAGTGTTTCAAAAGGAATGGCTTGATATCTTGCAGGTTGTCCTCCATTGGCACGAATCACTGGAAAGATGTGCATTGGATCAGCACTAAAGTCTATTTGTCCCAAAGCTGCTTCCAAAGCTTGAGTTCTGCAGATGGGTTGCATTGCTGTTGGATCTGTAGGTGGCATCAGTGAGTTTAAATCTTCTTGATGCTTTCCAAATGATGAGCCACTAGATGGCGCTAAAGAGTCTTTGACATCTGGATGCCTTGAAGATGGCTGACTATGAAGACAAGATGGCTGACTTGAAGTTGGATGAAGACAAGATGGCTGACTTGAAGTTGGATGAAGACAAGATGGCTGACTTGAAGTTGGATGAAGACAAGATGGCTGACTTGGAGTTGGAGCATAAGGTTGTTGGCTCTGTACTGCAAGTCCTGGCATCTGGATCATCATTGTTTGGCTTTGTTCTTGTCTTGGAATCTGCATTGACATTGGAGGTGCTGAAGGGTTGGTAAATTGCTGTTGTGCTGCTTGCATTGAAGCTTGGATTGCTGTTGATTGGAAATCAGCTTGCTGCAAAACTGGAGCTGCTGGCTTGAGCACGGCCTGCAGGGCAGCAGGGTTTGCTGGCAAAAAGGCTGCTTGCTGCTGCTGCTGCTGGATCGCTGGCAAAAGCGCGGCTTGCGATGGAGGAAGCGGGACCGTTGCTTGGAGCGAGGTCCGCGGCTGCTGCTGACTCGAGATCGCTGGCTGGTAAAAGGCCTGCGATGATTGCTGAGCGACTGGCGGTGGGGCAGTCCGCGGCGGGGCTTGAAAGGCCGACGGCGTCTGCTGCACCGGCACAGGCGGCAATGAATCTGGCAACGACAAATTGGACAAGGGCGAGTGCGTGTACGACAACGGGGCCTGAACTGGCTGCTGCGAGGGGGCCGAAAATGGCACAACCGCAAGCGGCAGCACAGGGGCACTATTAAAAGCAGTATTTCCTAAATTCACTGTTCCATTAAGCAAAACATTTCTTGGAGCGATTTGTTGAAAGCAGTTTCTTACTTTGCTCCATACTAATTGTACAGGAATTCCGATTTTCGGGTTGGCCATAAATTCTAACCCGATCCTTTCCCATGAAGCTAAATCTTTCGTTCCCTCCTTAGGGACCCAAGGGCAGATTTCCCCAATAGTTTTAACTAAAAGCTCTACTTCTGATTCAGAGACAGGGTGACCATTTCTTTTCAAAAGGTACAATAAATCTTCACAAAATTTAACTTGAGCAGTTGAGAGTGAGGAGCCCATTTTTAGCACTTTTCCAAAACTTTTCCTCCCCCACCCGTAGGCTTCTACTAGGGGACACCGGTCCTACCCGTAGGCTTTGACCGAAAAACCTGGCACTCGTAGGTTTTAGCCAGAAAACCTCCACCCCCACCCGTGGGCTTCTACTAGGGGCTACCGGCCCTACCCGTAGGCTTTGACCGAAAAACCTGGCACCCGTAGGCTTTAGCCAGAAAAACTTTCCCTCCCACCCGTAGGCTTTTTCGGGAGACACCGGCCCTACCCGTAGGCTTTGACCGAAAACCCTGGCACCCGTAGGCTTTAGCCAGAAAACCTTTCCCTCCCACCCGTAGGCTTTTTCGGGAGACACCGGCCCTACCCGTAGGCTTTGACCGAAAACCCTGGCACCCGTAGGCTTTAGCCAGAACCCTTCCCACCCGTAGGCTTTAGGGAAGACCTTACCCTGCCCGTAGGCTTACACTAAACTCCTTGCCGCTCTACCCGGGGACCCCTTGGGGCAAAATATACACGCGCAATTTCTATTTACACTACTTTGGGCAAGCGGTGGATTCGCGCTACTGCAGCGAAATCCTGGATGAACCGGGCCGTTATACCTCACCTCTCAACTTCTGTTTCCGAGCCACTTCCGATATGTTGCCTTTAACCGGAGTCTTCGTGGAAGCGATTTTCAACTACGCTTTGCCTCACACGGGGCACCACTTGTCGGGGTTTGGGTGCTGGAGCTCCTCGTGCACGGCCTTGGACTGGTTATGCACGAGGTACCAGTTGCGGGGAAAGCGGCCAGCGTTCCGCGTGCTTTTGAGCACGGTCGCCGGCCAAGCCTCACAGTCTGAAGGATGATGAGTAAGCCAATTGAAGACTCTGGTGGTGTGTGAGTTCCTAATTGCCTTCTTTAAAGAAAAGTTGCCTCGTGAAAATAAAATATATACCCTGACTCTGAATAGGCTGACCAGTTTAAAGAAATTAAAAACTTTACTTTACTCCCCCCGTTAACCCCAAAGGAAGACAGACACCGGTTGTATCTTTAGTGGCTTCGGCAGAACCCGCGTAGGCTCGTCCCCTAAGCTAAGTTCTCCTAAACCTAAAGACCTTGCGCGCCCAATCTTCCGCGAGGCTAACTAAATAAACTAAAACCGAAATATCTTCCGCGGGCCTAACCCTAGGCTAACCTAAAAGAACCTATCTAAAACTAAAACCGAATGATCTTCCGCGATCTAACTCTAACTAAAGAAAAACCCATCCAACCCGTCCAGCCCGCTCCTAATCCCTTAAACTAAACTTGACTTCAACTAAAACCCAACTAAAACAAAATGAAAGAATGCACGAACGAACGTGCCTAACCCAAAAACTGAACCTGCCTAAGCGGGGTGCCTCTGCCTTTTATTAGGGAACAAACGTGACATCATCATCAATGCCTCAACCAATAAAATCACTGTTGCTGCCCTCCAAAAGGGCGGGAAGCAAGTTTAACGCTCATTAACAACTTTGAACATGACCGGATCTACAAAATAAAGGCGGATTAATCTCATAAGTGAACCACACTATTCATTCATGCTTTCACTTTCGCTTTTGCGCGCAATTATACCAAAAGTAGACCTTGAAAAACTCATAAAATAACCAATTAAATATGAATCCATGGCGGATCCGTGAAACGTATTCCGACAGGGGTGAGCTCCCATTGCTCGGTCCCAGCTCCTGCCAACCTAGTAGTTTGAAAGCACGGCAAAAGTACAAGTAGATAAATAGGTACCGCTCCGGCGGGAAGGTAAATGGTGTTTCCGTGCGCTGCTCTGGCTTTGCCAGAAGTGGCTTTGTCATGCTGGCCGCATGACCCAGAAGCTGTACGCCGGCTCTCTCGGCCAGTAATGCGAGATGAGCACCACAACCCCAGAGTCGGACATGACTGGACCTAACGGTCAGGGGTCCCTTTACCTTTATACAACAATGAGCATTCATCTTGCTTATATCCTGATTTTCATATTGCGTTTATCCTGATTTGCTTGCAGGGTGTTAATCATTCACACCACACTTTTCGAATGCATTTCCCCATCACTTTCCTAACTGCAAAAGCTAGAGTGAACAGAGCGCTTCAACTATGCAAACTTAAATTTCAAGTGGTTTGTTTCTCACGGTTACCAATAGAAGGCACAGTCTGCACTCTTAAAGCTCTGTTGAATTTGTGATCTGCATGTGGCCTCTTGTGCCTCCGTGTGTTACAGAATCCTACATGCCAGCTGTGCATATAGCCCCAGTCACAGAGGATGCCATGTGCTTAGAAACATGTGTCATGTCCTCAACTTCCTTTAGGGCCATTTAAATTGGACTGTTTGCACAAAGAAGTGCAGAAGAGATGCTAGGGTTGAGCCACCTGTTCTCCTGCCTTATATCCTGCTATTGCTGCTTATCATCTGTCACCTTGCAGGTCTATCGTCAAATGCCTGCCAGCCCCACCAAGGTCATTGAGGTGCAAATGTGCCAACATGCACAGGTCGGAGGAAAGCCTGTGGAGCGAGAGAACAGAACTCCTGCGATTTATGCTCCTTCCATCAGACGTTGACAGCTGCCAGTTTGCAAAAGGTTGGCAAGTTGTTGCCTCCTCTTCCAAAATTCCGCATTAAAATCTTGAGGTTTGTTGGGACTTTGCCCTTGTTAATCAGCATGTCCTTAAAAAAAATGGCTTTAAGAGTGTTCCTGAGTTGTCTTAATGGACCTGGAAGCATGCGTGGAATTCTCTGCAGGGGAGCAAACTGCACATTGCCCTCGTTAATGTCATCTGAATCGGGAAGGGGAAAGAGAGAATTCCTGGCATTCATTACTTTCATTTCATTCTCTGTTTAGCAGCCCAAGGTGGGGGTAAGGAGATGGAATCTAAGTTTTTATTAACCCAAGTGGAAATGGGAGGGTATGTTACAGTGCTTTTACTGTGTAATAAAACACACTTGGGGACAATACTGGAAGCCACAGAATAAAGGAGCACAGGAAGAGGACAGGAGGGGATGTGTGGAAACGTTCATTTCTTCACAGCAGTACCTTAGAGATACAATACCCACAAATCACTACCACCCCCCAAAAGGACAGAGGTGTCAGCTTTCACAGGCTACAGTAAAAACCATCCCTATTTCCAGCAACTGTCTTCTAATTTTACCAAAGTTTGGCTCTTGTCACCACTGGATGTAACGGTCAGATATTTAGAAAATCAGCAACTAAGTTACAATCTGGCCGTCTTTCTCTTGTAGAAGCTAAAGGAATGTTATGAGCAAGCTTAGTTGGTCTCTAAGGTGCTACTGGAAGGAATTTTTTAATTTTTTAATTTTGTTTAGACTATGGCAGACCAACATGGCTACCTACCTGTAAATGGAGATACCTTGTACAGGCCAAATGAGCTCAGAAATGCTGCAATTTCTGTGGTGTGTTATATGAGTTCTTTTTATATGAACAGTTCATTGCTTGTGGGAAATACTGAACAATTATTTCCAGCAGAAAGTAAGAGAGCAACTGATGTAAATGCATAGACACTGATGGCTATGGAGAAATCAAACCTCACCAAAGGTGTACGACAACCCGGTCTTGGGTTGATTAATATTCTACAGCCTTTTAAATGTGTATGTTATTGTTTTGCTGTTTTGCCTTATTTACTTGTTTTTTTATCCTGTCTTTTATTCTGTGTAACCCCTTGGATCTATGATGGAGGGCAGTATATCAATCAAATAAATAAATAATTCATCAGTTATTAAGACTACAACTTCCATCATCCCTGACGATTGGATGTGCTGGGTGGTGCTGATGGGAGTCCGAGTCCAAGAACACCTGGAGGTATTCCTAGTGCAAATACAATGCAATTACTGCTGGAGGTGCTTGTATACATAATGAGCAATTCTAAACACTAATCTCCATTAATCAACTTGTAAACGACAAGGCTGTTTATTGTCTCCCTGCTTATTTAACTTATATGCAGAATTCATCATGCGAAAGGCTGGGCTGGGTGAATCCCAAACCGGAATTAAGATTGCCGGAAAAAAGATCAACAACCTCAGATATGCTGATGATACAACCTTGATGACAGAAAGTGAGGAGGAATTAAACAACCTTTTAATGAGGGTGAAAGAGGAGAGCGCAAAATATGGTCTGAAGCTCAACATCAAAAAAACTAAGATCATGGCCACTGGTCCCATCACCTCCTGGCAAATAGAAGGGGAAGAAATGGAGGCAGTGAGAGATTTCACTTACTTGGGTTCCATGATCACTGCAGATGGTGACAGCAGTCACGAAATTAGAAGACGCCTGCTTCTTGGGAGAAAAGCAATGACAAACCTAGACAGCATCTTAAAAAGCAAAGACATCACCTTGCCGACAAAGGTCCGTATAGTTAAAGCTATGGTTTTACCAGTAGTAATGTACGGAAGTGAGAGCTGGACCATAAAGAAGGCTGATTGCCAAAGAATTGATGCTTTTGAATTATGGTGCTGGAGGAGACACTTGAGAGTCCCATGGACTGCAAGAAGATCAAACCTATCCATTCTTAAAGAAATCAGCCCTGAGTGCTCACTAGAAGGACAGATCCTGAAGTTGAGGCTCCAGTACTTTGGCCACCTCATGAGAAGAGAAGACTCCCTAGAAAAGACCCTGATGTTGGGAAAGATGGAGGGCACACGGAGAAGGGGACGACAGAGGATAAGATGGTTGGACAGTGTTCTCGAAGCTACTAACATGAGTTTGGCCAAACTGCGGGAGGCAGTGGAGGATAGGGGTGCCTGGCGTGCTCTGGTCCGTGGGGTCACGAAGAGTCGGACACGACTGAACGACTGAACAACAACAACAACAAAGGCCTTTGAGCACAATTTCTGAAGGCGAGTTCGCCAAGAACAGGTATTTTGGACCTGGCCATTCAGTACTGTGCTTGTCTATTATTATTTTTTTAGAAATTAGACTAAGCATTAAAATGGAAATCAATGTTAAAAGCTAACTTAAATCTAACATAGCAACAGCAGTGACACCTGTGTGTGTTTTGTTTACAAAACATATAATATAGGCTCTGGAGTTTTAACATAATTTTCAGCTCTTCTGGCATGATGATATCTAAGTTTTGCAAACCATTCTCAAGCCAGATTTTTGCAAGATGCATCACCATTCAATTCCATTTTTAGCTGACCAATCTGAATGCTGGAAAAAAACAAAGATACCATTTTTGTTATGCCACAAAAGAGTTTGCTTATGCAGTGGCAGTGCTAGAGAGAGAAAATACTGTGCTTTAAGTAGGTTCCCAGACAGTAACCTTAAGTACTAGTCTGAATTTGTTTTAGGAAATTGTGCTTGGTAGAAAGTAAAGGATAATTAACCAGGCATTCGGTAAGTAGTTTCCGAGTGCCCATCATGAGTCATATCCTGTGCTGGTTTGTATATTTTCTGCTCTGGATACATTTATTTGTATCACTGCATTTCTGAAATGGTGATGGGTGTTCTGTTATTGAACCCCGCCCGTTGTGAAGAACAGCAAGTTAGAAATGCTTTCGCTAAATGTGATCCCCTGGTATTAAATGCTGTTAGTGTCAAATTTAAGATGCCTCACTCATGCTGCTCTTTCTTGTTAAGGACGTAAACTCAAAATAGTTGTACAAAGACATAGATCACATTCACATCATTCTAAGTACATGGCTCCCCCCCCAAAGATATGGGGAACTGCAGTTTATTAAGGGTGCTGGGAACTGCAGCTCAGTAAGGGCAAACTACAGTTCCCATGATTCAAAGGGACCTATACCCCTAGGAGTTGGCTCCTATCCTTTAGAACTGCGGTTCCCAGCTATTTGTACAGCAAAACACAAGTCCAAATTAATTTGGTTTGGTGACCCATGAATTTTGGACCTTAAGTCTTCAGCTATGTCAAATTTCATACACCTTAACTGCAAGTTTGCCTGTTGCAGAACCATTATTTCAGGTATCCCAGCAAGAATGTACGGACCCCCCTATGAACACATAATTTTTTTGAAAGATTTATTGTACTTATAAAGGTAATCATGTTTTTTCATGAGAGAGGGAGAATGTAAGATCACCAATTATCTCACTACAGGCTATTGCTTCATAAGCTATAAATATTTAGTCTAAAAACATATGGTTAAACAAGGAGTGCAAGAAATAACAAACTATGAATATTTTTAATACTTTTTCGTGATAAAGTGCACTTTGGCAAGTATCAGTGAGATAGCGAAACTTTCGCCAACAGGGAGGTCGATGTGGGGTTTGATGGTTGTCAGGCATAGTCTGCTTCTGCAGCGCAGGAATTGCTTCATCAGCAAGCTCAGTAGCTTCCTTTTTTTTTTTGCCTGCTCCACCCTTGCAATTATTTCCCCCAGACAAGATTCTCCCTACAAGAATTTAGTGTCCCTCGAGGCAATGACCAGGTCACAGTATATGCCCTTGTATCATGAGCTGCTCAATGGATAGAAGGCAATACCCATAATTTCCTCATTAACCTTTGTTTCCTTCCTGCCTAGAAGGCACTAGTTGGATTGATGACCACCTACCCTCATTTACAGTCAAGACGAAGGCACATGTTGAAGGCACTCAAGAGGTTGATGTTGCAGGTTTCACTGGGGGGAAAGCAGTGGGGCAGTGCAGATGAGCCCTAAGATTATCCTGAATCCTTGTTTCAGCTCTGCAACATCAACCTCTTGAGTGCATATGGCAATTCAGACTTCATTTCCTGAATATATATTTTTTTGATTCTCCAAAACCATGCAGTTCCACCTGTTTTATCCCACTTCCCCACTCCAGAGGGACTGCACATAGCCTAGCAGCAGGGAACACTTGCACACAGAAGGCCCCATCCCCATGTTCAATCTCTGGCATCTTTAGCTAGTAGGATCAGTCAGCAGGTGTGGGGCAGGGCAGAGATCACTGCCTTTGACTGGCAATGGTTCTCCAGGGGCTGAGTGCCAACACTGGGCTAGATGAACGAAAGACTCTTTGACAGCTTCCTGTGTTACTACACCAATAGCATCCATCCAGTACGAAGATTGCTGAAGACTTCCAGCTTCTGTGCAAGCCTTTTGGCAATAGAAATTGGGAGGGTGCATTTGAAATTGTATAAACATCTCTCCTGCATTTTATGGTGTAGTGGTTAGTTGGACTAGAACCTGAGAGAACTAGGCTTCAATCCCTACTCAGCCGTGAAGCTCATTGGGTAACTTTGAGCCAGCCATAAGACTCGGAGGCTGCCCCACCTCTCAGGAGAACACTGAGCCTCTTGGGCTTGCTGGAAGGTTGGTTGCTCTGTCCCAGCTCCTGCCAACCTAGCAGTTCGAAAGCACACCAGTGCAAGTAGATAAATAAGTACCGCTGCAGTGGGAAGGTAAATGGGGTTTCCGTGCGCTCTGGTTTCCATCACTGTGTTCCGTTGCACAGAAGTCATGCTGGCCACATGACCCAGAAAGCTGTCTGTGGACAAACATTGGCTCCCTTGGCCTGAAAAGTGAAATGAGTGCCACACCCCATAGTCACCTTTGACTGGACTTAACCATCCAGGGGTCCTTTACCTTTACCTGGGAGGAAAGGTGGGATATAATTGAAAGTAATAAAAAGAATAGATGTGAGTTTCTGACTAAGTCAGAAGGAAAAACTTTTATTGCCGGTGTGATTACTTAACATGGATGAGTTGTTTCTTGCTGCTGACAGGCAGTGAGGTGCAGAGGCTGGAATGCTTAATGCAAGAATCCTGGATTCTAATATCCAACCATTACAATACAGTACTCTCCTTTGCCTCAATAGGAATTATTGGGTGCTAGCATACCCCTCATAGGAAGAAGTGGAATAAAACTGTAATGAGTAATCTATGTTTTATAATCAGTTGGGGTTGCAACGTGGTATGAAAAACCCACTTTTACCTTCTAATGGTCATAATTGCCCATATGGAAATCAGGGGCTCACAGCATTTCCTGATCGATGGCCAAAGGAGGTTTGTGATCTTGCCTAGAGAGTATTTTGATGTGAATACCTCCAGAAGATCTCAGGAGACCAGTCTTCAGAGAATGTGAAAAAGACCAGTAGAGGAGAGTGGGTGGGGGAGCAGCCTTTTAACCATTTGGCAGGCAAACCAGTGAAGTCGCAATGACAGACAACTGACGCATCCAACAGTTGGTTCCTTTTCCTTTATTCTTTTTGCATAACCATTGTTTGTCACCAGCTTGTGAAAAGGAGAGCTGCATAGACCAGAGAGTTCAAGTCTCGTTTTGCTTTTTTGTATTGATTAACTTCTCTGGATGGCAAAATTAATAATAAAAGCAAACAGAGTTGGAAGGCCAACCAGAGAAGACATGGCAAGATAGTGCAACAGGTTATTTGGAATCCAAAAGGGTTACAAGATAGAAATGTTCTGCAGATCACTTTACTGCTAGTTATTAAAGTCACCAGAGTTACTTTTTTAAAAAAACAACAACAAACAAACAAACACAAAATACCATCTTTAACCATTAAAAAAAAAACTTTTCATCAAGTAGCTTGCATTGCTCAGAAAAGCAGTGTTTTGAAATACTCGGCAACAACAAAATCCCCATCAGGTAACAGCTATCTGGGCAAACACACATAGGCTGAGATAAGTTAACTTCCAAGGAGTTCATAAAAAGCACACAGCCTCACCCCACATTATTCAGGCGGCCTCCAGACCTCTAGAGAGGAATTTTAGGGGGTATAAGAGGCTATTGAGAGGTGAAGGACACCAGAAGGCTTTCTTCCATTAAAACTGCATAAGTTTACTTATCTAATGCTCAGAGCCACAGTTCATACTTTTGTATTTAAAGGCACACATGTTTATCATGGACAAGATGCCCACTTTCTCTTATGCCTGATGTGCCTACTCTTTTAAACCAGTCTCCTTATTTGCTCCCATTCCAGTAAAGGCTTCCATTGGGCATTCAGATGCCATGTGCCCCAGTGCCCAGTTCTGATTTGATTTGCATTTCAGTCAAGATCTTCCCCCAAAAATAAGGGCAGGCCAATCTCCTGAGATACACAATGACTGCTGTAATTGTCACAGGTGTTGTCCAACTGACTTTCTCAAAATTGCAACCTCTCTCTCAGGAGGTGCAGAGAGGAAAGATACACCAAGGATAGAGATACACCTTTAGCCATCTTGCATTATTTTATTTTTAGAATCTATAATTAAGAATCAAAATATTCTAGTCTGCTCAAATGAATAAATAAACCAAAGAAGGATGGTGAGGGATCTTTTTGAGGTCCTGTGTGCTGTTACTGTAGTGAGTTCTCAACAGCTAACATCCTACTTCCACCACGGCTGCATGCTTTTAGTTCAAACAGCAAGGCAGTCTTGATTTTATGGAGGATGCTCAGAATCACATTAGCAAGCCCTTGCCCCCTCCCCACTTTTAGGGCTGAAAATACCAGGATATAGCAAGACACCCTTTTCTATGTTTGCAGTGCAGATACTCTCCAAGGGGCCAGAAACCTATGGTATTTTTTTTCCAGCTCAAGAGCTATTCCTTTCCTATTGCCTTGCCACATCACTGTTCCCCTTCAGAGGAGTTTCTACCTCCGTTATGATCTTTGTGCAATTAAAGAAGCACAGTGCAAATAAAATAACCATCCCAGTCACTAAGATCAGAGATGATCATCAGGGTCTGTTTGGAGAGATGAAAGTGTTCAAGGGAATGTTACAGGTCTCCACCATTTAGGATTTCAACTCACTGTGAGAAGGCAGAGGTTGATTTGCCCTGCACTTGTTTCTCCCCTAATACTCCAGCCCCACTACACTGCCCTTACAGATCCATCCCACATCCACAAACTTCCTACCAACATACATTCTTCTCCCTCCAAACACACTCCAGTACCCTGTTGTACCAGTACAAGCCATTGTTAAAACCTTGAGTGTTCTCTTTACATTCCAAAGCGTATGCAACAAATAAATACTTCTAGCTGGTAGCACTTCTAACCCTGTCAGGGGAGGAGAAGACAAAGTCTGAGGAAAGTTCTCTCGTCCCACCTCAAAAGGAAGTGCAAATTGTTTGGACAACTCTGTTCCTTCCGAGCCAGAGCCGCTGCGAGACATCACTGCGGATGTGTGCATTGATTAGCGCAAAGTCTTCCCATGGCCCCCTCAGCTGAGTTTCATGCTGATGGCCACAGCCCGCTTGTAGACCTCAGTGACGTTATCGCAGTCCACCAGGGAGAAGCAGCTATCTGCCAGAGGGTTTTGGCAACGAGTCACTGTCCAGCGGCGGAGCCGCCGACCTCCCGCCTCTCCCTCCTCCTCCAGCTGCAGGAGGTCATCCGCAGAGACGGATGCTCGCATTGGGATGCCTCCACTCCCAAGCATCCGATCAGGCAAGTCAAGCTGGTCAAAGGACTCTGTGGAAAGGATACTGTCCTCGCTCACCGCACTGGATGGGCGACTACGGCAGGTAAGGGGCAGCTTGGGCAAAGCGACTTCAGCAAAAGGGGAGAAGACCTTGGCAGGCACGCTGTCGGACTCGGTGCTGCTGGAAGAGTACTTGCCATTGTGCTTCAAGATGCCTTTCCTCCTGGTGTGATGGTCGTAACTGGAGCTCTGAGATGAGGATGCGGAGGAGGCATCGTCAGCAAAGACGTTGGCATCGAGGTCCATGCTAGAGTCCAAGACATCCACCGATTCACTGCGCTCTGGGGAGGAGTAGTAGCCAGACTCTCTCTTTGGGGGCTTCTTCAGGATTCCCTTCTTGGGTGCGGTAGGGGTGGCTGAAACATCTTCGTTCTTGCAGTTCAAAGCCTTGGATGACAAGACGCAAGTCAAGTCAAGGGCAGTTCCAGTATTGCCCTCCTTCCGCATGTCCACAGGAGGCGACATCACTAGAGGAGGAGGGGGAGGTGGAGCCTGGGTCTTCTCACAGGAATTCCTCTTCTTCAAGATGCCTTTGGGTCTCTTGAGGATAGATTTGGATGGGTTCTCAGGAACGGGTCCTGTCTCCTGCAGAGCGTGGGAGACGTCATTCTCCTTCTTAGACTTCTTCAGTGAGCGCTGCCTCTCCAGCGTGACGCCAGGGATGTGCTGCTTGAAGAAGCAGCGGACCTTGGAGCCATTCTCAAAGAGGGGCCTGGAGGAGCGGCGCAGCCACTCTGCCACGGTGGCCAATGGAGATTCATTCTCACGCAAGGACTCCTGCTCCCCAATGGGCACCTTGTAGCCCCAGTTCACCCACCAGTGACTGGCGATATCTTCGATGGTGGCTCGGCGCTCTGGGTTCACCATCAGCATCCACCGGATTAAGCCGCAAGCCTCTGAAGGACAAAGAAACCACATCAGATACACAGGTAAGGGCCATGTTCCATTTTAAATCTCCTTTCCCCAAGTAAGGGAAGACTCTGACCTCTCCACCTCCATGTCAGCCAATGGCTTGGCCTGTTTAACAGATAATCAAAAGCCATGACATCTGGTTGGTCACTGTGAGAGCAGGATGCTGGACTAGATGGGTCATTGACCTGATCCAGCAGGCTCTCCTTATGTTCATGACTACCTATTTTATTTAATAATCAGGGACAGTTGCATGCACTGGCCACTATGTGCTTCATGTTGTTTGTGTTAACTGCACATAGAGAGGCACATGATGTGTAATCCACACTTTCATAAAACGATATCAAAACAGCAGAATGCAGAACTTCTACTTTCATTTCCACTCACCTGATAGCTTGGTGGGCTCTCTATAGTCACCGCTTGAGATTTGCTTGACCAGAGTCTTGTAGTCTTGACCATCAAAAGGCATTGCGCCATGAATCAAAATATAGAGGAGCACTCCAAGGGACCAGCTGTCAACCTGAAGAAACAGAAGAGACAGCAGCATCAGCAGGTGAAAAGAACAAGGACTGTCTTGCTCATTACTATTGCTTTAATTCAGCCTTCTGGGTGTCACTGGACTACAACTCCCATCATCCCCAATCATGCTGGCTGGGGCTGATGGAAGTTATAGCTCCAAGTGCATGGAGGGCTCATATGCTGGATGGAGCAGGCTGCTTTAATTGCTAGGCAAAGACATCTCAAGACACTTAATTTTAGATATGTGTCGTGTAGACAATTCTCCCTTGTTACTGATATTTGCCAAGGAAATGAGACAAGGAACCTCAGACCTGGGAGCACATGGACAGAACCATCAGTGGTCTAAAAAGGGGAACCCTCACCTTCCCCAAGGCCCCCGTGCCCCGAAGGAACACAGAAGATGAGAGAGAAGCCCAGACTAGAGGGTACATAACTGCCAGCCCATGAGGGACTGGCCTGAGAGAATGGTTGTGTCTGGAGTTTGTTTTATAAGCAGCCCTCTTACCTCAGGTCCTTTGTAAGGTCTTCCATTGACGATCTCGGGGGATGCATAGAGGGGGCTCCCACAGAAGGTCTGGAGGAACCTGTCTTGTTGGAAGACATTGGAGAGGCCAAAGTCTGCAATCTAGGGGTGGGAGGGAAATAAGGTGACAGGTTAGCACTGTTGTTGGTGGAAGACCACTACCATAACCTGTATTGTGTCTATTAAAAATATTGCTGGCCTGAATTAAGATTTGAAATCTGAACCCACAGCTTCTAGGGCTGGGCATTGGATCACAGCTGCACCGGCTGAATTTCTGCCTGCCATTCACTTGTTCAGGAGCCTTCCAGGAAAAAGGTGGAAGCCCTAAAAGCACACTCAGTTCCTAGACTAAAAGCAGAACTGCTTCATCAGGTATGTATCAGGGCTTGAAGAACTGAGCAGCCGGGCTCTACCAGTCTTGCGCTTGTGCCACAGCTGCAAGCATCTGCTGATACCACATTTTTAATACCTTTGTTTATCCAGCCCCACAGCCAATCAGATCAGCCAGAAGGTACAGAACATGTTTCCAGGTTCACAGTTGCAGAACGGCCTATTGTTCAGGCAACATAGACCATGGGAGGTCTTTGTTTATTATTAACTGCACAAATATCTCCATTATGTTAACAGTTGACTGGCTCTTTTTTTTTTTAAGGAAGAAAAACTCTCTGGGTGAAAGAGTATCTGGTTTATGCCGTTAAGCAGAACTTTGGGAGCCTTGTTTCCTTATCCTTGCAATATATGAAGAGTTGCAGCCCCCTGGATTTTAACAATTATGGGATACCACATTTTCCTACCAGTCCCTCTTGCTGCATTATAAAAGGTAGGAAACTCAGTGGGCTGGCACCACAAAACTGGGCCTTGAGGCATTGTCATCTTCATGCATCCCCCACCACCTCTGTGAACCCAGACCTCATAGCTCCCCCACAGAAGGGTTTGGCCAAGGGAAGGCTACATAAGCGACTAGGGAAAATAGTTGATGTACCATTATCATAGCACATGCCTGGCAGTCCAGCAAGACCATCACACTTTTAAAGCTATTACAACGGATTTCTTTTCTCTGCATAAAGAAAAGGGTAGCCCAAGGTGCTGCCCTTATGTACTGTCTGCTGGTGGACTGCAAACTCAAGTCATCCCTAACCAATGGCTGTGCTGGCGGGGGCTCAGACTCTTATGGGTTCAAGCCCCACATTGAGCAAAAGATTCCTGCATTGCAGAAGGTTGGAACAAGATGAGCCCCGTAGACCCTTCCAACTCTACAAATCTATGATTTTATGACATCTGGAGGGCAACATACTGGCTACTCTTGCCGTAAGATTTGTCCTTCCACTGAGTGCGAGTAATCAACATTGCTTCTTTCAATTATCAGAGCAGTTCCTACTTGGTCATCTGTTGCTCAAAAGGTGCCTGGGAATTTCACATTCTTATTATTCCATAGCAGGACAGCTCTAGGTATGTTTCCTGCTTGGCAGGGGGTTGGACTGGATGGCCCTTGTGGTCTCTTCCAACTCTATGATTCTATGACTCTATTATCCTTTTGCACAGAACTAGGATAAACTCTGTTGGATTATTCTTAAGCCTGACAATTGAAATATTTGGTCTAATCATCTTGGAAACAGGCATTTCCTCCTTGCTTAAAAGCCACAAAAAACTTTCCCCTTATCCCTAACTTGCCATGAGTCACTATTTGGATTACACGGAATAGCTGCATGTTTATCGTGCGAGATATGCCCTGGTATTCTGGTAACTGCTGGCTATTTATAGCTCCTTCGTCTCCCTGGATAAAGGATCCTGGTCCTCAAGGATTTGGAGGACAGCATTTTCTCGTTTTCCACAGTTACAAGAAATAGCAAAGGCTCACCTTTTCCCTTTGCAACCCTGGTATCCAACAGTAGCAGGTGCCAGTTTAGAAATGAGAACAATCCACAGACAACATGGTCTGAACCATCCTTGCCCAAACAGCTGCCCTCCAGATGTTGTTGGACTCCAAACCACATCACATCCTGCCAGCTTGATCAATGGTCAGGGATGAAGGGCGTTGTGGCTTTTAATTGTGGATTTTAATTTTGTCATTAGCTTTCTATTTTAAAGTCCTCTTTTTCTGTATATTTTGCTATTATCTGAAGGCAACCTTGACTTTAAAGGGGCAAATAACTTCCTCCCAGGCATTTGAGCATCACATGTTGCAAGCTACTGACAACTTGAATAGCTCCACTTACCTTGATGTTGCCGTTAGCATCCAGAAGGATGTTTTCAAGCTTCAGATCTCTATGAACAATTCCATTCTGTTGAGAGAGAGAAAAGGAGAGTTTAGGTTTGTTTTTTCTGGTGGAAGCCAAAGCATGCTAGAAGTCTGCCTCTGCTAATTCTGTCCATCTATAGAGATGCAAGCAGTGTGTTTAACAGACTGTTGCTTTTTTTCTTAAGGGCAAAAAGCCCAAAGCAGCCAGACAGGAAACTAAAGTGAGAGCCACAATATACACACCCACTAGGAATACAAGAGAGAAAGTTCTAACAAGGGATTCCAGCAAATGTTCCGCCCAACAATTAGGTTCAAATTGAGAACCTTCCACTTTATTCTACTGTCGTAGTGCTCATTTACACAACTAGAGAACTTTCCGTAAAAGCATGTGCTTGCATACAAACCTGTGAGCCATGTTTTCATAATCGCAAGTCCATGAAAATAAGTAGGATCACCACAAATGACAGTTCCAATTGCACTAAACAATAATGAAAGCTCTAAATGTCTACAAAGGACCTCTTTAACCAAGTGTTGCATGTTGCTATTCTTGTTTCCCCATCTCCAAAACAAGATGGCGGGTGAAAGAACGTCAGGTTTGCTAGTGTCATTTCTCAGATACAAGCACAAAACTCTCTCCTTTGCATTCAACATGCAGCATGCTCATGGCCATCCACATGTTGCCATCATCTGACCAATGTTGGGTACCACTATCTGTCATGGACCTGAAATCATGTGATGGACCCAGCAAATTCAGTTGCTATCATTGCCTGATATTTAACAATTTCACGAGCAAAATAGAAAAAAAGTCAGGCTCCTAGTCCATATTATTGCAATGTGGAGTTTAGGTAATGTCATGACAAATTGCAATTATGTTCCCTGATCACACCTTCCTGTGCACCATGCAAGCCCATTTTTGTCGTCTGGCCTTTAACATTCCTAGAATCCCAAAATTCTTTCCCAAAAGAAAGAGTTCAAAAACCTGCATCTCTACATTCCTCCCCACATTCTGCAACAAAAACAAAACATGCAAAGTAGGAGGAGGCCAGGAATTCTAGACATTTATTGCCTGGGTATATATTACGATTGCTTTATCCAAGCTCAATCTATCACCTTAAGTTTTTTTGTCTGCCTCAAAACTTCAGCAGATCACAGGAATAAATTTTGAGGGTAGAATAAATGAGATTAGCTGCTTTCCAGTTTAGCAAATAAGCTTACCATTTTTGGTATACACATTGCAAGTGGCAAAAATAAAATTAACCAAATCCAGACTTTCAAGAGTCAAAGAAATTTCATGGGCTCTGTCTCTAAACATTTGGTGATGCAATACTATCGGCATCTGTTTCCTTAACAGTCAAGATTTAATTTTTAAAAAACCTGATGATACAGCAGGTATAAAGAGGTTCATTTGCATTCCCCGTACAGATCAGCACAACTGAGTTTGTCACTTCACAAGGACCCTTTCGCTTCAAGTAAAAGTGAAAATGCAATCCGGAATGCTTTACATTTTTAGTATTAAATCCAGTGTGACAGCTATGGGTGTTCCCCCAAGTGCAAGGTTGACATTGACAATACTACTGTGACTAACCTCGTTAGGGAAACATAGTGCCTTAGCAGTACACAAAACACCCTGAGGAAATATGCAGCTTTGCTTGTCTCCAACACCATAACACCTCTGTACAGAACACACTGGGCAGCTTTGGATAGCACCTGTCCAATCCAACACTACACTACACAGAGAACACATCCAAACAACACAGCATGGGCACATAAAAACCTATGTGGAAACAGAGCATGCAGTTCGGGCCTATGTGTGTACACTATAATTCAGATGACTTGTTCCAGGGGTGCCATGCCTTGGAATGGGCAGTATCACCCCAACCTGGCCCACTATGCACAGCAGGACAAGGGTCTAATAGCCCTCCCCTATCACTTCTTTCCTTTAAGGAGGAAGGTAGCCCTCCAATGTTTATGTCCTCGTTAACATCAAAATTCCTATGACTGCCAATAATTACTAACCTTTATACCTATAACTGTTCTATAACAGTTCATTCATAACAAATTGTATGATCCGTGCTTGAAGCATGTTGCTACATGGTGATGCAAATATATTATGTACTTTATGTTCCCTGTAGACTAATGCAGATCCACAAACTTGTTTCAAACATTCACACAGGCTTGTGAATGGGTTTTCCACTTGCCCCATGGTTTCTAGGCACAGGTCAGAGCAGTTCTGCCTTTGCCTGCTGCTTTTCCACAAACAGCCTGTGCTTTAGTGCTAAACTGGAACAAATAGCAATCCGGTTTGCTCAGATTCAGCGGTAAACTGGATTTTCCCAAGCGAAAGCAGTGGGGCAAACAGCACTGTGGTTGAGTCAACAGATACAGGGAAAGCAGGAAGCAAGAGAATGAGCCCTCTTTTTTGCTGTAACATGGTAAGCAGAACTTGTGAACCACACCATTGGGGAGATCAATGAAGACAAGGAGGCAACTCCTGGTGATATTTGAACAGAGTCTCAAGACTCCTA
Organism: Lacerta agilis; assembly: GCF_009819535.1. Lineage (NCBI taxonomy): Eukaryota > Metazoa > Chordata > Lepidosauria > Squamata > Lacertidae > Lacerta > Lacerta agilis. The sequence goes on from NC_046317.1 coordinate 55,314,483, forward strand.
CACTTCGACTTTTGAAATGTCTTAAGTAACTACTGGATAAACAGCACAGACATGAGAAGATGCACCAAGACTTTAAGTCATCCAATTCGACTCACCTTGTGACAGTAGTAGATAGCGGACACCACCTGCCTGAAGAAGTGCCGGGCTTCCTGCTCAGTTAATCTCTGGCGCTCACTGATGTAGTCGTAGAGGTCTCCCTTGCTGGCATACTCCATCACAATGACGATCTTGCTGCTGTTTTCAAATACTACATGAACAAGAACAGGGACAGCATTAAGATGAATCACAAAGAATGCAAGATGTCTAAGCCAAACAATCCTGATGACAAGTCTGTGGCTTTAGTTCCTATCCCAAGAGTGGGGAACTTCTGCTCCTCTTGACATTGTTGGACTCCCAGTTCTCATCAGCTCCAACCAAGGTGATCAATGGTTAGGGAAGATGGGCATTCTAGTCCAACAACCCCGTCCCTGTCCTATCCTGACTTGTGTCCCTTCCAAATCAGGCTCATGAAGTTGGTGCTCTAGGGTACCAGTTCAGTTCATGCGAGGCAAATGCAGCGTTAATTTAAATAGTGCATTCATATAAACTCTAAGATGGCCCAACACCTGCCTGTTTAACAAACAAGAACATTTCATTCAAGTCTAATGTATTTTACCAGTTAGTAGCTTAGGGTCAGGATTTTCCTATCACTATTTAACACACCGTTTATGTCATTTTGGAGTTAAAGTAAGAGCTATGGACCAAATGGCACAGGCTGTACAAACACAGAGAGCCTTGTGAAATGCCAACCCTTCTGCTATATTTAGCAGCACGGTGCCTTAAGAACTCTCACCGTCACCAGTATTTACAATACTGCGCGTATCTGCCATATGCCAACAATAAATGGAGCCAGGCTCCAGGTTAGAACACACACCTTACGTGGCATTTCACAGAGTTCTAAGAACAATTTTGCAGGAATCTTTACTCTCAAAGCTGTAAATAATGGGATCTGGCTACTATTGCTTTTAAAAAAGGGGAGGGGGAGAAAAGAAAAGAAAAGAGACCATGCCGCCACTACAAGTTGTTTTGTACACAAAAGCAGGGAAGAAAGTACAAAAGTGTGTAGGAGGGGAACTTTTACCCTAGAGATCTGTGTGCTGCTGCTGCTACTGAGTCATCTATTTGTGCCTCCGGTAGAAGCCACAGAGAATTTCACCCCTTGCAACATTGTGGGGTCGATGAAAAATGGCATTTACTTGTACATTAGAATGGGAAACAGAAGAAACAGCATCCAGCGCTGCTTAGTGAAAAGAGCTTTGTGACTCCCCCCCCCCAAATAGTTTTGCAGATAGCCTCCTAAAAATCACAGAGACATTTCACCACACTTTTGATACCTATAGTGAATGGAAATAATGCCCCATGCATATCATATTTAACAGCATCAGAATTGATTATATATGGGTCTCTCTATGTATATCAGGTTGGAGCTACAAGTTCTTGAGTTCAGTCTGACCCCTTTTTGAAAAGTAAGACATCTGAAAAATAAATGAAAAGGAGGCTGGCACAAATATTATATGGATATATCTGAAGAGGGGCAGTGTGTTATATGTTATTACCTTCATGGACAGCAATGATGTGGGGGTGATTGAGGGACGACATGATTTCAATCTCTCTCCGGATATGGACAAGATCCTGCTCATCCTTTATTTTGTCTTTCCGGATAGATTTGATGGCAACCTGGAAAACAGGGAGTTTGAAAAGTGGTTAGCCAAGAAGTCATCTCCTTCCTTGCTGATGGAAATACAACATACCGGTATGTTCATGATTGGAAATAGACCAGCTACAAACTCTGTGCCACAGGGGTGATATCTATTAAGAAATGATCCACATTGGTGGACATGAGGTATCAACACAACAAAATGCTGGGTTACAAATTCTTACTTGCTAATATAATAAAAATCCAGTAAATGTGCATGACAGCATCGGCTACTAAGAATCTGAAGCTTTAAAAGTACCATATGGAGTTAAGAGTTGGCTCAGTATTTGGAAGCTCACATGTTTATACTGACAACTGAAGAAATGCATGATGGGAAACATGTAATCCGATTGGCTAACTAAAGAGACACTCTTGGGGGAACACTGACTCTAGAAACACTTTGGTTCAAGTTTAGTGATTAAGACAATCCTATTCTATTCGAATCAAAGTTGCACTTAAGTTTCATATGTTCTTTTCAACATACACCTGCTTTGTTCTTTTTTAAGGCAGGGGCTATACACAGGCACCATATGTTTCAGGCTTAGGCAAAGAGCTTCTGCAGTTAGGATACATCACTGCATGGAATGTGACCAGTGAACATGACTTAATATCAATAGCTTCATTTGATGCCCTTAGGAACAGTTCTGTTATATTAGACTGAGAATAACTCCCTCAATTTTTTTATTTTTTAAAAAGCAATGGAAGAGAAGCCATGAGTTCCAGGCAATGTTCCCTTTTGTGGAAAAGAAGCACTAGTCAACACAGAACTCCCCACCCTCCCAACCCAGCAATACAACCAGCAATCCAAAATGGTGGAAATTTGAACCGGCAGGAGGAAACCTTCCAAAGTTTGCTCAGATTTCTTTATTATGAAAATTCCTCCACAAGGAAATGAAGGGGAGGAGAGAGGGAAAGTGAGAGGACCAGAGAATAGATGCAGCTAATCCTCTTTCAAAGGGATTGTGAAGACAATGGGCTCCTTGGGTTGAATTTACAAGGGAATCCAGCACAACCTCCTTTCTTCTATCAGGCAAGAATGCGGAACAGCATTAATCCTGTAAAAGGATCCTGGAGGACACATAATACTAAGCCTCCCAGCAACAACAAGGAAAGGGAGGCCTGGGCTTGCATCCCCAAAGCAGTGAAGTGTTAGAGCTCTCTCCCATGCAACCACCATCAACGCACACTTCACTATTACCACCAACAGATAGAGGGCGGAACTGTGCATTGAAGTAGTTCAAAGGATGGTGTACCAAGATATCCCCTGTTTGCCTCGGCAGCAAAGAGGTCTGGCCTTGGAGGCCTGAGTAAGGGCAACAGAATCAAGAGATGGTCCAGTTGCTAGTTAGAAAGTTAGCTTGGGATCCAAGAAATCAGATTCATGTGCACTTCCTATTCAACAAAAAAATCACATGATTTTGGCAGTCACAAAATGGTTTGCTCTCAAGCTTCAAAGCAAGCCAAACAAGAATCCAAGATGGTGGCCTTCCCCATTGCACTTTTAGGAAAATAAAAGTTGCCCTCAATCACAGTGTAATAATCACAAAAACTATCATAACAAGAATATTTTCAGAGAAACAGAAGTGGTGCATGCAAGTCCCAGAATTTGTTAACCCAATATTTACCCACCAATGCTGGCTGCTCTCCATATGTAGGGTCACTGGGCAACATTGCCACAGCAGTGTGTTGTTTAGTAATACCTATTTCATCACCACAACTTCCTTCCCACTTATAAGTTTGTTGCAGCTTTTTGAAGTTATGTATCCCCAAAAGATAAACCAATTATGTGAGCTCAACCAGGCACATCATGAATCACTTCTTGCAAAAATGATCAGGGAAGTTCAAAGCAGGTTCTTCTGTGCAAGAGAGATGTATAAATCAATCAATGACATAAAAGAAAAATGAATAACATAGGGAGAGGTGCCTGGGGGCGGGGGGGGGGGGTAGCCTACAGTTTTCTTGCAATAGGAATTACTTAATCCAGAGTTGTCACATAGGTCAACATCCAACCTACACTTGGAATTACTGTTACAAGTAAGGAGCATCATGCCCACATCCAGTTAAGTCTTATCTGCTAAATGCATGACCTACCAACCAGCAAGGTTGAATGGGGGAACCAAATAAATAGGAGATGTAAATAATGTTGGAAGCAATACAGATGGTGTGTTTGAGCTCAAGTCACTTTCCTTAAGTGGCCTTGGTTCAGGGGGTTAATCTTTAACCCTTTCTGCCTTATCACCTGGTCTCCCTTCTGGAATGTGCACAACTGTTGGACAATGCAAAGCCCTTTTTTGGTAAACAGACAAAGATGCAGCCTACTAATTTTACAAAGGTACTCATCCATTCCACCCCCTCCCCTCAGGAACCCCCCACTATTGAGAATCCCCATTGCTCCATTCACTGACCCAGAGGCATGTGCCCAGAATGCCTGGCATCTAGTCTGGTCCAAACTGCCCTAAGGATTTGGACAGGAGGCCCACAAGCAGAGAAACGGCTACCCAAGAGCCACCATGCCTTGCCTTCTCAGAAATCAAGAGTACTGCCTGACAATGAAAGGGCCACAGCTTGGAGGCCAGACTGAGCTCACTTGGGAAGAGAAGAGTCTGCCTTTTAATAGCTCCACTTTGGGACCACTGTATGGCAAAAAGCAAAATAAAAGTACTGTAGATAAATTAATAAAGGGTGATGGCCACACAAATCAAAGTGTGCTCAGGTGTATTAGCACATGCAGGGCAGGCACGCACTGAGCAGGACTCTTATTAGATGACAGCAATGAAGATCAGAGCATGATTCTAGACCCCTAAGAGATTCCCCGGCCCCTGTTCATAATGCACTTGAAAGTAAGTGTCTATGGCCCACAAGAGACTTTGAGAAAGTGCCCATTAGACTACCAGCATCACACCCTTTCAGAGACCAGTTAGACTAGGCACATCTTTTATGAGGCTTAACCACTGTATATAGTGCACTATGATTGTAGGCAGACCACGTATATCCCCAGTCAGCTCTGCTTGATTGTTATAATTTGGTTTTAAAGCCCATTTCAAATCCGGTTTTAATTATGGTTTTGGAGAGGAAGAAATCTCCCGACAGGTAATGAAAGTCTGTCAGGTGGTTCCAAAACCAGTTCCGGATTATGCTCGCTGCCCTAGTCCCAGAAAGCAATGAATTATATCCTACTATCAGAGAGTGAAAGCCAAAAGTGCCACAAGCTCTCTCTGTTTTTGCCACCACAGACCAGTGGGGTAGACTAACAGCTACCCTACTGGACAATATTCCCAAGATAACAGGGGTGGGGGTGGGGACAGAGAGACTTTCCATTTTTAGGCACACCACCCTCCCCCTTTGTCTACACAGCACAGGACTAGGAGTCCATGTATCACATTTTGCTAGCAAAGTCTATAGAAACAGCAGGCTTCCTGTTTGATTTGGCAGAAAGCCAAAAGCTAAAAGCTACTCTCCAGCATTTAGGCAGACGCAGAATGGCAAACAGGTGTAGAAACCAATTCAGCTCATCACTTTCATCTGGTCTGCAGTTTCACATGAAGCTCCAGATAGAAAAGGAGGCTGCTCATAATCTCTGCGTAAGCAAATAAACCAGTAATTTAATAAGGCCCGATATGAGCTTTGTTTGCAAATAAATACAATAAGTACCCATTGGGGTACTTATATAAAAAGGTGCCTGCATTAAAAGTTCATTGGTTTCTTTAGCCACAGTACGTCTGACACAATATCAGTTCATTTAAAATGTGCACTCCTCTACAGCTGACTCAGGATTTACTTCCTTTGATCCACAACATCACAGAGCAAGATTTGCTTGGATGCATTTGAAGCCTAAGCAGGCCTAGATGTCAGCGAAAGCCGGTGATCAAGATGATTCCCTGAGATATGGTGACTCTTGTGTCTTCAACAGAGGCACCAGTTATCACATACATCTCAATTTTCATTCATGTGGAAATGGAATAAACAGAATGACATTCGGGTTTTACATTGAAATTAGGAGAGGAGCTGCACTGCTTGATATTAGTAGCATCTGGAGACCAATGCTCGTATTGCCCAAGAAGACAGTGCCAGAGATACTGACAGAAAAATACAATCATAGAACTGTAGAGTTGCAAGGGATCCCAAGGGTCATTTAGTATCCAATGCGATGCAAGAGTCGTAACTAAACAGTTCTTGGTTTCAATAGCAGATCTTCCTTTGCTATGTCCCTGCACAGTTGCTGCATGGTTAACTCAGCCTTGGAAATAAAGTCACCAGTCTGCTAAGAGGCTATCAGTGTGCATTTCCAGACAAATGTGCATAGGAATGAGCAACCCTCACCCAAATGGTCTGGCAAGAGGAGGGCTCTATCAAGAGTTCCATCCATACATCCACCACCCTGCTCACTGGCCAGCATGGAATTCCTGCTTCCCTAAGGGCTACAATCAGGCAATTTGTTAAAGCCACTGATCAAGGACTTGAAAAATACTTATTAGACTTGTCAGTTAAAGAAACCAAGGTGGCAATATGAAAAAGGGCCACCTTTAGACCCAGCAACCATAAGCCCAGTGAAGCTTAACAAGGTTTGAATGCATTAACAGGAGCCAGGAAACACCTGGTAGGGCCCCCCAAAAGTGTTTTTATCAGGCTAGATTTTAAGCAAAGAACCCCAAAAGGGGGTAGCAGAGATAGCTCAGTTGGTACAACAGGAGACTCAATCTCCCCAACACATTGGGCAAAAGATTCCTGCACTGCAGGGGGTTGGACTAGATGACCCTCGTGGTTCAACACCACAGTTCCATGATTCATCTGTAGTTTGCAGTTTGCAAACAACCTTCAAAAGGAGTGGGGGTGGGATAGGCACAATTCATTAGATTAGGCTGGATATGATGCGAAACAAAAGAGGCACCGGGTTGCGCCAGACTACGTGCAATTTTTGTTTGCATGTTTGAGCAACTCAACACTGCAGAGAAAGGCCAAGCCCACTACTGCAGTAATATTTATTCTTTCCTTCTACAATTCCCAAAAGTCAACATGCAAATTCCCCTTCCACAAGGAAACAAAACTGCCATTTCAGTCAGCATGACTGGGAGCTGTTTATCCACCACCCACATCAACACTGCTCACTAATGGGCCAAGATGATGGTGCCACCAGATTAATTTATTCCCAAAATCCAGGGCTTTGCCAAGGCCTGCATAGACACGCCTTCTCCTACAGGGGTTTCGTACATAGACCACTGTCATTGTGCAGTAGGTTTCTAACAGGCTAGCTGCTTAGGTGCCTTTTGTTCGAAACCTGGAAGTGCTGCTATTAGAACACAGTCCCCAACAGCCTTTGGGCTAATTTTAATTGTGTTCACACAAACACTGATGGACCTTCCCCAGAAATACTAATTTACACCAGCACAGCAAGGTCAAAATGGGAGAGAGAGACCCTGAGATCTTTGGGCCCCTTCCTAGATTCTGCAGAGGTTCCCTGCCTGCCTGCCTGAAAACTCCAGCCAATGAAAGTAGACTTTCCACATTTCAAATGAGGACAGCCACAAAGGCAAACCGTGGCAGTGACAGGCAATTCATGTCAGATCAATAACAGCAGAGGAGAGAGGAGAGCTAAATATAGCAGCAGAGGATTGGCTAGCTTTGTCCTCTACTTTTTAAGGGGGGGGGAAAGGAGTGTCATTGCCAAAAGGGGCCCCCAAACCACTTGCCCTCCCATTTTACAAGGGCATTTTGGCTACCACCAAAGCTAAGCCTTACAAGGAAGCTGCTGCTACAAATGCCTTGCCATTGCCACCGAAAAGAAAGCTACTTAAGGCAGTCTTGCAGAAGAGGTGAAATTTTCACCACCCTGGCTCAGTAGGATGTAATTGCCCTTAATCCTACCACTCTGTTCCTCACCAGCCAGAGTGATTCACACCAGGCAAGTGAAGTTTTGCAAGGCCACCATTAACTTGCACAGGCCTGTCCCACAGCTTGCCAATTTAGTTTATTAACTCAGATTAGGATTAATTCGCTTTGCCTTCACTGTTTGCATCACTAATTTGGAACCAGGAGGCCTTTGCCACAAAGGGGTGGGGGTGGGAATCCCTGTCTCACAGCACCACCCACCCAACCTCTTTGTCTTTGCACACCTCCCCTTCCCTGCAACTTCACAATTTGTGAAGGCTGCCAACCCATGTGCCATTAGAGTAAGTCCCATCATGTGTCTCAGAGTAAGTCCCATCAAAAACCAGTGAAATTTATTTCTGAGTAAATCTGCATAGACTCAGGTTGCAGAGCTAGTTACAAGGCTCCTCTGAATTGCAGATTTTTAAAAACTCACTCTCTGTCGAAGATAACTGGCATTCATTATGCAATCTATTTCTATGCTGGGGGTAGGTGGGTGAGAGAGAGAGCATGCGCACATGCACGCGCACATTTTTTCCAAGGATCGCGAACCTGCCCCGGGCACCAGCAAACCCTGCAGGCTGCAATCCCGATTCACGCGCCCCCTCGTCCCCCCCTCCCTGCGTTTGGAAAGCGCTCTCCTGCAGCACCAATCGCCCCGCCGCCTTTGCTATCTGCAGCAGGGAACCCTGCGCTGCAGAGGATGAAGACTTCTGTGATCTCTCAGGGAGAATCTGCCAACCTTTATGGCATCAGATGCGCAGAAACCACAGAGCCGCTGCCAGGCATCTCGCCATTCAGAAATGCAAAGGGGGTCCCAGTTGCCAGCTTGCACGGCTTAAAACCTGGAGGACGAGAACGCCGCGCTTGCTGCAGAGGCAGCCAGAGGGGAAAAGGGCTTTGCAGCAGGGGAATTTGGCCGAGGGCGTCCTGCCGCTGCCAGCCACCTCGCTGCCAAATTGAAAAGGAACAGCAGTGCTGATGGTGGCACAAACAGCGGGAAGATTCAAGGGAGATCTTCCCGGGGAATGCTTCTGGGAAGAAGAAAACTGCGACACCGCGGGGGGTGAGGGAGAATTCTATTCAGGCAAGCAAAGGAACTTGTTCGGGGCAACCCAGTCCTGACACCTTGCAAAGGGGAACAAGCAAGGCGTTCAAGGGGCCTGACTCCCGAGTAATCGCGTTCGGGGTTGCAGCAGCCCCAGCCAGGGGTGCCAACCTGAATAAAATATATGGCGGGGGGCAGATGGGCCCCGCCCCACATAATCGAGCACAAGATGTTGCGCGCACCCTATTTGAATGTCAGTGCCAATCAACTTTGGGGGTGCCTGGCCCCTTCAAATATTTTATGGGGGGCTGCTGGGACCTCCGCCCCTAGAAGTTGGCACAGGGTCAGAATCCTGCCTGGCACCCCAAGAACCAATAACTGGCCGATGATGGCCGAGAAGCTTTGGAAATGTGCACGCAGAGCAATAGGAGCCTTAGCTTGAAGGGTCCCGGCGTAAAGCGGGTCCACACACAAGCACACGACACACGCGCTTCCCTCTCCCTCCTTACCAGCTTGCCGGTTCTCTCCCGCGCCTTCTTCACCTTGCCGTAGGTGCCTTTGCCCAGGGTTTCCAGGAACTCGTAGCGATGCCGGAGGTTGTGCTTGTGGTAGTGCCGCTTCACCGCCTGCTTCTTCGTCGGGGGCTTAGGCGACGGCAGGAGCCCGTCCCTTAGCGCGGCGGAGGCCGCCGGGGGATCGGAGGGCCAGGCGCGATCCATCGCCCCCTCCGGCGCAGGTGACAAGCGAAAGCGGGCGGAGAGAGAGAGGGAGACCGAGAGAGCGATCGGCAGACTGGAAAGCGCCGCTAGAGCCGGCCGGCCAGCGCCGAGCCAATAAATGCTACAAACCTGCGCGCTGCCGGACCGCCCCCTAGCAGCCATTGGCTGCGGCGCCCCACGTGGCCAACCTATTTCGCAAGGTGTCCATGGCGGTGGGGGAGATAAAGCGGGGGGGGAGCAGAGCGGGGGGGGGGACAAGAAGCCTTGTGTTGTCAGAGAAATATCAAGGATGCCTGGCCGTCTTCGCCAGGCGCATCTGTGTGGGAGCAGAGCTATATGGACCTCAGTTGGGGCTGACTTCCGAGGAAGGACGTGCATCCTGTGGTCGGTCTTTGTCTCGTAAGACAAAGAAAGCCAAGAAGACGCGATCGGTTCTATGGTGACAAGTTAAAACGACAGAAACTGAGCCACTCGGCGGGGGTTGGGTTTCTGAAAAGCCACCCTTAGCATAGCTGTTTGAAAGGGAGATTCCAGCTGCAAGCAAGAGGCGGGAATCTTGAAAATAACTGCATCCTACAGAATTAAACCACAGAGCCTAGGGCTTGCTGATCAGAAGGTCGGCGGTTCGCATCCCTGCGATGGGGTGAGCTCCTGTTGCTCGGTCCCAGCTCCTGCCCACCTAGCAGTTCGAAAGCACGTCAAAGTGCAAGTAGATAAATACCGGTAGTTAGGTACCGCTCGGCGGAAGGTAAATGGCGTTTCCTTGCACTGCTCTGGTTCTCCAGAAGTGGCTATGTCATGCTGACCACATGACCTGGAAGCTGTACACCGGCTCCCTTGGCCAGTAATGCGAGATGAGCGCCGCAACCCCAGAGTCTGACACGACTGGACCTAATGGTCAGGGCTCCCTTTACCTTTACAGAATCATTACTAGACTCTCAGCACTCCACAAACACCCTCGTTTTAGCACCTCGGGACCACTTCAGGAAAAAGATGCGTTTTATTTATTGCCTTTTTATCAGGTAGTATAGATGTTGTCTCTCCCATCATCCACACACCACCCCTGTGAGGTAGGACATATATACTTATTTCCCCATCAACAGTGAATGTCATAGCTGAACATCGGTACCTTCTTTTCATCCCAATTTGCTTACACAAAAAAGTGTTAAGGTCACTCCCAGACTGTCCCTGTTTTCAAGTGGGATTCAATCACATACTTGCAAATTCAAGTTGTGCAATTATAGGTGATTGGGAGCTCTTGAGAAACAAACCAGACCAATAGCAACTTTCTGTGATAAGGAAAGTGAGGGAGAATACACTGGGAAGTGTGCTAACACTTCCTTTGATGCAACATCATCTAACCACCCTGCAAACAAATCAGAATGAATGCTCAATAAACAGGCTGTCTGATGTCTGAAATCCCCCTTCCTCACTAGGACACTATTCCCAATGAACACAGTAAATAGTTATTTCCAAGGAAACAAAGTTTAAAACCTGTAGCTCTCAGGATGATTTGGGACTATATGTCCTATCATTCTTCACCATTAGCCAGGCTGCCGGGGGCTGATGGGAACAGGAGTCCAACAACATCTGGAGGGCCAAAGGTTCCTAAGACCTCCAGTGTATTTAGAACAACAATCAGAAGACATATGCTAAGAAAATGATGCGAAAGCAAATGGTGAATATATTTGTTGCTACAAAGACTCTAAAGCAAATACAGTTATTAATGGGAAACACCCTGTTTTATTCTGCAATCTATATGGGCAGCCAATCCTATGCATACCTACTCAGAAGTAAGTCTGGGCTTACTTGCAGATAAGTGTGCATAGGATGTAGCCTTAATATTTGAATTGTCCTTTAGCAGTGGATTGTTTTCCTGTGGTTCAATAAAAACCTGCTGGGCTATACACATTATGCAAAATAAATATGCAAACTATATTTTGACTCAACTGGGGGGGGGTTAATGTTTTTTTTTTAAAGTATTTGCTGGGATGTAGAAAGGTTGCTGCAGGTCTTGTTGTGATTCTTTGTAGCACTCCACTTGCTGTATTTTCTTATTTGTAATAGCAATCATCTATGCGTTTCCGTGTGATGCTCTGGTTCACCAGAAGCGGTTTAGTCATGCTGGCCACATGACCCGGAAGCTGTCTGCAGACAAATGCCGGCTCCCTCGGCCAGTAAAGTGAGATGAGCACCGCAAACCCAGAGTCGTCCGCGACTGGACTTAACGGTCAGGGGTACCTTTACCTTTACCTTAAAAAAACAAGAACACAAACAAACAAACAAAAAACACTCTGAATATACACTCAGAAGCTATTGGGCATTGCGTACATTTTTACAAAATCTAAATAATAAAAACTCTTACAGAGTTGTTTTTGCATCTGAAAAAAAACCCCACCCTCATATAGGTTGAAATACCCACCTCCACTTTTTATGGAACTTAATAATAGTTGGAATGACTGCCACATTGTGGTTTCAGATCTTAGAGAGGAAAGTTCCAACAGCAGTCAAAACAAAAGCTTCAGCCTGACTTTGGCATGTGAGGTCATCACATTGATTGAAGAAAAGATAACTACAGAGTTACTCATACAGACCTGGATTTTCCCAGAACTTCAAAGCGCTTGGGCAGCAATGACACATACCAGGGAAACACACACTAATACAATCAAGGCAGATCACAGCTGAACATAAGATTAATTCAATCAATTCAGTGTCTAGTGTGGTTTGAATAAGGTCACTTGTAGCATTACAGGAATAAAAAAAAAACAAAATAAAAAATATATAAAAATTCCTTCCAGTAGCACCTTAGAGACCAACTAAGTTTGTTCTTGGTATGAGCTTTCATGTGCATGCAAATAATAATAATAATAATAATAATAATAATAATAATAATAGATTCAGTATTGAGTTGGCATCATTGCAATTCTTACATGACAAATGTTTTGTAAATGCAGGAAACAATAGCATCATCAACAACTACTTGCATATAATATTCGGACCCTACTAAGACTTGCAAATGTTTAGTTATCTAGAAATTATTATGAGAAAGAGAGAAAAGGAGCCTCATTTTTATTTTTTAAAAATGTTGAGGCTCTCCAATATCTTGTTGGCAGGTTACTCCTATATAACTCCATTATGTTGAAGCAATCCACCCAGCACTAAGATATCAACAGCTATGTGAAGACATGTGGTGCATGTATCTTTTCTGCAACAGAAGAAACTACATGCAGTAGTTTACTGGTTACGTACTTAATTTGTTCCGGAGGTCCATTCTTAACCTAAAACTGCTCTTAACCTAAAGCACCACTTTGGCTAATGGGGCCTCCCGCTGCTGCTGTGCCGCCAGAGCACGATTTCTGTTCTTATCCTGAAGCAAAGTTCTTAACCTGAAGTGTTATTTCTGGACTAGCGGAGTCTGTAACCTGAAGCGTATGTAACCCTAGGGACCACTGTATTGTTTTATTTTCTGCCTTCTCTCAGGGCCTCCAAAGCAGAAAGAGAACCTTACCATAACCATATCTCATTTTATCCTCATGATAACCCTGTCAACTAGGTTAGACCAAGAAATATTAATTAATTAAATTTCCATACTGCCCTTCATCTGAAGATCACAGGGCAATTAATTTCTTTCCTGAAGACGGCTATTGAGCTTTGCTTATAAGGAACTATGTTTGAACAAACTAATTTGTGTGTGTACTGTACTTGAGCCCATGACGTTTCATGCTGGCAACCAGAACTTGTATCTGAAATCCAATCTCAGCACACATTGGATGCCTAATCTTCTCCACTATAGCTAGTCTTTGCTCATGGGAGGGAAGCACAAAGGTAGCACCTTGCTATCCTGAACATCTAGGAAAGTAACAAGATGATCAAGCGTATCTTAAGTTTAATGATGTGCATGCTTTGCAATGTTCATTTTAAAAAAATCCCACTTGAATACCTTAAGAATACTTGAAGCAACATAAAAGCCCAAATCCAGTGAATCTGGAGATAAAGATCAGTGACCACAATTGTTGGAGTCTTTGCGCATTCCTTGTCAATGACTCTCCCATTAAGGCTGCTTCCAGATGACATGCTTATTCATTTGTTTACAGAAAGGTTAAGCCACGACAGCTATTTTTTAGCATTCATGTTGATACATTTGTGGGTAGGTCAGACAACACTGTGTCAAGCAAGTGTTATACAACACTTTCCAGTGCATTTTCTCATCATTTTCCACATTGCAAAAAGTCCGATATTTTCGGGAAGTGAGTTTGTTGTACAAGACTGCCAAATTACCGGTAATGGGGCAACCTGATTTTCACTGGTATATGCAGGGACGGACTTTGGTAATATGGCGCCCTGAGTGAAGACGAAATTTGGTGTCGTCCCCGTCCCCGTCCCCCCATATTTCTGATTCTCACAATAATTCCTTTTGATACAGTTGCTTTTTTTGTGGATCATCTCCGTAGGTACCCATAGAGATATCATCATCATGTTCCCCCTTGGCTCTGCACCCTAAATCTGTGCTGGTATGTGATTGAATGCCACTTGAAAATGGTGACAGTCTGGATGGAAGCGTCTCTGGACCGAATGCTTAAAAACACACAGAGAGAGACCTACCGGTAACTCAAGGAGCCACTTGCTTGAAAAGGCATCGGGAACAAGGCTGCAGATTAGATGCCGAGTTCCACAATGCAGAGCATAACCCAAATTGGCTGGGAAGAGTGATTACATTGTTAATCATCCAAGTTGCAAATATTCACATACACACACCATACAGTAGCTATATTATCATAGAACTGTAGAGCTGGAAAGGACCATGAGGGTCATCTAGTCCAACCCCCTGCAATGCAGAAATCTTTTGCCCAACATGGGGCTTGAACCCATGACCCTGATATTAAGAGTCTCATGCTCTACCAACTGCATTCTTTTTCTCTTTCTTTCTTTTTGCTGTTATTACCAAACAGGACAGTTTTGAGATAGGCATATATAGACAGGAAGAGGTCAACAGTGTATATTTTCCGAGATTCCATGGCAGAACCCAACTACTCTTTTTGTGCTTGCAATGCTGCCAGGCACAGCTCAGTGCATGCCTTACTTGTTTACCCAAATGAGGGCATGCAGTTATCCAGCTACCTAATTGTGCCTAGCGACTCAGAAAGCTGAATGCCGTGTCCCTATCCTTATCTGAACCCACAAATACTAGAGCCTCATTCACGGAGAGGCCACATTTCAAAAGAAGGCTTTAGAGTTACTAAACTGATGCAGAGCCAGGAAGCCAGGCCATTGCTGCTTCTACTTCAGTTTGCCAAGAAAAAAATAATTTATTTGTAAATCAGATACAACTAATATTGAGGACAGGGGACATTTATTGGAAGAAGCTGGTGTTCGGGCTTGCCCTCTGAGTACATGGCAGGAATATCCAAAATGATGGCTGCTTGATGTGCCAAATTTGTGGAGGTAGGGTTTTTTTTGTTTTTGTTTTTGTTTTTTTGTTTTTGTTTTTTTTGCTGCTGCTGCTGCTGCTGCTGCTGCTGTGAACCAGTGACCATCAACCATGTAGCTGAGGTCACTCAAGGACTAATGAGTTCATGGGATACTGAATACTAATACACTCAGAGGAGACCATCTTATCAGGGATTACTGTGGGAATCCAGTATCACACTTAGATGTGTCCAGCTGATAGCAGTTGATGGAACCTTATGGTGAAGAATTGATTGACTGATTGATTGATAAATGTTTCTTCCTTTTTCAGGTAGGTTTTTCACACACCAAAAGCACTTGCCAACCTTTTAGGGGCCCATGGGCAAATTTGCAAGCTGAAGAAGTTGTTGTGGCACCACAGAGCACACTGTGGCCAAGCACACACTGCAACCAGTTCCATTAACCTAATTTCACCAGAGAGAGGAGCCCCTTGGGCACCAAGAAAGGTCACTCTAGGCCATAGCTGTCAACTTCCTTTTTTTAAGGGAAATTCCCTTATTCCGAATAGGATTCCTCGCAAGAAAAGGGAAAAGTTGACAGCTATGCTCTAGGCACATGTACACCTATGAGTGCCACATTGGTGGCCCCTGACCTAAAGGAACACCTCTTGTTCCTGTATGCCTTTACCCCATACCCTTGGGTCTTTAATGAAGGCCCATCTTCAAACCCCCTGAAACTGACATTCAGGGGGTGATGATGAGAGAGACAGCTTTTTCAGCAGTGCCCCCCCCCCCATCTGCAGAATGCTCCTCTATAAAGAATTTCCTGGCACCTATTTTTCTGTCTTCTTGGTCCCAGACAAACACTTTTTTGTTCACCAAGCCTCTTAACATCTTTCAATATTATTTAACATGGCCGGTACTATTTTAGTATCTGCAGAATTATGACAAATCTGGCTAGTTTTATCTTTTGTAATGGGTCCGAGTTTTGTTTTTGTGCTAAATGGATTGATTGCTGGGGTTTAATTTGTGTCTGTCGATTTTTATGGTTGGCTTTTATTGTTGTACTGCTGCTGGGTTGGTTTTATTGATTTGTGGCTTTCCAATCAAACTGTACGTTATGTTTCAGTTTTGTCTGTTTTACTATGGACGTCACTTGCTTTGCTTTAGGCAACTCATACACTAAATAAACAAATGCCTTCAATAAATTCAACTTAGAAGATGGAAGGGCTCCTAGGGGCTGACAGGTACTGTCTACCAAAGAGCTGAACCCATCTCAGGATGAACTGTTGCTCATTAGCCATGTAGTTGGGGTCAAATGAGGAAGACTAATCAATTCATGGAACAACATACTATCAGTAGGGATTACTGGAGGTATGCATCTCTGCACTTTGATGTTTCCAGATAATGGCAATTTCCTGTGTTCCCAGTTGAGTCCTTTCACTCCGAGATCCCAAATGAGATCATAGCATGACTCCTAAGGGCTGATGATGGGGATTGTCTACTGAACGCCTCCAGCACTAAGCACCAGACGCTGAGGACACACCACATGGGATAGCTGTTGCCATTATATGCCTTGTGTGTGAGCTTCTCTAGAGGCATCTTGTTGGCTGTGGATGGAAGCATAACCTTGGGGTCCACAGATCTTTGGTCTGATGCAGCAGCAGGCATCCTCTTATCGTCATCATGTTGCTCCTCAGAAACACTGGGCTCAGTCTATACACACACACACACAGGCACACACTGTTAAGTTATTGCTGTGAAATACTCAAGTTATGAAATGTTAACGTCTCACCTTTTGCTGAGTGTTTTTATGCTTCATGGCCAATGTACCATGATGGGCTCCTAAGCCTCCGACACAACTTTTTAATTATTCCCTTTGATGTGGTCACGAGACATTCCATGTCACATTCTATGGTTGCCGTTTGCATTTGATCTTTTGCAGGAAGCCGTTTGATAAGAAAGATCAAGCACAGAAATATAAAACAGAAGGGCATGAGATGGAATAAGAAACCGAAGGTTTAGGTTTTCCTCCCTCTGGGCAGCTGCTTTCCCCTCCACAGACCCACCCTGCCTTTGAGGGGGACGGCTAATGTGCCTACAGACCCCTCCATTATCAAGAACTATTTGCTTTTCACCACCAAGGAAACAGAATCCTCAGGATCTACTTCAAATTCACAAAATGATGGGAAATGTCAGGCAGTAACTAACACTTCATCTTGCTCTCTGGCCCTTGATGCTCATCAAGAGCAATTGGGGGGCTTTATAATAGTGAGGGTCGTCACTGGCTGAGGGAATGCAAGGAATGAAGAGTGCTCTCTGTTTTAACTCTTAATATGCCCTAATCATCTAATTTTGTCAAAACAAAATCGAAAATTCTTTCTAGTAGCACCTTAGAGACCAACTGAGTTTGTTCCTGGTATGAGCTTTCGTGTGCATGCACACTTCTTCAGATACCTAATTTTGTGTCATTCTCCCTTTCTCCTTCCCTGTCTAGTGGCCTTCCCCCCTCAACCTGCTTAACTTAGTCTTGCCTTCAGATAATCTGCAGTGAGTTTTACACATACTAGCTACTAGTTCTGCATAAGAGGCATCTTGTTTATCTCAACTTGTTAATGAGTATCAGCTCTTAACACATTTCCTTGTGAAAGGTGTGTGGAAAAAGCCTGTCCTGATACCAAAATGAGCATTAGATTACAGGGTGATCCTAACCAGGTCTACTCAGAAGTAAGCATTTTCAAATTCAGTGGGAGCTTACTCCCAGGTAAGTGGGGTTAGTATTACAGCCTTAGTATGTAAAATGCCCTATGTTTGAAAGCCACCTCTTTCCCTTTCCTTATTTGTTAGCTTGCTTTTAAACGTGAATAAATAATCTTCTCAACTATTCAGAAGGCAACAGATGCTAAGTAGATATTAGCAGCAAACTGTGTTAAGGGGGGTAGCCGTGTTGGTCTGCCATAGTCAAAACAAAATAAAATAAAAAATTCTTTCCAGTAGCACCTTAGAGACCAACTAAGTTTGTTCTTGGTATGAGCTTTCGTGTGCTCATACCAAGAACAAACTTAGTTGGTCTCTAAGGTGCTACTGGAAAGAATTTTTTATTTTATTTTGTGTGAAGGGGGATTGTTATTTCCTCAAGGCCATGTACTCATCAATATAGATGAGGTTCCCAGTGACAGATCTACTTTGAAACGAATGAAGCTTAAGATTCAGGACCCCTAATCCCGGAGAAGCCCCAGAGGCAACTTTACATTGCTTGAAAATGAAAAGCAATTAAAATTAAAAATTAAAAGCTTAAAAAATAGTCGACCCAATTTGAGTCACACAACAAGCTTGAGAGTCAGTAGCACAGATGATGTAGAAATGGAGTACAGCACTTTTAAGCAAAATCTGAAATGTAGTGGTTAATTTTTATTTTTTAATGGTATGATCTGTTATGGAACAGCCCCATGGAATAAGATAACAGTGGTTACTCAGACCACATTGCTAGTTGCGAAGGGGCCCCAAAAATGTAGGTTTTCCACTATAAGTCCCTAGTGGGGAATCACCAGAAGTGCCACATCAGAGGACCTCAGTGGTGGAGGTGGAATATAAGGAATCGGATGGCCCTTAAGGGACTTTGTGCCCCCCCCTCTATTTTAGGGCTTTGTGACACAAGTACCTTGAACCTGACCTCATAGCAAAGCAGCCACAAGTGCAGAAGAAGGAGCTGCTAGCCAGCAGCCATAAGAGATTGGTTGAAAGCCAACTGGACAGAAAGCATTGGAGGGGTCATGTACGCATGTATGCACCATTCTTCTTCATTTATTCAAACAACAGGATTTCCTTCTCTGAACATGCAGCCAGGCAAATGCAGGGGCAGATTCTATGATCATTTTATAAACACTTCACACTCATCATGACATAAGTAAAAAAAAAGATCATACAAACTTTCCCCAAGCATTTGCAGCTCCGTGTCAACATGATGCAATCGTCCAGCTTAGCCTTGGGGGGGGGGGGGAACATCCCAAGAATGTTGTAGCCGAAGCAGACCATCTATTTGCCAGGCTTTATCTGGGTGATAAATAGAGGAAGAATGGAATACTTTGCGAGGATAGAGGGGGCTGCTAGGCAGGGGGTGGTGTCTCCGTTTCCGGTTGTGTAAGACATTCCAAGGTCCCGCAACATTTCTGAACGCAGGAAGCTAAAAGTAAACAGAGCTGCATTGTGTCTTCTCTGTCCTTAGAAGTATTTATTGTTGCCCATTGTTGGGAGACATAGCTAAATGGTCTTGACTCACCACGGGAATTACTGTCGGCCAGCTCCAATACATTGCTGTAGGTGTCATTCCTATATATTCAAATGCATAGTTGTGCCTCCAGCGGTGATCTCAGCCCCGCAGGGCAATAGTGGTATCTGAGGACAGATGCCAGCACGCACTGAGGTAGGAGAAAAATACTGAAAGGGGAAATGACCACTCTTAACCATGAATTCCAAGGAGGAAACTGGTATGACTGACATTACATTAAATGCAGCCTCTGCATCCAGCCTAAAAGGTGGTTGTTTGTTTGTTTTGTGGTGTGATCAGTATCAGCTGAGAGGACTGATAATAAAATCAGACCAGCCATGGGGGAGGAATTTAACCCCCTCTTCTCCCCTGCTGTGTTTCTGAAGCTATTATTTGCTGGGGGGGAATTCCCCATTGGTGCTAATGGGTTTTCTGCTGAAGCAAGTCCTAGCACCAGAAGAGGGGCTTTCCTCAGCACCACAGTAGGGGAGAAAAGAGTTGCATTCCTCCTCCAGGCCTACAGGGGTTTTGTTGTTCAGTCGTTCAGTCGTGTCCGACTCTTCGTGACCCCATGGACCAGAGCACGCCAGGCACGCCTATCCTTCACTGCCTCCTGCAGTTTGGCCAAACTCATGTTAGTAGCTTCGAGAACACTGTCCAACCATCTCATCCTCTGTCGTCCCCTTCTCCTTGTGCCCTCCATCTTTCCCAACATCAGGGTCTTTTCCAGGGAGTCTTCTCTTCTCATGAGGTGGCCAAAGTACTGGAGCCTCAACTTCAGGATCTGTCCTTCTAGTGAGCACTCAGGGCCGATTTCCTTGAGAATGGATAGGTTTGATCTTCTTGCAGTCCATGGGTTGGCACCCTGCTTTTAATGCATTTCAGATGTAAACACCTACCACTGTAGTTTGGCCCAAGATAAGATGTCTAAATATATACAGAAATGTGGAAACGGATGAGGTCATTGTTAATTTTATCGCTTTCCTTTTCGAAAAACAAGCAAACCAAGTAATCTTCTGCAACATGAAATGTTGCAATGGGATATAGCAAGGGGAAATGGTAAACTCAAAGCAGGAGGAACAGTCTGTGACACTTCTGTGTAAGGCTCAAGTGCACACTAGATTAATACAGTGACCATGGGACAAAAAACAGCGGAAGAACACCCCGGTCTCATGGCTGCTGACCTGAATGACATCAATCAAGGTAGATCTCTGTGTAAAGTTGCTGAACTAGAATTTATCAGCATATTTGATTGTATGAATCGGCAGACCAATCCAAACTCCAGCTGAGCAGTGACAAGGCGTGATGGAGCTGCGGCCACATCTTTAGCCCTGTTGCTCACACTGGCTGGGGGTGGAGGGGGGGTTCAGCACCTCCTCAGAAACTCTGTTTTGGGATGACAGTTCTCCTTTTCTGTGGGACTGCATTGCAGGAGGGGCTTTAGGATCTCGTGGTGACCCGGCAGTGAGCAGAGGGATGCTGCCCACGTCACCAGGGCACCCAGCCATGTTGCGCCCCCTGGCCGACCAATTGGGTTGGCCAGGGGCGTGGCAACTGGCTGTTTAAACCGTGGTGTGACTGGGTGGGCAGCCTCCATTCGGTGTGAGGGTATTAGTGGCAAGCCTTTTGGCTCGAGTGGCGGTTAGGCATTGGGTAAGCCTCGTCATTGGAGGGGTGGTTGTTGCCTCCGGCCTGCTCCTACATGTTAAGGGTATCCCATTAAAGGGATCTGGGGGTGTGGTTCCTATCCAAAGCCTGGGTGTGGGCTAGGGCCATGCCAAGATCCTATCGGTGACCCTGGGGGTGCTCTTAATTGATGTATATCATAGGGCTCCCCCTATCGGTGGTTGACACTTTGAGACTTCCTGCAGATGGGCAAGAGTCAGGATATAGTCCTGCTTCACCCAATTGCCTAAGCCAAACCGCTCACATCTGTAACCAATAAAGTTGTGGCCTTATTTATCCCATTAACCTAATACAGTGGTACCTCTGGTTGCGGACATGATCCGTTCTGGAGGTCCGGCCAGATCCTGAGGTTTTCACAACTGGAGAGACCACTTCTGTGCATGCATGCTTGGCAAAAACCCGGAAATATACTTCTGGGTTTGCCACTTACGTATCCCGAAGTTTATGTAACCGGAGGGATACGTAAGCAGAGGTACAACTGTATATTCATGTCTGTGTGTTTATTTCTGTGGGAACTGTGGGGCCTGGGGCCTCACCACGCAACTCTGTGCTAGCAGAATGGCAGATTGGAGAAGCATTGAATTGCGTCATTAGGAGTCAATAGTGATAATTCCAAAATCTGTATTAGGACAATCTTTTTATAAGGCCAACCAAAATGTTGCAGATGTACACCTTCTGTTCCAGCATTTATACCCTTGCTGAAGACTCTTTTACGCACCAGCTTTATGCAGGTAATCTTTCCATAATAGTTAGCTGATGGTCTCTGATTTAAATTTTTACCTTGCAGGAAGGTAAACAGCATTTACATACACTCTGGCTTCCATCACGGTGTTCTGTTGCACCAGAAGCGTTTTAGTCATGCTGGTCACATGAGCCGGAAAGCTGTCTCCAGATAAATGCTGGCTCTCTCGGCCTGAAGCGAGATGAGTGCCACACCCTATTATCGCCTTTGACTGGACTTACCCATCCGGGGTCCTTTACCTTACCTTTTACTTTTACCTATCTTTTATGCATAAATAAATGTATAATGCCAATGGTGCCTAACACACTCTCTTCCACAACATTTAAAAGCTGTGATCCATTCCACACCTATCTAGGAATAAGCTCCGCTGAACACAGCTGGACTTGCTTCTGCATAAAGATGCAAAGGGTTTGGCTGTACATCTGCACAGAATCATAGGCCTTGTTCCATCTGATAAAGTGTACTCCAGTCCACAAAAGTTGATGCCATAATACATTTGTTAGCCTTTAAGGTGCCCCAAGACTCTTTCATGTTTTTCGTTTTGTGGGGAGATTAGCATCTGGGCAGTTTCCTTGCTGGCTCGCTAATCTTTCTGCTTCTGGATCAGCTTTTTCATAGCTCAGCAATGGGAAAATATTATATTTACATACATTTTCACTTAACAGCTCTGGTTAGGCTGAGAGATTGCAGGCCTCTATCCCACTTAACTGGGATAGGAAGCTTAACTGAACTCAATGGGATTGACTTCTGAGAAGGCATGTGTAGGACTACCCTGCAAATTATCTGTGCCTGCCTATGTGCAGTGGTGGTGCTGGTGATAGCAATAGCTATTGTTTGTAAGCCAATTCAGGATTCATTTGAATGAAAAGTGGCATAAAAATGCAGTCAACCAATCAATCAATCAATCAATCAATCAATCTCTATGCATTGCTAGCTCTCACTGTCCTGGCCCACAGCAGCAGTGTCACTGGTGTCAGAAAGTTAGCCCTGTAGTATTGCTGCACCACACCAGCCTACCTTGTTTGTTGTTAGCTGAGAGGTTCCTCAGTCTTTACATTTTGCCCATTCAGAGAGCAGAGCAGCTGTGCTCAAAGAGAGAGAGAGAGAAACCAACAGAGAGAGTGTGGCAGTCAGCAGATTGCCTTTACATTTATAATTTTGTTAAGATCTTGCCTGAAGACTGTTTGTGTGAGAGGGGACTTAGAGTGGACGGGAGCCATGCATCAGGAAAGAAATCTCAATGAGCAACTCTATGTATTATTTTATTTTTTGTATCAGAGTGGAAGGCGACACAGAGCAGGGGAAGGAACTGTGCTTGCCATCACCAATATGGCCTCCGAGAATGGTTTTGTTTTCACTGCCCCCACCCTGACTAAGTATTCAGGCATAACAACAATAATAACAGAGATTTTATAAATACCTGAACCCGGGCACGGAATAATCACATTACATTCAACCTGTCCATTAGTCACAGAATCTTTTGTCCATAACAAACGGATAAAAAGAATTCAGCAAGACTGATTAGAAATGGCTTCACCCAGATGACTATGGCGAAATTCTTCTGTAAGCAATCATGACATCTTCTAGGCCATAAATTACTCTCCTGATGCTTTCCCTAATGGTGCTAATGTGTTTGCCTCCCTTTTTTTATTTATCACTGAAACTGGCAGGATTAGATTATTTACTATTGTCACCTTTCTTCAAAGGAAAGGTGAATTTCACACCTTGTCTGGTTTTTTTTTTTTAAGCTGTAGGCAAGGGGTGTTACTATCTGGTATGAAAACTAATTAAAGTCAATTATGCCTCTGTCTGACACCTCACCCAAGCAACCAGCTTAGCAGAGTTGGGTCTCAGAAGAGATGAGGGCTTCCTTGAACAATATTTGACTGAAGATCTGTGTTTCTTTCTTTTAATGAACCTGGGAAATGTAAATGTTGTCTGAGATGAGGACTCTGCCTGTAGAGATCAGTGGTGGCTGTTTCACACATTCCAGTTGTCACTTAGCACAATACTGAGTGCACTTACTTGGAAGCAAACTGAAATGATTAGGGACTCAGCTATACAGCTGCAAATAAAATGTTTTAAGTGAGTTTTAAGTGCAGCAATAATAATAATGTGACACTCGATGTGGATGGTGAGCCTTGTGGAAACTTCAATGTATTTTTAAAAACACTTCCGCCCATAATTTTTTTTTATATGTGTGTAGATTCCACCTAGGACTTATTTCTGGGTAAACATGCAAAGGATTGCAAAGTGAAGTAAGACTCTCTGTGCTCATTGGGACACCCTGTCAATAGAGTGTGCAAAGGATTGCAGCCTTACAGACACAATCTAAATCCTGGCTTCTACTTGGTAGAGCTTAATGGAATGGCATCTGGGATAATAATGGAGGGCAGGCAAATCACTGCACCACCCTGGATCAAACCCAGTGCCAGCATGTGATTGCAATGAGATCAGCTTCAGATCCAGTGGATCCACTGAGGCTGCATTATGGGTCTGCACTGAGCATCTTTCATCATTTTTTGTGCTGCCCCTTCTGGCTAGATTTTCAGGGCAGGTAAGGAGGCTGGACCCATTCAGAAAGCTCATCCCTCCTCCATTCTGTGTGCTAGATTCTTTTGACAGTTTGCCTCTGTGTAAGCTGTGCTTCCCTAGACCTACAGGACAGAGTCATTACCTTTGCTGGAGGGCAAACCTTGTCATTCTGCACGCAGGAAATGGAAAGAGGAAGAAAGGATTCAACTTTCAACTGTGCCTTTCCTCATGCAATACATGCACACTGGTTCCTCATTTGCACATCTCTTGCGTCATTGTTCTGGGGGTTATCACACTTCCCCAGCACTCAAAGCACGACATTGTGCAGCTGGGAAAATGCAGTTATTCACTCTAGACTGCGTAGGTGTCATGGGCACCTACTGGAGGTTGTCTATGATGTTTTGCGTAATCAGCAACATAATTTCCCCTCCCCTTTCATGTTTGTGCCATTTTGGAAATGTACAATGTTAGTTTAATAAAGAGCTGTGTGCTGTGTAGATCTCATACAGACTGATTTAGTTGACAAGGAGTAAACCAGTCATACTGGGGGGATTATAGTTGGTTACAGAGAACATGCATTGCATGAGGCAAGTCTGAGTTCAATCCCTGGCATTGCCAGCCATAAGGATCTTGTGAGATATTGTGAATGGTTCCTGCTTGAGACCGGAAGAATTACTGCCAGCTACCACAGACATCATTGGGCTAGATGGACCTATAGCTTGAGGGGTGACCTGTAATCTGGGGAACCGGGTTCGCGTCTCCGCTCCTCCACATGCAGCTGCTGGGTGACCTTGGGCTAGTCACACTTCTTTGAAGTCTCTCAGCCCCACTCACCTCACAGAGTGTTTGTTGTGGGGGAGGATGGGAAAGGAGAATGTTAGCCGCTTTGAGACTCCTTTGGGTAGTGATAAAGTGGGATATGAAATCCAAACTCTTCTTCTTCTTCTTTCTGGTTTCTGCCACACATGGAAGCAGCATAATGAGTGACTGCAGCATGTGATCTCGATCAAAAGTCTCTCCTAAGGAGACACCTCTTTGTCTGGACAGAGTGATGCATAAAGTTAGTCATGCTCAGGATGCCTTGACCACCCTGAAGCAAGATGAGTATTGAGTGCTCTCTGTATACATTATGGGTCTACGAACTGTGCACTGATCTCCATTGTTTTTGTCTTTTTTTTCTTTTAAGGTCTGGGTGGGGTACCCATGTCTGTTTCTTCTGGATTCCAGAAATGAGTTCTTCAGCCTGGGGGTGGGGGGAAGACAGACCTCTCTTCTCCAAAGCAGGAACCACCGCCTGATCTAAATCCCTGGCAAAATTCCTTTCTTTTGAGGCAACTAGGCTATAATAAAAATGGAATAGCTAATTCTGGTAGTTATATAAAATGAAACTTCAAAGGGGCAGCACCTGTGTCCCATTAGGGATGGGTTACACTGGCAGACTGAGGTAGAAAAACAAACAAACACTCCATCTGGTACCATCTGCTCCCAGGCCCAGTGCGACTGGTGCAGTCAGAATAACAAACCAGCTCTTGAAAATGGAGTCTTTGGATGCAATTACCAACGACAAGTTGCTTCTTGACTTGGCTGTGCTGAGATTAATATTTGGAGCCTGTTTAGGCTCTAATTGTGTTTGCCTAATCAAATTTTACAGCTCCCCTGTCTCCTTCAAGTGATGAGCTAAAAGAAACCAGGTTTTGCATCAAACCCCAGGCATTGCAGCTGCAGTTCTTCAGAATGGAAACCCCAAACCAATTCCTTATTTTGTGAACTGCCCCTTGTTCCCTGCTCACCCCACAAAAACTTTTTTTACCAGAGGAAAGGCCAGACCCAAGCATGGTAAGCCCTTGAAGTGCTGCCTCACAGCTTTATCTCTAGTGCTTCACAAATGATACATCTGCATGGTGCTTGTTTTGGGGAGGGCATATGCCTGGGCAGCCCCTCCAGCCTGTACAACCCATTCCAAGGGATCGGTCTGTACAGGTTGACTAACTGCAGGGGTAGCCAACATGTTGCCCTCTGCATGTTCTTGGGCTACAACACCCAGGGCTGGCCCAAGACATTTTGGCACCTGAGATGAACTGCATAATCCACTCCCATGACAGAGAAGAATGGGTGAATGAAGATCTACACCAGCAACAAGGGAGGAACAAAGATCTGCTACCCCTGTGGATTCTGCCACCTGAGACAGTTACCTCACCTTGCCTCATGGGTGGGCCAGCCCTGACAACACCCATCGGCCCCAGCCAGCGTAGCCAAAGGTCAGACACCATGGGAGATGCAGTTCAACACCATCTAGAAGGCACCACTTTGGTTACATCACCAAAGTTTAGGGTACTATCATGGTTTGTGTAGCCTTCATGGCAGACTTGAGAGCTTGGTATGTTCACAGTGTGGTGGGAGAGAGAATTACTTGTTCCCCTCCTGCAAACACTCCTTATGTTCCCTTGTGGACAACCCTGAAAATGAGGGTGGAGTGGCTGCTGTGAGGCCACATGCTAACCGAGAAAACTGAAGCCCAAAGGACTTGCACAAAGAGTTTATTTTATTTGAAATATAACCACCAGTCAGAGTAAGTGTGCAGCACCAGTGGTGTAGCATGAGGGGGCCATGGAGGCGGTTGCCCCGGGCATAAAATTTCAACTCTCAGTGCTGCCTCAATACAGCTGTGCACTTCCATTGCTGAGCTCCAATGAAAACAGCTTCTCCATGTGAACCAGGAAGTGACCTCTCCAGACAAAGGAATGACTCTTTTCTTATCTCTGCGGCTGCAATCTCCTGGGTGACACGGACGCCCTAGGCAGTTGAATGTGCATGTGTACTCTATCCATTAGTCTTCTACCCACCTACCCACTCTGTGCAGGCCCGGGCACTGGCAATCCATCCTACGCCACTGTGCAACACACCCAAGTTCATATACATCTTGTGCATAACATATATGGTGATGCCTACATGCAAACAAATGCATGCTCTTTCACTCCTGAAGCACAACTATAGTGGTGTACCACTGAACAAAAACAGCTCAGTCCTTTGCATGTTGACTCAGAAGTAAGTCATAATGGAACCTGACTTGAATAAGTGCATGCAGACAGATATTTGCTTTGCTTGGTAGGCTTGCCAGTTGCCTTTGGATCTATGGATCGAAATATAAACATTCATAGATCTCAAGTTCCACCCTACCGGTAATACTGGACAATATATTCCTCAGATACAGGGACTGAGATGGAATCTAACAGCATCTTGCTGGCTGCCAAGAGGCTAATCTTGCCAAAATGGAAGGCCTGAGTTGGACCAGACATAGATCACCTCTTGAACCTTGTAGCAAATGAAAAAAGTGATATAATATGAAGAGAAAGTCTGATAAGCCTGAAGGCATCTGATAGGGTTTCCTTGACATTCTTTGGTGATTGAGTGTGTGTGTAATTTCTGATTACCTGAGGAAACTGATGGAGAATCTCAGAAAATCCCACCCTTTTCGTCGTCCCCCCGTCTTTATTTCACTTCGCTCTTGTTTACCTATTTGTTAATTTAGTTAAGGGTGCCTTTGTGCAATTTGGGTATGGGGAGGTCTGGGAGACTGGAAAGACTCTGAAAGGGAGCCCTCAGCTTTATGAGAAAGGATTGGATGAATTAGGAAAGAGAAAGACTGGATATATGATCAACCACATATTTTTATTTCAAAGAGGCATTTAATTTACTTATTTTATCTATTTGTTACATTTATATACACTTTTTTTCCTCCAAGGAGCTCAAGGTGGTGTACATACATGGTTCTCCCCCTCCCTGTTTCATCCTCACAGCAACCTTGTGAGGTAGGCTAGATTGAGAGATGGTTTATGGTCCAAGCTCACTCAGTGATCTTCCTGGCTGAGTGGGGATTCGAACCCTGGTCTCCCAGTTCATAGTCCAACACTTTAACCATTATGGCACACTGGCTCTTAATTAACAAATGAAAAAGATGCAAATTCTGTAAAGTTAAACACAGGTTTGAAAATGCAATCAGGCACAAAGTGCATTATAGATTTCAGTGCGAATATAATCCAGAAACACAGGTAACTTTATCTATAGAATGTGGGATGTAACTTTGTTCATGTACGTAGATATGGAGTATTACGCAGGTCACTGTCAGCATGCAGAAATATACATCCAACCATACAGTTGTATGCATAGACAGACAAGATAATGTGGCATGATTGCAATGCACATATGAGGTGTACTGTGTCTCTGCAGAAGCACACGTACACAGTGCAATCTATCTCTTTATCATGTCCTGGGACTTTGAGGCCAAGTTTTCAGAAGGAGCCGAACATATTTTTTTGGCAGACAGACGGCTTCATTGTAACGTTTCATCCTGACAAGCAGTTTCCCATCACCCTCAGCAAAAGGTAAAGAACTCTGCCACAATTGGTAATTACGATCAAAGACCCTACGAAACAGAGCTGGTTTGATCACCGGCTTAAATTGCCTGGTTTATGTTTTCTCTTGTCGCCTTGGGCAGTGAGATCTATCAAGTATCGCTCTCAAAGATGGAAAAGTTCTCAGATCCACTGTTGAAAAATATACTCAACATGCTGCTTGTGGGCTTGCAATAGGACTCCAGCCTCATTTCCTTAGAGATCACAAGCAGGTGATAGGTCGTGTGATGGCTGCAACAACCATTCATGTCATCTTCTCTGTTTCAGAAAAGGCCTCTGTAATGAGCCTCAAGGCACCCACTCCTCTTTGTGAATGTCATTTCCCTGTTTTGTGCCTTAATTTTCCCTTCTGAGAAATGGGTGTTATATGAGTAACCCTCCCTCCATAAAGAGCATTAGGGACCATAATGGATGCCATTGTGACACTACAGACCTCCGTGGGAAGGGCTAGATACAGTTCAGTGGCAGAGCATCTGTGTCGCATGTGGACAGTAGGTCCCATTTTTCATCAGAATCATGGTTGGGGATTGAAGGGTTAAATGCTTCTCCTCACATGCTGCAGCCCCAATGAACATCTTCTCACCCCCCCCCCCCACGCACACCTGCTATCCAGTTATTTAAAAATCCTAATGTGGTTTCTAATGAGCCATTTAACATCATGTCTAGTTTGATCCTTAGACTTCCCTTGCCTGTTCCCCTGGTTTTTCTGCCTTCCTCTATCACCAGACCCTACAACCTTTGTCTTCTTCCATGAGATTCCTAAGCAGCAGAAGCAAGGAAGATCTAGCAAAAATGCTGTCTTTTGCCAAGTACAGCCACCTAGGTATTACTTCATGGTAAACCAACAAAATAACTTCTATGGAATGAATGATCTGAATACTAACAAATATATATGCTGTACACTTCGATGGTGTACCTTGGATGTTTCTTTCCTGCCTTGTACTTGCGATAAAGGCCTGGAACTCAGAGCTTCATGAGCACAGGCAATTAACACTGCTATAATTAAATACTGCTGGGACTTTGGTTGCTTCCAGCCTGGGGCTTAATGTCACAAACAGGTCATTTATATACTGTAAAACTAGCAACAGAATGGTGAGGTTGTTTTAAAAAAAAGAGGGGGGTTCCATGGGGAGGATAAATCTGGATGAGGAAAAATGTGGACTAACATTTTGAGGCTGACCATGGAATCATAGATTGTAGAGCTGGAAGGGACACTGAGGGTCATCTAGGAATCTCAACTAAAGCATCCATGACAGATGGTCATCCAACCTCTGTTTAAATGATGCCATGTGGAGACTATAAAAAGCTTGCATGTATGAGGAACATCAGTCCCCCAATAAACATTCAACTGGAAGCATCCTTAATCTGAGCCATGGACCATCAAGCTGTTTTTGCAGCCTAGGGTTGGTCCCAGAACAAATGGCAGCACCTCTGAACATGTTCAGAGTAACTTTGCTTCCCTGTTGAGCAATCCCAGATCTGAAAGTAAGAGTTAGAGTTCCTAAATCAGACAGGCTTTAGCCACTTGCCTCTTTTTAAAAAAAAAATAACAATGGAACCCTGCCAAGTGTTCCCTGCAACTTGACCTTAAATATGTTTACTGTTAAGTTTGGCTGAATTTGCTGGGATGCACTTCCGTGTCAAGTGTGTGTGGCGTCACAGCAAGCTGCTGTGTAAACCTGGATCACAGCAGTCACTTTAACTAGGTGGGAGCCATAAACGACTATACTTGTTCTTCTTTTTGCATATATGAGAGTAGCGATGGTATTCTCGGTACTGTATTCATCTGTTTGAGGGTCGTAGCCCACATGAATCACAAACTCTTGAATGTGAGACAAAGAAATGCTGTCAAAGGCCATTAAGATGCAGGAGAATTGTCTGAAAATTACACACAGACCTGAGGCTTCTGGTTTTCCTGTTTGTCTCAGAGCTCTGGTGCCCTCTGCTGTCCATATTATCTGTGATTCATAAAGGAAAGGTGCTAGAAGTACTTCAAATCTTTATATAGATCAGGAAAGGAGAACTTTGGGCTCATCCACACTTCATTTTATCCCACTGCTTTCCCCCAGGGAAAACCACTCTTTAGCACCCAATCGGAACAAATGGCAATTTTGATTTGCTCTGGATTGATGTTCGCTCCAATTTAGCACTAAAGAGCAAATTTTCACTGGGAAGAGAGTGAGGCAAGGGGAAAACCAGCCATGGGAATTGTGCAGACCTTGCTGATCAGCCAGTGGTCCCTTGTCTGCTGAGCAGATCAATGGTCAGTAAGAAAAACAAGATTGCCATTTGTTTCAGCGGTCAAAGGCTCTTTGCCTGAAATGGTAGGCAGAAATCAACCAGTGCAGTTTCTTTCTATCACTGCAAGTATCACCTGTTGAATTATGCCTGTCACAGAGCTGCTAAGGCACAGAGCCTCTGTGCATAACGAATGTGGTAACCTTGGATGCAAGTGGATTATAACTCTTTGCAGACGTCCGTTATGTTTTCCTGGTTAGGTTCAGCAATGAACATGCATGGAGTGTTTTGATTTAATTTCATAATCTCTCTGTACCTATCTCTTCCTGCCCACTTTAACCAAGTCAGGTGGGAGATCAGTGAAAACTAAAGCCCCCCCACCCCTATGTATATAAAAGGGATGCCCTGAAGTACTAACAGCAAATCTGTTCTCCTAATATTATTATTATTCGTTGCAGTTGCTAGTTACCCAATACCAGACAGTCTCTCAGTGACTCACAGCACTTTAAAAACATACATATTTTAAAAACAAAAACATAACACAACTTTATAACAGAACTAAACATTATCAAAATCAAAGTCTTCAATTAAGGCATTGCAATCAGAACAGCATATGCCCCAGAGAAAAGGACGGTTTTAATTTGGTGTTGAAAAAATATTAGAAGCAATGGGACAGAAGAATATCCTTTTTAATATGACCATTACAATAAAAAAGAAGAACTCTTGTTTGGTATCTGGGAGGCAAGAAAGTATGCAGACAGCAAATCCCAGTGGATTTATTCAGTGCCACTAAAGAGAATGGCCTGGCTGGTCTTGTCCTTCACAAATTCTGCTTTGTTATCTCACTTTATCTAATCTTCCTCCTCAACTCAGTTGTGCTGTGGTGTTTCTTGGAGATTTCAAACACTTCTAAACTTCCAAGTAAGATCTTAGAATCCCTCGGTGGAAAAATACTAGACAGAATTTCAGAGGAAAGCAAATCCTCTTTGTGAAAATATTTGCAAATGTGTACCCTAACAGTTCCTCTGGCTGGGTTGCATGCTGGCTCTGTTTTTGTTAATGGTTTATTGAAAATATATAACAACTAATCTCTCCCTATTGAATTTAACAAGCAAAAAACAGGCACAACTCTAAGGGGCAGCAAGTATGCCCAGTTTTCTTAAAGGATTAGATCTTGGCTCTCCCATATCCACATCTAACAGTACCCTCTACTTTGAGAAGCTACCAAATTGACTTGTCTTCAGTTTCAATCAGTGCCAACTGCAGACTTTACAGGTAGCAAAGAAGACTAGACCCAGCTTTTCTAGAACTGTATCAGGTAGCCAGAGGGGCAAGAGGTAACCTAAGAACAGAGGAAGAGCCTTCTGGATCACTGAGTTCAGCATCTTGGTCTTCTTGCATTAGCCAACCAGATGCCTTTGGGAAGCCCACAAGCAGAATCTGAACACAAGAGCATTCTTCCATTTTGCAGTTTCCAACAACTGGTATTCAGGAACATCTTGTCTCCAACACACAAGTCAGACATAGTCATCAGGGGTAGTAGTCATTGATTGCCTTGTCCTCTAAGAATTGGTCTAATCCTCTTTTAAATTTGTGTTATCCTCATGCTTTTTGCAAGCCACTTTGAGGGTGTTTTGTTTTGTTTTGTTTTGTTTACAACTAAGCGGTGTATGAATTTTATGAAATAAATAAATAAAAACAACCCTATTTTAAAGCTGTCTAAGTTTATGGCCATCACTGCCTCATGTGGCAGTGAGTTCCATAGTTTAACTATGTTCTGTGTGAAGAAGTACTTTCGTTCATCCGTCCTGAATTTTCTGATATTCAGCTTCGTTGGATGTGCGTGAGTTCCAGTGTTATGAGAGAGGGAGAAAAATGTTTCTTAACCGACTTTCTTCATACCATGCCTAATTGTACATACATCTATCATATTGCCTCTTACTTGTCTTTTCTCTAAACTAAAAATCCTTAAGTGATGTAACTTTTCCTCATAGGGAGTTGCCCCATTCCCTGGCTCATTTGGGTTTCCCTTTTGTAAGCTTTTTCGAAAATATACACTCTCCTTTTTAACCCAACTGGGTGCCATGCAGATCTGAGGTCAAGTTGGTACTGGGAGCAAAGAGAACTGATGCCACTCTGGGTATTTAGTATTCAACTGGGAGGTCTTTGAAGAGGAGGTGGAAACCATGTGACATCTCCCCCCCCTTCCTTCATAATATACAGACAGAAAAAGTATGTTAAATCTCTCCTCTTTTCCAGATATGGAACTGAGGTTGTGCGGGCGTGATTTGTCAAAGGCCAACCACAAAGTTTAGTGCCATCTGAACCCCAAATCCAGTGGTCTGTCTGCTAGACCACACAGCCCCTCAGCCCTGGCCCTCCATATAAATTGACCCTGTCAGATTTATAGAGGTAGGATCAAAGAGTATGTTTTTACTCTGAAGTTAGCAGGGACCAGGTATGCTACTACTTAGCACAGGTCACAGAAAATCTCCTACTAAAGAAAGATACAACTGTTACACAACTCTCAAAAACAACATTGTGGAGGTAATTCCAGGGTCACTCATGTCAGTGACATCAAGGCACTGAAGCTGATCTGACTGTACCAGTATCATTGGTTGGTGATATACCCCAAGAGAATGCTTCATACTGGGATGAAGTCTTTGCATGAGACCTCTCCTAAGCACCTACAGCTCCCTTCTTCTCTGCTAACAGCTCTCTGCAGAATGATACTTCTTTTCCGTTGCTGTCAGTACTTTTTGTTCTGCTACAAAATTACAGTTGGAGTATTCATCCTACAAGAAAAAAATAGCATTTCCCAGCACTGCTCTACCATGCTGGACAGTGTTGTTGGTCATGCAATTGTTAAAAGGTGTCAGAACCCTGCCAGTGGGGGGAGGGGGGATGTGGAAACCTCAGAATGGAAGAATAGCCAGGAGGAATATCCACTGGTTTCAGGAAAGTTACTCTTATCAGTTCCCCATCTGCAAACATGGCAGCATTAAGGACCTACTGAACAGGACCTACTGCAAAGATGGATGCTTAAGCTCTCCAGCACTTTGTACACAAGCAGACCCATACAACACTTAATGCTACTTTGTTTGTAAATTGGTATCAATGCCAGAGAGAGACCTGCCATCAATTTGGAGGGTGATATTCTCGAGAAAGCTCTACTAGTGTGAATGTTTTTCCATATTCCCAATTATGGATGGTGTTTTTAAAAAGGGGGTGGGGTGGGATTGTTATGAAAACTTCCCGCGGGGGCAAGTTGAGAGACTGTCCCCCAAGGCGGACGAAGCTTCTGTGCCCTCTGGCTTCTGGAGTCCAGGGGCACAATGTAATATGCGGTTGCTCCCAGCTTGAAAACAACACACACAAGCCTTTTGGCTAAAACCTACTTTATTGTAGATAAAGAGCAGAATTTCTCTGCGTAGCCAGCTCGTAATTTCAGAGCTGTCTATTAAAGCGTCTTGCATCTCCGATGCAAAACAGAAAGTAAAGAATACAACAGTAAATTACAATGACATCACTTGTGTGGGAGCTGGTATAGCTGCCGTGATTCCCACACGTGAAACATGACTCTTAAGTCAGGTGCCTCGCTTCTTGCAGCTCGGCTTGTACTGATATCACAACATCCTCCCCCGATATTAGACAATGTAAGAGCGGCAAAAGTTAAGGCATTATTAAGAGAAGTAAACAAACAGTTATCACATAGTATGAATCTGTTGTCTTTGTTCCATCCTTGGAACTCTCTGAGACTGGATCTACCAGTTGGAGCCTTTGATAACCAACTCTCCAGGGGACCAGAGCATTTGCTCTGTGTGTGTTGGAAGAAACAGTGTTGAACTTTGCAACCTGTTGTGGAGGCTCTTTCACATCTGTGAAGTGAGCCTGAGTGTCTCTGTCTTGAGTGCAAACTACAGCTACATTTGCAACAGCTGAGATTGCAAACTCTTTGGAGTAGCGTTTGGGTGCCTGACCCTTTGTTACTCTCTCAGATCTACGCACAAGATGTAGATCTTCTTTGCTGAGTTTCTCCTGAACAGGACTTTTTGGAGAAACTTTACCAATTGTAAACAGTGGCTCTAAAGATCCTAGCACATCATCTTGTTCTGATGGCCTGGAACTAGCATGTGTTCTCTCAATGACAGTTTCGCCTGTGTCGGAACTAGCCGTGGTTGAGCTTGCACTGCTACTGCTGGTGTCAGTATCCTCATATGTATTGACATCAATGGGAAAGCTTTGGAGAATCTGTGTCTCCGGCTTTACAGTAGGTTCTACCTCCTGAGTAAGAATTACTGTGTTGGAGGAAGGCAATAGAATTCTGTATTGACCTTTCTCATAGCCCATAAAAATGCCTTGGATGGTTGCACCTTCAAGTGATTCCACCCACATCTGAGAACCAAAAACCTTAAGATGCTTAACAGAAGGCTTTCTGTTAAACAGTATCTCATAAGGTGAGCATTCCATTCCTTTTGGAACACTCCTGACCCAAGCATATGTGAAGGCAGATAGGCTTTCAGCCCAATTCTGTTCAGACAGCTTTGCACTTAGCAATTGCGCCTGCATACCCTCACGTAGTATTGTGTTAATTTTAACACATAAATCTTTGTTCCACGATGATTGGCTGACGGCAACTTTGTGCCGAATACAATGTTGACTTAGGAACTCTTGGAACTCCTGTGAATCAAACACTGGTAATTGATTAGTATACAAACATTCAATTTTGCTATCATGCATGAAATCTATCTTAGCACAAAATTCAGTGAACTTGGCCAAGACTTGCTGCGGACTTTTCATAGTGTAAATCCAAGAGAATTTAGAGAAATGATCAGACAGCAATAAATAACAGGTAGCTCCGCCTCTGGATTTTGGCAAAAGTCCAATTACATCAGCAGAAACCTGCTGGAAACATTTTTTGACCTTTTCTCTGCGTGGCTGTTTGGTAGTCTCCTTGGACTTAGCAGCACCTGCAAAATAAGAATCAACAACATCAAAACAACAGTCAGTGGAATCAAAAGACAGTAAGAATAGTCCATCTTTGTTCTTCTGCGCTGTAAAGATATCTACTCCATCCTTGGAAATTGTGCACAGTTCTTTGCGTAGTCTAAGCTCGCATCCCTTCTCGGTAAGCTGCGATGCACTTAGAAGGTTGTAGGCAATTTCTGGCACGTATAGCACATTGCTGATAGATAGCTGGAGACTCTGAAGAAAAACAGTTCCAACTCCAGTCGATTTCAGGTGTGTTCCACTCACCTGCGACATGGTGGAGTCCAGCTTCTTAAAAGTCTTAAACAAACGTTTGTTTGCGGTCATGTGGTGCGAACAAGCTGAGTCTATAACCCACGCTAAGTCTGTATGCTGCTCCTGCACGCCTTGTGTAAGCAATGCAACTGTGCGCCCTTTGTAGACATTGGCTTGCGCCTGCTTGTTGGTTAGATCCTTTCTTGAGCTTTCTGCAGGTCTGGAAACTGTGTCCTCTAAGACCACAATTTGTGCAGCGTATGACTTTAAGAGCTTGCACATGCTCAGTTGGACCACTAGGTGGGGTAGAGGACGCTTCACTTCCCCTTCCATTAGCCTCATTTTGAGCAGCACAACGATCTTGCTCATTTAGCAAAGTTGAGAAGACTCTGGCAACGGTTAAGTTTTGAGCATCCAGGGCACCTAGCTGCGATGCAATAGCACTATAACCGGCATGGAGGCTATTCAAAACCATGAAACAAAACACATCTTCGTTTAATTGCACGTTGCGTTGTGCAAGTTCACTTCTTAATTCTTTCATATGATTAAGATGCGAACACAAATTGTCTCCCTCCTTTAGCCTTAGGTTGGTGAGACGTTGGAAATGCAGCATGGAACTTCCTGCCGCAATCCTCAAATGTTCATGTTGCAAAACAATCCAATAGTCATTTGCGTGAACCAAATCCCTGACGTGTATTAACTGAGATTGGTCAAGATGCAAAACAATGGTTGCCTTCGCCTGATTATCCCTGTTTAGCCATCGACCACCAGGGAGCAGTGGAGGGGCATTAGTGACAACATCAAGCAAATTCTGCCTGGTCAGGACAGCTTCCATTTTAATACGCCATGTCTGATAATTTTCATTAGTGAGCAATGGACACAGGGAGCTGTTCTGCTTCTGATCCTTTGCCATTGTGGCGAAAAAGCAGGCTTTTTTACTCTCTGACTTCAGAAAGCAATTAAGCAAACAAAGCTAGCCTTATGATAAAAAAATGCAGTTAACTTAATAAAGAGTTAATATTTAAGACTAATAATATGAGCCAGTGTGGTGTAGTGGTTAAGAGCGGTAGACTCGTAATCTGGGGAACCGGGTTCGCGTCTCCGCTCCTCCACATGCAGCTGCTGGGTGACCTTGGGCTAGTCACACTTCTCTGAAGTCTCTCAGCCCCACTCACCTCACAGAGTGTTTGTTGTGGGGGAGGAAGGGAAAGGAGAATGTTAGCCGCTTTGAGACTTCTTCGGGTAGTGAAAAGTGGGTTATCAAATCCAAACTCTTCTTCTTCTCTTCTATGTATTGGTGGTTGACTTAAACTATGAAGCACACTGTCCATGGCTGAACTTACAGATATGTAAAATATAGGTAAGGAAGAAAGTGGAGTAAGCATACTAGATCTTCGAATTAGAATTAGACAATACTGTAGTACAAAATAGAATGAGAAAGTACCTGCACTTTTAAGTAAGCTGCCCTTTCTGCACCCCCCTGGCTAGCCCATGTTTCCAGAGTCAGCTGCTGTGGACACCCAGAGTACTACAGCGTAAACAACAACACTGCATTCCACAAAGAGCATACTGAGCTGGTGGCCTTATTTATTTTTGCAGTAGATAGCTTTGTATTGGGGGGGGCTGCTGCGAGATAAACAGCAGCATTCTTTAGCAAGCTGGGGGGGCAGGATAGGTAGTTTGCTCACCTCCTCTCCTAATGCATTGTTCTTTATAAAAACATATCACGGCAATTCCTTACAGACCTTGATTTGTGCCCCCCCCCACCTCCCCGTCCCAAGCTCTTTAAAGTTTGAACACAACTTTTGATCGCGTTGCCAATTTGCTGCCAGTGGCTGACAGTTCATATAAGTTTATTGGGGGAAACATTTTGACACATTCCTTAATCCAGCAACATTCCTGTGGTTTGCAGCCTCTGATCTTTCCTCTCTTTTGTCTCATTTTTTCAGTCTTTCCTTTCATTCTCTAATTTCCAGGCAACCCCCCCCCCCCTCTGGTGCCCACCCACCTTGCTTGCTGAGCTCATGTCTACAAGTTGCTCAAGCACCTGGCCTTTGGCCATGTCATCCTGAACCTTCCTTGCTCCTTCCCTGGGTGCTCTCCGAGGATTCCTGCTGTTGCATTTAACAGCTGTAGGACTAGCAGAAATTCAGCCGATGATGCTTCACTTTTGTCAGCATCCACAAAGATGAGGTAGCAGGAGGAACTCAGCTGCTGGGTTTTTGCTGGACAAACCGCTGTTATAAGGCACTGGGATCCTGCTGGGTGGGAAAAAGGGGATGATTTTATTGGATGTCCCAGGTTATTCCTTTATTTTCTATTTGGTTGATTTCCTTCCCATTCAGGGCTGTGTTCATACTCAACCTTCTTTTGTCCCCAGAAGACTTCAGTAAGGTAGGTTAGTTTGAGATATTATTTGTTTATTGAAACAACTCATGTACTACTTTAACTACAGTAGTCAAGCAGTTTACAAATGTACAATACCAAAAATTTAAAACCAGTTAAAACTATAATTGAAATGCTGCTGGAACAAGAAAGCATTCAACAGGCACTGAAAGTTCGGTGGGGAGGGGAGATGTCTGACGTCAAGTGGAAATTGAACCCACAGTATAAATGCACAGCTCTTGGTAGATACGAGTCCTGCCTCCACAAACAGCAGTTCCCCAGAAGACCTCAGTGAGTGAGTAGGCAGGGATATAAGGGATTAAGCAGTTCTTGAGGCAGAGACTGGTCCAGACTCAAAGGGTGGCATTCAACTATGTTTTACTTGGAGTATATCCATTGAAATGAATGCCCCTAAATTAGTTGTTTATTGATTTCAAAGGGTGTACTCTGAGAAAACTTAGTTTAACAGTACCCCAAGGTCACACACAATGAGCTTCATAACTGAGCAGGGATTTGAATCTGGGTGGGGGCTCCCCCGCCGGTCCAGCTCTCTAACCACTACACCACACTTTATGTTGCCTATCTTGGGAGAAACACACCTTCTGGTCACACTGTAACAGTGTCAAGATGCAAATTCTTGCTGCTAGGGCTCGTACCTTTTTTTTTTTTTAAAGGAAAACAGAACAGTTACTCCAGCTGCCCAACAGCAGATGAGCAGGCAAACCAATTTCTGACATAGCTAGAGTGAGGAGAAAAGCTTCCCCTACTGATTTCTGGCAGTTGTACACTTAAAAAGCCATATACATTTAAAAGAGTTGATCCGTTTTAAAGATCTGCTGTTTTACTCAGGCAAATCTACTTGTACCGTAAAGGTGACCATTCCCTGAGATTTATCCATGTATAATGTGCTTGATTTATATTTGCTATTATACTCATATATTGTTGCTCGTATTTTTCATAAGCTGAAATAAATTCCCTGCTCTTCTGTAAAATAAATCTTTCTGAACAGATTTTTGTCTCTTGGGCCCTCTTGGGTCACAACTGTTCTGCCCGCTGTGTAAATTAAGAACTTGGTTTTCATATTCTGCTTCATTTTGTTTTAATCATTTTATTGAAAGCCATCTTTATAACTTGACTCAGTGGCTCTATCAATACATAATTTCCATATAATAAATATTCCAATAATGCAGTACTGTAAATGGGACACTTGTACCAAAGCAACGGCACACATACATCTCTTAAACTAGATTCATCTTGGCAGATGCATTGCCATTCATGCTGGGGTTTGGACAAAGGAACCGGGCAGCACAAAGAAAGCCAGACACAGCCCACACACATTGAAGATTAGTGTGGGCTACAGGGCTGCTGGATTATATATATTTTTTAAATGAGGAATTAACTGTTGTGTCTTTTTTTCCATCCCAGCAACCCTAGGTGTAACCCGAAACCAACATAGCACCTAATCTATTAAGTCTGCTACTTCTTCCCACACTCCTTCTTAAGACTGATACCAGTACAGACTTTATTACTTTAACACCCACAACTTTTTCCTCCCTCCCACCCCTGCCCTTCCCCATTCTCTTAACCTGATGAAGAGCTCTGGAGAACTGAAAAGCTTCTTCGCTATTTGGTGACAATTTATGGGTGTAATAAAGGCACTGACCAAATGTGGATTCTTGATTCCCCCCCCCTCTTATGCATAGCAGAGGGAACTTCTCCTCTTCAAAGAGGTGCAATTTGCACCTTTGCAGCACAGTGCCAACTGACACCAGTTCTCCCTAGTTTTCAACACATCTGATGGCTTCACCACATTCCTGCCTCTTCTGAGTGAATACACTACCGAGATCTCTGCTGAAGCACACAGCAGTGTAAAAGACTAGCACTAGGCCGGGAGAAAATGGAGGGCAGAAGGAGAAAGGGATAGTGTCCTTCAAACCCAGCACAGAATTGCAGCTGCAAAGCTCTCCACAAGACAGCAGGAATAGTAGCAAATGGAAGGTTGCAAAGTGACATCCTGCTCTGCTGCCAGACTTGCCACCTTTATGTTTTGGCTGCCGCATCCTTAAAGAGACGTAAATCACAGCCATCCGTTTAACAGGTGAAGATTTTTTCTTGGCTTGAAAATGCCATAGCAAGAAGAATATTCAGTTCTGCCTCTCTGCATGGAAGAGTCCTACTCCAGTTCTGCCCAACACAAATACACTGTCTGTTCACACTTGATTCATTTCTGCGAATGTTCACATCAGATAGGCAGTGGTTTTTTGTGGGGGGGGGGGTTTACCTCCCCCATAGTCAATGTCATTTGTGCGTGCTCACTGGTCGAAGTGTTGGCTTATGCAAAGGTGTTCATGCCCTCCCAGGAAACATGTATGCCACCTTGAGGAAATTTAATAAATTAATAAACATCCTAATGAAGAGTTCTGGGAAGCATTTTGTGACCTGTTTAATTGTCCACTGTACAGCTGCAAGGGAGGAGGGATGGAAAGAAAACAAGAACAGTTAGAGACCACAAACCTTTCCCCTGCAGCACAGAACCAAGTGGGTCAGCAGGCAACCAAAGCAAACAACCCATGGTCCAGTTTACTTCGACTACAACTCTAACCCCACTTAGCCTGGAGTAAAAGGTAAGGTAAAGGACCCCTGGATGGTTAAGTCCAGTCAAAGGCGACTATGGGGTGCAGCGCTCATCTTGCTTTTCAGGCTGAGGGAGCCATTGTTACTGGCGCATGGAGGACCATCTGTGATGAGTGCCAGAGCACATGGAAACGCCATTTACCTTCCCGCTGCAGTGGTATCTCTATCTACTTACAATGGTGTGCTTTCGAACTGCTAGGTTGGCAGAAGCTGGGACAAAGCAATGGGAGCTCACCCCTTCACGCAGATTCAAACTTACTGAACTCAGTGGGATTTCCTTCTGAGAAGACAAGGTTAGAGTCACACTGTTAGATGCTAAGGAGCTGTACTGCTGCATTGCTTAAGTGTCCAAGGGAGGATGGAGGAGGGGGGAAAACCCAGAAGAAGTTGGCTCCACCTATCGTTAGCTGCCCTGGTGTCCCATCAGGACCAGTAGTGACCAGCTGCCACAAACAGCTTCATCTGTTTGACATTTGCCTGCAAAGCTTCTCTCGCTACTTCAGCCTTCTGAGTGAAGTTATATAGCTATGCAACAGCAAAAGAGCTTTGCCCTGTATTGAACCCAACAACAACAGTAGCAGCAAGTGAAGAGCTGAGTCACAGATACTTGATGAACTGTTGGTGCAATTTAAGTTGCTGTCAGCTCTCTCAGCAATGTATTAATTACATCTCCCACACATTGATTAATAAACAGTTCGTCTTGAGTCAGCCTTGGATAGGAAAAGTGTGGAAACGCCTGGAATATTTCCTGGGCATAAACAGAGAATGATTAGAGAGTAGATACACTTGGTTTCCCTAATAAATGTGATGAGGGAATATTACCCTTTCCAAGGAAGGAGATTCTGTAGAAGATCTGAATGAGGGAAAAACTGTATATCAGAGCACAGGTGAGCAGACTTTTCTCCCCGTGCTTCCTCAGGACTCAATGCATACCTGCAGCACTGGAAATCAGGCATTTTTGCACAATGCACACAAGCATTCTGTGATGGCATTGCATATGTCCTTCTACCCAAGAGGTGCAATTGGATTTCTCTGTCCTCTAGTTAGAATTCATCAAGCATCAGGATTGCTCTGCCAGAGGCATTTGCAGCTATTTATAACTTGCGGAGCTCATGCTTTGCCCTGCACATCTCAGTAAATAACATGGTGTGAACCTCTTTCGGATCAATCTACCTCTCTCATTGCAAGTCTTAATAAGAAAGCCACAGAGCCAGCCAAGCTCTTGAAGGGAAAGAGATAAATCTCTTGGGATTCAGTCTCATTAGAAGGCTGGGAAGGCTGTTCCTTGATGGACAGACCGGGAGAACTTTGGTACCCTGCTTTTTCTGGATAGGCCAAGAGGTGCTCCTAATGCAGGCGTTTGACTTCACCCCTGGAGGTCCACTCCACCCTAACAAGTTCTGCTCCTAGCAACACTTTACCACAAATCCCATCTGCAAATGCTGACAATTAATCGCACAATATAGACCAACAAAATGGGGAGGGAAATCCCCACAGAAAACCTGCAAATTAAACTCCAAATAAAACCAAACCAAATCACTACAAACAAAAACATCTTCCCTTCCCCAGACAGGTTTTCTTTCTTTTTCTATCTTAAAAATTACTGTGCTTTTTTTTATTTAAGTGGATGGATGTCCATTTAATTTAATATAATAAACATATACACAGTGGATTAAAAATGTAAGGGAGAGATAATGAGTGTGAGAGAAGGGCAAAAAAGGGGGGGAGTCTGATTCAGCATTCAATTTGTCTTTCAATCTGTCATTTGCATTTCAAAAAGAGAGGGGGGCTGGCTTTTCACCTAGCTTGGGGGGGGGGAATCCGCTGTGACTCTGGGTTGTTGGTTTTTGGAACTTCTTGAATACTTCTCTAATTTTTCAACAAGAGGAGAATCCAGCCTGCGTTCTTCTGCCTTGGCATTCCACCAGGAGACCTGGGTTTTCCTCTCCTGAATGTGGAGTGTGCAGCCCTGATGATGCTGACAGACCCTGCACTGATGCAAGTAAAGGAAGAATGGCGCCCTGGAGCTTCATGCCAGCAGACGGGTCCCATTGTAAAGGACTGCAGCTTGGTGCTAATGAGAAGAGTCACTGGCGCCAAGGTTGCGTCCTCCTGGGGACAAGGTCCTTTCAGGACAAAGGGAAGCATTTCATTATGTGCAGATAAATAGAAATGGATGAGAAGGGATGCTTTGCTGTTCTGGGGGGTGGGAAGGAAAATGACGAAACGAGTTTTGCTAAGCAGAACCATTATTTTTTAAAAACTAACAATGTCTTATCAGCCAAGGCAACACAGTATTAACACAGCAACATATTGCATCATATATGAAATAAAAATGGGCATGACAGAGGCAGGATTGCCAATGTTTTTTAAAAATGGAAATTTGATATCTTGGCTATTTTTTCTAGAAAAAGAGGTGACAGAACTCACCATGAACACCTCCTTTGTTCTCTTATAATGGCAATGCTGCCCACCTGAGAAGTGCCAGAACTGAGTTCCAGTGAGTTCTAGCTGGAAAAAAAAAAATCCCTGGCAGGGCCACACAGGAAATGGGTATAAGAACAATGCCTACTGCCACCATTTTGCTTTGTCAGTTGACTCCTCTAGAGCCTGTTGGAGTAGCTAGGAAGTTACCACAGGATAGGGACACTACAGTCTCAGCCCCTGCCAGCATAGCCAATAGTCAAGAATGATGGAAGTTGGAGTCCAACAACATCTGGCGAGCCATAGGTTCCCCACTCCTACTTTAACTGAAGATACTTTTGACTTTGGTTATGCAGAGCATGTGCCCTTTTGCTGAGCTACAGTGACCTTCCTCCATAGTTTTGAGTACTATGTGCAAGAAGTTACAGCCCGAGGATCACCATGTTATATGGAGGTAAGCCGGGCATTTTTTCAGCTGGAGCTCACCACTGGAAGTAAGCCTCCTTGATCATAGCCACATGGCCATTTTACATCAAGTTCAAGGCTGAGCTACTGTAGTCCAATTCCCTGTCTTCCTCAGTACTAAGCACCAGATGTTTTGCAAGAAGGTTTGTGACCACCAACTCTGTGTGAAATCGTCTCTATGTAGGTTTTTGTTTAATCCCCAAAATTATAGCAAGCAATTACTCTCAAACTATACAA
The DNA here is from genome assembly GCF_009819535.1 of Lacerta agilis. Lineage (NCBI taxonomy): Eukaryota > Metazoa > Chordata > Lepidosauria > Squamata > Lacertidae > Lacerta > Lacerta agilis. The sequence continues at coordinate 55,358,524 of NC_046317.1, forward strand.
TTGTAGCATTAAGCTATTCTAATTTTATATAGCCTTGCCATTCATGCAAATGTTAATTTTTTTTTAATATCTAAGGACATTCTTGAACTTAATCCAATACACATTCCAGCAGCTAATTAGAACTTGCGCAAAAAGGTACTCCCCTTTAACAGTGTTGAACTTCCCACGTTTCAGTTAAAATTAAAACAAAAAATATTCACGTTTGCAAAACTGTTAGCAAAACACCAGTAGGGTTGCCAAATTATGACTTCAAAAATTCTGGTACCTGGCAGGGATCAATCAATCAATCAATCAATCAATCAATGTTTATTATGGCAAACAACCAGCAGGGATGGAAACCTGAACATGTCAACGGGTGGAACCTATCGACACCAGTGGTAAGAGGGCTAATGGAAACAGCTTTCTCTTTTCTCCTTTGGGCTGTAGTATGTGAGGTGCAAAATTGTGCACAGAAGGGGATACAGTATAAGAAAACCCCTAAGGTATATGTCATCACATGTTTTCACTGGCGGAGGAAGAAGAGTGCGGGGGGAGCGCACCACCCCCAGCAGCGGGTTCCTGGTACGATGCCATCGCAGCTGTCTCCCCACCTGCGCCCCTGCAGATGGGGCCCACCACCACCAGGACGCATGCCACACCCCTGCGGGCAGCACGCCCCACCCTAGGACACGTACCATGCCTCTGCAGGCGGTGTGCCCCACTCCCAGAATGTGCGCCACGCCCCTTTGGGCAGTGCACCAGGCTCCCAGTTATGACTACATAATTGCATGAGCACTGTTCCAGAGTATTTTTCATTTTCATGTATATTATATCTATTCAAAAAAAGATTGGTTAATGAAGAAATTACATATCTTTCTACTAACAAGTGTTGATGAAGAATTCAATAAAACAGTAGTTGTTATCCGGAAACACTGTTCAGATTGGACATCAGAATTGGACATTAGCTGATTATACAAAGCTTCACAGCTTGTTCTCCGCCGGGCAAAGTCTGGCATCGTGATTCATTTAAGGAATTTCAGAGACTTCCAGAGACTTCAGTTTGTTAGTTTTGAATCATTCCATAAAGTTTTTCATATTGTATTTGTTTCTGATCATCGTGTTGCTTTTGATATTGCTGACTCACATTTTGCAACACAGGGGTTGGTTTGTTTACTCATGGTCCTATCATTCGGCAGAGTGAGGCATTCGCCTTAGGGGACAGGTGTTGAGGGGTGGGGTGCCACTAAGCTAGCCCGCTACACTCAGGTGCAGTAGAGGCTGCTGCCTCATTGCCAGCATTAAATTCAAATTCAAATACTAGCGTGGTTGGCTTTTATACATGGATTGCAAGGAGGTGCCATCTTGTTTTTTGCCCCAGGCAGCAAAGTGTCTTGAGCTGACTGGCCCTGCCTTAGTGTGTGGGCTCCATAGTTCCTCCAAACATGCACATTAGGTAAAAAGGCTGCTGCTAACTTTACTAAAAACAAACAAAAAAAACCTCTGGCATAACTCAAAGAATCATCTGGCTTTACTCAACTCCCCACCCTCCACCCTCTTATCACGAGTCTGTGATAAGTTGACCACTTTTTGAACCTCCCTCATCTGTTCTGTCTGTTCTGCCATGCACACATCAAGTTGATTTCAGGTTCAGCCTAGAGTCCCTCTTAAGCCACATTCACAACATATATTTAAAGCACTATGGTACCACTTTGAACAGTCATGGTTTCCCCCAAAGAATTCTAGAAGCTGTTGGGTGCTCTTAAGGGTGCTAAGAGTTGTTAGGAGACCATTCACCTCACAGAGCTACGATTCCCAGAGTTCCCTGTGAAAAGCAAACACTTTTTAAATCACTCTGGAAATCGTAGATCTGTGAGGGAAATAGGGGTCTCCTAATAACTTTTCAGCACCCTTAATAAAGTACAGTTCCCAGGATTCTTTGAAGGGAAGCCATGATTGTTTAAATTGGTATAAATGTAGTGTGAATGTAGCCATATTATCACAGATGTGTGAATTGGCCTTGTTATGAATACAGTGAATCTTTTCCTCATATCCACTTTCATAAGAACTGAAGAAGAATTCTGCTGAATCTGAATAAAGGCCTGTTCTGTCAAACATGCTGCTTCACATGTGGCCCACAAGAGGTCCCTGGAAAACTCATAATTGGCAATTGACGGCAATAGTCCTGTATTCAGTGGCATAGAGTCTGTGATGCCTAACAGCCAACAATCTCTCCAGACTCTTGGATTGTGATTCAGGGAGAACATTGTCTGGTCTGCATCTTTTCAAAACTCCTTCCTGAGAAAATGGATAATGAATGTTTCTTCCACCTTGGTGCCATCCAGGGTTATTCAATGTTTGTTCATTTGTGTTAACAAATGCATTTAAACTAACGTGCATTTAATTCACCCAGTGTCAAAATGCCATGGAAATGAGTCCACTGTGTCCCCAACTGGTAAGCTGTTGTTGACCTGGGAGAGGCAATCCACAGATCTTCCCAGGATATGTTTAGAGAAGGCATCTAATTAGTTTCACATACGACTTAGCAAATTAGAAGCCCAAGCACCCAGCACCAGCCCTAATCCACTGTCCTTTTGCAAACACTGCTGTTATTTCCTTCTTGCTACCTTGAATAATTAGTTGACATTTTCCTCCCCTTCCCTTTGATTCTGCTTGTGACCAGCACAGCTTAGAAACTCATCATCCCTCTTCTGATAAGCAAAAACTGTGTCTGCTCAGAACATACAGCACAGTCCTATGGAAATTTTCTTAGGAGGAAAATCCCACTGAGTTCTCAGACATAAAGTCCCACTGAGGACTAGGTACCAAGTAACTATGTTTAGGATTGCAGCCTTTGAGAAGAATTGTATTGGGCAAGGATGGAGAACCTGATGCCCTCCAGATGTTGTTGGATATAACTGCAATAATTCCTGACCATTTGCCATGCAGGCTGGGGCTGATGGAGTCAAACAACTGGAGGACCAAAAACCCCAGCAACTGGAGGCCCACAGATTCCCTGTCTCTGGTCCACAGACAAACCAAAGCTCATCTGAAACCGATGCTCATCCAAGTGGTGCTTTAAGGTGTGGTGTTGGCGATATCCTTTCATTCTGAGCACTCCTTTCATTCTCAGCACTTTAGAAAAGCTTAAAGCACATTAATGTGATATAGTTTTAAGTTCCTTTGGTTTCATTCAGAGAATTAACCAGATAGGATGTATCATTCGAGCCCAAAGTGGGCTGTAGGGAGATCAGGAACTGCATCTGTGGATGAATCGCAATAGAGTAGACCAACCACGGTTTCTGACTTCCAATTGTCTAAAGATCACAGCCACTAAAAAGCTTTCCTCCTAAATTAGGTTGCAGATGAATCATGGTTTTTGCTTGATAGGACTTGGTTCTAGTATGGTTCACAAATTCCTGGGCTGAGCATGTGCTCAGAGGAATACTGCTCCTCCTACTTTAGCACATGTTCACCTGCCTGAGCCACTATCTTGCACCTGGCTCAGGTTGGTGGAACTTGGGGTCCTAGGGGGAAAAAAGAAACAGGCCTGGGGGAAAAATGAAATGAGCAGCCGCAGCACGAAGGGGGGCCGGGTGGCGGTTTCGGGAGTCTCTGCCTGGCACCCCTTCGTGCGTCCTGCCCCTTGCCTCCATGTTGCAGTGAAAAAAGCCGCTGGAAGGGGGGGGGGCTATTTTCAGCGCTGCCGGGGCGCTCACACCCCCGCGCTGGCCGCCCCTGCGGCTCCACCCTGGCAGTGCCGAAAATAGCCTTAAAAAAGAAAGAAAGAAAGAAAGAAAGAAAGAAAGAAAGAAAGAAAGAAAGAAAGAAAGAAAGAAAGAAAAAGAAAGAAAAAGCCTGGGGGGGGGGCACTGCCCAAAGTGTCACCCCCAGCAGGGCGCTGCCTGGGGTGGCCCACCCCCCTTGCTACACCTCTGCCCACTCCTTTGAAGAACCTCAAGGATCAACTCCAGGTGTCCTGTCCTATACTTTTGAGACCCCTAAACCTAAAGGACTGGAGCATCCTTTTTCCATCCTGCTGCTACGAAGACATCTTTTCTGGTGTTTAAGGAGATGGCTCTCTGAAATCTCCAGTAGATTAAATGTCTGAGAGCATGTCACACCAGGTGTGAAAACAAAGGCCATGTCTGATGTCAGTTGATTTAAACCAAAGCAGAACAGGTGGGGAATTAATAATGAATAATGATGTTGCCAGTTGCAGAGCAAACCTCTTTTGCCCTTTATCCATCTGAGGTGTTGGGTGAAGATCAGACAGATATACCAGCTGCAGCAGCACACTGAGGTGATTTATTTTATTTTAGTTTTTGGTGGCAAAAACAAACAGACTGGGATACTTTCCCTCTTGCTCTGAATTGTTGTTCTGGAGATGGAAACTAGCAAAGCTAACTTCTGCTTCCACTGGCTGTTTCAGTGTCTCAGTTGTTTTGTTGGACTGACTGAGCTGGAAAACCCAATTAAAGCAGCTCTCATCAAGCTAACTGATGCTCATGGGGATTGGTATGTCAGAAAACTGGACCTATATATTTATAAAAGGGATACCAGGTCCTGTTTTCTCAGCCCACTGTCTACTTTCTCCTGTCATTCACCTTCTGGATTCCCAATTAGAGCATATGCTCCACAGAAGCAGTTAGAAATTAATGCTGCCACAGTGTGCCTCTCTAGGTAGTCATGAGGTCCAAGAGGACTAGCAACTTAGTGCTAGTTTACTGTGGTATATAATTATGCGATAACCATCCTTCTTGCAGCACAAGTCCACAAACATGGGATATTGAAAAACAACACAGCATTGATTGGGTAGGGATTATTATTGTTGTTGTTTGTTTGTTTATACCCCACCCATCTGGCTGCATTTCACCAGCCACTCTGGGTGGCTTCCAACAGAATATTAAAAACACAATAAAACATCAAATATTAAAAACTTCTCTAAACAGGGCTGCCTTCTAAAAGTCAGGTAGTTGTTTATTTACTTGACATCTGATGGGAGGGTGTTCCACGGGGGGGGGGGCGTGCCACTACTGAGAAGGCCGTCTGCCTGGATCCCTGTAACTTTGCTTCTCGCAGTGAGGGAACCGCCAGAAGGCCCTCAGAGCTGGACCTCAGTGTCCGGGCTGAATGATGGCGGTGGAGATGCTCCTTCAGGTATACTGGGCCGAGACTGTTTAGGGCTTTAAAGCTCAGCACCAACATTTTGAATTGTGCTCGGAAACATACTTGGAGCCAATGTAGGTCTTTCAAGACTGGTGTTATATGGTCTCGGCAGCCACTCCCAGTCACCAGCCTAGCTGCCGCATTCTGGATTAGTTGTAGTTTCTGGGTAACCTTCAAAGGTAGCCCCACATAGAGCACATTGCAGTAGTCTAAGTGGGATAGTGTAGTGGGACAGTGGGACAGTGTAGTGGAGGGAATGTGTAGAGAAGTCCAGCTCCAGGGTTTGTTTTTTTCCAGAGCTGGTGTGATATCATCAGCTGGAACATTGTGGAAGTTGATGGAATCTTCTTGCTCTGGTAACTGAATGAGGTGATAACGAGGCTTTCAGGTTTGTGACATCTGAAGAAGTATCTGAAGAAGTGTGCATGCACACGAAAGCTCATACCAAGAACAAACTCAGTTGGTCTCTAAGGTGCTACTGGAAAGAATTTCCTATTTTGTTTCGACTATGGCAGACCAACACGGCTACCCACCTGTAACAGGTTTGTGACAGTTTAGCATGGTGGAAGTCAGAGGCTGCGGAAGATCATCAAGCAGAGGCTGTATAATTCTTTCCTGTACTTCAATGGGGTTCGTGTATCACATTTAAATGGCAATGCTTCTTTGCAAGTTGGTGTGCATTTCTACATAAAAGGCTAAAGTTGGCTGAAGATCTTTTGTTATGGTTCAATGTATTTTACAAAGTGAACATGTGCAGCTGGAAGTAAGCACCACCGAGTTCAACCGAGTGTACTCATGTATAGGATTGCAATGGCTCATGAGGGGGAGCAGTATGTGCCAGTATACTTGTGCCAGTGTGGTGTAGTGGTTAGAGTGCTAGACTAGGACCTGGGAGACCAGGGTTCAAACCCCCGCTGGGCCATGAAGCTCACTGGGTTACCTTGGGCCAATCCCTGCCTCCTCAGCCTAACCTACCTCACAGGGTTGATTAAATGCTGCTGACAGCCTAGAGAGCTCAGTTGATTAGAGCAAGGTGCTGACAATGTCAAGTTTGCAGGTTTGATCCCCGTATGGGGTAGCTGCATATTCCTGACTTAGCCGCAGGGTCCCTTCCAACTCTACAGTTCTATGATTCTCATAATGATGGGTATTTTGCTAATAAATGACAATGAAACGGTTCCACCATGTATCACAGGAAAACTACATGGGAAGGCAATTCTAGCTTAGTCAAAGCTATCAAATCTCCAGGCGAAGACTGGATTCTGCATTCTGGAACTGGATTGAGTCCTACTGTCCATTTCTGATTAAGGGAGGCAGGAGGGGCTGCTAGTTATCCATCGTTGCTTGAATTGTAAATATCCTGAACTAAGCTTTCAGTTGTTGTTGGCGAGAAACTCCACAAGATGTCCTCAGAGCTTCACAAGAATGCCACCTTAGAGACACACTAGTTTCTTACAGCCCTGGATATTTTTAGCTACCAGTCTGAATTTGGGGCGGGCGGGGGGGGGGAGGAAACGAAAAATCTCCATTTGGGTTCTGGTTAGTTTATGTATTTGTTTCTTTAGCAGTTGTGAAGTTCAGGCTATAAAGCTGCAATAGAAATGAGGAGGCACTGATTTAGGGCTGGAGGGCCTGTGGCTCTTCAGATGTTGCTGGACTACAACTCCCATCATCCCTGACTGTTGGCCAAGTTGTCTGGGGCTGATGAGAGTTGGAGCTCAGCAACATCTTGGGAAGCAGGGCAAATGTGCCTGTTTTCCAGGGACAGCCCTGGATTTGCAGAAACCATCCCTGTTTCTGATTTGATCCTGGAATGTCCCACTTTTCCTTAGGATGTCCCTATTTTCTTTTTCTTTTTTTTAATTTTATCTCTTTATTGTTTAAAATCATAACTAATAACACATCATCAAACATTAACACACATGATTACATACATACATGATTACATTCATACATGAATACATACCTATATACATACATTACATTCATATCTTCGAACATCCTATAGAAACCCATTTATTCTTACCTATCTTGCACTACTTCATTCGATCTCTAAACTTCCAATTATCCTTCTTGTATTTCTTGTTTAATTTATAACATTACGTACAGTTTTTATTCTTTTTCTTTCCTCTTACTGTTTTCACATACTCTCCATTTGATTTTAAGGTTCAATCTTGGTCTGCCTTTAGGATTTCAGTTAAACCACTCTCTGCTAAGTACTCTTTAAATATCCTCCATTCCCTCCAGACTACCTGTTTCGTCTGTCCTCTTAATTTGCCCGTTATTTTGGTTAGTTGTAAATATTCAATCATTAGGTTTTGCCAATCGACTATAGATGGTATTTCCTTACTTTTCCAATTTCTGGCCACTAGCATTCTCGCGGTTGTGGTGCCATAGATACATAATATTCTCTTCTCTTTTTTAATCTCCTCTGGCAAAATACTTATCAGGAATATTTCTGGTCTTTTTTAAAATTAATTTTTGTCAATTTTTTCAGTTCTTCATAAATCAGGTTCCAGTAGTTGTTTATTTTTGGACACGCCCACCACATATGTTTGTAAGACCCGATTTCATTTCCGCACCTCCAACACAATGGGGATCCATTCTTGTACATTTTCGTTATTTTTTCTGGGGTGAGATGCCACCTATACATCATTTTCAGTATATGTTCTTTTAGATTGTAACAGGCTGTGAACTTTAAGTCCTCCCGCCACAATCTTTCCCATTGTTCCATTAGTATATTATACCCAAAGTCTTGCGCCCACCTCACCATTACAGATTTTACCTCCTCTTCTTTCAAATCCCATTCTAACAGTATATTATAGATCAACAAAATATGCTTCCCCTTGCTTTGGAGTACTTCTTTCTCAAATCTGGATTTTTCTTTTGCCAAACCATTTCTTTTATCTATTGTAAATCTTTGGTAAATTTGAAAGTATTGCAGCCAATCATTTAGGTGTTCCTTTATTTCTTCATATTTTTTCAGATGGAACTCATTCTCTTTTTCTTCTAATAACATTCGATAGGTGGCCCTTCCTCCCTCCATATTTGTTTTTTTGATTGTTATTACCTCTAAAGGTGATGTCCAGAGCGGGATTTTTGGCTCTAAAATTCCTTTATATTTTGTCCAGACTAAATATAGTGATTTCCGGATCAAATGATTCAGAAAGCCTTTGTGGACCTTCACCTTTTCATATAGAAGGTAGGAGTGCCAGCCATATCTGTTTTCAGCACCTTCCAAGTCCAATAACTCGTAATCTTTTAGTAGTATCCAATCCCTTATCCAATTTAGTGCTGCAGCCGCATGATATAGTTCTAGATTAGGCATGGCAAATCCTCCCCTTTCTTTCCTGTCAGTCAGTAACTCAAACTTTATTCTTGGTCTTTTTCCATTCCATACAAATTTCGCTAGATCTTTCTTCCATTCTTTAAAGACTTTCATACCCCCCAATATCAGTATTGCCTGAAATAGAAATAACATTTTGGGGAGGATGTTCATCTTAACCACCGATATTCTTCCCCATAGTGAAAGATTTAGTTTATTCCAGACCTCCATATTTGTCTTTATTTCTCTCCATGCTTTTTTGTAATTATCATCCACGAGATTGATACTTTTAGGTGTTATGTTTATTCCTAGATATTTGGCTTTATTTTTAATTTCCAATCCTGTTAATTGATGTAATTCTTCTTTCTCATATTTATCCAAATTTTTAGTCATCAGGGTGGTTTTTTGATAATTTATTTTTAGCCCCGCCACCTTACCATATTCCTTGATTATATCTAATGCTATCGGTATATTCTCTTTTGGATCTTGCGTCGTAATTATTAAATCATCGGCGAATGCCCTTACTTTATATATGTTCTTTCCCACTACAATTCCTTTTAGTTTTCTTTCTTTTCTGATGTTATTCAATAGGACCTCTAGTACTATTACAAAAAGCAAGGGTGAAAGAGGACACCCTTGCCTAGTTCCTTTAGTTATTTTGAAGCTGTCCGTTACGTTCCCATTTATTATTAACCTCGCTCTCTGTTGATTGTAGATTGCCTCTATAGCCCTCCTCATATTATCCTTTAGTCCATTTTTTTCTATTTGTCTTGTCATAAATTCCCAGGAGACATTGTCCCTATTTTCATTGGATAAACGTTGGAGGGCATGGAGTTATGTGACCCCCGAGCCAAGGAGTTAAGTAACTATACAACCTTTCAAAGACATCTGAAGGCAGCCTTGTATAGGGAAGTTTTTTTAAGGCTTAATGTTTTGTTATGTTTTTATATATGTTGGAAGATGTCCAGAGTGGCTGGGGCAACACAGTAAGATGTGGTTGGTACAAATAATAAAATTATTATTATTATGGAATAGGGTGTACCTATTTTCATTAGAGAAATGTTAGAGGATATGCAAATGTTCCCCATCCCTCTACTAAATTAGTAGCTTGTAATATAGAAATTCTAACTCCTCAAACTTACAGCAATATTTAGAGTCTTGCAAGCCTTGAGCCAGTTCCTTCAGACTTGGGAAAGTTTCTCTTTCCAGCCCAACTAATGCAAGTTGTTGTCCCATGACAGTTTTTTCAATCTCCTTGTTGAAGCCAAACCCATCACCTGCAGATTTCCTCTGCTACTGTCTAGAATTACTGCTCCATCTTGCTTCCTCGTTTTAATTTACCCTTGGGGGGTGGGGTGGGAAGTATTGCATAGTCTGTTGTATCTGAAAAGCCAAATAGGCAATGCTCCAGTGCCACTCACCTATAGCCAAAAGGTACATTATGGAACAGGAGGGAATCTCAGAGTAGTCTTTGGGTGGAGGGTCAGCTGAGTAACTATACAAAGCACAGCTAATGAGTAGCTGAAGAGCTGAAACAATGCCATATTTGCACTGCTCACTCAATACCTGTTCCTGCCTCAGGCACAGAACAATGTCCCCCTCCCCACAGCCATGGCTGGATTGTCTGTTGAATCTTACTTCAAGACAGAACAGTATCCTTTATCACACCTGTGGGTAATAGGAAATAACTACCAGTAGTTTATGAGTTGGTCCTAGAAAACCCTGGTGGCACTTCACTGCTCTCTGAAGCAAATGGGGCCATGTGGGGCATCATCAGTTTATCCACAGCTAAAATCTGCCAAGGTCTTTTGTTGTTCTTGTTTAGTCGTTTAGTCATGTCCGACTCTTAGTTGGTACCTTCAGCAGACTGCAGAAGTATAGCAGGATCATAGTGCAACCAACATGTGTATGTGTGGTATAGAAAAACACAATATTCTCACACTGAGTTGTGTCCAACAAACTCAGGGTAGATCCATTTAAATTAATGGGCCTAAGTTAGTTGTTTCAATTCATTTCAGTGGGTATACCCTGTGTAGGATTAACAATGGATACAAACCACTAATATTCACACACCCCTCCAACATTTTGGTAGGGAAATTTTCTTCTGTACAAAGCATCCTTTAATCTTCTTTCTCCAAGATAAGTACTGGTATATCCGATATTTCCTCCCATCTCTCCCTCTGTTTGGGGTGCCATTGAATAGCAGCAGGAAAGCAGAGGGAAGGTTTGCTTGCTGGAGAGTTCTGTGCCACGGGAATAGGTTTCTCAGAGGCATTCGCTGCCAGCATTTGCATCATCTGCTAGTTCAGGATGGGCAGAGGATTAGCACAGATGGATCTATCGGTGTGCCAGAGGAAAGCCGGCCTTTGTATGCCACATCAGAAGCTCTCACTACAGCTCCTGCCATATTAGAAACACGGATTAAAAGCGACAGTGTTCTAAAGGCGGCAAGAGGCTTAGACCATTTACACTCCAGATCGGTTCTCCTCGCTAAGCCACCGCACAGCTTCCTCCGCCCCTTTCACCTCCGCAACTTGTTCTGCACCACATGGGCTGAGACTGCAGTGTGCTAAATCCTATTTTCCTTCTAGGCCAAGTGACTTTATTATTACATGTACAACATGATAAGAAGACTGAATGCTGCCACTTGGGAAAGCATGAAGGTTATTCCCCTGTGCCAACGCTATGGTTACACAACACATTTTTTGTTAACTTACTTCTCGGCTATGTGTACTCCCTGGGGTACATATGCATCTGGTCCCCATTATCATACATGGCACAATTCAAACACAGTTAAGCACTCGTAAGCCCCATTTATTTCAGTGCAAGATTTAAGCATGTGCTTATTTTTACACTTTTTTACACTTTTTACACTATTTTACACTTGAAACTAGTGGGACTTAATTTTGGCAGGAGTAAGAACACTAGATCAGTGTTATCACCTGTGGGCTAGGACGTAGCATCTGCATTATAGAGACTAGGGCAGGGGTCAGCAAACTTTTTCAGCAGGGGACCGGTCCACTGTCCCTCAGACCTTGTGGAGGGCCGGACTATATTTTGAAGAGATAAAAAATGAACGAATTCCTATGCCCCACAAATAATCCAGAGATGCATTTTAAATAAAAGCACACATTCTACTCATGTAAAAACACCAGGCAGGCCCCACAAATACCCCAGAGATGCATTTTAAATAAAAGGACACATTCTACTCATGTAAAAACACGCTGATACCTGGAACATCTCCAGGTCGGATTTAGAAAGCGATTGGGCCGGATCCGGCCCCTGGGCCTTAGTTTACCTACCCATGGACTAGGGGTTGTAATTATTTGAAGCTACTCTCATTCCGCGGCTTGCAACAGCAAGTACTCTCTTCTGCAGTCAGCTGGCAAATGGCTTAATAAAACAGCAGCAGCAGTTGATTGACAGGTAGGTGACCCCACTAATCTGTAAGTTGATTCACAGCAGGTGGGAGAGGTAAGAATCTGGCCTACCAGCCAGATCTGGTTCCCAAGATTTCCTGGATCCAAAGATGTAGCTCTCCTACGCAGATTTTCAAAGCATAGGGAATCTCCGGATTTAGGAAGGGAAAAGGGGCCCACAATCCACATTAAGCTGAAATATGGATGGGGCAAGAGGGTGAGACAGTCCCCCCCCTTACACCCACAACCCCTCCCCCTCCCTGTGGTACTGGCAAAGAGAAACAGGTTGGGGGAGCCTTTTCCCAAAGTGTTCACCCCTAGGTAGCAGTAGAAGCCTCTTGCCTGAGAGGAGGAAAAGGGTTCCGAAAGCAGCAAGCCAGAAGTTCACACGATCAAAGAGTAGGCATGGAAAGAGAAGCTGCCAAAAGAAAATCAGGAACAAAACCAAGGAACAAGGTGTCTACACCACATTGTAGGATGCCGTCTCAGACTTTCTATGGATCAAAGATCCAGGACAACACTGGGATGAGAAGGATATAATGTGGACACCCCTAAATTAATGGGGAGACAAACTGGTGCAAATCCACATTTTGCTCCTCTGTGGACAAGCCTGACATTGCATCAAGCAAATGTCACCCTAGATGTTCTAGTCCATTTCCTCATCTCTTTCCTTATCACAAAAAGTCCAGTGTTTTAGGAGGAAGTACATTCAGTCAGCTGTAATTTGCCTGAATGCGACTGAAACGCACCTGAAAATAGTGACAGTCTGGAAATGCCCTCACGTTGATTAAAAAGATAGCTCAAAACACGTTCACAGCCCTCTTTTGGATTTGTAACAGCCCTAGCTGTATAGAAAAAGTGCTCAGAGGTTACGATATGAATAGTTTAATTGTGCTATTTACTAATACCTAAGCAGAACTGCTACAACTGATCCATCATACATAATTCAGATGACACTGGCAAGTTCAACCTCTGTGCCAAAGTAATAAAGAAAACAATATATGAAATACAATAAAAACAGCAGGTACTCAAAGCCTTGCTGTTGCCGTGGGCGCTGTGTGAAAGCTGTTATGAGCAGACCCCATAACATTCCTGCTCTCCAAACATGGGCTACAATAAGCTCACTGCAGGTTTTACAGCTGGCCCCTTGAGTATAATGGACTGAGCCAAAAACACAGGATATGAACAACTTGAAAAGTGTGTGTGTGTCTCTGGGCACACACAGAGAGAGAGAGACTTCATGAGAGTGTGCATTGCAGGTATTGCAATCTTGGTCCATGGCGCAATCTTGTCCATAAATTGGTTTCTTAACTATGGCCTTCTAGCCCTCAGCCTCTGACAGAGGCAATATGGAACTTTTAATTGCAGGAACTGTCAATCAAGGCATCAAATTGGGTTGGTTCATCATCCCTCTAGCTACATGATGAGGAAGCACCCTGGAAATTCATTCAGGATGCTTTAAACCCTGAACACTTTGAAACCCAACGCCACAGCCAGAACTTTTGGGGTCCATTTCAAAGAGCACCAGGAAGCTCTCTCTCCCCCCCTGCCTCTGGGATTCAGCACTCTCTTTGTTTACCTGTGAAAAACCCAGTGGAGACTTTTGTAGTGGGTTCAACAACTGTATCTAGAACATGGTATTTCAGAGGAAGGCAAAACCATCACATAGTTCCTAGGTAATGCTTCCTAATTCTTGCCTGGAATATCCCACACCATTCTATGCATCTTTTCTGTTTGGAAGCAAAGCTAGCATGTTCCTTAGCCGTTCAGAGTCGACCATAGATTCATCAGGTGGTGGAGCTCGACAGAGCTTGCAAGAATGACATTGCCACAGGGCCTCTGCTAGCCACCAGAGCCATGAAATTGTGCAGCTGCCTGAAGAAACTACCTTCTCCAAAACACACAGTGAAGGGAGTTACAGGAAAGCAGCATAGTAGTGAGTGAGAGGGATGGTGTAGGCCCACCGCTCAAAACTGCAGGCTAATCGCTTTCTTGGGTGCTTGCTGTGGCATCTGGAGACAGGCTGCCTAGGAGTCAGAGACACACAGAGCTTCCACTGCATCACTCAGGCCCTGATTCACTCCACCTACAGCCAGAAGACAGTTTTTTACCACAATGTTAGAGCAGGCACATCGTGGGGTGGGCATAGGTGGAAGGCTCTCCCATTTGTTTTTTCCAGGATGAAAGGCCTCAGCTGATTCCAGTACAGTTGGTTGGTTTCCTAATAAGCGAGAAAACATGAAGACCATCAAGAGAACATGTGAGCACACACGGATACTTGATTCCACATGTCTACACAGCTAATTTAAACTAAGGGTTTGTTTGTAAAGAATAAACCACCAACCTTTGCTGCCTCTAGTGTGTATGCAGGTATATATGTGTATATGTGCGCATTTGTGTGCATGCGTGTGCATCTCTCTGTGTGTGTATATATGTGTTTGTGTATACACACACATATGAATGATAGCGATTGTGTTCACTTACTCTACATGTTTATGAGGATGATGATTCAAGTTTAGTTTGGCTTGGTTTTAGAGTTCCAATGATCTTCAGCTCTCTCTCTTTTGTTCTTCCTCATTTGTCCCCTTCTCTACTTCTACCCATCAATTCCCATCAGTCTCACCCAGTGTGGTCTGATCAAAGTGATGAGAGTTCTAGTCCAAAATATTGGGGGGGACACTGCACTGTCTAGCCTCAGTCTAATTCTTCAAAAAACTGATGGAGTATGTAGGATTATGTCTAAAAAATGTTCATACCACATTAGCATGCATTATCATTTTCTGTCTTTTTTTGCATAGAAAGGGACATGAGAAGGGCCTTGAATATAGAAGAAGAAGAAGAAGAGAAGAGTTTGGATTTGATATCCCGCTTTATCACTACCCAAAGGAGTCTCAAAGTGGCTAACATTCTCCTTTCCCTTCCTCCCCCACAACAAACACTCTGTGAGGTGAGTGGGGCTGAGAGACTTCAGAGAAGTGTGACTAGCCCAAGGTCACCCAGCAGCTGCATGTGGAGGAGCGGAGACACGAACACGGTTCACCAGATTACGAGTCTACCGCTCTTAACCACCACACCACACTGCCATCCTCATAGCAGCAATAATTTTATATGGTAATATAGTTCCACAAGCTATAGAATAATGACTTCACATTGAAACAGGACAGGAGTCACCCTCACCTAGGCCTCCAGCTATGACAATTCTTCCTTTCAAGTAGCCGGATATGAAATCTGCCCGTCGTTTCTTCAGAAAGAATGAGCGCTCAATCTTCATCCAGCCCCCTGAAAATTAACAAGAACACCTGCTAAATAATCATGATTTTCCATTACTGTTCTGAAGCATTTGGATTCCTTCAGAGAGAAATCAAGGGTGTGTTCTATAATCCTAAAATTGGGGAACTAAGAGAGGGTTTGGGGTATATGTGTCTGACTACCAGAATACTGGGCACAAACTGTTGAAGTAATGAGGTTCCAAGAGCCAATGCACAACACATTAAGGCAAATGCCAGGGCTCTAAGGCCTCAGCAAGGCCCACCACTGCTGATGCTTGGGTTTGGTCAAGCCCTTCCCTTTTATCATTTGATTGGGAGCAGACAAGAGCACAGAGACTTGTGTAACTGAACGCACACTATAAGCACCTCGATTTCTCAAGAATGCAAGGCTGTGCATATGCCCACTCCTGAACCACTGCAGAGGTAGGTTGCTGGAGGGAGCTCCCACTGAAGGCATCTCACTAGTGGGGCCACCTGATGACCCTTTGCACAGGACTCTCTATAAAATCTGAAGCTAGCCCTGAGTAGCAGAATCTGAAATTTTTGAAATTGATTTCCCGCCCTGCATCTTGCCCTTAAGGAATACATGCTGGAAAGCAGATGGAGAACCAGGAAGAACTCACCCTGTTCAATGTCAAACACATCCACGTTCTTCATAAACTTGGGCTGACGGTAGAGCCTGCCCTGCCGCAACCCCCCCAGGCTGAAGATGTTGTTCTCTGCACACACGAAGCTGGAGAAAGCTCGTTTGCTGGGGATGTTGGGGAATTTGGTCCATGACCTGGTCTCGATGTCAAAGACTTCAAAGGCATTCACGGCATATTTGGATTGCCTTCCTCCTAGGATGGAGAAGGGAGTATAGTGAAGAATGTGCAGCAACAACTGGGAGTCTACTATTCTCTTGCTAAGCAGGTCTCTGGAGCGCACAGCCACTCCTAATCCAAAAGTACCTATACTGAAGCTATGGCAAAGAGCCATTGAGTCTCTGCCCCCTGCAATTTACCCAAATGTAAAACAGTAGACGGTGACTGGCTCAAGGTCACATAGGGAGTTTCATGGCTGATTTAACCCTGGTCTCTCAGGTCGCAGTGCACTTAAAACTCTACACTTAATTCCACATTCTGGGGGGGGGGAGATGTAGAAGGGATATCCATGGAGATAGGGGAATAATATTTTCTTACAGATTTGGTGGTTTATGGGGTCCCTTATTTACAGTCCTGTATGAAACCTTCAAGACAGCAATCCTGTACATACTTATCATGGAGTAATCTCCCATGGAATTTGGTGGAGCTTACTTCTAAGTAATGTACAGTTTCAATGGTATGAACCCTCCTCACTAGTAACTGTCATGGCAGGGCCCCCTTCTGAACCACACTTAAATGTGGAGTATTAACAAATCTGCAGTGTTTTAAGTGCCCGCTGTTTCTTTGCAAAGGAAGATAGATAGGAAGAGAACCAGAATAGGATGGAGGCCATACGACTTATCTCCCAGCAGAGAAGCAACTGCGACAGTAGGGACCCCTGTGAACCAAATGAAAACACATGTGCTCTTCGTGAAATTGTAAAGGTAGCTTTGCAAAAGAGGTGGGTGGGGAGAAAACAATGACAACTTGCCCATACCCCTGTGACCACTCATTTGCCCTTGCCCTGTGACCTCCAAGCACTCCCTCCATAGGGCACCAGCTGCCTCTATTCCTGGCTGTGAGGGCTCAGTAAATAAGGGGCAAAGTCCATTCGCGTAAGGGGCTTATGCAGGAAGCATGACCTTTGGGTTCATAGAACCATAGAATTACAGTTACAAGGGACCCCTTCTAGTCCAACCCCCTGCAATGCAGGAATCTCAACTAGATCATTCATGACAGTAGGAAGGAGAATCTACCACCTCTCATGGGTGTCTGTTCCACTGTCAAGCAGCTCTTACTGTCAGACAGTTCTCCCTAATGTTTAGTTGGAATCTCTTGCAGCTTCAATCCATTGGTTTGGGTCCTACCCTCCAGAGCAGGAGAAAAGGAGCTTGCTCCATCCTCCATGTGATAGCCCTTTAGATATTTGAAGATGACTATCATCTCCTCTAGTCTTCTCTTTTCCAGCCTAAACATACCCAGCTCCTTCAACCGTTCCTCATAAGCCTTGGTTTCCAGACCCTTGATCATCTTGGTCTCCCTCCTCTGCACATGTTCCAAGCTTGCCAATATTCATCTTAAACTGTGGTGCCTAAAACTGGACACAATACTCCAGGTATGGTTTGACCAAGGCAGAATAGAGTGGAACTATTACTTCCCTTGATTGGTACACTACACTTCTGTTGATACAGCCTAGAATAGCATTAGGGTGTTTTTTGTGTTTTTTGCTGATAGACAAACACTGTCCATCTTTGTTAGTTCAGTACATTTCACCCCCTCTCCAGTTCAGCTGGAAATGATTCCTTATGGTAAAGTAAACAAAAATAACATGGTTCCCTGCACAAGTTTCAAAATGCAATTTGATCACCAAAGCACTCTTTACATCATGCATGGTTGCCACAGAGTACTGGTTCATTCAGAGAGTAGCATACAGAAAGTCATGCTTCTAAGTACAGTAGAGGCAATGATCAGAAAGAAGGGAAAGAAGGTGATGGGTTGTAAAGGAGACCCATTTGGAAATTTAGGTATGCACAATTAAAGTGGATTAAAGCACTCTGTCATCCTAGTGCAACAAACATAAAAATGGACTTTTACAGGAAGTAAAAGTGATGGGGGAAAGCACTGAAAAGTGTCGGATGAACTAATGTCTAATGGGAAGACATATAAACACATCCCAGAAAAATGAGGATGAATGCAAGATGAGTGTTCCTTGTCATATAATCATCCTACCAACAGAACAGAACAAAACAAAGGCTCAATGAAAACCAGGCATGGCCTAACAAGCACATACGCTATGTTCTACCTTCACTCTTAGAGGCATTTTGCATCTGAATATCAGTCTCTGAGAATCTCAGGTGGGCAGAGTGCTGTTGGGCTCATGTCTGGCATGCAGACGTCCTACAGGTATTTGATTGGCCATTGTGAGAACAAGATGCTGGACTAGATGAGCCATTGGCCTGATCCAGCAGGCTCTTCGTATGCTCTTATGCTTTGTGCAAGCAAATCAGGATGAAGGCCCCCAAAGAGAGTCAATGGGAGGAACCCAAAGGCACAAAAGCAGGGCCAGTAAAAGGGTGCCCTACCCTGAGCCCTTGGAATAGGGCTGAATATAGAACCTAACAAAGCTATTTATACAGCCAGAGGGAAGAAGTAAACAGAAAGGTCTTTTGGAAACAGTTATGCAAAAACAAAAAGGCACCTTGTGGCACCTTAAAAACTAGCAGATTTATTGTAGCATAAACATCCATGCTGATGTTGCCATAAATCTGTTAGGCTTTACAGTTCTACAAGTCTCTTTTGCTTCTGTTGTTCTGCCATGATCAGCTGGGGTAAACTATGAAAGGCTAAAAATAAAAGCCAGTGGAAGTCTGGCACCCAAACAAAGCACCAAGTTTTGGTGTTTTGTTTTTTTACCTCTGGATCCCTCCTAGAAGGAATGTTTACAGTTTCTCAAAGTACGTGTGCATTTGGGACGGTGTCATGCCAAGCTTAGTGGAAATATTTTATCTCAAAGCAATAACGTTCCATCTCTCAACCTGCTTGTTTCTTTTAAAAACTTTTTTAAAGGCCATTAATTTGATTATTTTTAATTAATTTGATTAAAAACAAACAACCTTGATATATCTTAATATTACGGATACTAGACCAAGTCAGGCAGTCTCTACTTCTGTTTAGCTTTGCTTTACACTGACAGAGCTGGGAACCAAAACACACAGGGTTTGAGCAATTTGCAAAAGAGTCAGAAAATGAAACGGGAGCATAAGCAGTCCATTTGTGTGCCAAAGGGTGTGAATTTACCTTTTGGATTTACCACAGAGTGCGGTAGTCCCCTCAGGCAGCAGATTTGAACCCCTTTAAACAGTGAACAGTTTGTGAGTAGGCCTATGTAAGTACACCACAGTCCGGTCAGGCCAAAGGCCAACACCCTATTTTTTTTTATTTGTTGAATTTATCTCATGGCCATCCTTCTGAAGAAGCCAGGGAGCAGCAAACTGCTCCACAATTTAAAAACAAAAGCGGAAAAGCATTTTAAAACAGTTAAAACATTCTAAAAATAATATTGTGGTAATGAATTCTACAATTTAACTATGTTCTGTGTGAACAAATACCTCCTTCTGTGTCAGTCATGTCTTGCTTGCCCTTTAATTAAAAAATATTGTAAAGGCAGAGCTCCGTTCATGCAATATTATTTTATCTCTCCTGTGCAATAAATGCAGCCCATGGTCTTAGGCATAAAAAATGGACCCGGAGACCCAGCTATAGAGCTGACATTGCTAATCCCAGAGAATGCCTAGCACTTTCAGAGAGGTTATGGAAGAGAGCAGCTTCTAGAACTTCTGCAGGAGGGAGCATTACGCGACTCTCCAGTCAAAGGAATAATGGTCGGAGGAATAGGCTGGAGGCTCATTCTTACCCAGCACATAGATCTTTGTGCCCCGTAGGAAGGAAGTTGCGGCATACCTGGGTGTGGGCATGGTTGCCAGCGACACCCAGATGTCCTTGAGCATGTCGTAATGCTGCATGTAATTGTGAGGGCGAAGGTCTCCTCCCATTCCGCCAGCTGCGTAGATTCTATAGTCTGAAAAGGACAGCGAGAGAGAGGAAAAGCAAAAGGATAAATCCAAACAAGAATCTCGATTCTGCTTTATCACAGTAGTTCCTAAATAGGTTCCACAACTAAAAAAAAAAAGTTGAGGTGCATTACTAGCAGAAATAGAAAGCAGAACTATCTCGTTCCCACCCAAACTTTCATTTTTTGCCTGGGATTCCATATATTTCTACCCAAAGGATGGAAATATCACCCCAAAAGAGGAACTGCATCATCCCCAAACAAGGCAAAAGACCTTCAGACCTAGGAGTAACTTTTAACCCAAACATGCATTCAGTCCAATTTCTTTGGAGAGCCAGTGTGGTGT
Organism: Lacerta agilis; assembly: GCF_009819535.1. Taxonomy (NCBI): domain Eukaryota; kingdom Metazoa; phylum Chordata; class Lepidosauria; order Squamata; family Lacertidae; genus Lacerta; species Lacerta agilis. Next base: position 55,378,720 of record NC_046317.1, read on the forward strand.
AGTGGTTAAGAGTGGTAAACTCGTAATCTGGGGGACCGGGTTCGTGTCTCCACTCCTCCACATGCAGCTGCTGGGTGACCTTGGGCTAGTCACACTTCTCTGAAGTCTCTCAGCCTCACTCACCTCACAGAGTGTTTGTTGTGGGAGAGGAAAGGAAAGGGGAATGTTAGCCGCTTTGAGACTCCTTCGGGTAGTGAAAAGCGGGATATCAAATCCAAACTCTTCTTCTTAATCTTTTACCATGTATTTGCATGGTGGTAATAATCCTGTTGAGAGCCACCTTGGATCAGGCTGCAACCCACCAGCTGAAGACCAGTGTGCTAACTGATAAGAATGCCTGCCAATATATATGCAGCTGCTATAATTAAAACAGAAACAAATCTCTTTCCAGTGGGAAGACAGTGGCTTCCTGCGTGCTTCCTGAATATGCATTCTGGGTGCTACCTATTGATGAGCAGCTTCTTCTAGTTCATTATTTTTAAACTGGACAACCCTTCAAATAGAGGACTCTTTCAGATAAGAGTTTGGTCTGGCAGCCCTCCGTAAAGCAAGGCACACGGCCACTTGAGATGGAAACCTTCCCTTCCCAACAACAGTTCATCACATTGCAGCGCAAGCCAATCTGGCAATGCTTATTGCTAAAGCAACTTGTCACAAGTAGCAAAATGATATGGGTGTATTTGGTGGAGGGGGATATGTGGAGTCTGAAGCTCTACTATATAGAGGCAACCTTTCATTCAGATTTCTGGGCAGTGACCTGATGCTTTCACATCGCTTGTGCCCTCGATGATTTGTCCTTCAAGAACTGCAAAAGCAGTTCTGCAAAGCAAAAAAACCCACCAGGCTCTCCTACATTTGGCAGGAATACAGAACGTGCTGACTGTATTGTCATTTTTTTTACAAGCAAAGAGGAGGTCACAGAAACAGATGGCACGCTCCAATTACAAGGCAGCCTTCACAGCCCGTTCTAGACTGGGCTGCTGAAAATCACCTAATTTTACCCACAGCAATTCAAAGATGGTCATTCCAACAACCAGTGCGCAAGGGTGAAAGCCAGGACACATTCACAGCGTAGCAGAAATTGGCTAAGTGCTCCCCACTGGGCAGATCTGTTTCCATGTAAGAAGAAATTTACTCCACCCTTCCCATCAAATTAATTAGGAGAAATGCACTGGGGAGCTTCCCTAAAAGGCAACCCTATTTTTTGCCACCAGTGCCTTTTAGAAAAAGAATCCTCCTTGCCTTTCGCCGTCACAGAGATCCCCATCGAGGCTTCCCGCAAGGAGTTCCTTTTCTTCCATTTGCCCTCGTCTATGTTGTACATCTCCACAATCTTCAAGGGTGTCTGGTTGGCACCAACACCCCCAATCACCATTATCCTCTTGCCCAGTGTTGCTACAGCTACCCCAGCCCTGGCTGTAGGCATTGGGGGGAGAGAATTCCATTGGTTGGCTTCAGGGGAGTACACCTCAAAACAGTCCATTGGGACACCATTGTCATCACAGCCCCCAATGGCATAGACCTGACCACCAGCCTCCACCAGCGAGCAATAGACCCTCCGGCTGGGCAGAGGTGCCAGAGTTTTCCACTGGAAGTCTTTGATGCTAGGCACATCCATCATGGGAGCAAGACGGCATCTGTTAGGCAGCTCGCTTGTACTGCAAAATGAAAGGATGCAAATCAGAGCAAGTGTCATTCAGGCATAACAAGGCAAATCAGAAATAGAGATTCCAAATAGTTAGAGGACACCTCTGGGTAGTCAGCGTTTTGATTCAAACACCTACTGGAAATTTAGGACTGCATACCGGTAGTTTGGGCTTACTCACATTTCCTCTGGTCCTGGTGCTCACCTCCAGGGGAAAGCGCTCTGAAGCACTCTGATTTAGAGCTAAAGAGTGGGTGAAAGCCCTCAGACCCCCCCCCCCAAAAAAAATCTGCTTGGGAGCATTGAAAGAACCCCCAGATAAGTGAGGGGGGGAAGAGGTGAGATTGTTCCACCTGGCAAGACAAAATACTTGTGTTATCAGATAGCCTTAGCGCAACTTTGAATTCCTCCCTCCATGTTTAGGTAAGTGATGAGGAAATATTCTGCAAAGTGTGGGATAAATCAAAGGTCAACAGGAAGACATATAAACTCTGCCCAAGCAAATCAGGATGAATGTTCATTGCCACCAAACCTCCCTGCAAGCAAACAAATCAGGACAAATGCTCAATGAAGAAGGCTTCCTATTGTGTAAGCTCTTCAGGAAAAATGCTCCATAAACATTCATCTGGAAAAGCCCAGAAACCGACATCTTAACAAGCAATAGATCACTGTTCCAGCAGCCATCAACAACAATATCCTATTACAGGCACACAAAGCAGTGCTCATACCTTTCACTGAGTATCTGTTAATCTTCCATTTCTGCATCTGCTGGATCCTGATCCTAAATAAATAAAGGAAAGAAATAACGGTAGTAAGGTTGGATTCAATCCCTTGTTTCTGCTTCTTAACAGGGACAATCAGATACGTCAGAGCCTCTCCTGCTTCCAAGGCTTTTGTCCCTTGAACTTTCTCTCTCTCAAGGGCCTCTCTTCCCAAATCCTTCTGTCTCCCTCTGGGTCTTCCTGGACCAGCTGCAGGAGACGCACCTCAATCCCATCCTCCATAACTTGACTCTGCCTCATGCAGCAGCAGTGTGCTGAACTGTATGCCTGCTACAGAACAGCCCATTAGTTAGAACACAGAGTCACAAGCACCTATCGCAAGCCAAGCGGTTATTTTTTGCTCTCTTTCTCTGAACAGCTGACAAGTATGTAGAAGAGGTGAATAAATTTAGGTAGATGGAAAGCTGAGTGTACATATGGAGAGCGGCAGCTGCATTCTCCACACCTGAGCCTGAGCACACACACAGCAAAGCTTTATTATAGAACAAAATTCTCTTTTTAAAAATTGAACTTGCTTTAAAGAACTAAGTAGCCATGCTTTTATATGCTCCTCTGGCCTCTTGCATGTACTATACTATAGTGGTCACTAAGGTCTAATTTAACTGTCACGCACACAGGCCAAAATAAAGGTCTTGCATCTGTAATGTTGCAGGCAGTGGCACTGCAAAATTTAAAAGATCCTTGCTGTGCGATGGTTCCCAGTGTCTGATAGTCATTTACATCTTCAGAACCTACCTTGCTTCTTAGGGCCCTGCTAGGTAATCCCACCCCTCATGGGGTGGTACAACCAGGGCTTTTTTTTCCTTTAAAAAATGTTTAGGGGTACCCTCATTTTGATCCAAGAAAATCACAATTTTACAGTTCAAATCGGGAAAAATAAATGCAGTAAATGGACAAAAGTACAAAGATTCACAAAATGTTTAGGGGTATGCGTACCCCTGCATACCCCCCCCAAAAGCACTGGTTACCACCCACTTTGGAAACCACTAAGTTGGAATGTGAATGTTAGAATGGAGATGATGAGGCCCCTAAGCACTGTTTTCATGGGACTCCCAAGAGCCTGTCCTGTTTACACGAGGATCACTCAATGTTGTTTCAGAGATTGTTGATGCTGTGCTCTTATCCCAAATCAAGGTACCTTGTTCACATGAGCAGAAGATGTCCACATAATTTGGAACACTGACACACCATTGTATGGTTGCAGTGGATTTTGAATTCCACCCAGCCTCTCCTTCCTGAGTTGACATGACCTTTTCCAATAGGAAGTATTCCCAATAGAAAGTCCAGGCATTTTAAGACAGAGGGCTTTAATTCACATGATTCTGCAAAGCAGGATCCAAGCCATTTCTTTGCTTTGAGTGATCTTCTTTCAGACCCCTGAGCTCAAGGGAGCTTTGTCAGTTCCACTTGTTCCATCAACAACAGTAGGCAAATGACATTGACAAGACTAAAAAGGGCTTTAAAAGTCAAGGGAGATGAATGTTGCACAACCCACTCTGGAGGAAACCAAACAGGAGCACTGCTTTGCACGTAACACACTTTGGTTTGTTTCATAAGAGCATAAGCAGAGCCTGCTGGATCAGGCCAATGGACCCATTGAGTCCAGCATCCTGTCCTCCCATTGGCCAACCAGACGCCTGTGGGAAAGAAGCAAGCAGGACTCAGAAACCAGAATCATTCCTGCCTCCAAATGACCATTTCCCCCTGCTAGGAAAAGGCAGGAGTGAGGGAAGTGTGAAGTGGGCACTCCTGCAAGTGAATTGGAATATATTTGCCTACCCAATGCTATTGGGGTCTTGTTTATATTTTATTCATTTTTAAAAAATGCATATCACACCTTTCCTGAGAAAACACAAAGCAAATTGCAAAAGCAAAAACATTATAGTATCATGTATCATTTGTGTATTAAAAATATTAAAACATGAAGGGGGGAAATATTTTCCCCAAATAGCCATCTCAAACCAAACCACAATGGCAATATTCTCCCCCGCCCCCCAAAAAATCAGGGATGAAAGTTTCTTTCCTTTGATTCAAGACAGATTCTGGCATTACCTCATCTGTTATTATCCAGAAACAAATACAATCGCAGCTCCTAGCTGTGCTGTGTCCTCAGGTCCCTGGGCACAATTTCAGCTCGCAGCAAGTGACAAGCTATCGAAAAATACCATAATGGCAAGGGCACAAATGTACAATCTCAAATGCAGAGCAGTTGGAGGTCAGATTTTTCCCCCCAAGGCCTGTTTCCAAGTTATAGTGAAGTCAGATGATTATCATGTGGTAGGTTCCTAGGGTATGCATATAACTACAGTATTTGAGAAGCTGGTAAACAACATACCAAGCTAACACACTTCTGCGCCCATTTTCATTGTGCAGTAGGTTAACAATCTGCCCAAGGGGCTATATGCATTGTTAGCACAATCCTATAAATGCCTACTTAGAAGTTAGCCCCAGTGACTTCAGTGGAACTTGTTCCCAAGTCAGTAAGTATAGGGTTACAACCTATACATTAATGGGTGAATATAAATGATCATTTACTATGAGGTGTTTTCAATACCATCATTCAGTTGTCGCCTGTCTACCTCTGAAAACAGGGAGGTTATGGGGCAGGTTGAAAAAGGGTGGGTAATTATCATATCCCCTTTCCCAAAGCAGATATGGGGAAGCTGTGGCCCTCTGTGGAGTAACCTGTGGTACTCCAACTCCCATCAGCCCCAACCAGCATGGTTAGTGGTCAAGGACAATGGGAGTTATAGTCCAGTATCATCTGGAAGGCTACTGCTTCGCCAACCCTGCCTTAAAATCTCCATTTATTAAGTGGTGACTCCTGGTAGATACTCAAACATTATCTTCACCATCCAGCTGTTAAGCACTATCATCATATACTTGGAATTCTTTCTTTCTGAGAAAAGCATAGTTTTCTCACGGGATTCGCGAGCATCTTATTTCATAAAGAGCTTTTAAGCCTAATGCTATGGCCTAGATTCAATTACAGTGATGATGGCTCTGTCCCCAAAGCCAGCATTACAACAAAACATTTTCCCCAAGTAGCTGCTTGCACTTCAGGTTTTTTTTTGGTTTTTTTGCATCTTTTAAGCAACTTTTCATTGGCTTTGAAGGCACCAGGCTACGTGATAAAGTCAGGGGCTGAATTTCATGCTACATTTTTTTTAAAAGACCTTGTTTCCAAACCTTTGCAAGCAGCACTAAGCAAACGGCCTGCCAGTGCAAGGATTCCCACTTGCACAATGGGATTCCTCCCTTCTTCCACCCACCCATGCCTCGTGCCCTCCCCAGTTCTGCTCCAGAGGGTTGGGGGAACCTCCAAAACAGATTTGGGGGTGGGGGTTGTAGGAACAAAGGACTTGGTGGTTGAGGAGATACAGGTACTTCAACCTTTCTCGCTTACCTATTTTCACCTGCAAATGCTCTTATCTCTACCAGGGTTTTTGTTTATTTTCTACTGTCCCTCTCCCTTCAGTCAAACCAGAGAAAGCAGAGCTGCAGAGGAAAATGGCCTGGCAGGGCATATGAAGTGAGAACTTGCAGGTAGGGGGAGGGTTAAGTTCCCCCTCTTGTATGCTGACCTCCCCTGCAAAATGCTTCACCCAACCCTGTGTTCCTGTTCAAGTGGCAAGAGTTGGCAGGTATAATGTGTAATAATTATACCTCAAGGACACAGTCTTCAGGACACTTAACCAGGTGGTAATTCCTCATCACCTGCAACAGCACTAATATGCAAGGAACCCACGGTGAGGCTAATGTCTTAGTTCAAATGGTTCTGCATCTTTCCGAAACTGGGACTCTGGCACTGACAGTGTTTCTCAGTTGCGTGAATCAAGCAGCCGGTGTGGTTTAATGTAAGTTTGTGCCTGACATTTTCTGACCTTGCATCAGAATGAACAGTTCCCCTGCCATGGCAACCACTACGCGAAGAACAAGTCAGGCCACCTTTTTTCAAAACCTGGAAAATACTGTGTGACGTAAACAAAAGGTTCAGGTGAAGGAAGAAATCAGCACAGGAAGCTGCCTTATACTGAATCAGATTAATTGGGCCCATCTAGCAGTTCGAAAGCACGTCAAAGTGCAAGTAGATAAATAGGTACCTCTCTGGCAGGAAGGTAAACGGCGTTTCTGTGCACTGCTCTGGTTTGCCAGAAGCAGCTTAGTCATGCTGGCCACATGACCCGGAATCTGCACGACGACTCTCTTGGCCAATAAAGTGAAATGAGCGCCACAACCCGAGTCATCCACGACTGGACCTAACAGTCAGGGGTCCCTGTACCTTTACCTCAGCACCGTCTGCACTGACTGGCAGTGGCTCTCCAGCATTTCAGTCAGGGTCCCTCCTAGCCCTACTTTGAGATGCCAAGGATTGAACATGGGACCTTCTGCATGCAACACTGATGCTCTTCTACTGAGCTTGAGCCCATTCCCATCTTGAGCTGCAGAGAAATAGGAGAAAGCTCCAACACACTTGTCCATCTCCCTTCTTTCTTCCATGGCCTTTCCTGAGGTCCTGGCTTTACCTTATTATTTCATTTATTGCATTTATATCTCTTATTTCCTCCAAGGAGCTGAAGATGGAAAACAAGTTTCTCTCCTACCACCACCACCACTTTATCCTCACAATAAATGTGTGGTAGGTTAAGATGAGAAACTGTGACTGGCCCAAAGTCACCTATTGAGCTTTAAGACTGAGTGGGGATTTGAACTTTGGTCACCCATGTCCTAGTCCAACACTCTGACTGCTACACCAAACTGGATTTGCCTTGCAACTTGAGTTTCCTGCCTGTTTGCTACTGGCACTAGGTAAGGTAAAGGTAAAAGGGCCCCTGACCGTTAGGTCCAGTCGCGGACTCTGGGGTTGTGGCTCTCATCTCGCTTTACTGGCTGAGGGAGCCGGTGTACAGCATGACTAAGCTGCTTCTGGCGAACCAGAGCAGCGCACAGAAATGCTGTTTATCTTCCCACTGGAACAGTACCTATTTATCTACTTGCACTTTGCCGTGCTTTCAAACTGCTAGGTTGGCAGGAGCAGGGACCGAGCAATGGGAGCTCACCCCGTCGCGGGGATTCAAACCGCTGACCTTCTGATTGGCAGGCCCTAGGCTCTGTGGCTTAGACCACTGCGCCACTAGGTAAGCAGGTGAATTATACGCAGGGCCAGATTGGAAGGGGGGTACTTCAGTGGGTCTGGTGGTGGGCAACAGGAGGGCTACAATGAGGACAGGGCAGCTTGGAACCTCCATTTTAATTTCCCATTATACCTCCAACAAAGTGTTACTTCAGGGCATTGTGGGAAATCAAAATCCAAGGCTATTCCCAGATGCAGCAATTCAGTGCAAGGGGTGCAGTACAAGACCGATGTTAGCACAGTTATAGGCTCTGCCAGAATGCTAAAGTCAAACCTGGGATATATGTCTAGACAGGGCTAGGAAGTCTGTGTCCCTCCAGATGTCACTGAACTCCAATTCCCATCAGCCCCATGTCCTCATCCAGCATGGCCAATGGACAAGGGATGATGAGAGTTGTGGTTCAACACTTAGATGACCATTGGTTCTCCTTCCCTGCTCAAGGAGGAAACTGAATAATACTGAGTGCAAAATTGCAGGCAGAATTTGAGGAAAGGATCTTGTAGATAATTCCAGACTATGTCTGCCTACACTCAATCCTGCTTTAAATTCTCTTGTTACAATTCTATACCTAGACTCATGATTCTCTTTCCATATTTTCTTATTCTTCATCTTCTTCTTCTTCTTCTTCTTCACATTTATCATTTGGTTCCATGCTATTCTTAGCCTTAACTGAACTGGAAATTTTGGAGGAATGTGTTACACAAATCCAATTAAGGCAAATGAACCACTTTACCCAGGAAGAGTAGTTGATCTCCAGCTGTGTCTCATTAGCTGCCTTCTCAGTGCAGGACCTAAAAAGTATTATGTGATCGGCTAAGTTGAAATGTGTATGATAAGGCAAGACAGTGGTGAGTGACCTATGACAGTAAGAAAGTGAATGATTTTGGTTGAACAACACAGGAAATTTAAATATTAATATAAGCAGGGTTAACAGTCTGATGCAGAAACCACTAAATCTGCAGGACAAATTCCATATTGACTGAAGAATTGAGTGGAGTTTGCCAGTCAGAACAGACTGCTATGTAGACCATGTTGCCTTCAAACCCATTTAAGGAAATCAGTTAGGGATGAATGGATCAATATTTCCATACTATGTCACTTTCTCAACTGCTTGTTCAAAAGTTCATTTGTAATTTTAAAAAAATCTGCATGAAATTTTGTGCACACATATTTTCGAATGTATTTCCTCTCCAAAAGTACAATTTTAAAAACGCATTTTTAATATATTTTTGAGCTGACTGTTGCATTGCAAAACTTGGAGAACTGCAAAATCCAAATTATGACTGTGTTCTGATCCACACATGAGTCTGGGAGCTGCGGATTAGGTCAGCTCTTATCGGAACACACACATATCAAATTCCTCAACCATCCCAAGCACCACTGGCCACTTTTAACATCAGGGTAAAAGCTGCTAAGTGGAGGAAAATGGGGGTGTTTCACCCCTTTCCTGCTTTCCATTTTTCTGCTCAAAAGCATCCCTCTGTCCCATGAGTTCCTGATATTTGTTTATCTTCCTTAAAAAAGCATCTGAAATCCTACCAACAGGAGGGGAAGCTGCTTAGGGAATGATTTCGAGCAGAACAATGGCCTTGCAGGGAAAGGCTTAAGCATACACACATACGCCACCATTTCTACCCTCAAAATAGCCTCATCCTGAAGATTTTTTTTAAATGTCCAACAGCACTTTCTTAAATACATTTGCATGTAATGTGACATGTGCCCTCAATTGCCTTTCAAAGTCCAAATGAAATAAAATGTCTAGGGAAGAAGGTTGCTGGTTAGCGACCGTTGCTGTTTTTTATTGGTGCTTAACAATGCAGTTCATGGCAAGAGAATAATTGTTTATGTTTTTTTTGCACTGTGAGCTTCCCTAGAGTTTGCTTAAAATAACATGCTTAGTCGCACAAAACATGGATATACATCCTGCCAGAATGGGTTCATCTACAACAGCCTTCTCTAATCTGGTATCCTCCAGATGTTTTGGACTACCACTTCCATCATTCCACACAGCATAACCCATCGTCAGGAATGATAGAAGTTGTAGTCCCACACATCTAGAGGGCAATGGGTTGGGACAGGCTGATCTGTAGCCTTGGCTTAAAGGTTTGCTGTGACCCCGGCCTGCTGTGAAGCATATCCACAAGTAGAATATCTACTTTTAATTTTTCTGTAAAGCTTGATGAAAGTGAGGCCCAGAGTTTACATAATTTCAGGCAAGGTGAGGACATGACTGAGAATTTCCAATGTTGTTTTAATTCCAGTTTTCTTTCATACCGTTTGCTTCCCACGACTAACCAGAAAGTACTAATGCAGGCAGAAATTATGACTTGTCAGACTATTTGTTGCCATCAAATTTGTTGCTCCAAATGATCTTAATTCTTTATTAGTTTTTTTGGGACTACTCCACCAGCATACTCCACCAGCTTCCCCCACCCACTTTGTGTCCACTGGATTTTCAAAATTATGATGGCATGTATATATCAGCAAAGAGTTCTATAATACTTTAAATACTACACAATGATTATGCTACAATCAGCTTCATCAGATGCATTAAGCATTTTCCTATTTTAAGCTGATGCACACACACACACACACACACACACACACACGTAAAACAAATTGTAAAACAATGATTTCAGAGAGGAATAATAAAAAATACAATGTGACAATTATGTTGAATAAGTTCCGTGACCATTCACAAAACAGTGTTGATGATAACACAGATAACAGCTAATTAACTGAACTTCTTAATAGGTTGTAATTCAGCAGTTTCATACTTCGAAGTCCCCCCTTCGAAGTTGCTTTGATTCAGAATGCCCACTTTAAGGCCCCCGAGAGGCTGAAATGTCCCCCCCCCACCTGTTTCTGACTATTGACCGTTCTGATGTCAGATCTGTAGCTACAGCTCATGGTTAGCAGGGAGAGAGCTTAACCATGAGCCCTAGTTTGGACAACGTGCTAAACCAAACTTTGGCTTCATTTAATGTGGCAGCAAAAACAACTAGGGAGCAGCAAAGTAATTGTGATCTTCTTTCTATTTGTATTGTCTCACTAAGCTCAAATCTTTCTCCCTGTGGACCACTTGAAAACTGCTGAGGGTCTGGGTGGACCACTTATTTATTTCCCTGCCTATTGTTAGCCGTTGTAATGGACTGTGCCAGCTGCTATATGATTTTCAATTTTATTTTTCCAGACATTCTGTGGACCACCTGAATGAAGCTTGTATACCAGGGGTCAGCACGCACAGATGTCAAAAATCACGGGCCTGTGGGACCGATCCAGCCCAGGCAAGATAAACCTTGCTGACTCCTGTTGTATACCAGTTTGGCTCAGTGTGTTGTGCAGACTAGGCCAATATATCCCGCCCTGCTGTAAATTATTTGATGTGCACACATATAAGGAAGGGCCATAGCTCAGTTGTAGGATACATGGTTTGTGTGCAAAACGTCTCAGGTTCTATCTCTACCATCTCCTGACAAATCATATGAGAAAGCAGAGCTGAGAAAGAGCTCTGCCAGAGGCCTTTGAGGGCTTCTACCAGTCAAAATAGTCAATACTGGTCTAGATGGATGAAGGGAGTTGACTCAACACAGCAATTTCATATTCTCTCCCTGCAGCCGCCCACTTCACAAGACTGAAAGGAGACAAATACCAAGTTTTGATGTCAAGCAATGGATCCCACTAAGGCCTATTACCCTAGTTAGGAAGCATCTCTTCCTACATCTCCTCTTTTGCTCTTTTGCATGACCTTTCAGAACAGTATGGGATTTGATGGATTATTATGGTAACTTCCTGCCAGGGTGTGTTTGAGAATCTAGGAAACACAATTCCTGCAGAAGAGAAATCATTTTGTTCTCGAATACCAAACCTTCTCCTCATTTTATTAGTATTTTGTGTCTTTCTTCCACTCTTGATACCACAGATGCCTTCTGCAAGGTGAAAGGATTGTACTTTGTATAGAATTAACCATTTACTCAATTCACTTTTGGCATAATCTGGGCATAATATTCATATAGCACCTATCAGGATATCACATCCTATTCTCTGACATTTAGAAGCCACCCAGCAGAGGATCGGCACTACTGCATGTTTTTCTGTTCACATAGAAGCACAACCTCACTTCCTTATAAATTGTTTCCTGAGCAATAGTATGCAGATGTGTACGTTTTAAATTATTATATCTGACTTCACGTATCCAGAAATATGTCATGCAGTCTCTTGGACCACTGCGGGAAGCAATAAATAACAGCACATTTGACAGTTTATGATACAGTGCAACCTTAAGCTATGACACCATCAGAGGAATAACTCGACAAACTGACCCACATACTTGTCAGTAATGATGATGATTAATCTCAGATTGCATCCTAAAAGCTGCACTCAGAAGAAAGCTACTCTGTATGCAAAACATACAGCCATTCACGCACAAAGCGTGGGATTTTTTGCTTGGCTGCTGAAGAATGTTTTAAGATAGTTTTATATTTACTGTTTTAAAAAGACAGCTGTATGTTCTGACAAAACCAGGCTCTTTCTTGGAGGGGGAGGGGAAATCATGTTTAACACTAGAATTCTTACATAGTAAGCCTGATTTTTTATTTCTCTCTCTCTCTCCCTTTCCCTCACCCCCTCCAATCTATTTAAATGTAATTACTCACATACATCTGTGATCTCCGTTCCCTGGAGGCTGTAGTCCATGGTTAAGGAGGAAGGAAACCCAAAAGAGATGACGGCTGTATGTTTGCAAAGCAGGAGCCAGGCAAACGGATCGCCCAGCTGCATCAATCCAACTCTCCTAATATTCACTTTTCTCTACAGGAGCTGAAATACAATCACGTGCAGAGGAATCCCCATCTGCTGGAGTGACCTGTATTTTCTCAGTTGCCTAGAGTCAGCTAGAGGAGGGTGTGTGTCTCCGCACTGGATTATAAAAGCCAGAATAAGCCTTTTATGGCTACCATGCTTGCACAGGAAGTTTTCCAGCAGCCTCTCGCGTGGCAAATTGCAGGGAGGAAGGGGGGCTTGGTTGGAAATGCAAGGCAGGGATGGGTGAAAATGGCAGAAATTCTGATGAAGGCATAGGAGCTATTTTCAAAATGCCAAGAAGTGCCTACAGGCAGCCTTGGAAGAAACTAAGATATTCTGAGTGATAACACTGATGTTAATAATATCTGCTTACATCAGTTACTTTTGTCCAAACAAATCCATTCCTAAAATCAAATGGTTTTCCACTCCTGCCTTTGCCCCAATTGCCTGGGAATAATTATGCCAACTCTGTGCTCAAATGATGCAAACTATCCACCTGCACTTCACAGTGACTGATGCACTGAAGACGTAGATCACAATATTATTATTTTAACAGCAGCAGCAGCAGCAGAAGCCACCGCAAAGTCATTAGGGTCATGGCACAAGCACCCTAGCAAATGTCAATCCTTCCCTTTCCATAACAAGCAAATCAGTGCTATACAGTTGTGATCTCTGCTTCACTTTCATCTCACAGACCTTTGGCTCGTAAAAGCACCATAAGAGCACCACTGGATCAGATCCAAGGTTCATCCAAGTCAGGATCCTGTCCCTGCTATGGCCTGCCTGATGCATCTGGGAAACCCATAAGCAGAAAACAATCACCATAGCACTCTCAGATGCATACTGCCTCTGGTATGGGAGATGATATGCTGCCATTGTGACTAGCAGTCATTGATACTTATCTCCTGTTATTTTGTCCAATCCCCTTTTAAAGCTGTCCAAATTGACTCCAAACGTATCTGACTAGTGATGATAATGCAGACTCAACAATAAGCCCAGAGAGAACTTGCTGCAAGACAGACCCAAAAAAGAAAATAACAGAACACCACTAGTCATCACATACAGCTCCCAAGTTAAAACAGTACAACGCATCATCAGAGATCTACAACTTCTCCTAGACAATGACAGTTCTCTTTCTCAAGCTCTGGGAGGAAGACCCTTCATCGCATACAAACAGCCACCCAATCTCAAACAGCTCCTCACCCACAATAATACAAAAACAGGACTCAACATGGACACTGGTACCAGAGCCTGCAATAAACCCAGATGCCAACTTTGCTGCCACATAAACCCGGATAACACCATTACTGGTCCCAACAACATCAACACACCATCTCAGGACTATTTAATTGCTCATCTTCCAACATTGTGTATGCAATCAAATGCCAACAATGCCCTTCAGCTCTCTATATTGGACAAACAGGCCAAACCCTACGCCAAAGGATAAATGGACATAAATCTGATATCAGGAATCACAAGACAGAGAAACCAGTAGGAGAACACTTCAATCTCCCAGGACATTCTATAAAAGATCTCAAAGTAGCTGTCTTAATACAAAGAAATTTCAGAAATAGACTGGAAAGAGAAGTGGCTGAATTGCAACTAATCACCAAACTTAAAACCATGGAGAAACCTGGTTTGAACAAAGACATTGGATTCTTATCTCATTATACATAACAAAGCCATCTTTAGCCATCTCACCCCTTGCCTTTCCCTGCAAGACTAATTGCAGCCGTTTAGAGTCGTCAACAGGTTTTCCACACTTATCAGCCTATCACCCATTCCCACCACCCTTCTGAGTAATACCCCTCCCCACTCCCCCACTATATTTAAGGATCTGGTGACTTCTGTTTCAGTGTATCTGAAGAAGTGTGCATGCACACGAAAGCTCATACCAGGAACAAACTCAGTTGGTCTCTAAGGTGCTACTAGAAAGAATTTTCGATTTTGTTTCAACAATAAGCCACCAACATGCTCCTCTTGCATTACTTTGCCAGAGCCACCCGAGCTGCTCAACTAATTTGGAGGCTCCTTTGACAGCCTCCCTCTCCTTCCCAAAGTTCTCCTCCACCATGGCAGGCACACACAAGTAGTTGGTAGGGCTCAGAAGCTGCATTGCATGATGGCAGTCATTCCCTGAGGCTATGGGTGGCCTAAGATACGTTCCCCATCTTCCTCCTTGGTTCACAGCTCCTGGCCACTTGCAATTCTTGCAAGGAAGTGACCGATACACAATGCAGCATTGAACATGCCTGCAGTGATGTCAACCACCTCTTGGTGTCCTCATCCAAGGGCTGGGGCTCCTATGCCCCAAGATGAAGCAAGGTATGGATGGAAAGATCAGAAGAGCCATGGGTGGCATTTGGTACTGTGACATATGAGCCAGCCTCACCATACATGTTCCTTTCTCTACCACAAAATGAATCAAGACAAAAATATGGGCCCTGTTAGGCATGAATGTTGATTGAAAACAAATGCCTTAAAAAAAAAGAATTCATATGCCAAGTACAGTATATCGGCTTCTCAATATATGTTGGCAAGACATGCTACCCTTTGCACCATGATGAAGATACAAAAAATATACCTGTTCTGTGTTTCCCTCCTGAAGCCATATTTCATGTAAAAAGAAATAAAAATGAACCAAACTTGAATATGACACCCTTTGTAATATGGACTGTGTGGGTGGGGAATACCAATTTATATACTGACCTTTTGGCTGGTATTTCAGCTTTCCCTGCCAGATACTGTCCCTATATGGTAAATTAGAATAGTTAGGCTGCAATGCTTTACACACTTACCTGGGTGTAAAGTCAGTGGAAGTTGCTTCGGAAAGACATTATGGGATGGTGCTCTTAAGACAAATGCTAGCAGTTGGTTCTGTTGTAGATCATGAAATCACAGTCAAATAACCTAGCAGCCTTCAGCTATTGTGTGTGTTCACTTTTTACTTTCAGTGAATCCCCATTGGCATGGATACAGTATACTCTATGTTTGTCTGCCACAGCTGAGGGATAGGAGAATTTGTCGCATTTGGATCGGATTGCTTCAAAGATAGACTTTATGAGGCAATAACACTCAAGTTAACTGACATCGCTGAGTTAACTTACGATCAGAAGCAAGCAATGTTTATCTTTTGCAATTTGGCCTCCATTCCTCAAGGGGCATAGTCTCCTGCTGAGACTCAGCAAGCCTTTCTCCCCAGTGCATATGTAATTCCCTTTTGCCCAATACTAAGTAATAAGAATAAGTATAATAACAAAAAATTATGCATAATAAGTGATTGATAGCAAAGATTTCATCGCACTTACTCAAATTATCCACACAGCAGTTACTATTTTAAAGATAATGGGGAAATGTTGAACCATACTTAAGAAAAATATTAGAGCAAGCCTTTTATTCAGGGAATTCTGCACTGGCAGCTTTGTTAAAAACCTGTCAATGTATGTAAGTGCTTGTGACCGGATGTAAATAGATTTCATGGCAGTTTTAAGTGATGACTGAGGGCCAGAGGTCAATGAATGGATAGGGCTGTGGGTCAGTGGTGGAGTATCTGTCCAGCATCTTTAGGGCTGGCTGAGACCCCTGTCCAAAATCCCGGAGAGCTGCTGCAAGTCAATAGAGACAATGCTAAGCAAGACGGACCAATGGTTTGGCTCACTATAAGGCAGCTTTCTTTATTTCTGAGGGGTCCCATCTGATGGCTGCTTTTAAGTTTCCCCTTTTGCAGCTGCCTCCTGTTAAGTTATTCAGATACAGCTTTTCACTATGCAGCCTGGGAAATGTTCTGCATGCCACTTATGATGTGGAGATGGAGGGTAGGGATGCATCCAATTCTGACTGGGCTGTGAACCAGAATGTCCTTGGTTTGGATGTCACCCATGCTGCAAACTCACTAGAGGCATTGAGAAAGCTGTTCCTTGCCAGCACCACCACATCTACAGTATGGGGATAAAATTAACCTACCAGTTTACATTACCCACAATAATCCTTACAATCTCCTTTGAAACTGGAGAGGGGTGAGTTCTCCCATGCTCACTTTGGTTTCTCTTGGGACTTAGATTATTTCTCCCGGGGGAGGGGATAAATTTCACTTTCTAAGCCAATCTGAAGACTGCTCTGTACTGAATGGTTGTTACTTTGTACGGTTATTTAACATTATTATGAAAACTGAAATACACTTAAAGAAAAGAAAGGAACTCTTTGCACCACCCAAGCCCCAAGAACACACTTCCCGATTCCCCTGGCAAGTGGAGGTGGCAGGATCTGCAACAGCAGGTGTGGGAGGAGAAGAGTGTTTCCCCCCTTCCACCCCTCATTTGTCACTTTCATGCACTGACAGTAGTTCTCTCAAGCACCATCAGTCTCTGCTCTCAACTGTCATCAGTTACCATAGAGGGAGAGAGATGGAGGGGAAAGGGCCTATCCATCAACTTAGGAACTTTTGGCTCCTGCTCTTAACAAAACTTTTTCATCCCAGCTAGTGACTTCAAGAGCTTTATAACTAAGAACTAGTACCCAATGTCCCCCCTCCCCTCCTCCCCCCAATCTCTTTCCCTTTTGTGTCATGCATTTCAGCTTGTAAACCCAGGGGCAGGGCTTATCTTGTGCCACTCACATCTGTAAGCTGCCCAAGGAGCCCTTTTTGGCTGCAGAGCAGGATAAAATGAATAAGCTGAAATGAAATGAATACACTGAAAATGGAAGTGCAAATAGTTTTCATTCAGCCCAGCAAGCAGCAGAGTAGGGATGCGGGTGACGCTGTGGTCTAAACCACTGAGCCTCTTGGGCTTGCTGAATGGAAGGTCAGCGGTTCAAATCCCTGCAACGGGGTGAGCTCCCATTGTTCTGTCCCAGCTCCTGCCAACCTAGCAGTTCGAAAGCACGCCAGTGCAAGTAGATAAATAGGTACCGCTGCGGCAGGAAGGTAAACGGTGTTTCCGTGCGCTCTGGCACTCGTCACGGTCCTCCGTGCGCCAGAAGCGGTTTGGTCATGCTGGCCACATGACCTGGAAAACTGTCTGTGGACAAATGCCGGCTCCCAAGGCCTGAAAGCGAGATGAGTGCCGCAACCCCATAGTTGCCTTTGACTGGACTTAATCGTCCGGGGGTCCTTTACCTTTAATCACTTTATACAAGGTCATAGAACCTGTGATTTTCCGGGTGTTATTGGACTCTAACTCCCATCAGCCTCCACCAGCATGGGAGTTGTAGTCTAGGAGTATCTGGAGCTGCCCAGGTTACTCTGGCCTGCATTTATAACACACTATGTGGTAGCTTTAAGGGCATGGAGACAGGGCAGCATATAGTCTCTGGTCACTGGGTAAGTCCAGCATGACCATTGTTGTGACCACTTTCCCCGCCTGCCACAGCTTGGTCTCCTGAGTGTTTTAAGAGGGTGGTCATACCAGACTGAACATGAGGTCAGATGCTATAAACTATTACCACTCTGCAGTTACAGTAGCCAAGGGGCAAGTTTTTAAAGGAGCTAATATGACACCAGCTCTCTTCTGCTTTCCGTCCAGTGAGGCTTATTTGGAAGGAGTTGCAGAGTTCAAAACAGAGCTGCTCTGCTGTTGTTGTTTTTAAAGGAAAGCAGGTCATGAAAAATGTGCAAGTCAATAAGCAAGACGTCTGCAGCACTTTCCATACCAGGGCATCCTTCCATCCCCTAATGGCTATTTTAATCTCCTAACTATCCAAAGGGAGGATTTAATTTGCATACAAATAGGATATTTAGGAACCGAACTAATCTAATGTTAAAATGCTAATTAAAGTGAGTGCATTTGCCGCTTAAGAAATAAAATTTAAAAACTCTCCAGCTGCATTTAGGCAGGGTAGATTGTAGAGTTTTGATGTTATTGACACTACAGTCCTGTATGGGATTATGCAGACATATCTGTGCAGTTATATAGATACGCATAAGCAGGTGCTATACATATCACATGCACACTAAACCGAATGACTATTCAAGAGTTGTGTACATGCACATAGAGCCTCATACACTAGTCAAAACAACATTAAATTGGAGTGAACCTCTTTATAGTTGTTGCTAAAAGCCTGTGCTGGACTGAAATCCAAAATGACTGGTGTAAATGGGTATCTCTATTTAAATTCTGAGTTGTCTTTCGGCATAGAATTCAAGGCAGCATCAGGACTGCTGGACAGCTCCTACAGACAGACCATGCCAAGAACTGAGGAAGCAATGACTCTTGTCCAGGACCAGGGCTGAGGAAGCCCTGGACAAGATGCTTTCCTGTGGACCTCCCAGGAAGCCTACCCACTCATGCAAGGATTAATAGGGAACAGGGAGGACAAGTGGTGTTTTACCTTCTCTTGGGAAAAGGTAGAGATATTCCTGCTGCAACCCACCATATGAAGATGCAACTCACCAGTTTTCTTTTTGGGTACTCTGAACAAGCACTACAAGGGATGTTGTAGGAAGGAATAACGCCAAGTTGCTCAAGCCGTCAAACTTGTACCATTTATAATCAATATTTACAAAAGTACCTCTCTCATAGGTAAGCAACAGTGTACAGTTGTCTCCCCAAATTCCTATTTGGGTTTGAATGAAATTTCCCAACTGCTGAAGAGAGTGGGGGGAGGGAAGATCCTGGATTAGTCCCCAGAGATTTGTCAGGGGGGAAAATGGATTTAAAAAAAATACCAGTAAGCAAGAACAGCACATTGTAAGCACCAGCTTAAGAATTTAGAAGGTGGACAAAACACCCATAAGAAGATTAAACATAACAGAATTTCCCCTAAAATGAAATGTAGGACTTAATGTCTTACCACCACCATGCGGTTTTTGCATATCCATTTTCTTTAGCACGCATTGGGTTGATGTGTTATGCTCCATGTGTATGGAGGTATCCTTCACAAAGAATTGCAACTTACCCTATAAGCATATAGGCATATGCTCCCACTCTCAGTCCACTTCATGCATCTGATGAAATAGGCCATTGCCACAGTCAACTGCTCAGTCTATATCATAGACTCTATAAGCAGCTGTGGTCATTGTTACCCCTAGCATCATAGAATTGGAAGGGACCCCAAGGACAATCTAGTCCAACCCCCCTGCAATGCAGGAAATAAACATGCTGTGCAATAAAAATGCTGCTCCATTATTTGCAATGGACAGACGACCTATCCTTACCTTTAGCTATACACGAGGTTGAAAACCTGGCACAAATGGAAAATAGAGAGAGGCTGGTGTAAACACATACCAATGGCACCCTCACAACCCTATCATTGTTAAGCTGTCAGTAGGGCCAGAAATCTCCCCTGCACCTCATACCAAAAAAGGTCTGCCCAATATCCCAGCATCTCAAACTATAGGTCATACATGTGAGTAAACTTATTAGCAGGGTCTAATTTGAGCAGATGCTAAAGAGAATTTATATCCCTTGCCTTCCTAAGCAGCGAGTTCACCTCACTCAAACAGATAATTAAATCTTGCAGTCATTTGCGTCAAGGGCAACAGTTACCAAAAAGATTGTTTAAATGGGCTTACCTTAACACTGAGAAGGCAGGACCCCAGACTATCAACTGGAAAATACAAAAGGGACATTTCAAGGGTAGGGAGGTTCTGGATGAAGGACTGAATTGCAGAGGAAGATGATAATCTCTGTCACAATACAAAATCCAAGGTGTACAGTGTGTGCACAGTTAATGATTTCCCTGGCACTCAGCTCAGAGCTGACAAGCTGGATACGAATTGACGCTTGAGAGCCATGCTTATATAATATGAGGCTCTCAATACAAAAAAAGGAGGTGGGGGCAGAAGTTGGCTTTGTCTAGCTGGTCCATTTCAAAAGGCCACACACACACACACACACACACACACACACACCGCCAAATGACAGTCTCCGGAGCTTCCCCTACCTTGAAGGCTGGGGGCGGAGGGGGGAATGCTGCTTTGTGTACAAAGAGAGATGCAGTTAATGCCATGGAAACAACCCCATCAAAGAGATTTAAGGAGTCAGACTGTTGCAGACTGTTGAAGGGGGGGGGGGAAGCAAGATGTTTGTAGCAGAGAGAGGTTTGTGTAGCAGCTTATTAAGCTGAAATATAATCGAGAGAGCTGTGCACAGCTAAAAGGGCAGGCCTTCTGGTCTCCAGCTGCTGCTTGGTCTTGCAAATGGGCTTTGCTTCCTCGTGACACTGAGGTAGAGCTAAATGTGTTGCAAGATGCTCCCGTTGCACAAAAAGGGGCTCGGCAATCACCACAGCTAGCCCTTAAAAAACAGGCCATGAGCAAAAATCTATGGAATTCTGAACATCCAGCTAAAAATGACAGATAAATTTAAGCAGCTGTGGTGTAAAGGCAAAGCACAAAGCTGTGAGGATTTTTTTTTTTTACAGGCCAGCATCTGTTTCCATGGGAACAAGAGCGGAAAGGTTCTTTGGACTTGTAAATTAAACATGGCTTGAACGCCGGATGCTGCATATTCCTTTCCCCACAGAATATGCTGCATTTGATGATACAGCTGGCTTCTGGCGTAGAATGTGTGCCATTAACAGAGAATGTACATTTCTCCTCCCAGTTGCTATTATGTTAAATATACACACATGTATCTGCCACTTCTGCTGAAAACAGTTAGCTTACCACACCTTGCAGGATTGTTGTAAGGACTATTGAATAATATGTGACATGATGTAAACATTTGAAATGCTCTATATTAAAGCTATTTATTATCATCTTGTGGGCAGCTCTATATTTTAAGTGAAACAAGACAGATTGCACTACATTTACACCCCAAGCACCCTCCAAGGAGCTCAGCCTGGCCTATCCAACAGGGCTGCTGTGAAGCAGGTTATGTTGAATAGCTGGGATGGAAATGAAGCGAAGGAATGCAGTATGTCTTGTTTCGCTGTCTTACAACAATCCTGTGAGGTACACTAGGCTGGTCCAAGTTCATCAGTGAGCTTCAAAGCTGGGTGAGGAGTTGAACATGTGTCTCTGCAATCCTAGTCCATCACTCTTAATAGCTACACCACATGAGCTTTCTCATTCTGGGGCCATGCATTTGAAATGAGACAGGATTTGTGAATGCTGCAGTGCTTCAGGACAGAAGTGGTGCAGAATGTTGGTGCTAAAGGCAGAAAGATCTTTCAGGTCATGATCGAAAGGTTCCACCCCCTGCAGCTTGTAAACGTCTCAAGATGGAATGTAGGACAGTTACGTGGCAATAATTAGCATGGACCAGGAAAGTGGAATCTGTGGCCCTCCAGGTGCTGTTGGACTACAAACCCCATCATCACTGACAACACAATCGCTGATGTGAGTTGGAGTCCAACAGCATTGGGAGGGCTGCAGGTTCCCCACCTGCAGACTTAGACCATGTGAGGTGCAAAATGGTCTTCAGGCTGCAGCCGCTACTGGCACCGGGAAGGGGTGGCAAGCTGTTTCCTCTTTGAATGTATAGTTTCTTTGTATAATAGATTACAAACCCCATGAGGATAGGACAGTTAAGGATTTATAATCAAGGAAAGCTGCTGTAAAAGCTACTCTGAGCCCACGGAGCAGAGTGGGATATATATAAAGTCAAGTCTCCAGTCAGAATAAAACAACAAATATGCCTTTTGAGATACCCAAATGTGTCAAAAATTCCTCGCTCTGAATTCAACCCAATTTTTGCAACTTCTGTTGTGATCTCCAGTGTCCAGCTTAAGCACCAAGATGCAAACCAGAAATTCCAGGATAGGATCTCACATCTTTGATTTGTTTGTTTGTTAATGCAATGGGAAAGTCTAATTATTATTTTTAAAAGGAGGCAATGGCAGTTGATCAATCTCTGAATCTTGTCCATGGCTGTTTTGTGAAATGAGATTGCCTGCTCTGATTGTACTGGTCTCTGAACAATCTGGTTTTCGTGCCTCAGTTTCAAATTCAGTTAGTTGGGATTTGAATACAGAGCACGCTCTCGTGATAGTGATACCACAGAGATTTGGCACAGCATTCTGTTAGTCTAGAAGGCTTGATAATTGCTGGTTTAGTCTAGTCCTGTGGCACAATTGATTTAAAAAGGACTTGATAAATGGAATTCTACCATGTGCTCTGACAGTTATTGCCACATCGAGTCAGGTCAACATCTGAAGATGTGGATCAAGCTGAGATTCTGGCTGGTACATAACCCAAGGGAAGAAGTTCACCAGCTGTGCCTGACCGTTTGACAAAACATGGAGAGGCATCATTTCAGAAAAGACAGCTGCTGTGAAAAGACAAGGCCTGGGAAAAATAAAATAAAATAAAATGTACAGGCTGGCCCACACATGCACACAGTCCTTAGCAGCTGTAATTTAGGTGTTTAGACACAGAAGAGCTTAAAGCTGTATTCAAACTAGCAGGTATTAATGGAATGAAAAAGAAGCCACATGTCTTTATTAACAGCCAGGATAAGCTGCTTGATCTCAAAAAGAAACCCCTAATTCCTTCTTGTTTCACATGTATTTTTCCAGACCAACAGAAGCAGAGAGAAATAAGCCAGGCAGTTGACTGGTCTGTTCATTAGACATTCAGGAAGCCAAGAATTCACCTTGATCATTTACATGAACATCAAAGGGAAACTATATGTGATCCATCCATTCCTATATTAAAAGGAAGTCTTTTTCTGGCTGGTGAAACTCTAACTTGGATATTGGCATTGCTTCATAAAGAAACTAGAATAAAATAATTTGGCTAGCCATACAGAAGTTTAGACCTCTACAGTGTTGTGGCTAAGATGAGGTATGGAGCCAGAAGACACCATCTGTTTAAATCTCACATTGACTTTGAACTTGTGTTGCCTTATTGTATTTGTATTTTATTGCTCTTGGCCACCTTGAGCATCGGTGGAAAGCTGTGATACCAAATTTAACAATGTAAATAAACTGCCTTAGGCAACCAGTCTCTTTCAAGAACATGAGGGCCATCTAGGCCTCACTGTGATAATATATGCAAAATAGGTTGAAAAATTTTGTGGTCAAAGGAAAAGAAAGCTGCGCTACACTCTATACAGAGTATAGATATTGTGAACTGAGGCTGTTGAGATACATGAGTGGAAGCTAACACACTGTCCAAGACCACCTCAAACTTGGAAGGGTGTCCCAAAATTAATACATTCTAGAAATGATTTGCCCAATATGCAATGCCTGAGATGGGCAACAATGAGATAAATTCAGAAATGGCAGCTACTTAGTAATGCCTAGCTCTTGGTGTCCAAAAAGATCACTCACCAATTCCAGCTTTGACTTCACTCACTGGATGAAACCCTGTAAGCAGGGACTACCAGCCAGTATTTTACACAAACTGTGAGGGGTGGGGGTGGCGAGCTCTCATTTTGTCTTATGAACTACAGCACATAGGAACTTTTTTTAAAAAATGAAAATAGTTCAGGTACCTCAAAATCCAACTCCATCTACTCATGTCAATAGTACTCTTGCACTGCACAACTAAAGCAAAACAACCCCCACCCCACCCCATTTCTGGTATTAAATGTTACAGGATTTGAGCAGGAACTATGGGAAATGCACTGATTGAAAATAAAGCTGTATTATCACCCTGAAAGTTTATCAGGTGCAAATAGCACTAAAAGTGGGATCACACACAACCAACAAGATACCAAGCATAAAATAATCACGAATGCACAATAATAAAGATGTCTCATACCCACCCCAAAAAAACCCATGAGATTTTGAGCTTCACTAGTCAACTTTCTTTACTCTGGGCTTCCTGCACATAAGTATAGGTAATTGTACAATATCATTTTCATGGATACGTTAGAAGATATCAAACCAAACCATCTCATTCTTACTAAATCATATGTCAGGAAGTAATCACAGGAAACATTCATTGAATGAGAGGAATGACAACTTGATTGCTGCTTGTGCCCCTTTGTTACCACAGAACAAAATCATAAGGCATACAATTTAGGAAGATGAGAGAAATGTAATAAAGCACTTTAACAAAGATTGTAGAAATTACACAGGTAACTTGGCATTTGCTGAAAAGTTAAAATTTGTCTCAAAGCAACTTTTGAGCTTTCACCATTTGTGAGCTACTTTATGCTTTTCAAAAACCATGATTACAAAATCTGTGACTCCATTACCCAGTATTCTGGTTTCTCGGTATTCAACCTATAACAAGGTGAGTTGAAACTGATAATGTAATCACTTCCATGCTTCACAAAACAAAGCCTTAAATGAGTAAGAAAAGCTTTGGTCTAATTTGTGTAAACAAACAAAAAGAATCTGGTGTAATTAAACTCTCAATACCGATGTCAGAATGCCAATCAGAAGGGGAAATGGCAATAAAACCAGTCTATTCTGAGCTGAATGAGCTACAACTGCATACCCACATTTCATTACAGATGGGCACCTTACCAGAAATAGGAGCTCTTCTGTCCTTTGCCCTGGACCATTTAGTAGCTTGCTCCTTCTCAGGCTCTCTGTGTGGTCCAGCTCCTCCTGGGAGAAGTCTGCAAGCTTATCCTATATGAAGTAATAAGGGCTTCTGCTTGAGATAAAGTGCCTGGCTGTGCTGTAACATGCAGACATGACCTCAGCTCATCAGTATGGACGGGGGGACACGTCCTGCTCAGCACCTACAGAGAACCACTCTGCAACAAAATTTATAGGCATGAACACACACTGGGGGAGCAAGACTGCTGGCATATTGCTTTTCTGGGTTCATATCCCTCACTGTTTGGTTCATCAGCTTAAACAGTATTTTCTGGGCAAATAGTCTAATAACTAGAATGAAAAATTGACTGCTAAGAGATAACGCAACCTTCTATGATTCCCCCCCCCCAAAAAATGGCACAACATGCCAAAGTGAGCAATTTTAGTTCAACTTTCTAAAGAAATGTCCATATATGAACTCAACAATGAGGAGTGGTATTATAAAGAAAGGTGATGCTACCAGATGTTTAAGTCAAGAGAAACTGGTTTAATACAAACTCTAAAGGAAGAAAACACACACACAGGATAATTCTTTTTGTGTTTTAATCAGCTACCCCCAAATCACTTAATTCATAAGCAACTAGACAGAACCACCCTCTCTGGTCTAACAACTCCATTCCTCCATTCCAGGATACACTCATTTGCCCTTGGTAAAGCTTGTGAATGGATTATGAAAATTAGTTTCCATAGTTACATACACAAAGAGAAGGAACATGAAGATGGCAAAAGCAGCAATCTTTACACGTATTGGTATACGTCCTTCTCTTGATCTCCCCGGTACTACATGGCATTTGGTTTCAGGATCTTGTTTCACAGAGGGAGGATTCTCCTTTACTGCTTTTCTTCTTCTAGCACTAGAAACACAAGAAGCAATATTGCTGATCATACTTTTAAAAAGAGAAACATTGCCTAACACTTTCACACTAGATCAGCATCCTAGCCTGGAAAAACAGGAAACTAGATTACTAAACTACAGCACTGTAAATCAGAATAACATTTTTGTGAAAGGAAATACTGTGAATAATTAGCTGTATAGAACAGGTGCAGGAGTGGTACTGGGTGGGAACTTTGTATTCTGAATGGCAGGGGCTGGGCAGCTTCATGCTGTTGAAAAGTCTCTGTCCTAACTTTTCTGGAAACCATTCAAGACAAGCTTTCTAACAGCACATTTGTTAGGCCAATTGATGAACTAACAGTAAAGTCCCATCCCAATAAATACATAAGTATCTTCCAAAGGTTTATTCGATTGTTGCTTGTTTCCCCCCCCCCTCCCAGCAATCAATTGTTCCCCTACCTCAGACTAACAGATTTAAGCATTGCACTCTTCCAATTCTACAAACATTTCACCTTGTGAATGATTCCCAACTCTCCTGTGAGTTCTCCCAATCCCTACCAAAGCCTCTTTTTTTGGAGGGGGGGAGGGAAGTCCCACAATGCAAGCAACAGTCCTTATGCAAGGCTTCGACTGACAGGGCTGGTTAGGTGAATTCTGTCCTCTATCGTTAAAATTAAGTGCTCTGAAAAGCTGAAAGTATTACCACCTGCTTGCACCACAGATAAGTTGATTGTGAAGAAAAGCTGGAATAATTGACTAGTTTAGGTGTTAGAACCAAGGTTTCTTCTTGGTTTACTACTTGTGGCTTGGGTACAAACCAGGGTTTGCGTACAATGCTAAGCCAAATCATGGCTTAACCCCATATTGCACAGCAGCAGCAAGACCAGGGGAAAAGTGTTGCAGTCCCCATCTTCACCCTGGGAATCCATGTTTGCTCATTTATGCTAAGCCATGGGTCAATGTGTTAAGCTACTGACCTCCCTTGAAACTAATATAACACACAATTGTCTTATATCTGCTAAGTAAAATTACTGACCTATGCAACCTAGTAAGCTCTAAATCGGGTGAGAAACTTCCAGCCCATAGGCCTCATCAGGAATTCCAGGAATCCTCATTTGGTTCATGAGGCTGATTTGGCCAAGCCACATCCATCTGCTCTACACTTCCCATCATAGGTAATAGCAGGTGTGAGGAAGGTAAAGGCAGGGCTTGATGACAGGGGCTTTGCATCAATGACCAACCAAGGCCCCCAGTGCAATGCTTCCCAAGTGATGATAATCAGCTGGTTATTGGTACTTGAGAGGTGCTGTGTAGGAGGCTCTGGAGGTCCTGTGCTGAGTGCTTCCCAAACCCCTATAATCTCAACTGCCAAGCACAGGCCTTGCACAGCTGCTTCTCAAGTGCCAACAATCAGCTGATTGTTGATGCCTGGGAAGTGACGTATACTTTTTTCTCCTGGGGAAAAAACAGGTAATCTGACATCATAGTAACATCAAATGATTAATAGGTGGCGGGCTCTGCCCACCAGTCTAACTTGGCCCACAGGGGCTTGTGAAGATAAAGACCTGGTCCAATGGCTTGATCCAGTTCCTTACCTCTGCTGTGCTGTAAATATTTACAAACTCAGTATGTTCAATGGGTTTCTTTTCCACAACATATGGAAAGCCATAACTTCTTTAGTTTACTTCCAAGACTAGGAATTCTAAGGAACTGTTGATCTCTCTCTCTCTGTGTGTGTGTCAGAGAGATAGGGGGGGTGGAGAGAGAGGGGGGTGGAGAGAGATGCTTTGTCAGGCAGTTTTTGAATATTTTTACCTTTGTCCTACAGTAACATTAACATCAGGATAGCCATAGTCTTGCTGTGGTAGATCACTTGTCTGCAAAAAGGAAAAAGGTTTGTTTCATAGGCATCCTAGCAGTTACCTCCTTTTGTGGGCATGGTGAAAGCTTGTAGTTGAATGGTACTGTCATGTAGGAATAATAATATTCTATTTTAGATCATATTATGTGAAAGTTCCCCGCTATAAGGTTTGTGCTTTTATCAATCTGATTCTCTAAACATAGTCAAATATACTACATCTCTCTCTTGTTCCCAATGGTTACTGGCATAAGCTCTTTTTTTAAAAAAAGACAACTGTGTTCCTTTCTTATTAATTATAATAATCTTAGATACAAACTCAAATATGTTAGTTCATCATGAATTGTCTGCACACAACTTTCCCCGAGTTCTATATGGGGAAGGTGAAACATTTGGCTTTCTGTGGTTTGATGTGATGAACCAGAAGCAACTTCCAGAGAGTGTCCAGGTTTCCAAATTCATTGTCCCACTTATGTGAATCACTTTTGATTAATGAAAACGCTTGCTTCCAAGCAAGTATGAAATCGTAAGCATATAGGCCAGCATGGATGTAGCCAGGATTTTCATGGGGGGGGGGCACAACTGACGTGATTGGTCAGTTAGTTATTTCTGTTGTTTTACTTGATTGGGGGGCAGCTGCCCTTCGCTGCCTACGCGCATGTAGGCGAGTTACATATTTTCTTTACTGGCCCTAAAATGCACAGACATATCTGACATGAAGATCAGACACAGGAATTGCTTTTCTAAGGTTATAAATAAAACTATGGCCAATTCTTGGTTTCAAGTCCTCCACAACCTAAATTATTCCTAAATTCCTAAATTATTCCTACCTTGAAAGCTGTCAGAGGGCATGTTACTTGCTAAGGGAAATCTGGAGGAGCAACTGACAAAAAAACTGGCAACAAAACTTTTCAATCTGCGCAGCCTTAACTAGAAGTAAAATACATGTTTAAAAATCTGTTTAACAGCAGGCAACATCTTAAGAAAAAGAATCCTTTTTATACTTTTTTTAGAAGCAAGGCCATCTGACACATTGTGATCAAAACGCTTATGTGCCAATAAAGCGAAAAGGAAGTAAAGAAGTCAGATGAAAACCTGTGAAACATTTATGGCAACCCAAGAGTTCAAATAAAAATGCTGGTTGCCTGTTGTTTACTCTGTCTTACACATAATCTGAATGTCCTAACAGTTTATAATAGCTTTTCAGAAATGTCACCTTGAAAAAAGGTCAAATTCTAGTTCATCCACAAATAAGCAATGTAATCATGGTTAGCTAGCATCTACAGCAAGAACAGATATCTAACGTTTGACAACTTTGGGCTAGCAAATATATATCAAGTTTCAGTATCTGGGCAAAGAACAAGAGAAGACTATATATAAATATTCAGACTTATAGAGTGGTGTGCTGTTCACAAGTGATATTTTATGTCTTTGCTTCTAGAACTCTGCTTTCAAGAATGGCACATTTAGTGCCAGATTTAACATTTGAGTGTGTTGTACCATTATTGCAAAAATACCTTTTGTCTGTAATTCCTTTCAGGACTGCAAGGTTTCTTCCTTGGTCCTTGTGACCGATGCAGTGCCACTTTACCCTCTGGCAATATTTCCTGCAGCTGTTAATACACAAGATGACATTAATTTAAAATGTGTGGGGAAGAAGAAAAGGATGAAAGCTGAAAGCCTTCATAGCAAAGATGATCTATCGTCTTTGGAAAAAGTTCAGGCATGTTACATGCACAGTATCATTCATCTGTAAATTGCAAAAAAAACTGCTAAAAAAAGTTTGCTTGCTACAATTCCTTTAGCAGCAGTCACTGCACACTTTCACTCTGAGAGTTTTAAAAATGGAGACACTGTTGATGCAAAAAGAGACACTGCTTTATCATTAATTACAGCCAACTTAAACATTTGACAAATCTGACCAAAATTTGAAAATTAATTTTTTCTTTAGGAAAATAAGAGAATCAGTTTCCCACCCTCACAGAGGATAACAAAAACTAAATTGGAAATAAATTAGTTAAGTCAAAGTAGAAATCCTTCAGAATTAGCAACCATGGAAAGTAAGTACAACAAACAGTATTGCAAGATTATTATTTAAATCAATGTTCTTCTACCCTAAGTCTCCAGATATTGTTGGACTACAACTCCCATAATCCTCAATCAATGCTCAGGAATGATCTGAGCTGTAGTCCAACATCATCTGGGGACCCAAAGTTGAAGAACTGTGAGTTACCATATTTTTCCGTGTATAAGACTTAGGTTTTTTCCCTAATAGTAAAGGTAAAGGGACCACTGACCATCAGGTCCAGTCGTGTCCAACTCTGGGGTTGCAGTGCTCATCTCGCTCTATAGGCCGAGGGAGCCGGCGTTTGTCCGCAGACAGATTCCGGGTCATGTGGCCAGCATGACAAAGCCACTTCTGGCAAACCAGAGCAGCGCACGGAAACGCCGTTTACCTTCCCGCTGGAGTGGTCCCTATTTATCTACTTGCACTTTGACGTGCTTTCGAACTGCTAGGTGGGCAGGAGCTGGGACCGAGCAACAGGAGCTCACCCCGTGGCAGGGATTCAAACCGCCAACCTTCTGATCAGCAAGCCCTAGACTCTGTGGTTTAACCCACAGCGCCACCTGGGTCCCTTTTCCCTAATAAATAATGCCAAAAATTAGGGGGCGTGTTATACACGGATGCATCTCCCCCCATTTTCTTAAATCTGAGTCCCCAAAAAGGGGGCGTCTTATACATGGGTGCGTCTTATAGACAGAAAAATATGGTGAATCACCCAGACAATGAAAGTTGCACCAGCCTGACTAAATCAAAGGGCTGCAACAGTAGCTACTTACTTCTGCCACTATTTTAGCTAAACTATGTTCAACATCAGATGACAAGAGTTTTTTCTGACGTTCTGCCACATCTGCAGGTGATTTCTGAAATAAAAAAGAAACCACAAAAACTATGACTGGAACTGAAGATAAAGAACGCCATATGATATTATGTGTGGGTGAGGATGGGCATAATGCTTTACAAACATGAAACTATGCAACCAGTTGGCTGCTCTACAGAGTTCAGCGATCAGAATGCTTAGTAAATTTTTGGAAGAAGAGGCAGGAATCAATTTTGTGTTCTTCACCTAAACAGTGGTGGTAGTTATTGTGTTCTCTGTTGACTGGACATTTTCTACCATGACATTTCTTAAACGAAGTCTGCTGCACAATAAGTGACCAGGGCAGTAGGAAAAGCAAATAAAAAGTAAAATGCAAATCCTGATAAAAATTAACAGGCCAGAGACTGTAACTGAAAGAAAACTGAAAACAAATGAGCCCATAACTATGAAAAACGGCTAACAAAATTCATTAAGAAATAAACATTTCCACAATGATGCTTCAGTGGCGGAAAAAAACACAAAAATGATAGTGTGTGCTTTGCCCTATGAGATATGTGTAGTGGGAGGACTTTCCCTCTTGAGAGGAGGTATCAGCTTATAGACTTTTACTCTAGAGAGTTCTCAGCAGTGTTTTGGACAGGTGAAAAACCAAAGTGTGCTTGACCAGAGACCACAAAGAGTCAACTACTCTATACAATAGAAGGATTAAATAAAATTAATGCATAATTTTAAAGAGATGTTTTCCTACAAATAAGTTACTAACATGGGTTATCTGGGTAACTCCTGAGTTAGCAAGCAGCATTTTTTGTTTTGTTTTAATAGTCAGCATCATAAACACCACAGAATATTGGGGTTGCCCCTTGGGGTTGTCCAATAAACTCTTCCAAAAGAGACTTAAAAGTTTGTGTTTCAAGTGCTGCTCCTACAGACAACCCAGCAGCTGACCTCAGGAAAAATCAACTGAGGGAGTGAAGTATGGCTGGCATTGTAACAGGTTACTCTTGAGTTTGTAAACTCTTTGTGAAAGAATAACAGATTAGATAAGCATGTGTCAGGTGTGACTTGTATCTAGCGATTCCCCCCAAACACACACATTGTTGGAACTGACCAGTGCTTAAGTACAAGGTTGGCATCCGTAGGGGGTTTGGTGGGTTGCCAGAAAATCAATTTCTGCCATGATCGCTTCTCCAAAATTTATCTTCATTAGGCCAACAGCCAAAAGTAGCCAATTTGATTATTAGATCTATCATGTAACAATTCACTGCATGGATATGAATGCTGTTCTGTCCCATTTAAATATACCTGAAATTCTTCTACATTCCCAGTTATAATTCCTCTGATGTGTATTTTCTATCTGTAAATAAAGTTGAATATTCATAACTATCTGAGAAATCTATTTTGCATCAGATTTCCTAAGGCTCTAGTGCATTAACAGAAGCCACAGAAGAACATTCTAATTATGTGATTGGAGTAATTGCTTCACTTGTCAGGAGTCTGACACATAGTACATCAGTTTATATTAGCTCACAATTTAGCTATATCCATAAAATATTCATGCCTTGGGTTACTTACGTTTTCAGACCCAGAGGTATGTTCAGTTGTCACTTTGAGGCCATTTGTTTGGATGACTACTTCTGTGGTTTTTCCTAGGTGAGAATATTTTTTTTTTTAGTAACTGTCACTGATTCATCTATGCCACATTATACAACACAATACTTTCAAAAATGGAGTTCCAAACTCAAAAGAGTTCTGAAGTAGCTGAATTTACTGTGCAGAATGCTAGGATATGGGATGTTATGAAAGTGATATGCTTTCCTGATGTTTTCTCAGGTAGATTTCTAGAACATCCCTCCCCACACTTTACTATTCAAATAGGGAAAGCATCCCTTTGTTTCCCAAGCCATTGTACTTTCAGTAATCCTGTTTTCTGAATTTACAGAATCCAGGCGCCTGGTGCCAGCCATATGCTCATGAAAGTAGTCTTCCGCACATGCATCCCTAACAGGATGGGGAACTATGCATGCAAATAATGTGCATGGGTGAAACCTGAAAAGCACACAAAACTGAATCCTGAGAATGGTTCAAACACACACCAACACTTCATGAGATTGCTCCATAATGAGATCCCCACAAAATGCTTACTTTAATTAAGAACGTCATCATTTGAAACTACAACAAATCTATGAAAAAACTACTTCATTGCTACACGTATTTGGAATGTGTCTCTTTTAGGTTGGACATATGAAGTCCCTTTGAAATAAACTAATGAGCTTTAACATTTTATAGTCAAAAGCTGCTCTTTAAGGCAGCATTTGTATGTGAGCAAGGGAATCCCACATGCAATCTTTTTGAACACTTGCAGTTGGTACAGCATGAGACTCTTAATGTCAAGGTCAATTCTGATTCTCTACAGTAGCTCCAACTCTAAAGTGACTAACAGCTTTCAAAATTAACTTACAGGTGTACCTTGGTTTCCAAACAGCTTAGTTCATGAACAACTCGGAACTCTAACGTTGCAAACCCAGAAGTAGGTGTTCCGGTTTGTGAACTTTGCCTTGGAAGCCAAACATCCGGTGCTGCTTTCAACTGGCTGCAGGGCACTCCTGCAGCCAATCAGAAGCCCCGCCTTGGTTTCCAAACATTTCAGAAGTTGAATGGACTTCCGGAACACATTCTGTTCGAAAACCAAGGTACGACTGTACTTGTATCATAGCGAGAAAGGAGAAAAGAGGCTTTGGCTTAAGCAGTTTGGAGAAATCCAAAGAGATCTAAGGAGACCACATCTGATTTCTAAATATAATTTAAGGAGACCACATTGAAGTCTAATTTCTTCCCTCGTGGTTACTCTATATTCCACACTACAAAAACTCGCTGAACTACTGAACCATCTATTTCTACTAAAAGAGCTTCTCACTAAAATATAAAACTATTAGCAGTAATTTAAACACAATAAGTATATCAATTAGCCATTAGTACTGTACTATATATTTGGGGGGGGTTGTTTCAAAGCATTTCATTTAGGGAATGATTACTATGTACTACCTTCTCCATCATTTTCAGAATTAACCTCACTGTTCAACTCAGCTGCTGTTCCTGGGCACTGCTTCATCAACTGCAGGAGCTTGTTCTCATAAATGGTCCTTGTAGAAGCTAAAAGAAACAGGCCAAAGCACAAATGTTTTTAGCAATAGCTTGCTGCATTTCAAAGTGCTATTAAATTGTTTGCATTGAATGGGAAATTTTGCATACTCAGAATGGTTGATAATCATAGTCAAGAGCTGGATGGGGCTTTAACCAACGCAGGAAATCTAGAGCTGGGGGATTCCCAACAGAGGGCTATCCAGTATCCACTAAATTGTTTCCATTATTAAACTGCTATTACTGTTAAGAAGTTTCTCCTAATGTCCAATTAAGACCTACCCTCCATTGACTTATGCTGGATCTGCCCGTTGAAGCAGCAGAGAACAAATCTTTGCCTTCTCCTATGCAGTAGCTGTTGGCAGGGCAGAGGCATTGCTCACCTAGTTTCCCAACACAGAGGCTGCTGCCAATTACCGAGGGAGTGGTGGCAAGGACAAGACACCATGGGCACAGCGGTGAAGCCATGTGCCCACACTGACCTGCAGCAACCAAACATTCATTCTGTCCAGAGAAAAAGAACCTCAAATCAATTGCATATGCTCTCCCTGCCCAGAACTGGATTGCCTCTAGCTGGGATTGACAACTATTTGCCTTAATCTGGAAGTCACTCATCTGTTACTGCAATTTCAACTGCTCACTACAATATTAGACTCAGTTGCGCTTTATATCACTGTTTTAGTGATCACTCTTCTGAAGCATACGTAATATTGGTCCAGGGGTGATTCCATATGCACAGAGAAGCTCCCATAGCTCAGTGTCACTCAGAGCTGTAACATCAATTTCATCTTTGGAGTCTTGTTCCACAAAGCCTTGTTCTGCAGAATCTTTTCCCTTGTTTTCTATGTGCACATCAACAGTAACCTTCTCCATATCTCCTAATGGTAGAGTCTATGAAAAAAACACAACACTGGTTAAGAATATTCTCTTTATTGCAGTATTCCCCCCCCCCATTAATCACTTTTGAATCAGACAAGTAAACATGAATTAGCTCAAGTGCTGCATCTGGATTTGTGCCAGCTTTGGAATGATTTCTTAAGGGCTTAAAAGAATGATCAGATGAACAGTATTACAATGTTTATATGCATATTCATAAAAATGTAGAAACCAAATTAAGTATAAAGTGACATATCTCACTGACAACTAACACCAACAAAAATGATTCTGCCAAAATTTCAGTTTAAGTGCTCCAAAAATGAAAGTATATATAACTAGAAAGAGTGTCGGGAACCAATAAAAGTGACTGCCAGAATGATTGGATATATTTTGGGCAAAACTAGACGGTTCAGCAGAGGAGAGATTACTGCCCCCCTGTCTAATACTCCCCTCCACATTTTGTGAAACTCACCAAGTAACATGCTATACTAGCCTGCCCTATAGAAGCAAATAAACATTTCTTTCAACAGGACTGCAGTTATGCAAGATAAACTGTTTGTGCAAGGAGGAGGTGGGCAGCAATGGCAGAGTGCAAAAAAAAACAACCCTCATTGTCTTCCTGGCGCTCTCTGCAAAATACTAGTCAAGAGGCGGTGCACCTCCTATTGGACAGGAAGGCACACTGCATGCCCTTGAAAATTCCTAAGTAAACTGGTGTTTAGAATTACATCATCCCCCCATAGAAGTATGATCTGATTAGTAACACAGCTAAGTAGAGAAAATAGATTCCAACTACTATTGTACACTAGCATTGCAAAGAACAAAACTGCTTTTCAGATTTACATATGCATATTTTCCTGCTCTCAAGCCAATATTATCGGATGCATCAATGTGCTGTTCCAGCTTATTTTATGACCTTTTCTATTGTAACCCACTCTGAAAATACAGTAAATGATTAAAGGCAGGAGTTTTTATTGTATAAGATTATCAGTATATATTCTAAAATCAGCTCTCAGAATACATTTTGTCCTCAAAACTCTTATTATCCCCATATAAATCATACCAAGGGCTCCTCCACACAACCTGTTTATTGAGCATTCCTCCCGATTTACTTGTACAAAGTTTAAAGGGAGGGCAGACTATTTCTGGTCTTCATTGCTTTTTATATTTTTACCAACTGGCTTTCACAGATTTTTACTGTTGTTACTGTAGTATTCTGCTTTTATGTCACACTACCTTGTTGAATTTTCTGTGAAATATTTTCTGTGAAACTGCAGCGTATGTATGTGTATATATATGTGTGTGTTTGTGTGTGTGTGTGTGTGTGTGTGTGTGTGTGTATAAATTGACCATTTGTTATTTGTTTGTGGGATGCTTACCCATCTTCCTGTCAATCATTCATTCTTGCCACACTTTGAATACTTTCCTCTGCCACTTTCCTAACCATAAGAAGTCCAGGTTAAAAAGAAAGTGGATTTGTTGTACTAGCACAGGGGTGGCCAACTCCCAAGAGACTGCGATCTACTCACAGTTTAAAACTGGCAGTGATCTACCCCCTTTCTGGGGGTTCAGGTCAAAGTTGTTGAGCTTTTTTTAGTAAAGGAGGAAGGCCCAAAGTTGTTGCTGAGTTTTTTTCAGGGAGGAGATAGAATGTTGAGCTTTTTTAAGGGCAGCCACAGTTGTTCGGCTTCTTTGGGGAGAGCCAATGGTCTGCCAGTGATCTACTGCAGATGTCCAGTGATCTACTGGTAGATCACGATCTACCTGTTGGACATGCCTGCTAGCACAACGGAACATTTTTAACTGCAGAAACCAGTATTTCCAGAATGCACTTGAATTTTTTTTCTGTAAAGCAGCAAGTCAGGAGGCACCCAGGAATACCCTTGAAGTGAGCATCTTCACATCTTTTAGGTGTTTCCAATTAAATCACCCGAAGAACTGGCACAAGCATTTGGCATCCTTGGGAAGCCAGCAGCTCACGCTCACACACACCAGGTCCCTATGCCTTTTTTTGGGTGGTGGCGGCTAGGAACACTTTTTATGGAATGAAAAATTGGGGAATGATAGGACCAGCTCCAAGTTTGAGGAGGTCCTGGGCAATGTGGGTCAGGGTGTCCCACATGCATCAGTGTCAGTACATCTGGTCCGTATAGCTGCATCGGGACAACCTTTTAATTCCCCACAATTCCCCCAGATTAATGCTAGATCACAAATGTTGTGAAAAATTAAAAGGGAGGCTGGATTCCAACCAGCTGACACATACAGGTAGGTAAGCCTCCTGCCAGCTCCACCAGAGCACACTTTTGCCCTGGAGTTTCTCAAATCTGGAGCCAACCCTGCCGGTTCCTAATTTTCTATTTCACCTATATGTGTGTGTGTGTGTGTGTGTGTGTGTATATATATATATATATATCTGAATGCCGTGTTCTTAAAAATCTATGTGAAAGTGAGGGGCTGGAAAGAGGATAAAATTTCAGATTCACCTTTCTCTTTTTCCTTGGGATATATAACACCTGGGTTTTTAAAAATGAAAATGGCCACGTTTTCAATATTGTGAATAAACAGCAAGTAACAGAATGCAATATAAAAAGGGATAGGGCCGGCGCTTTTTTCTGGGGGTATGCATACCCCTAAACATTTTGTGAATCTTTGTACTTTTGTCCATTTACTGTATTTATTTCCCCCGATTTGAATTATAAAATTGTGATTTTCTTGAGTCAAAATGAGAGTAATTTTTAGAAAAAAGCACTGTGTAGGGCTTCCCCAAAAGCATCTCCTGCACCTTGTTTTGCTCTATATTTATCTCATTGAGGGGCTTCAATAACGCCCGATAAAAATTCACAGGGCTCTGTGAGGTACCGGTAGTTTCGCCAAATGGCTATTACTTTTCAAACTTGCCTCCTCCCTTCCTTGGAAAAGAAAAGGCAAATGAATCTGGACTGCCCCTCGGTCCGGTTAACTCATCCTGGACGGTA
Organism: Lacerta agilis; assembly: GCF_009819535.1. NCBI lineage: Eukaryota > Metazoa > Chordata > Lepidosauria > Squamata > Lacertidae > Lacerta > Lacerta agilis. Next base: position 55,416,087 of record NC_046317.1, read on the forward strand.
GCAAACTGGGCCTCGCCCTTTTGCTTTCCTGCCTCACTTTTCTCTTCAGTCTCCTCGCTCTCACGAAGCTGTGGAGCTCCACTCGCCACATCCCACGCGGAACGCGACGCCCCTCCCACCCCCGCGCCTTTTGCGCCTGTGTTTTCACCCGTGTCTGGGTTCCCCACCCTGCACTGCAAACCCTGAGGGGGCCCCCCCTGCTCTTAAACGGCCGGCGTAGAGAGAACGGCGTGTTTCTAAACATAAGGTATTTTTAAACCTTCGACTCCGCTTGCTTACAACCTCATCGAAGGGGTAAAATAAATCCCCTCCCGGGGACCCGTGACCCCGACGTGATTCGAACACGCAGCCTTCTGATCTGGAGTCAGACGCGCTACCGTTGCGCCACGAGGTCTTAGGAAGCTCTTCGAAAGCTCAGCTTGAAGAGTCTGCCGCCGCTCTTCGGCTTGCTTTTTTTTTTCCCTTGCGCATGCGCTCTACCCTGTTTGGGAAACACTCACCGAGGTGGGGCGCCTTGCTTTTTCTGCATTCCTAGACTGGCTACCCTTTGCTAGAGGAAAAAAAGAAATTACATAGCCTTACTTATCTTCCCTTCAAACCCCTACTCTAAGCCCCCCTCAGAACCCCGTTACAGAAACAGATGTCAAGGCAGCTGAGCTAGTAGGTGGAGCAACAGCTTCGCGCCCTCCCGGGCTGTTTTGAAACCGCCGTTTTGAAGGACAGCCCCTATGCGTTTACCCAGCCAACCACCAGGCGGACCACGCCTCTTTATGGGTGGAACCTACACGGGAAACAGACTGAGGAGAAGGCAGTTACGCTGGGAGCTACCACCTGCTTCTACCTTGTGGGGAACATACTTTTACTGGACAGGTCCACTAAAGGTCCTGCTGGAGGGGGGAGCAATAAGTGGTAAGCTTCGAAGTGGCTGTCTCTGGGCAGGGAAGGCAATGCCTCCAGAGCGAGCTGTCGCTGTTGATAGGAAAATACAACAAAAAGTGTAGCTATTTTGTGGACCGAGTCTTCTGAGGGATGAGAAGTCCTCAGTTTATAGATAGACCCAACACTTCTTACCTCTCTCGTGAATGGTTAAAGTCTTTAATGCACATCAAGACTCTTCATTTTGTTGTCTCCATATTGACTTCACCTCTGTCTGTAATTTAATGAAGATGTAAACTGCATGTAAACAGGTCGATAACAATGATGCCACGGAAGATTTGAGTCTACGTAACCCACGCCAATAAATCTCATAGCTGACACCTGCCAACTGAAGGAAATAATTACCGGTAGTTCAATGGGACTTACTCCCAAGTAAAAGCTACAGTGCTGTAGTTCCTTGAAGACTGACCCCAAATTTAGTATGGTACAAGCTTCTTTGTGAACTGAGTCTGCTTCATCAGATAAACACCACCACCAAATAGGTGTGCACAGGATTGTCACCACGGAAATCCCTGTGCATATGTGAAACTGCATTCTAGGCAACAATAGCGCACACCAACCCATCCAAATCAATGTGCTTTTTAGCTCACCTAATGGCACAGGACTGGCCACCTACAACACTGAACACTGAAATATTTCTAGTAAACATGCATAGGATTAGGTTGCTACTTGATAAAATAATTGACTAAATCTGTATCAGTTTCCATGAGGCAATGGTTCTGAAAGGGAAAAAATAGTGTTGGTTTTTTTTAAAGCCACTTGTATATTTCTCATCAGGCACTATTTTAAGATGTCTGTTGGCATCCCTCTGCTTCAAGACACAATGGAGTGTGCCTCCAGGGGTGAAGTCAAATTGCTGCAATAGTAGCACCAAAGTGACCTCTCCAGGCCATAAGCCTGTGCAGTGTGTATGGAGGTCCTGGGCTGCCCAGATGACAAGACCCTCCTCTCAGCTTCACTGATGTTGTCCAAATGAAAGAAGAGCAATATGTTTGGCACCAGCTTGGCTGCTGGAGTTGCCGGAAGGAGGCATACAAGGCACCATCCAACCGTCTTAAGGACTCCACTCCAGATTTGTGTAGGGTTTACTCCTTTACCTCCCCCCCCCCCCAGATATCCTAAAAGGCAGCAGAGATCTAGGATCAGAGTTTTTCTTCTCCTAGATGGACTCCCTTCCCAGGTTGATGAGCCCCATCTGCCCCTCCCTTCTACAGCACATGCAGAAACCACCTTCTTGACCATTGGACTTACTATTGGTCTCATCCATCATTCTGCCGGAACCTGTCTTCACATGCTGGGGAAGTCCCTAACTCACTGATGGTTTGAGACCCATCAGCTACTCTCACCTGGTTTAGCTGGTCAGTTGAAGCTGTTCCTGGGGTGTGGCTGCTGTCAAATGCTGACAGCTTCCAGGAGCCACAGGTGGGAGCTGAGTGCAGGGTGGGGACCAAAGATGGAGAAACTACCCCAGGAGGAGCACAACATGTCCCCTACCAGTAGAGGTACTACTCCTGTCCTGACACACCCCATACATCCCATTTGAAGAAGGTGGATCTTTAGTAAAGAGAATACTTCTAAGATGGTGCTGTATGAAATTTATACTTTTTTTTTTGCACTGAAAATCTCCAAAATCATTAACTTTTCTCCAGATGTCTGAGTAATCAGGGATGCTTCTGCAATTAATTTAAAAGGGTTAATTTAACTGCTTGATCAATAAGGTTGCAGCCCGAGGGTTAAGTGACGATTCTCCCTTTTATCCTTTCTTCCTCATCAGGGATCTCGGTAAATGATATTTATGACACCATTCATTGCTTTCACTTATATCCCAAAAACCTGGCCTATCTTCAGCCTACTGTGGATCTTAGACTCCTGCTGCGGCGAAGTGCCCTCGTGGAAGGAATTACCGGTAAGTTTCCAAAGTGCTGCTTTGCTAGCTGCTGTGTTCTGTGAAAAAAAAGCTGAGGGAAAGCCCTGCAGATGGCACTGTCTGATCTTTTTCCTTACTACCTTATTCTCAGCTCATATAGCTCCAGGCAGTACAGAATGCAAAAATTGTGTAGTTCACATAGCTGCATCAAAACTGTCAAAATAGTTATTTTTAAACTGAGGGCAGCCTGCTGCTGCTGGCTGCCATAAAATTAAATGTGCAAACCTCTGACCAAAGAGACATTGGTGTTTTGGGGGAAAAGATATATGAAAACTAACCTATATGTGAAGTGGGGCTGGGTTAAATAGTAAAGGTAAAGGGACCCCTGTCTGTTAAGTCCAGTCGCGGACAACTCTGAGGTTGCAGCGCTCATCTCGCTTTACTGGCTGAGGGAGCCTGCGTTTGTCCGCAGACAGCTTCCATGTCATTAGGCCAGCATGACTAAGCCGCTTCTGGCAAACCAGAGCAGCACACAGAAACGGCATTTACCTTCCCGCCAGAGCGGTACCTATTTATCTACTTGCACTTTGACATGCTTTTGAACTGCTAGGTTGGCAGGAGCTGGGACCAAGCAATGGGAGCTCACCCTGTTGCGGAGATTTGAACCGCTGACCTTCTGATCGGCAAGCCCTAGGCTCAGTGGTTTAGACCACAGTGCCATCTGCATCCCTAAATAATAATAAAGGTACAAACCAACAAAAGCTTACATGGGTGTGCCATTGAAATAATAGCTTCCGCTGACTCCATTTCAGGTATATATATTTTTTCTTATCTAAGCTGCTATTTATCAAGCTTTGGCACCAATCACTTCTTTCTAACTGTTTTGTGAAGTAAAAGGCAAGTTCCAGGGCCATGTTTTTTGGTGCACTCAGGGCAAAGGCCAAGCAGAGGGGGACCCAGGAAGGCCATTTTGCTAAGGCATTAAATTTAGACACATATTGATTTAGTGTGGGCACCTCACAGTTGTTTGTTTTTTGGCATTAGATAAGTTTCACAACTTGTCTTTATGTGCATCAGACCCCCCCCCCCAAAAAAAAGTGGCGCACTCTGTCCGATTAGGGCTGCAAATTTAAGCAAATGAAATGTAATTTTTGTTGTTGTTAACTGATACAGATTTTGTCCTCTTAAAGAGTTTAAAATGCTCACAAATATTCATAAAAATACATCGGTTCTGATGGCACAAAATTGGACCTTGATGAACACGTCTTCTCAGATCTGCTGTTTATACTGTATAAGCAAAACCAATTTTTGATATCTAATTGTTTTCATGTTTCATCTTTTTTATTGTTCTCATCACTAGCATCCTCAACAGCTGGAAGTGGCCTGGACCTCTGCTCTGGGGTCATAATCTCAGTTGCCCCATGCATACCACATCTTCTTAAGGCTATTATGTACCCATTCTCTGAATTCTTTGCTTTTTAAATACTTCTTTAGCACTTTTACCAGCACTTTTGTTTGTTTGTTGTTAAAATGTACTTTCAGATCAGCAGCTGCTGTCCCTATGAAAGCTGATTTCTGGAAGAGCCCCTACCGTATTGAAGCTTTACCTTAGGATATCTCTAAATGCCTTGTATCTTATAATAAATGGGGGTTTTAACATGTTTGTTGAAGTTTCCGGTATAATTTATTCAACTTTTAATGACCCACATTAAGTCAGGGGTAGGCAAAACGTAGATCTAGATCTACCAGGTCATTAGCAAAGATTTCTGACTCCCATAACTTCAGCTTTCCTCCTGAAATTAGGCTACTGAAACAAAACAAACAACAACAAAAAGAATGGATTTTTGTGTGAAATGACTTTTATTTCAGTTCTGACACTGAAAAATATTCTGGGATGGGTTATTCCCAGAGGTGCCCTGTTTGTTAGTTCTAAATGTGTTTCTGTCCCTCTTTCTAAGCCAATATTTTGCACTTTGCTCCAGCTCTTGATTTCTAGGGGGAAAAACAAGTAGATCTTGCATGTTTGAATTCTGCCCACCACTGCAATAGATAATGAAGTTTGTCTTGACATTTTATATCCCAGGAAAAAGCTTTATGAAACATGTACTTGTTTTGATACAGACTGCTGCTACTTTGTTCTTTATATCTTACCTAAGGAATAGGAAGCTGATCTAATAATTCACAGGAATATATCTTACCATTAAAGCAGAGAAAGGGATTTGAGTGTAAAAGGATTTGTGGTTCTTTTACTCTTCATCTTTAGGTTGGTTCACACATTTATTTTTCATTTTGGATTAGATTACTAGATTTGTAGCTCTCCACATCAAATAAGGCTTAAATCTGAGTTTCAAGTGACCTTCCTGGATGATATAGATGATAGTGTTTCATATGTCCTTTTCTCATACTAGGGTTGCTCTCTTTGTGAAATAACAAAAAAGACAAGTGATCTAGAAATATTATAAAAGGCTGGTTTCTTTTTACTTAGACAGAATGGGTTTTTTCAAAAGGAGGCTGTCTATATTCTTTTTGCTGCTTTAATCTGATTTGTGTTGGTTATCTTTCTATTGATTTTTTTATTGTATTTGTATTGTTTTAATACATTCAGGTATGTCTTATGAAGGCCAAGACCTTGAAAATAAAGTTATACATATATACAGATATATACAGTAAATATATAAACAAACCATCATGTTTAAATAAACCCTTCAAGTCTATTTAAAACTGGTGACAACTTTTGCAGTTTTATTTTTAGAACCTGTAATATCTGAGGCAATAAAAGATATTAGGGAACACACCCATTTTACTAGAGAACCATTGATCCAGTAGATTAGATGCTGGAATAAGACCTGTGAGGGTAGCCGAGGTTATCTGTAACTACAACATTTCGTCTTTTGGATGCTTCCTTGGTTTCAATCTTCATCTCAAGATCTCCCTGAGCAAAAGCTTTCTTAGGACCAACCAAAATGTCACAAAATTCTAACAAAATTTGTGAGTTCCCCAGAACTCAAATATGTTATACAACATACGAGGAGAGTGGGTGGGGGGGGGGGTCCTCATGACTCTGACACCTGGGAGAGGCCAGTCACTCTGCAATCTCCATCTTGAACTGAATCTGTAAGCTGACCTGGTTACAACATCCAGACTAATTTTTGTATTTCCCCCTCCCCTCCCCCATACTTTGTGTAGTATGTCGCCTGATAGACTTCTGTTAGAAAGCTTGTCATGATTTGGTGACATTTTAATTGGTTCTAGTAAAAAGCATTGCCAATGGAGCAGACCAGATACAAGAGTGGGCACAGCAACATATGTGAATTTATTATGTTTGTACGGTAGACTAGTTTCTCCCTCTATCTTCCATCCAGGCAATCCTAATCCGAGTTTGCATTCATATTCCAGCCAGGCAACTACACCCTAGGAGAGTACAAAGCAGGGCTGGTGAGGCCTGTGGCCTGGAAAGCATGTATGGCCAAGGAAGAGTCTTAAGGGCTTGGAAGAGGCTTTTACATCGGCCTCCTGGTCTGTGATTCCTCATCCTTGGTCTATACCAGTCATGTCCAAAGTCCGTTTTGGAGGCCTAATCCGGCCCCCCGGTTGATTTAATCCAGCCCCCATGGCCACTCAACAACTTCAGTTGACCCCCACACATGTTCACTTCATCAAATCTGGCCCTCTTTGGGCACCCCTGGACACTAACTGACAGTGGCCCTACAGGTTTTTCTTCATCTCTGCCTGGAGGTGCCAGGGTAGATATACCTAGAATCGTCAACAGGGATTTAAGAGGACCTTCCCACTCAGTCTATTTCCTTTCCACATTGTCAGTGTGGTGTAGTGGTTAAGAGTGGTAGACTCGTAATCTGGGGAACCGGGTTCGTGTCTACGCTCCTCCACATGCAGCTGCTGGGTGACCTTGGGCTAGTCACACTTCTCTGAAGTCTCTCAGCCCCACTCACCTCACAGAGTGTTTGTTGTGGGGGAGGAAGGGAAAGGAGAATGTTAGCCACTTTGAGACTCCTTTGGGTAGTGATAAAGCGGGATATCAAATCCAAACTCTTTTTCTTCTTCTTCATACAGAGTTCATCTTACCATTAAGCATCAGATTTGGAGATGGCTTTAAAGAACAGCAAAGTGTTAGGCATGTGCCACTTTGGAGGGCACCTTTTGGATTTCCTGGCCCAGTGGCCCAAACATCTTGGATATTCTAGACTGCCAGGGTAGTGTATATAGATCTAAAAGCTTGTTAACTGAAAACATTGTAATGGCTGTGGCTGTGCTATTTCTGTGTTGTTTTCATCATATGGAAGAATAAAAAGGAGGGTGGACAGCTCATTTTCCAGCAAAGTGGCCTCATTTGCCTTCCCTTTCAGCCACCCTTTTGCATTCTATTCCTGATCATAGTCAGCAAGTGTTTCCACCTTTGTGCTCCTTTCACTTGTTTAAATAAGCAGTGGTTCAGGTTAGGGGTGTATTTCAGTTCATCCATAGCAGCAATAAACATATCATCAAGCAACAGCAGATGTAATTTATAGACTGCAAAGAGACGTAATAATAAAGTCTGTTTATTACAGCAATTAACATATCTGCTCTCCTAAGCATGCTTTCACAGTTAGAGCAAAAAAGTGCTTACTTCAAGTGCATAGTTTACACAAAGAAAATACAAAGGAAGGAACTAAAGTCAAGCAAGCTGGTTCGAAAACGGGCATTGGGAAGAAAAGGGAATTAATCAGCCAGAAGGCCAATCGATCAGCAAGTATTTCAGTGAAAGATACAGACATGATAGGCATCTATAATTTATAATACAACCTTGTAAACCACCTTGTTAGAGCAGAAGTCTTTGGGCTTTATGTTGTTACAACCCAAAATATATCTGTTAAGTGCTAAAAGAAAATCAGCTGTGCCGTGAGGGTTTTACTGATCCAATTGGAAGAGGGTCCTGCTGTGTCAGTGTTGAGAAGCACTGGAATGTATAGAGAACATGCTCAGCAGGCTTGCATCAGTAATAAAGTCAGTGGGGCTTCTCTGATTTTACCTTAGCTAAGGTTTTGGGTCATGTAAAATGATTTCATTTTAGCAAGGTAATCTCGGTAACATCCAGCAAGATGTCGATGAGCCTTACTTTGTGTCAATATATATCACATACAATCCATGAATATGTATTTTTAGCACCATTTTTTTCACCAGAAAAATTTCCCCAACCAAAAGGCTCATAGGAATTTAAGGGCACATACAGCAATTCTGTACAGATATGTGTGTTGAAATGGCCTTGGAGTCACCCAAAGCATTCAAATACTCAGTGGGCCACATAAATGGAAATATTATTTTCAGAGGGATACAAAAGTTCTGAAGTACACAGTGAATTCGGATAACAGCTTTTCAATTAAGGTTTTGACAAAGGAGACTCTACTGTATAGGTTTCAAATAAATGTGTTACATGTAATGCAATGCCTTAATCTCTGCAATGTAAATAAATGGATAAACATTTAGGACTCCAAAGAGATATGGCAGACTACCATAATCAACCAATTGTGGGACTATAAATCCTCTAGGTGAACCATCCTGCATTACAAATTGCAATTATGTTCTTTTGTGAAGTGCACTTGATTATTGAGCATACAAATTTGATTATTTACCCTGCTTTATAAAAGCCTCTTTTAGCAAATACAGACTTGATTTCATAAAACAATTACACTATTTTTGGCTGGCTTTCTTTAATGTTACAATGATATTCTCACAGTCATTAATTTAATTTTAAGGAGACACTGTGGTGTGTCTTTTTTTTAAGCTGTCATCTTAGTTAAAAGTGAATGCTTGTGTACCAAGGATAAATGACCACCACCACCTGGTTCTCAATACATTATATATAAAAAAATCAATACTGCAAAGGGTGTATTCTAAAAATTCTCATAAATATTTTCTCTCTCTGAAAGGGTATGTAATAGAATGTGAATTATCTACATAGCAGAATCCTTTGTGCACTTGCAAACAATCCTGTTTTCTCTTCTCAGTGCACAATATTATACAACAGATATGCATGGCTTATTAAGGATATCCAGTTAGCAGGAAGCTGAGTTGACCTGTCTATCCAGTGTAGAAAAAAGTCATTTATTGATATCATGCAAAATAGATAAAAATAGCTGGTTTCTATGGCTACTGAGGCTGGAAGACTACTGAGGAACATTTCTATTAAGGTTCCTATATGATGGAATCTAGAGAGCAAAAAGGGGAGAAGAAACAAATGCAGCCTGCTTTGGGGACATTTTCTGCCTTAGTGTTTCCCTGTCCTTAATTCAAGTAAGACTCCTTTTTACTGACAAGAGCTGGAGATCCAGATCAGACCAACCAGTATGGCATAGCAAAGCAAGAACTTTCTGCACGATAGGCACAATTACAATGAGATCTAAAAATAGTTAATATAACAACATCTATTTTCATCTACCATTATGTCCAGGGGGTTTCCCACAAAGAAGCCTGAATAGACATTTCAGAGTTTTAGGGGGGAAATGCAATGTGAGCAAACAAAACAAGACACAGAAGGCATTCAGTCTTCAAGATAGGGTCAAGATTTTCCATGCAGTAAGATCTGAACAAATCGTCCACAGCAGAGGGGGATGGATTGTGGGGCTATGCTAGGAACATTTAAGACTCGCTTGTCCCCACTGCAGAGATATGTCCTGACATGACCCAACTGACTGTCTTTTGTTAACTACTACACAGTTTGGTCTTACCAGCTCCAAAAGTTGGCCAAAGTATCGCAGATGAACAGAACATATGTAACAGATAACAGCTACCACTGATGGGGGCAGGTGAAGGTTTAATTTGGGGCACGACCTATAATTATGGCAGAAGAAAGCTTCCTAAACGTGATATCCTTTAGAATGAACTTGGAGGCATCAGACTTTTTCAGATGGAGTGCCTTGCAAAGGCATCAAGGTCTATGCCAAGTTGTATTTCTGCCCGTGCCCTCAAGTACTCTTATTTGCTCCCCTTATCTGTTTCTTCAGCCATTCCAATACCACAATCCCTACCATTTCTGATGCCCATGACATAGATTTACATCTAGGAACTGCAGGGGTTTCCAGTGGCATATTCCCCAAGGATGATACATGCATTCTGGATGAGTTAAATTCCCCAGTGTTTTAAATGAATACAGGTAGCTATTTGAAAATGACTATATATAATGAGTCTCAATACCCTGGTTGTCGGTTAATGGCAGTAAACATATTGTTATAGGTTTGTCAGGCAGATACCCCTAAATTCTTAAATTAGTAAATGTTATCATTTAGCTCATATTTGGAGTATTAAGGGAAGATACAAAGAGCAATGTAAAAATACAGGCTATGCCTGTTCAGCTTATCCTGTTCAGGATGTCAATACACTGTGACTGTATATGTGCCTTAATTTTCCAAGTGAAACACAAACCTTGGTTAAGTGCCAAGACCCCTGGAATCTTATGCACTGCTCAGAGGAGGTTTGGGTGGCTGATAAGGAAACATCAGTACGTTTAAATGTGGAGAGTTTTGAACATCCATGGAGGTCGTGGGAATTACAGTAATGGTGAATATGGACCAATATCATTAGGTCTGGCCTAGCAAGTGTTTGGAGGCACACTTAATTCCGCCCCTTTTCAATGACTCTGTGCTCAAGTTGTTCAAAGAACTAACTTCCAAGGTAGCTGTGATTCTCAAAGCCTACAGCTAGATATAAGTATGTATTTAAGTGGTTTGTCAAAAGGAATGGACTGAAGCTTGTGCTTTATCGCTAACATTTAGCTTTTGTATAGCACCTTTGACCCTGAATACATACAATCAGTGTCATCGTTCCCAGAAGAGGAACTTGTTGGAGTCATATAGCAAAGACAGAAAGAGTTATCTGTGTGTCTTTGTAACTTCTCAGCAAGTTCTCCGCCCTGTGGGAAAAACAGCTTTCATGAGCCTAACTAAAGAAACATTTGAGTTTATTTCACAAAGATATATAATTGCCTTGTAATGTTTCCGGTAGGTCCAAGGTGTGTACATCCAAGGATCTCAAAGCTGCTGGGTTTGACCGATGCCCACTTCTACGGTAGGTTATACATATGTATTTCAGAGAACGTAGGACATTTTGAAATAAAAATAAATTGCTGTGCACTAGCTAGGCTCCAGCATAATTAAGAGTAAACTTAGACTATATGTGTATATAGATAAATATTAAAATCTATATAGACTTTACTTGAATCATTAGCGGTCTATATACACGTGTGGTCACTCATAAATGTGACTGTGCGAATTGACTGCAGGTACATTCAATAAATACCGGTGGTTGGGGTAGGTAACAATTATTTCCATTAATCAGAGATGCAGAACCAATCCAGCCCACAGTTTTGTATACTGCATACATAAATATGCACAGGATTTCAACCAATTTCAATATAGTGCCTATTGCTTACAATGTTAATTATGACAAGATTTGGTCACTGCGGTATTTTCTATGGCTAGAAAATAATATAAAACATTTTCAGCTGCCCTCTGAAAAATTCATAAATTCACTGACCACCCAAGCATTCAGCTTTGAAATTCAGAGAACACATCATATGGTTATAGCAATAGGCTATAAGTAGAAGGTAAGAGTTACTGAGTAGATGTTTGGTTTTCTTTGTTTCTATCTCCTGAGGGACTGTATCCTTGTGAGCAATAAAGCCATGAATGTTTAGACGTTGGTCTAACCTCATCCCAAAACATATATCTACTGACCCTGTAGAAATAAAGTGCTTCTTATAGCCATATCAGCCTCAGTGCAAAAAACCCCATACAGCTGTATTATGATTTTTAAAAGTATCCTTTCTACTTTAGGTAATACTGGAATGCAGTAACTGTACAACCTGAAATTAACCTGATACGTATATTTTTGTAATACCTTTAAATGCCAGTCAGAAATAACACAATTATTGGATTTATTCCTATTTCACAGTTTAAGATTCTAGCATTAGTAGTGCAAGTGTACATAGCAGAGAGGTTTAGGTTGGGAAAGATGTTCACGTTTATAATTAACACAGTTTCTTCTTGGGGGTCTTCAGGAAGCTGTACAACAAGGTATTTGACTCATTCTCCTTTCCTTGGCTTCATTCCTGCAATTTGTGCATGTCCTGCACCCATCCAGCTGGTCACAAAAGCTTGTCATTTACCTTAAACGGGTGCAATGAAAGTTGTCTTGGCAATATCACCTCTGTCAAAAGATCAAAACAAAGCACAACTTTGAAGAAAGCTTCATCACACACACAGTTTTGTTTCCTACCCTACCATTAAACATTTGGGAGACATTCTGGCTCCGAGCAAGACTAATATTTATCCAGACAGACAATATATTATCTATCTTGAAAGATACCCTGAAGCAAAGTTGTAGGCAATTAGTTTTAATGCTAAAACTCTTCATACACACACACACACACACACACAACCCCCGACTAACTTCCCACTCACCTATATTGACTGTTGATCAGAGCCGTCTCATCCATAGAAGCCGGTGGCGCGGTGCGCCAGGGCGCTGGGCGCCCCAGGGGCGCCCCCGCGAGCCCGCCGGCATACCGGGCTCCTCCTCCCCAACCCGCCCCCGCCCCCACGGGCAGGCGGGCACTCGCGCGCCGGCGGGCGGGCTGTAAGCCGCCCGCCCTCGCCTCCCAGAGCCCCAGCTGGAGCGCTGGAGCGGCGCGGGGCTTTGCGCGACCTTCCAGCACTCCAGCTGGGGCTCTGGGAGGCGAGGGCGGCCGGCTCGCGCTCCCGCGCGCAGCCGGCCGCCCGCCCAATGCAGCGCGAGCTGCCCAGCAGCGCCGCGCCGTCCAGCTGCGCGCGGAGCGCGAGCTGCGCGGGAGCGCGAGCCGGCCGCCCTCGCCTCCCATCCCGGAAGCGCTGGAAGGGCGCGCAGAGCCCCGCGCCGCTCCAGCGCCACGCCCCTCACCCCCCGCTCGCCCACCCCCCTCCCAAGGGGCGGCAAGCGAGGGAGGGAGGCGGCGGAGAGGCGGCATGGCGGGGGCGCCAGAGGGATAGCCGCGCCAGGGCGGCAGATCCCCTTAAGACGGCTCTGCTGTTGATGCTCATTCATTTTTAAACATCTTTCTCAACATTGAAAAACTGCAAATATTATGTTTCTTTCGGATGTACATGTTTCCAACCAAAAAAATGAGTCATTTGCATCCATACATTGCAGTATTGATACTTGGAAAATATAAACTAGCTGGTTAAGCAACTCTAAGCCATATGATTTAGAGTCGACACTGAAACCTGCCAATGTACCAGTAATTCTAGAGACAAAGATGAGAGGGCAAAAACAATGTCACTGCTTGATTAGTTCTGATACAGCCTTGTCTGAATGTACGTGTGCAGTATGTGGAAACTGGGGATAATGCACTCTGCTTGCATTATTGCCTTCCATATGGATGAACATATTAAATAAGTTTTGTTGGAAATGGCTTCCTTAGAGGGTAAGAACTTACCTTGAAAATGGTAGTGAGCAGTTTGTCTGGAAAACAACAAGGGATATATAGTTATGTATGTTGGGGGGGGGCAGACTTATTAAGCGTGATGGGAGATAGTTTGGTAAAAGGTAAAGGGAACCCTGACCGTTAGGTAGTTCCAAGTAAATGTGTATGTTTGTCCTGGTGCAAGCTTTGGAGGAAAAAATCCCAGTTATGCAGTTTTCAGCATGGTTCAATCTAAACTGCAGAAATGTCAGCTCTGGTGGATGCCTATTGGTTAGCACCCCCAGATTTGTACAAGGCGGCATAGATAGCTCAACATCTTAAAGTGGGTGGGGGGTTAATGGCAGCAAGGCACTTATTTTATGGGCCATTCCATGAAAAATGAGTCTGATAAGAATGCTAGATGAGCGCTGGACTTTGGTGAGGAAGATTCCAAACGTGCAGTCTAACCATTTTTTTAAAAGCTAAAGACAAAAGAAGTTTATTTTATGGGCCTTCTTTTCAAAAGTCCACCCATGTAGTCTTCATAGAAGTGTTCAAGTTAAAAGTTTTCTGATGATTGTCCCACCCGTGACAGCATTTTTTCCTTAATTTTGTATCATTAAATTTCTTAAACTTAATTCCTGATTGCATAGTTGTAACCAATAAACATTGATTTAAATAGATATGCTGAGTTTATCATTGATTCACCTCCCAACTCAGAGAGTTTTTCCATAAATCAAACTTAACTCAAGCTCCATGTCCTTTTCTTGTCCCACCCGTGACAACACTTTTAACATTTAATAAAATTGTCAAAAATATCCATAAAAATAATAAAAAATTAGTAAAATGTTCAGCATCTTATTAAGAACATAGTTTAAATTTTGGTTGTTAATTTTTATGTATATTTACATTGTTACACATGTGTGAATACCAAAAAACATGGTCAAAGTGTCCCACCCGTGACAATGGAATGGCCCTTATGGAGATGAGACTTGCACACTTTTTGTGGCTAAAATGTGCTTAGAATGCATTTTGAATGTTCTTTGAGAAGACAATGAATCTAAAATATATTGATCCTACATCAGAAATAAGCTTCCACTGAGTTCAGTGGGACTTGCTCCAAAGTAACAATGTATAAGGTGGTGGTATCAAGAGAGCAGCACTCTTTGTTGTGATGGCCAAATTGCACCAGGGTGACTTCCATTGTTAGATGAGTTAGGCTGCTTTCCTAGCCTTGTTTTTGTGTGTATTTGAACTAGCCAAAGTCTTGTATGAGTGTCTTCATTCAGCTCCATGGCAATGAGAAGGAGAAAAGGACTCCTGTGAACTTTAAAAACTGATTATGTGAGGAGATGAATCCTCATTGTGGCTTCATGCCCATTATTTTACTGCTCTTTAGAATTACAGGTTTGGAGCATTTCAACCATCTCCTACAGCAACATCGTTCCCTAGAACTTGACAAAGATTGATTATAACCTATTTAGTTTCTATTTTTTTCTTTACAAAAACGGGGGGGGGGACCCCTTCCCTGGAATGACATCATATTTAGCTCATAGTTGGTCATCTTTACTGGACACAAATTTTACATTCCTATTATGGGATAAGAAAATAGAACAATTGCTGTGGGGTTCTTGGCAATCAGCCAGACTTGTAAGTCCTCCTAAAAGGAGCTCAAGTCACCCGCATGTACAGCTTTGCTACTATGGTGCAAATCTGGTCTCTTGGCAGAGATGAGAAGCTTGGAAAGGTTAAGAGAGTTTATCATAAGATAAACTTGCATGCCACCCACAGTCAGCTGAACGGATACTTCCAGGGCTAGATTTATTCTGTATTAATCTCCTGGGCACCCATAGAATAAAGAGATGTGATGTGACATCCATCAAATCATGCCCTCATGGTAAAAAGCAGTAATGGTCCCAGAAGTCGGCCCACCAGGCTGTCTTGGGTGAACCGTGCCCACTTTTCCTGTGCCTGATGACAGAAAAAGATGTTATATTCAAAAAGGGCAGAATTCAAGCCAAGGCTACAAAGAAAGCATCAGGGGTGCATTCCTGAGTCTTCCTTTGCAGCCATAGCTTGAATTTTAAAAGTATCTAATTCAATTCGGGATCACAAATGAAGGAACAATCTTCCTCTGCCGTTTCAGTCAGCTGATGTCAGGTGACTGACAGGTATGCAACCCTTCCCATCTGTCCAAGTGGCCCATGGAGGATTGGCCCCTATGCATCTGACTCTTTAGCCAGATCCAGTTCCTCACCCCTAATATAAGCACACTGGAACACCATGCATTAGAATTATGGTTCCAGCTCAGGAAATTTTACACTGTCAAGGGTCAGGCGACTTGCAGTAGTAGTAATAGCAGTAGTATTCATTCATTCATTATTATTAATTAGATCTCGCATCTCACACTTAATTATAAGTCCCAAGCTGAGTTACAACAATGGAAAAATACAATATTAAAATCAGTTAAAACATGTATATTTATATAGTTAAAAGGCTCCCTTCTCCCTCATGCCTTTTTTTGGTTTTACTGAATAATTGAAATGGGCTCAACAGTTATTTACATGGCCATGTGTCCTACTTTACATAGGACAATCTTCTGTTTGAGGACATCCTCTCTTGGGAGGACTAGCCAGTCCAAGTTAAGTTTAAAACCATAAAGAGGAGGAGCTGCAAGGTCTTCAACTTGCCCCTCAACTGTGAGGACCTGGGACAGCAGACTGAGCAGGCACATAAGGTCACCTGGTCACAGTCTTTCCCATTGTGCTGTGATGCATTGTATCTCTAAATAGCTGTACTTACCACATCTATTTTTTTTTTTTTTTTGGTTATGAATTTATTCTTCTTTTTCAATGTGCAAGTGGCAACGCTTCAATAGAAAGAAGGGCATCTACTAGATTTTATATGAAAGTGTATGACAAAATGTTCATTAAGATAATCCAATATGAGCACATTAGTGCTTTGTTTCTAAAAGAACTTTCAAATTAATTTTGATTATATCCGGAGGATTTTGCAGACAGCTTTCTTACACAATAGATTTTTAAAAACCAATAAAGTGGTATCTTAAGAAGCTAACAGTATCTTTTAAGTCATGATACACACCGTCTCTAAGGCTCAGGGTAATTCCAAATAGGACACCGTGCAGAATTGCCATTTTGCCCAGCTTGGCTTCTGGATCCTCAGTTACATTCCTATCTGCACAGAGCAAGGTTTTCCCCCCCAAGCCTGCAAAGTCTCCAGGGGAGAAAAACAAGGAGAGAGAAATAAATGTAATAAAGCAGATTAACGTCTTCCACATTCTCCTCTTCCCACTGCCGGCACTGATGAGAGAGGCTATCATTCACATAATGGGTTCATCTCTTCCTGCCAGTATTCCTTCCTGAGCTAATCCATCAAGCTCCATGGGAGAGCCGAAAGGAGAGGGGCAGCATCTCTGTGGGGGACATGGAGCTAGGTTCTGCCCACTCAGCCTCTACCAGAAACACCATTCCTTTGGTTTGGTCCAACCTCTCCGTTGACACCTCTGCAAATCTGTGGTGATGTTACAAATAATTATGACAATGCAGAGATGCTAGTGCAGGAGCGGGCAACCCTTTTTCCTGCTGAGGGCCACATTCTGTCAGGGGTAACCCTGTTAGTGTACACATGATTATTATGGGTAGGGCCAGAAAAGGACAGACCAAAAAAATGAGTGGAGTCACCCCTTTTCTCTCTCTTTTTTCTGGCACCCCTTTTTCTCTCTCTCTCACTTTCTCTCTGTGTCCTGTCTCCCTACACACCAGGCTGTTGGTGGAGGGAAAGTTTGCTCTTCCCAGAGGTCTAAACTAATAGCTTGCAGAGGGCTTTTGAAATTAAGTCAAGGGCTCTAGAAAATTTGTCTGGAGGCCACATGCAGCCCTGTGCTGCACCCTTCAGTCCCCGTCCCCCCCAGAGCAGAGCCATGAGAGTGGGCAGGAGCGGGCATGCAAGGTAGCCTACAAGGGTAACAGCATCATACCACAGTTGCTGTGCTCCTCCAACTCAACAGAGAGAAGATGATGCACAAAGGAAAGGTCACACTGCTGTCTCTTGCTCAGCGCTGGGCTCTTCCTTCTTCCTCTTCATCTTGCAGAAGCCATGGAGCCCACAGAAGCAAGCAAAGGTGAACTGGGGCATCCCCTGGGACAGGCAAAGGACAGGAGCATCCAAGGAAATCTATACAAAGTAAGGTGAGAGGAGAGAAAAGCTTGGGTTTCTTTCCCCGCTTTCCATCAGAACATCTCTTACTTTCACTTTAGAGCAGCGTTCCAAAAGCTCAGTGCATTAGAGAACGGCAGGTTTTCTGCCTAGAATGAATCTCGGTTCCCCCACCTAAAACCTCTACATATTTGGGAGGGGGGGACAGGGGGCCGAAGCTCAGTGATGAGGCATATGCTTTGCAAACAAAAGGTCCCAGGGTTCAGTCCTAAGCATCTCCAGTTAAACATCTTTCCCTGCAAATAATCAGAGAAGATCGTCCTGCACCAGATGGGCAAGGCCTCACCTGGTTGGTAGAAGGCAGCATCCTATGTTCCTTGAATATGGATAGCTGCTGTCATCCATAATCACATCTAATCAGGGGTGGACCTACATTTGGGGGCCCCTGATGTTTAAACTGTTATGGGGGAGGAGCCCTTCGCAACCAGCGATGAGGTCTGGGTAACCACTGCTATCTTCTTCAGTTGGGTTATTCTACAACACATCACCACATGTTGTTTTTTAATTAACTACTACATCTCAGTCTTTCATTAAAATTGCTGTACTGGATTATCTCACATGTCAAAGTCACTGGTGTGGACAAAAATTTCCTATGTCTTACAATTTCAGTTATTGGAGGGAGGGGATGGAAATTAGGGAAATGTTACATATAAGCATGATGATGCACTTTTTAAAGCAAATTTTTAAAATCATGTGGACTAAGGTCGCTTCTGGGGCTTCTCTGGGATTAGGGGCCCTGAAGCTAAATTTCATAGTACATCCACCCCTGGATTCACTCCACGATTCCTCCCGCCAATATATAGTTTTGACACTCCCCACTTTTTTGTTGTTTTGTTCCCAACAAAGGCCACCAGAAACTCATATTTGAAAAAGCTGTTTTTGTAAATAATATTATGTGGAAAGGATTTCATTTGCAAACACTTCAATATGAAATGCACACTGTAGCTGGGTTTGCCAGCGGCACCCCCCCCCCCATGCACACATGAAACCACATATGCCTTTCATGAAAACAGTTTAGGTATGGGTCGCCTTCAGGGCCATCTTAAGGAGATCAGCCGCCGTGGCGCAGTGATCCCTCCAGCGCCCCCGCCGTACCGCCTCTCCGCTGCCTCCCTCTCGCGCTTGCCACCCCTCGGGAGGCGGGGTGGGCGAGCAGGGGATGAGGGGAGTGGCGCTGGAGCGGCGCGGGGCTCTGCGCGCCCTTCCAGTGCTCCCGGGACGGGAGGCGAAGGCGGCCGGCTCGCAGCCCGCCCGGGACCGGCATGGGCAGCAGCTGCGCTGCTGGCACGTGAGCACCCAGCCGACAGCCCGCCCTTGGGGGCGGGAGCGGGTTGAGGAGGGGGGCGGCCGGTATGCTGGTGGGCTCGATCCTTCCAGCGCCCCCATGCGTCCAGGGCGTCCAGGGGAGAACGCTGGCGGCGCAAGCATCCAGCCGCCCATGGGGGCAGGGGGGAGGCTGCCGGCGGGGCCGCGCTACTCCCCCCCGCTCGCTGCGCTCGAAGACGGGGCTGTGCCGCCAGCACGCAAGCGCCCACCCACCTGTGGGGTCGGGTTGGGGAGGGGGAGGCCGGTATGCCGGCGGGCTTGCGGGGGTGCCTCGGGGGCCCGGTGCTCTGGTGCGCTGCGCCACCAGCCCAAATGGACGAGACGGCCCTGGTCGCCTTGCATCTCTCATATTAGAAATTAAGCACTGGGCGGCTGCCCCTCATCTCCATCATTCGGCCTCATTGCTTCTGACTATGCTCCAGTGTTATCTTTGTGGTATGGTTGTTGCTGCAAAGCCACTCACCCACTTCTGGCTTCCACTTGGCATCAGTAATGTATAGATGTTCTAATCGTTCACCTTTCCTACATCAGCGTGGCTAGCTGAGGCAGCAGAGTACAGCTTCATCATTGTAGGTTTGAGCCCAACATTGGGCATGAAGAATTGGTATCATGAATTTGGTATGTATTGACTCATTCATCCCTTCATTCACACGTTTTATATCCCAGCCTTTCTTGCAAACTATCTCAAGGCAGGTCACACTCAAATAAAAGATGCAATGAAACCAGTCAATAAAACAATAACATCACCTCAAAAGATAAGTGGAGCAATGAGTGTAAAGGTTACCTTTGTAAATGAGGCTAAATTCGACATACATGTACACCCCCCATGGCTATTTTTCAGCTGGAACTTGGTGGAACTCAGTCCTGGCATCTCTCAGGTGGGTCTCATTGCCATATTAAGAGAACAAGGGAGGCTGTTCATAGTGAGTTCTGGCACCTCTTTTTCTAGAAAAATAACACAGCATTCCCCCCCAAAAAAACTCTCAATCCTCCATCCAGGCAAGCAAAACGCATGATCATGAATCAACGTTAAGCAACGGCTTGGAGGCCAACTTAAGCACGAAGAATATGAACTACTAAGCGACAGCTTTGGGGTTGGCCTTATTGCAGAGCAATGTGAAGCAATGTGGGCACCAGTCATTTCCCTCGCTCCATCTCTGTGATGTTGCTTTTAAAATGAGGTTTCATCTTAAGATGAAAAAATGTCTAGGGCCTGAACTTCTCGTTGGGGATCATAGAGACTCCAGCAAAGCCCTAACAAACATACAGAGTCCAAATGACTTGTTTCTTCTCCCCGCCCGCCCCCCGCCACCATTTGCACTCCTACCCCCACTGAATCACAGCATTCCAATCTGCGAATTACCTCAGCCAGATGAAAAAGAAAAGGCGAAAGCCAAAATCCCCCGTTTGCGATGGTTGCTCTTCAATAGCTCGGCTAGCACTCAGGGCATGATTAAGCCCTCCAAGGTTACAGCGAATATTTGACTGACCTTCTAACTTCAAACACAGCCGCTCGGCATTCATTAAATAACCCTTCAGCACCTCAGAACAGTCAGTTCCACATGGCAATAAAAATTGCATCCCTCCCATCCTGTAACCTGGGAACCAGAGGAGGCTCGCTTTATCCTTTCTGTTTCAGCCTGACCTTGTCTTTGCAGTGACAGGCCCTGCCTTCAGCACAAAGCAGTCCCTGCGCAGATAAGCAAGACAAATGCACACCTCCCATTGAACTCACTTATTCAGCTGCACGCTCACCACCCCCACCCCCAGTTTCATTTGACAGGTTTTGGTATACCTGTCTGCCAGACACCTAGTTTAAATAAGGCCCCTGATGCTTCCTCTGAGACTCACAAAGCAACGACTAGGGACTCCTTAATGAGTCTTCCTGTCTGCAAGGTTTGTGAGCAGACCCGCCAGCTCTGTGCCTCTCTCAGCTGCTTTTATTGCATGCGTGCAAAAGAGTTTTCTGGGGGTAATGGCCAGGAAAGAGCCAGTTTAACCAAATGAAGCTGTTGCAAGGCTAGTTATGCAGCCACAAAAAGTGAACTCGTTCTTTGCTTTCTGCCTGCAATTTCGCTGTCAATCCTCTCTAGGTAAATGGTATTGTCAGAAAGTATTAAAATACCTCAGTCGACACCAGATTCCATTAAAGGAAGGCAAAGGAAATAGGAAAAAGGAAACCCACTTTCTATGGACATCCTTAAATTTTCAGCTTCTGCGTTTATATTTTTTTCCTCGGGTTTTCATGTTAAAAACAAAAACACTTGCTGAAAGCAAAGTAGGGGAATAAAATGAATGCCAAACATCACAAATCACCAGGGAAAAAAAATCAGTTTTTAAACCATTTTCTTTATTTTCTTAAGTTTTTTATTGCATATATTGAATACATAGCATAAGGGAAAGTGTATTTAAATTCCATGCATACACCCAGAAAGAAAGTGTGTCACATACTTTTTTTATTGTGTTCTGAAATAGTTTCAAAACTTCTTTTACTATAAATGTCTGCAAATCATTACTTTGTTTAAAAGCTGGCATAAGATTATTTTTATTTTAACAAAAGTAAAAATACTTGAAAATTTCATGTTTGCACCTGCAATATCAGGCACTTTCCACCTGGTCTTCACGTCCTTATTTGACAGTCTGAAGGGCTGTGGTGGGTTTCAAGTTGTCCATGGCCTGCAATACGCACCTGCTGTTAATAAATATATACTGGTAATTTAAAGTACGTGTGTATCAAGTGTCATAAGAGAGCATAACTCATCAGAATTGGTTGGCACGTAAATGATGCAAACAAATTGCTTCCACTGGGCTCAATGCTAACATGTCCTGCTAAATAATTCTGGAAGCTTTGGTTTCCAAAGTTAATATATTTTTCAACTAAGTATTCAGGATAGATGCCCTGCTGCTTTTGGATTTGAAAGAGGAAAAGTATTTTTATTTTATTTGTTTGCTTTCCCCAGCTGAATGTGGCTCTCCACTTTTACCTGAGCATCTGGAACTATTTTCTTCATAGGCTCATTAAATAGTACTAGTAGAACACTGTGATCTGGTGTGAGAGAGTAGTTTGGATGAAGAGACATTTTATTTTATTTTATTTTATTTTATTTATTCCTTCTCTCCGTCCCTCCAGGGTGTGTTACAGCATTAAAAACAATTTAAAAAACAATTTAAAACAACTTAAGAGTTCCTGTTTTGGAGCAGGTGGGTGGATTGGATCACCTTCTTGTCCCTTCCAACTCTATGACATGTAGACAATTTTTTTAAAAAATAAATACATTGCCATGGTTCTTTTTCTTTTTTTCTTTTTCTTTTTAGGAAAAAAAAAGATTAAGATCAAAAGGATTGTGCATAGCCTGATGTGGAAATGTGATGAACTGGACTCAAGATGAGAAAAATGAAAACTGAACAACACAAAATGGACGAATTTGTCAATCTCTACTCAAGGCAGCTCACTAAACAAGTAATCAATAAAACAATCAAAATATAAATATCATAAGATTAGAAACGTACATATGAGAGGTCAAGTTAATAAAATGTACTTAGATGAATTGCCTTCATTGCCACTCATTGGGGCCAAGGGATTGCTCAGGTGAACCTTTGTAAGTAAGCTGTTCCTCAACCTGAGCACCACACCTGATGGACCCCTCTTTTGTGTCCACCTGCTACGCTACAGTGCAATGCAATTCTTGGGCATGTTCTCACAAGAAGTGGCAAATCTGAAGATACTCTGGTATCAGGTGATTTAAGGCTTTAAAGTTCCTAGGCTGTATATATATATATATATATATATATATATATATATATATATATATCAGTCGCTTATCTTGCCCAAGGCAACCCAAAGCCATAAGGAAAGAGAAATACATTAAAAACATCCCACCCAAGTTATATGCACCAATCTCCCAATCCCTGCTAACATCCTAGTGGCAGCTTTCTGGACCAATTGAAGTTTCTGAAATGTCTTCAAGTTCAGCCCCATGTAGAGCTCCTTACAGTAGTCCAACATCATGTTACTGTTGAAAGGGAAGCCATGGCAAAGACAATAGTCTGCTTACATTGTAGCATGAGATTGCCTGCTAATGGGATGGAGTATACCAAAGTACCTGAGGTACATTTGCTTGCCGGAAGACCTGGGTGGTCTGAATGACAAGAGTCCCAATTCCATTAGGGAGCTATTGATGTATTTAGGAAAGCTTGTAGCATGGAGCCTTTTAAAACTGACCCTCCACTTTCCATTCAGGGGGCAGACAATGATGAACGAGCCTGGAAGAACAGAGGCAGCACAGTTGAGTCAAATGCTCCTGTTCTTCTTGAAAATGGAGAAAAGGGATCTTTTAAGGAGTGAGGAATAATTAAAAAATAAATGAACTAGTGCTAGTGGAGTGACAGATGCCCTACTTGATTTGCAAAATCCAAGCATGTTTCATGGCCCTGTTCTGCCCTTTCTATTCAAGGGAGAGGATCCTTTGAATAGAACCCTCTGCAGCCAAGAAAATGCAGTGAGCATTAAAAATGTAAAGCCAGAGAATTCTCTTTAGTCATTTGCTTAACCTCAGACTGTGTTTGTCACTGTCAGAGTGATGAATTGGGAGCTGTCTGAAATCAGCATGCTCACTTTAATAATGTCACTTTCCCTGAGCCCTAATAAATGTCTTTCTGAACCAGCTGGACAGAACCAATTCCTTAGACCAACAATTACCGATTTCACCAGGTTTTTGCTCTTCTTAACAGTTAGGTCCCCGCTGCTGAAATTGGAAATCTTTATCCATTTTCACACATTCTCCCAGCCATGAGGAAAGGAGGAGATGCAGTTTGTTAAAGCCCTACACAAGGAATTAGAGGGAAATTGTCCCATGGAAAGAGCAAGGAAATTGACTGATTTTTATTTCCCGTTTCAACCACCGACACAAAAAATTTATATTGGTATGGGAACTATTCTTCTTTTGGGGTATGCCTTCTTAAAGGGAAAGGTACCCCTGACCATTAGGTCAGGACGACTCTGGGGTTGCGGCGCTCATCTCGCTCTATAGACTGAGGAAGCCAGCGTTTGTCAACAGACAGCTTCCGGGTCATGTGGCCAGCATGACTAAGCCGCTTCTGGAGAAACAGAGCAGCACACGGAAACGCTGTTTACCTTCCCGCCGGAGCAGTACCTATTTATCTACTTGCACTATGACGTGCTTTCGAACTGCTAGGTAGGCAGGAGCAGGGGCCGAGCAATGGGAGATCACCCCATCGCGGGGATTCGAACTGCTGACCTTCTGATCTGCAAGCCCTAGGCTCTGTGGTTTAGACCACAGGGCCACCCGCCTTCTTAGGGCATATCTAATATGTGTCCAGGAAAAGTGCAGGAGCAAACATTAGAATATAAATGGACTCCTTCAAAGGAGCCTGCTCTGACCAAACCATGGGTAATAGTCATACAAGCAGAGTGTGATGTCATGACCACATATTTAGTCTTGATCACACAAGTGCATCAATCTCTCTAAGATCTACCCTGCAAGGATTAGACTAGCCAGCCATCAAATATTCAACCACAGAAATGATTGTTTTGTATCAGGTGATTACAGTCCTGTATAATTTAAGGGTTCATCCCTATGCCTGGATGCTATTTTAAAAATCCAGGAATATGAGGTTGTTGGTACGTAACATTACACAACCATTCAAAATAAACAATGAGCACATACACTTTTGTTCTTGTCCTTCTCTTCACAAACCAGAATCAGGATTGTCACAGTGTGCAAACCTGGGCTGAGGGTTTGTTTGGAGAGAAGGAAATGATAAGCCGACATAGGCCCATGGGCTTGTTTCCTCACCTGCATGGTGACCTGGGTCTATAAACCTGTATGTTTGAACTGCCAAGCAATAAAGGAAACACAAAATAAACTTTAGCTGTATCAACATTTGACCAAGAAAATTGCAGACAAAATAGGTACTGTCTTACACCGAGTCAGACTATTGGGTCTATCTGGCTCAGCCTTGTCTATTCTGAATGGCATTGTCTCTATACTGATTCTCCAGGATTTCCATCAGGAATTTCCCCCAGCCTTACCTGGAGGAAACAAAAACTGAACTTGGGACTTTGGGCATGAAAAATATGTGGTCTGCCACTGAGACACAGCACCTCCTCCAGGATTCAGTTGTTGAATATTAACCAAGAAAGTCAAGTGATAGTGAAATGTTAGGCACCTCTAGAACTGTGGTAGATTCTACTGCAAGAAAGGGCATGTGCTCCCTCAGATGGCTACTCATAAAAAGTATACAAAGTTAAGGTACCTAGATGCAATTTATTATCACCATCATTCTTATTATTGCCAGCTGCAACTTGCCTGAGTTGAAATTGTACTGATTTGTTTTCCCTACCCCACCCCTGATGTGAGCTGCTTTGAGTACTTTAAATGGAAAAGCGGTATACAAATTTAAAGGATAAAGAAAAATAAATTCCCTATTCAGTGTAATAATAGGAGTGGTTTTATTAGTTGTCATTTTAGTTTGCTGATTATTTACCGGTATGTATCACATTTTACTGTTTGATTGCCATGTAACTCACCCTAGGACCTTTTGGTGAAGGGCAGATAATAAATAAATATTTGTGATGCAAGAGACCCAGCCTCTCATGTATCCGGTCACACATAAAAAGCAGTCACAACCAAACCACCTTGATTCTATTCAGTCTGAAACAGGGAGCAGAGGATAGAACAATGTACTATCCGAGTCAGAGCGAGTGTGTCCAACCACCAAAGGAAGCAGGGCTCCTGCACTTTAAACTGTAGAAAAGGGAAATCCAACAGGTGCAGCAATAAAAGCTACACCTGTTGAAATCCCCTCTTCTAAACAAGTCTTCAAGGTACAGGAGCCCGGCTTCCTTTTGTGTTTGGGCACGCTTGCAGGAATAGTGGTTTGAGGGCTAGATCAATGGGGGAGACTCTCTCAGTCTAATTTTGCCTCTCTGGATCATTGCGATGATAACATGAAATACCGGTAACGCCTACACATGCTGCTCTGAGCTCCTTCAAGGAAGGCTACAGTGCTAACATTTCCCCCTCTTTCAGCATTCTTTTACCCCGACCTTCCTATTCTTAATTTCTATTTCCCTTTCTTTTCCTGGCCTTCTTGTATTAACTGCCAGCCTAAGAAATACACACACATATCACAAAAGCGCATACCACCCACCTCTTGCGTTAAAAAAAAGCCTTAAAAAAGAAATAAACTCAATTAGCAAAGGGAAGCACTGGCTCTTTAAGAGGAAATAATGGTGCCTATACAGCTGGCGTTTCAGGTTGCAGTGTTTGCAGAGAACCACTAATTAAAACATTGCTTCTGTAAAGTATGCTGATCCCATTGATTCCAACCCCCCAACCCCAGCCTTCATATACACACAGTTAATTTGCTGCTAGGAAAGCAAAGTCGCAAGGGTCCTCATTATAAAAATTTCACTGGCTGCAGCTAATGGTTGTAATTAATAGGTGCAATAAATTTCAAATGGCCAGCCAGGGTGTTCATTAGTTTCAGCCTGAGTCAGCACCAGTGGGGTAGCCTGTTACTTAATAACCCATTTTCTAACTAACTGAAAGAGAGGGTGGGGAGGGTTCGACCCACCCGGCTATGGTTCAACACAACCAGAATTCTCTCGTCTCACTTGCCAAAAAGAGACAGTCAGAGCTGAGTAAATAATTTGCAGAGAACAACCTCCTTTTGGACACACCTGCTTGCCCCAGTTGCGTAAGAATGAGACAGGGCAATCCAGATTGTATGTTAGCCAACAGGCCATCGTACACAGCCACCTGCAACGATTTGGCCAGATCACTTTAAAAAAAAAAAACCACACACTCACACACACACAAGAAAAAAAATCCAGTGTATCATTAGTTACAACTAAGGACAGCGCAGTTGTTAACTGTCAGCTCCAAGGAGGTAAAAATAAAAGCCTGACATGCTTGAGGTATTGCTGAGCATAAGGAAGTTGGTTAATGCAGTGTATCTACTAGCTACCTTTTCAAACAACAGACATCTGCTTCCGTCTTAAGTTTCAGCAGCAAAGTACACCACTATTGTGATTAGGTTTCCTGTAGGACCAGGGCTCCTGTATCTTTAATACTTGTGCAGGGGTTACGTTTTGGGGCCTCTGCGAGCATAAGTGAAATCACATAAAGTGAGGAGTACTTTCCAAATGCTCTCTCTGCCACTCTCTCTTCCATCCATACCAAAAATGCTGTATCCAAAAATATCCACAACTAGAATTGAAGCTCTACAGCCGGCAAGAGGCTGAAGGATGTGTGGGAAAGCGGTGACGACGACAGCGCTGCCCCGCATGTCAGTTGTTAGAGGGAAGGCTGAGCAGCTGCACCTCCAGTCTCTTCAAGACTTCCTCCGCCCTCGCTGACGTCCTCTTTGGGCTCTGGGGGGGGGGGTCTCCTCACGAGCCACAAGGACTCTCCAGCTCTCACACACCATTTCCTGGTTTGAATTGAATTATTTAATTATTCCCTGGTGTTTGTGCATGTTATGCTGTCATGCACGAGTCAATTGTGCATACGTGGGGGGGGGGGAGTCCATAATAAATAACAAAGTGGGCCCAGCAACACCATGTTGCGCTGTGGAGTCCTCCTGTTCCAGCTGAATTCAGTGAATTCAACCCTTGTCATTAAAAACAGGTTCCCTAGCCCTGCTTTGCTGAGAGATTTCAAGAACAATGTCCATTATACAGGTTGTGAGGTAGGACACCTATTGGAGGGGACACTAACTGTGGGGACTTCCCTGGTTCATTTTTTAGTTCCACTAGACCAGCTCTTCCATAATGGCCCAAGCAGACTTGCTGATTATACATGTGCTCATTCATATGGCTATAAGGTACCAGTGAGAGGCACAGCTGACCTTCCCATGACACGAAGGGTGGTCGTCACCTCAGGTGGCAGATCTGGGCCCAAGGAACATGCTGCTTACCACCACACACACACACACACAGAGAGAGAGAGAGAGAGAGAGAGAGAGAGAGAGAGAGACAGAGAGAGAGAGAGAGAGAAGAGGCAGTGGTGTGGAGCACCCACAGAGAAGGAGGCAACAGCATGTTGTGCCTGCAAGACCGGGGGGGGGGGCTCAAGCAGCAAGCCGCCCTGGTCGCGCCTTGGTGGAAGGATCAATACTGTATACAGACTAATGAGAGCACCTTCAAACAAGGAGTTAAGCCCACCCTGCCTCACTTTGCTGCTTTAAACTCTTTTTCTCAGCTGAGCTTCAACCCCCCTTCAACAGTGGCATTGCCACTTACTGCTAAAACGCCACCTGAGTGCCCAGTGGGGAAGATGGCGGGTAGCAGTGGCACTACCACTACAGAAAAATACTGTGCAGTCATGGCTGTGAGGGAATGAGAGGCCCCTCCAGCAACACCATGCAGGGGCTCTGAGAATGCTGGACTAAATTGTATTGGGTCTTATCCAGCAGGACTTTTTAATATATATACTTATTGTTTTTTGTACAATTTGGCAGATTCGGGGGCAATGGCTCACGTATTCCATTAAGGTCCCCCTCCCTTTCCCCATATAATTTCAACCATTAGATGACATTGTCACACGAATTTATCCACCCTATTGACAAAGCCCTACACAAAACGAAACGCTTTTTCTCGCCGTCCTTGCCGTCCGATGGGAGGAGCATTGCAGGAACAGAGTGCTTCTTTTGGTATCTGCTTTGCTAAAAGGAAAATCAATAGTATAAAGAAGAGCGACACAAAGTGTGAGGGACAAAGATCTAACCTACATTACAAAAACTCGGAGATAAATTTGTTCAGAGCCTCTCTGCTAAACAAACGAATATTTATTGGGGACAACCTTACTTACTGTTTCTTGAATCTGTTGATATACGAATATAAAAAATTGCTCTTACATACAATTGCCTGTCTCCTGTGTCTGGAATATAAAAAAGGATGTTGGGCGCTCAATATTTAATTAAACAGAGAAACAAATTATCCCTATCTCTTAGATTAGCAGGAGAAGCATTACAATTACAAGCAATTAGAATACGCAGTCCAGACCTTCTGCCATCTGAGACAGGGCTGTCTAAGGTGGAACTATATGCAGTCCTGCAACCACTCAGCAACACTGTTCAATTCCAATTCTATTGTCCCTGTATGCTTAGCATGTTGTTTCTAAAATCAATATCTCGCTTGGCTGTTACAGAGATCACCAGATTATCAGTTTAGTTCATTGTCTGCTTTACAAGGGTTTTGTGAGTCCTGCTTAATGGATACAGCTAATATATTCCCCCCACCCCAAGGAGAAGATCTTCCTTTCTTCTCTGTTCCAACCAGGATTGCTACTTATTTACTGGCCACTGCTCCTGTGCATTTAACAGCACCTTCACCAGCAGACATGAAACACCAATGATACATATCTGATGGTCATGAAAAGCTTCACCTACTGATTTTTGCTCAGCTAGCTGCCTTTAAAGACACAAGAGTTGGCCAAGTGGGACATTTTCCTAGCCATCTGTCAAGCCCCAGAATACATACAGAGTTCTAGGGTGCTTCTAGATAACCTTGTTGTAGAGCATTCATTCTGATTGGTTTGTGGAGAGGCTCGATGACATTGCGACAAAGCAAAAGTTGCCACACACTTTCCACTGCATTCCCCCATCCCTTCCCTTACTGCAGAGTCTCTTGGGGAAGCAATTTTGTTTCACAAGAGCTCTAAGCCAGCTTTAATTACACAACCTGAATTTGCTGGTATGTAGTTGTCATTATTTTGGAATGGGATTCATTCTGGAAGTGCCCCTTTGATCCTCACAAAAGGATTACTGTCCCTATGGATTCTATCATCATCATCATCATCATCATTTTAATGGACTGTGTTGGCTACCTCTTCCAGATGAACTAACTTGGGGATCAGAAAATAGCAGAAGTGAGCAAGCGCCACACAGGGAAGGTTGAGGGTTGGAGAAGAGCTGCTCCTCAATCCTTTTCAGTAATGTCGACCATTTAAAAGTCTGGCCTTCAAAAGCTCCTGGGCCCCCAATGCAGCTGCCCTGATCATTAAGGGATACAATGGGGGGGGGCGGAAGAAGCGAAAACAGGCCTGTACATTCCATAGGGGTTTTGTTCCAATTCAGGCTCGGCTAAAGGCAAAGGGGATTTTGCTCATTACTTTCCCAGCACAAGAAAACATTTTGGTTTGCAACAAAGAAGCTGGTTAAATAGGTTCTTTATCCCCCTCCATCCCTTTTCCT
This sequence comes from Lacerta agilis, assembly GCF_009819535.1. Classification (NCBI taxonomy): domain Eukaryota; kingdom Metazoa; phylum Chordata; class Lepidosauria; order Squamata; family Lacertidae; genus Lacerta; species Lacerta agilis. The sequence goes on from NC_046317.1 coordinate 55,446,101, forward strand.
ATTATTGCTAGTTAATTAGGCACTGGCCATCCAAGTCCCCTTCATTCACCGCTACAAGAAATACAATCAGAAAAGCAGGTGTGTGGTATGACCTTTGCAGTTGGCACTGCAGCACACAAAGGGAGTGTCTGCCTTAGGAGCAGAGGCGCATTTTCTAGGGTGGTCGTGTTAGAAAGAAGTCTCAGATATCATACGCCTAGATATAAAGGAGTAGGAGGTGGAGGAAGACCTCCATCCACCCACTTTTCAAAATAACCTATCCATACACAAATACACAACTACCCAGTGCATTCAGTGATAAGACTGGCAGCTGTTTACAGCAAGTAAAATGTAGCTCCTTGCTACAGCAACATGTGCTTCTCAGAGGCACTAACCACAGCTGGATTGCCAACTGACCAGAAAACCCCAAATTGGCTTTGTCTGCCTCATTTGCTTTTATTAGCTGCTTGATCTGCAAAAATTAGCAAGTGGAACTTTCTATAGCCCGGAGGAAAGTGTTATTGGCTGCTCCTGTCTGCAGAAATCAGCAGGTGATTTTTTTATATATGTAACAGCATGGAGATAAATATTATCACCTGCTGGTGTTTGGACACCCAACGGCTGCCAAAGGCACAGCTGGTGAAGTCGGTTGAGAAGCTGATAAGACCATGCTAAAATACCCAGATTTTGGTATGTCAGGCTCTCCAAATGTACCTGTGAAGTGGCTCTTTCCAACAATATGCTATCAAAATCCAGCTGATTGCCTTTTTGGCAGAGTACACTTAAAAGCAACAATCCTTTCTAAGCAGAGGGAGATCCGTTGTACTCAGTGGGACATAAGAAACACGTTTAGGACTGTGCTGTGAGAGTGTCATCAGAAATCAGAACTCCACATGTATGTTCGTACCTGTGAGTTTGGTGCCACATGCATATTAAGGAGGTTTTTATGTGGCTGGTATGCACTTTTAAAAGGAATCAGTCTTCATTTGCAGATTCCCTAGTGGCAGCAAATCCATGTCTTCTGGAGTGCTGGTCTAAAAACTATTGTAACTGTGCTGTGGGCTGAAAAGTCAAAACTTTTCGATTTCTTAGCTTCCCTCAGCTGTTGGCTGGGACACCTGTGGAACCTGACTGTGAGAAAGTATCTCTAATTACCTGGTAGCTGCTCTCGGCACGCCTAGTTAACTACCATCACTCGGTGTATCTTTCATGGAAATAGCTCTGCATTCTGCTCAGAGAATTATTATAATGGGGTTTTTGCGAGGCAATGGAATCTTTGTGCCCTGAGGTTGAAAACAGAGGTTTGGTGTGTGTTTTTCTTAAAAAAGGAAACATCTCACAGCAACTGAGCTGTACCCTGAGCACTGCAGTAGCTGTTCTGACCTCTGGATGGAGAGAAGAGACCCAGAAGTATAGAGACCAGTCCCTTCACCTCTGTACGTTCATTTGCTAAGTATTCCTTGCCACATTCACCCAAGCTAAGCCTCGCTATACCCTAGCCTCTTTTTCATTCACCATCGGTTACAAAATAAATATGGATGTTTGGTTTTATTAAATGAAGGAGGGATAGCATTAAGGGATCTGTATTTCACACAGCCTTGCTGAGGTGCCCAAGAAAGTGGATTATTCCTCTGTGTAGCCCATGGCTTTTAGCCCTACATGAGTTATGAAAAGCAATCACATAGGAATAAAAAGCCATAGACCACAGCAGAGGGCTTAAGGCAGATAAGCTGAACGACTTTAGAAAAATACAAAAGAAGGGGATGAAAAGGGGCCACCTTGACTGCGTTTCCAGTGTTCCACATTACAGAGGCATTCCAGGAAATGCTACCTTGGCTAGTCATGTCCTCAGTAATTGATCCACTTTGATAGTTTCCAGTCTACTCTAAGCTCAACCCTAATGAAATTTCCTTTGTCTGTTTGCGCTCATCTCTTGAGATAAGCTTTTAGTGGCCTCATCCTGCTTTTGCAGAGCAGGGGATATCTTAGAATGAGTCTCAATAAATTCAAAAGTGAAATCCACAAGTTCCTGATTGCTCCAGCAAGCCCCCCAGACACATGTGGAGCCAGATAGCACAGCCCGTATAAAAGTATCCAGCACTGCTAGGATTTGGCTAAAGGATCAGCAGAGCATGTTGACCGCTAGACACTTGGGGGAACTGGCTATACTTTGAAGAACTTCTGAAAATAATGATGCACTCCAAGCTCTCCTGAAAGAAGAGGAGTAAAATGGATTTGACAAAGATCATATAGCGCAAGTCTCTAGGATTGAGCCCAGGTATTTTCACTGGATGAATTAAATTTGAAATCAACCTTCAAATATTTTTGTATTCACCTCAGATTCTCCAATTCAATTCAACAATCTCTCTTAAGAATTTAAAAGTTTACATTTAAAACATTTGCAGGTATAAACATGCATAATTTGCTTGATCGTTGCCCCTTTCATGAAACATCACTGCAAGGGATCTGTTTGCTAACCGTGACACAAAGGGAAGAGGAATTGCCAAGCCTCTGAAAAAGCCAGCTCTCAAAGTATTATATGACAAATAGCCCCCAAACCAGTCACAGCTGGCTACATTTGAGTAACATTGCACCATGCTGCACACTGAAATCTGGATATGCCAAATTGAGTTTGAAAATTTACTGTAGCCCAATTGTTCTGCATTTGTATTTTTCCTATAAGACAGAGTGAGGCAAGCAAGGCCAATTTCAGATAGGCACTCCCTATGCTCACAACTGTAGGTTTTATGTCTATGATGCTCAGCGGCTCATGAAGAGGCGCACAACTGCTGGCAATTTTCTGCAAGATACGGAAAGATAATACGTCGGTGAAAGAGAAGCCACTTGCTATTCTTTCAGCAGTGAATTATTTTCCGGCGTTTTCCCATAAGCATGCATTTCAAATGCCCCTTTGTGGGCATGGCAGAGGCAGCAGGCATATAAGAAAAAAGCAACTTTAAATAAAAGTCCACAACTTGAGTGTTTGCACAAATATGCAATGCTGCCTTTCAGCCTGAAATGTGTCCTCTGTGAATGTATTGCAAGTCAGAAAGGGAGGGGGAAATACTTTTTTTTAACCAAATGTACATTTTCCAGTCAATGTAGGTTTTAATTCCATTTACAGACACAAGAAATGCGAGACCTGATTTAAGCATCACTCATGAAAATGGCCCGAAATGAATGAATGCCAGCCTGTGGAGCTCTGAAAGGTGTACAAAACAAGACTCTCTCTCTCTCTTTTTGTAGTTCCCAGACAAAAGGGATAAAGAGAGTTGTACTGAGTGTACGATTTCCGCCTCCCGCGTTTCAGGTGGATGGTCTCTCTCCTCAGCTGCCTTTTCAAAGGAACCTCTCTCGGTGCTTAGGCCGGGGAAACTACAAAAAGAAAGAAGGGCTCTTGGAATAAGGAAAATGCTTTAATTAGAGAAGAACAAAATCTCCCCAGTGCTCCTTCCTACAGATGGGAACAGTTCCTGCTCTTTAATGAATGTGTCTGCACCTTGTGCTCAAGATGGGATTTGTGGGCTAAATCTGCCGAGCGCCTGTGGAAATCAATGAACTTACATGAGTTTGGCCAGCTGAAGGTTTGGCTCTCTGCCTTTTACTTTTCTCTCTGTACAAACACTGCTCTGACTCATGCTTGCTCAACAACAGTGCTTATTTACTAACTTAACCAAGACAGGAGGATGGCTGGTAGGGGAAGAACTTCCATCTATATATATTTTTTCAAGACTTCTGAAATTGCTATTTTCAAGCAACCTCAGAAAGCTAGCGCTCTGTCTGTCTGTCTTGTCTATCTGTCTGTCTGTCTGTCTCGGCAGTGAACCTTGCATTCTACAATGTGGAACATCTGGTATGACTTTGCCTAACATACTGGCTATCAAAGCACATGGGCTCTCAATTCTGATCTAACTATTCCCTCCCAAAGCCAGAAAAAGTACCGGTATGTATATATGTGTATTTAGAGGAAAGTCATTACCTCTATGAGAGCAATAAGCAACAGTGTGTGTGTGTGTGTGTGTGTGTGTGTGCGTGTGCTGGGAAGATGTCCAGTGCATGACCTGCTGCAAAATCTAGGCAAGCTCAGATGAATGATCCCCATCATCCATAAACACCTATCACAAATACATGACAGCCAGTATGATGTGGTAGATGAAGTGTTTGGCTTAAGAGGAGAGACCTGGATTCAAATCCCCATTCAGCCATGAAGCTCAGCCAAAGGTTGATTTTAGGTCAGTTACTGTCTCTCAGTTTGATCTACCTTATAGGATTGTTGTGAGAATTCTGTGTGTGTGTGAAAACTATGTATAGTGCCTTGATCTCTTTGGTGGAAGATGGGGAAATAAATAAATAAATATGCATACCTTTCATAGCTGCAGTGGGTGCTTCTCACTAGCTCACTCCATAGTGCTAAAAAAAAAGCTGAATTGATCATGAACGAACACAACACAAGATACCCTTTCTTGTTTAACATTTTGTTTTAAAACTTTGATTAGTTCATGGTTCATTTAAGTGCAGAAATTAGGGTGGTTTTGTTGTGTCGATCACAGGAGACACGGCTGTGAGTGCCCTCACCATAGGCTTTTTTAAGGTCATGTATCATGGACAATGTCCTATGAAACACTCAGTAAAAAGCTGTAATCTTCTGTGCATGCTCTGTGTTTCAAACTATGTGTCCAATCATAATTCCAACAGCTGCTAAGAGGATCTCTGTCTTATATATGCACCTTCCATTTCACTGCAAAATCTGTAAACTTTATTCTCTCCTTTTACACAGGCTAGCTTTTACACATGTCTAGCTGCATTTGTATGGGCAGTGGCCTTGTGTGGTGTCCTCAGGGCATGCATAATATGCTATATGTATGATATATTTCACCCCACTAAAAGGTCATGGGAATGAACCACAGAGTGCAGCTCCTGTTTTCCAGAGGAGTCATGCAAGCTTAAAGTGAGGTCTCTCTGAAAACTTCCCACTTCTACCAGCTCATAGTGCAGTTCGGTAATTTTAGACTCTGAACTTTATGTATTTAGGGGGACTGCTCTCTTTTGAATGGTGGTGTGTGTTATATCCCTTACTTTAAAAAATAAATAAAATGTGGTTAGCTAAGCCCACAGTGTTTTGGGTCCTCCTCTCCCGTTCATTCTGATTCATGGTGTCCTGGACTTCTGCCCCAGAGACCTATCCTGATGATACCACTGCTACCAGCCATGCAACCACCAGGAGCAAGTATAGCAGTGAAATTGGCTCCTTTACTTTACGGCCTGCATAGTCAAAGATGGCAGTATTCTGCACTATGGTTGTACAGAGGGGAAAAGAAAAAATGGAGGCTTCCCATTCTGCTCCTCCTGCCTTCTCAGTAGGGGTGTTCAAGAATTACCTTCATCAAGTGTACTATATGTGTAACTGTGTACACAAATAGCTGAGCTGTATGCTCAGTTATTCTCATGTAACATAATGTGCAGTGGGTGTGCAGTCTGTGTACTCAACAGTTGGCTGTACAAGTCACCAAGTGTACACCCTTTCAGACAAACAATTGTACATGCATAGATACAGCCTGAAGGGAATTTCAGCAATGCATACATAAAGGCCAGTTTCACAAGTGATGCTTGAACATTTTTGGATTTCCCACTATAAACCAAATAAAAAAAACTACTTTGACTCAGCTCATATATTAAATATGACACTTTGGCACCATTAATCACAACAGGATGACCCATGAATTAACAGTACAATCATATATGCTTACTCAGAAGAAAGTCCCGCTAAGTCCATTGGAGCTTAGTCCCAAGTACTGGTAAGTGTTCAAAACCTTAAGCTACAATCTGTATTCACACTTACCTGTGAATAAAACCACTGGATATAGTGGGACATACAGCTTGTTCAATGCACAAAAAGTCATCTTAGCATCATTTGTGAAAACACCAAAATTCATAGCCTTTTATTTCAGATTAATTAGCTGCAAATGACCTGCAACTCTATGTTCAATTACTAACACAGATTAGTCTTCTCTATGGAGCCATCTCCCCTCTAAAGGCCTCGCTAAAAACTCAGTTAATTTCTCTGATGTTTGCTGGCCATTAGTACCAGTTGGTTGTATTTCTTAATTTTATTCCTTCCCTGGTCTGTCGGCTGCTGTTTTAGTTTGTATCGTAATTTTAATATTTATTTGTTCTTATTCTTTTTACTGTAAACCGCCTTGCGGCAGTACTGTATAGAAGGCAGTATAGAAATGTTTTGTGTGAAAAAGAATAAACCCTCCAGCTCTGCACCTAAACATACACAGAAAGCCGACAAACCCTCCAGCAATTTTGCCACACTTCAGCCCCCATGTATTGGCTGTGCAGTTGCAAGTAAGGGTAGATACAGCGGGTCAAGGCATAAACTAACCAGAGTTTATCTCAAACCTGGTGCTGTCTAAGCTCTCGCACCTTTCACCACCACCTCCACTTCCCCCCTGCTGCCAAACCATTCGCAGCCACGCTGCACATACAACAACATGCACTCCCCTCTCCAAATAAAAGGACTGAACCTGAGACTTATTCTAAAGTCTCTGGTCTGACCAGTAGATGCAGATGATCTCACCTTCAGCAGACAAAACCCCCTGGCAGCGGAGAAGGTGCCAAGGAAGGCAGGTGGGAAGGATGCAGGCCTTAAGGACAGCACCAGGTAGCAGCATCAAGCCCTCAAGCTGGTGACAAGAAGCCAGGCCAGGCTTTGTCCTTCCTAGACCTCCCATCAAAGCTTCAGAAAAAGATTGTCCCGCTTGTAAGCACCCAAGCAATCCAGCTGGTGGCTAGCCCTGAGCATGCTGCTTTCCACTCCAGCTTCAGAAATCTGAGCTGTGTGTCCAACTAAACCTGACTCATTTTGTGTGTGTGTGTGTGTGTGTGGTGAAGCCCCGGACCCCTCCCTTCCCGCCATCCCCCCCCCTCCTCTCCCCTCCCTCTGGGTTCCTCCAGCAGTAGCCAAGCAGCTACTGTTGTGCTTCATACTTCAACTGATTCCGCATCAAGGCTCTTGGCGGTGGTGGAGGCGGCTGGGTGGGGGGAGGCTGGGAGAGTTCAGGTATTTCTCCATTCCTGACTCTGGAGGGCCCTGGTAACAAAGGCTCTATTTAACCAGATCCTGTGAAGCAGAAACCTCTTGTATCTACTTCACTGCCTTTGATCTAACTCCCCCAGTGGGATGTGTATTAGTCATGTCCCTCCTGCTAAGCTGTTGCAGCCAAAAACCTGGGGTGTAAGCTCCCCTCCACCCCTCCCCAGCTTCCCCTGTTTTGGAAGGCCTCTCCTGCTCCGTGGAGGCATGGCAGAAAGGGCTCACCCATCCCTGTCTGGTCACAGCTGTTTCCCTGCCCTACAGCCTCTCCTTCCCTTGCCCCAAACAGGAGGCAGCGCTTTCCGAGCCTTGAGATTTTCAAGGATGAGATACAGACACTTATCCCTGCCTTTTATCACTCGCCCAACCATTGAAGTGACAGCATCAATATTCCGCTATGTCTTAGAGCCCCCTTTTATTATGAGCTTTTTTTCCCCTTGCTGTGACTAAGCACCTTGCAAAATCCATTCAGTCCTGGCTTAGCATCCTGAGAACATTGAAGCTGGTGGATGCGTTTCTTTTTTCCAAAAGGGCTTTACTGGCAGCTGGACAAGGGGCAAACAAAGGAAATATTTGACTGGGTGCCTAGATCTTCTGGTACTGAATGTGCTTTTTAAACTCTTGCCTTGCGAAGATCCTCTGATGTGCCTCCTTTATCACAAAAAAAAACTTTTTTTGGGGGGGAGGGTAAAGGCATTGTGGGGAGATATATCTTAAGAGGATGTGGTTTCTGGATTATGGGACCCAATAAGCAGAGCTAACCTCCAACAGCTACCAGAATTTCCCCCCACTGATAACAAATGCCTTAATAGCTTAGATCAGTGTATTGTCAATGATTGAGAACACATTTATGTTTTCCATTGACCAAGTGCAGGCAAGTCCCTCAGAATTTTAGAGTTATTCCGTTCTTTTGGCACCCTCCTACACTGTCTTATTTCCAGTGCAGAAAAGAAAAAACTGAGAGCTAGTATGGTGCAGTGAAGTCTTCCCCAACCTCTAGTGCCTTCCAGATGTTGTTGGACTACAACTCCCACCATCCCTGACCATTGGCTATGCAGGCCTGGGGTTATGGGAGTTGTAGTCCCATCTAAACATCTAGATTGGGTAGGGCTGGTATAGTGGCTTGATGGTCATCTGGGTGACATCTGGATTGTCCACTGGATGACCTTGGACCAGTCACTGTCTCTCAACCTAATCTACCTAACAAGATTGTTGTAAGGATGAACTAAGGGTAGGAAATAACAATTCCATGAGGTCCTTAGAGGAAGGATGGTATAAAATGTGCTTTAAAATAGTAAACAGAAAGTTCAAAGAGAGCATTTATCCTGACAGCACACCTGTGAGGTAGGTTAGGTTGTGGGACGGAGCATGGCATGATCTCTTTAGTCCTGCTTCACAAGGTTGTTGTGATGGAAAAACAAGAAGGGGAAGAACACCATGCAGGCCACCTTGAATTCCTTGGCAGAAAGGTGGGATATTGTATTTATTTATAATGTTTATATACCACTTAATCATTCACATTTCTAAGCAGGGTACATAAAAACAGAACATACAGAGAATGAAATAACAGAATAATGCAAACTTATCATAAAACAGAACACTACCTTAACATGCCTGCTGGAACAAGCAGGTCTAAGTCATGGGTCTGAAGTTCAGCAAGGACGGTCCCTGCATGGAAGAAGGTCCACAGGTTTGGGCCCACTACACCCTAAACGTATTCAGTTTTTCTTGGTGCAGGATTTGGATTGCTTGGGCGCATACTTTTTATTTTTGCACACAGCTTTTAAGATGTCCCACAGGGGAACTTCAGAACTGGAGGAGAATGTACCGGGTAGTTAAGAATGTGACTTCCAAACCTCCCACTCCTACCAGCCACAACACTTAATTCCTCCATTAACTCTGTTGACCTAGACGTCTCAGTTCAACATATAGTCAAGTGCATCCAAGCCCATTTATTTCAGTGATCTTAGGAGCACAGAATCAAAGAGCTGTAGTATTGGAAGGGCCCCCAATGGTAATCTAGTTTAAGTCCCTGCCCACAGTCGTCCCTGGGTGGGCTCAAACTGCCAAACTTCTGGTTAATAGCCAGATCCACTGATACACTGTGCCACGTGAGGGTCGCTCAAATGGGAGTTGCATTGACCAAGAATTAAGCCTGGGCCTCCCGAATGGCAGTCAAGAATTCTACCACTGAACCACCAATACGCCTTTAACTAATGCTTGTAGCCAATGTGTTCCAAGAAAAGCTCATGCACTTACATGGGCGTAAGCCTCATGTAGACTGCATTGCATTGTGAGAGCTGGAAATGCTGCCACCACTTCAGCCTGGCAAAGAAGATTAAGTTCCACAATGGAAAATATACCGGTACCATTAATGTGTGCCCAAAGAATCAGGTTAGGCAAGGAAGGCTGGGAGTCCATAATGTCTTCCCCACAACATCAGTTATGGAAATAAGAAACCTGTTTGAGGAGAGGGGATTTTGGTAACATTCAGGTGTGAAGTCCAGAAAGACTACTCATTGCTAGGCTAAACTAGCCCCATTTAAAAATTCTCTTATTCCTGGAAAATGCATGGAAAGTACCTTGCCTATGTCATCAGAACTAAACTCTGCGAATAGCTGGCACTAATCCACTTTCCATGAAGTTCACAGATCTAAGCTGAGGACAACCTTTCACAATTATGGTGTCTGCCTGAAAACTTTTTCATGATTCAGTTGGATAGACTTGTAAGATAAACATGAAATGCAGACCCTGCAGGATCCCAATGCTGCCCCTCACAGCACATTCCTATACATGCCTACTCAGAAGGAAGGCCCATTAAGTTCAGCTAGGCTTACTCCTAGGTAAGCTGGCGTAGGGCTGCAGCCTTAGTCCCCTGGTGGTGGCAATGAAGAAAATGGATGGTGGCAAGAATGATGATATGCAGTTCTAAAATGTCACATACTGAAACTTTCTGTACCCAGGTTGTTTATTCCAATATTGACACCATTTCATCTGATTCATTAAAAAGTTACAGTCATTTCTTTTATTCTCTCTTTTTCTAAAAGCCTCGGATTTTGTCAAGGTGTCTCACAGAAACACACACACACACACACACAAAAACTCTGTATCTAGTTGTGTAGAATTTGACAGACTTGATCTCATAAGATGACCTCTAAAGGCCTTGGCATGCCTGCTAATGTTGACCATTTCTGTAAAAAAGAAAAGAAAAGAAAAAGTTAAAGGTATTTGCTGATTTCCCCATTTCAGTCGATGAGGAAGAGTCCTGAGATCTGGGAGGGGGCAATTGTCCCCTTGTCTTCTGTCCACACCCATGGACACCCCATGGGTGGGAGGACTTGCAGAATGGGTGGCAGAGCAGCAGGATATTGGGCTTTTCAAGTGTTCACAGTTAAATGCTTGAAGAGACATCAGGGGCTCCCCCCACCCCCCGGACATTCAGCTTGAACATTTCAAAAGCTCAAGTCATTTTTTTGAGTGAACCAGAGAAAGCTTGCATATCCCTAGTCAAAACATCCGTATCAAAACTCAAGTGGGAGCATTAAATAAAACTTGGCCAGTCTGAGGAGGAGAATAGTGCATAGTCCAAAAAAAGAATGGAATAAAATCTGTGTTTGGACATGGTGTTTTTGCAATGCAATTTCAGTTGCAGCATTCTCTGCATATTTATTCCATTGCTTTTTCCTAACATACATCTGCAATTGAAAGGAGGAGAAGAGAAAGGCTCTTATCTGTTTTCCCAGTTACCTTCTCAGTACAGAAGATTATAATTAAGCTAGATGGACCTTTGTGCTGGACTATGTAAAGCTGTTTTCTACTGTCTAAAACAGCATAAAATTAGGAGAAATAGAAATCCTACTTTTGTTAATAGCTTGCTATCCACTATTTTGGCTGTCAGAGGAGGATGCGCTACCAAGCTTTATTCTGAGGATGCAATGAAGATGCCCTTTAGGGGAATTTGGCTATAATTCCTGTCTGCCAAAAAAGAAAAGTAAAATTGTACCACGCTGGCCATCTCACTTGTATATGCATGGGCCATAGCTCAGTGGTAGAGCACATGTTTTTCTTGAAAAAGACCACAGGTTCAATCCATGGCATCTCCAGTTAGGGTTGGAAAGGACTCCTGCCTGATAACCTGGAGAGATGCTGCCAGCCAGTGTAGACAGTACTTAAGATAGACAGACCAGTGGTCTGTCTTGGTATAAGGCAGCTTCCTGTATATTTGAAATATATGGATGGCCTACCCATGTGTGCTTTGAAAACTGCCCAGGTGATTTATCAGCCTTTAGGTTTAGGGCATCCACAAGCTTTCACTGCCTCCTTTTGAGGGGCTGGGATATAAAATAGCAAAACTGTGTGTAAAACTGGACATCAAAAATCTCACAGATTATATACGTGCTCTGAGTCTCTGACATTATAAGGCTTTCATGAGGCCTTCAGTCAGCAAGAACGTCTTGAGCCCCCAGCAGTTTTGTTCCATGGCAGCTGGGGGTGTGAGTTTCTAGTTTCTAAAACTCAAGTCCTATTGTGTGCCCCAAATATTGTGAGGCACCAGTTAATTTAGTCCCCAGCTGCCTTCTCCCTTCTCCCTCCAGCCTCTCAGGTGCTTTCATTCCACAGGTTACGCCTGGTCTCCAAGGAGCTGAGAGATTGCAGGGAGTGTGACAGAATGCCCATTCTTCTCCCAGCTCTGTCCCCTCTGAGAGCTCATTGTTTACCATGACTACACACATTCTTGAGCTTCTGATGAGACCCTTGTTACCATCCAGAGGCAGGTTAAACAGTACATGCCAAGGGAGGAAAAGAACTCCTGGCAACGCAACTGACAGTCGTACTGGGCCCACATCAACAGCCACCCACCAGAGCTCTTTCCTCTCGCTGTAGAGCTCCCCGAGCTTCAGAAGAAAAGGATGGGGGGGGACGACATCTATTTAGAAGGGAGGGGAGGAATCTGTCTGTATTCTCTTCTTACGATAAAAGGCTGAGCTTGAAGTACATAATGAGCTGGGAGCAAAAGGGGATAGGAAAATAGGAACACAAGAAGCTGCTGTATACGGAGTCAGACTGCTGGGTCCATCTAGCTCAGCATTGTCTACATTGACTGAGAGCCAGAGTGGTGTAGTGGTTAGAGTGTTCGACTAGGAGCTGAGAGACCCAGGGTTCAAATCCCCACTTGGCCATGAAACTCTTCAGTTGACCTTGGGCCACTCAGTGCCTTGCAGCCAAACCTACCTCACAAGGTTGTTGTGGGGATTAAATAAGGAGGGAGAGAATCGTGTCTTGAGCTCCTTAGAGAAAAATACGGGGTATAAATGCAATAGATAAATAGATAGATAAAATTGATTAGCAACGGGTCTCCAGGATTTCAGACAGGTTTCTCTTCCAGCCCTACCTGGAGATGTGCCACTGAGCATAGCTGTCAACTTTCCCCCTTTTTTAAGGGAAATTCCCTTATTCTGAATAGGATTTCTCACAAGAAAAGGGAAAAGGTGACAGCTATGCCACTGAGTCACAACCCGTCCCTCCTGGGCTCACTGGTTTTCAGTGCCAGTGTTCAGACATGACACACTGTGGGAAAGGGCAGGCCATATTCACTTCCCTCCACCCTCCGAATCATCATAGGTAACCCTTTCTCATCTAGGATTAGAGAGAAGGGATCCCATGTCGGAGCATACAGTTTTCAAACGAGGCTTGAGTCCCAACATCTGGGAAATTAAGCATTAAACAAAGAATATATTTAACAAATTAAACACAGAATATGTTTAAGGCAAAGAAATGGAAGGAGGAATGCAACTACACAGCAAAATGTATTGTCACAGGCTTCTTTTTCTTTTATATTTAAATCTCTCGGGATGCTCACAATTGGGGTCTAATTAATGCAGCTGCACAAAACATAATCAAGGTGGGTGGGGGAAATCTAAAACCAATGTTCAGAACAATTTTTAAAGCATGGGTGGTGGATGAAGAAAAATTTCTACAGAACCACATCAAGGAAGCGCAAGTTAACACATTAGTCTCCAAAAGCTAGGAGTACATTAAACCGAGGAAGCTGTCTTGGTCCGAGGCAGTTTTGATATGTACTTTATTGCATCTAACCAAAAACGAAACCTCAACAGAGTAGCAAACAGCAAGATATAATGCAGATTTACAATATTCATTAAACATCTATTATAAAAAAGCCATATTTTGAAAAAAGTATGCATTGTTTCCTGGCAGCATATAGGTAATATAAACCTGGTTATTTACAAATAATTTATTGTTATGTTTTAACCCAATACTGTGGGGAAATACTTGATTTTTGTTGTTATTATTAACATTTTATTGATTAAAAAAAATTAAGCAGAACTTTCCACTGTGGTGCAGAGATGCTGTAAATAAGAGGAGCTGCAATGTTGCCATGTCCACTCTTCATCCCCAACACACCCCTTAACCAATTCCCCATAGCACTTCTCCCCCAGTCCTGCTGCTGCCTCACTACCCAGAGTTAAACCATGGTTTGGCTTAGCATTACATCTGAACCCAACCTCATGGTTTGTGTCCTCCCAGACAAATCACAAGTGATAACCCAAGAACAAACACTGATGGCGGCTTGCAGATTGTCTGGAGCAGGGGTCCCCAGACTAAGGCCCATGGGCTGGATGCGGCCCGAGGGGCTCATTTATCCGGCCCCCAGCGACCCCCTGCTCTTACTGGTGCAGTGCGGTGCAGCTGCCCACTTTTGGGTCAGCGGAGTGATGGAAATAGCTTGTGTGCATGGGCAAGCGTCATTTCCGGCGCACTTCTGGGTCTGCGGAGGCCCGTGCACACGCGCACAAGCTATTTCTGGTGTTGCGCTGACCCAAAAGTGCACCAGAAATGATGCTTGCGCATGCGCACAAGCTATTCTCGGCGCTCCGTCGACCCGGAAGTGCACCAGAAATAGCATGTGGGCGAGTGCTCCCCTGCCCTCCGGCCCGCCATGCGATCGGCGCTGGAGGAAGCGGCCCAAGGCCAGGTAAGTCTGGGGACACCTGGTCTGGACTGAGACAAACCACTTGCCCAGCTTTGAAAGTAACACTAAGCCAAACCAGCAGCAGGACCAGAGGAGAAGTGCAGCAGCTGTGATCTTCAGCCCAGGAACCTGCTCATTTGTGTGAGCTCTGGCTAAGCAAACCATATCTATATATATATATATAAAGCTGAAACTGAAATCTTCCAACCAAGAGGAAAACTAGGTGAAAGGATATGTTAACCAGGACACACCCAGAAGGAAGGCAATAACAAAAAGGGGAAAGGGCAAGAGGAGAAAGAGAAAAATAATTATATTATTATTATTATTATTGGAGGACACTAAATTTCCTCCTTATGCATAGTGGTACATCTGTATAGTACCTTCATTATCACATCAGTCTACATAGAAATCAAGAAATACTTGTCATATTGCTGTGGTCATATAAGGGACAGAATAGCAAATAGTGAATTATATGCCCAATATGATTACATCCCAAAAGGTTTTTGCTCCTACTGTTTATTCCCTTCAAGATATACAGATGGCATTACTTGAAATCTAAGTTTTGTGAAGGCCCTGGAGAAAGGTCAGCAACTGAAGATAATATGCCCTGGCATGATCTTTCTTAATCTTAGCACTTGCCACATCAACCATCTAGCTCAATATTGTCTACTGTGTGGCAGGGTTCCAGGCAGGAATCTTTCCTAGTCATGCCTGCTGGTACACTGGGGACCTTCTGCATGCAAAGCATGTACTCTGCCACTGAGCGACAGCCCTTCCTCAAGTAAAAACTAATCCATCATAAAAACGTAGTACAGACCGACCCTAGACAACAGTGAATCTCCTGTCTAACTTGACAAAAGATAAAGTGGATCTATCGAACCACTGCGCACCATACTGCAGTACAGTAGCATAATAATGTCACATTTCACCATCGCAGATCTGAATCAACACATTAGGCTGTGAATTATTATTGGAAGAAAACCAGCTGAGATTGTTTATTTTAGGAGGGATGCCCACTTTTTGGCTGACAAAGCTGAATTATTCATTGACAAGCAAAGTGGTTTGCAAGGTTCATGTGACAGATTCATAACAGAGTGGCGAGATAAGAACGGCAAAGCATTCTGTACATTGAAAAGTGGTATAGAATAGTGGTATTGTTGACTATCCGTATTACTTTCCCATCCAGTCATTTTAGGGAGGTGTATACCTTCTAAAGATGGTTTCCCTTCCTCAAGCAGTGAGAAATCCAGGCTAAAGAATAAGAATCACTTTGAGGCTGTAAACGTTGGAAACGTTTATGTAATTATGAGGTGCAGAAGCTTGCAAACAGGCAGGCAGTGCTATTCCCAGCACATTGTCTGTCCCATTTCGTAAAACCCAAAACAGCTGTCTCCTACCCAAATCCAAGTATTGCTATACCAGTTTCTAGAAACCACAAAAGGGGAGAGTTCACTTGTGTGCAGGTTTCCCACAAGAATCTCTTTGGTTCCAGTGAGAAGAGGATGCTGAATAAGATGGGCTATTGGTCTGATCCAGCAGGATCATATCCTTATATTATATTAAATTCATAATAATACAAGGAGAACCCTGCTGCATCAGACCAAAGGCATACCCTCCAATATTTCTCTGATGGAAATAGGGACGTCCCATTCCATAATGATTATTTTACTGTTCATATCCCACACATCTTACTGGGTTGGCCCAGCCACTCTGAGCAACTTCCAACATATATAAAAACCTAATAAACCTTCTCTATACAGGATTGCCTTCAGGTGGTTTGGGGGGGTCGGATAACTCCATTCCTTCCAACATTTCTCCAATGAAAATAGGGGCGTCCTAAGGAAAAGCGGGACGTTCCAGGATCAAATAAGAAACCTGGACAGCTTCTCTAAATCAGGGACATCCCTTGAAAATAGGGACACTTGGGAGGTCTGCAAAGGCCCGCCTAGTCCAGCATCCTACTTTCACAGTGTCTAATCAGATGACAATGAGCGCCACATTGATTACTCCCCAAATAATCAGATTTGCAAGTGGGTTTGAGTCAGTGTGGTCAAAAGCCAGAAACGATGGGAACTATGGTCTGAAACATCTGGAGAGCACCATGTTGACTACTCCTAGAGTAATCAAACCCACCTGCAAGCGAGATCAGCCTAATTCCCCGTTAGAGTCCACTCTCTGCCAACTATGACCAGTCCATACCAAGCCTCAGCACTAGTTAGGAAGCTGCTTTACCAGGTCAGACTCTTTGTCCCTCTAGTCCAGCACTGCCTGTTCCGACCAGCAGCAGCTCCCCAGAATATCAGGCAGATCTCTTTCCCATTTCCCACTACCTGATCCTTTTAACAGCACATGGCAGGGAAGAGGGCAGGGAAATGCTACTGCACAGCTAAAAGGCCTTGCACTACTGGAACTCTTTCACTGAATGTCTGGTGTTTGTTGAACATTCATTCTGATTTGTTTACAGGGCAGTTATATGGCAAAGAGCATCCATCGTGATTTGCTTGTGTGAAGTGTTTATACGTCTTCCTGTTAATCATCTATCTATTCGCCCCACACTTTTCAGTGCATTTCCCAGTTGTTGTTGTTGTTGTTGTTGTTGTTTGGGGGGGAGTAGATTTGTAGCACCAGAGCACAGAACACCTTAATCCAATTCAATGGCTCAAATCTAAAGTTCTGGTGTGTGCTTGAATCTCTCATGCAAAACAGTGACACCCTCAATCTGGTGTGTGCTTGAATCTCTCATGCAAAACAGTGACAGTTCGGAGGCACCCTCAAAAAGGATTTGGTCCACTGGCCACTCAAAGATTGTCAAATCTTTCTAATGTGTGCACAGACTGCACAGGCTGAGCAGCCATTATGTAGTATTTCCCCAAATGTGCATGTTATGAGAACAATAAAGATAATAGTCATCAAGAGGTTTAATACATATGCTAATTGCGAAAACCAAATTAGATAGCTGTTACTGTGAAACAGTGGCAATAACCTTAACGAACTTGTAACAAGCTTCTCATTTTAGCTGGCTCCGATCCTTCCCCCAGGGTGGCATGCATAACATACTATCCTCATAACTACCCTATGAGGTAAGTTAAGCTGAGTGTGTGTGAGTGGCTCAGTTTCACCTAAGGAGTAACATGGCTGGGTAAGGTGTTGAATGAAGTCGGGGCTGATGGGCACCAAGTTGATGAAGGCTGCCTCAGCCTGACACTTTATCTGTCTATTAGGCCGTGATATCTTTCCCTGCCAGCTGCTTTGTGGTCCTGCTTAGGAGATGCCAGCGAGAGAAGCCTTGCAACTAAGTTTGGTCACAAGTAATCCAGGGTCAGAGTGCAAGCTGCTATCACTCCTGTGGCACTTCCTAACAAATGACTTCATATTAGCACAAAAGAATAGAAGTTGTCCTTGAGACAGCAGCGTTCTTCTCGTCTCCCAAACTTTTGAAATATAGATGGCATATATATTCCTGGAGCAGCTGATGTGGTACCCACCAGAAGTTTGGGGCCACAACTCCCATCAACCCCTGCCAGCATAGCCAACGATCAGGGAAGATGAGAACTGTAGTCCACAATATCCAGAGGGCTGCACTCTGTTAGAAGATTTAGAACTCTGCTTTCCTGTACAATAATAGGTATTTGGCATAAGAGCGCAGCATGACTCACAAAACCTGAAGATTAATAGAGTGGACCTAGGATATCATGGAAGTTAGCCCCCATCTGACATTTAGAAACTTGGAATAAAAGTAAACAGAAAGCAGGACACCTATTTGCCATATACTTGCTCAAGCTACCTCTGCCATTTGGGTCAGCAAGCCATTGGATTTCTACTTGTAACCTCTTTACTATGCTCAGGTTCCTTGTGTTTTGACAAAACACAGGTCAGTTGCTCCAGTGGAGTGCCTTAAAATAATTCCCACAGAGGAATATATGTAAAAACTGTTTTGCTCCAACAATAACACTTGGGAGCGGGGTGGGTAGGTAGGTGGTTGCAGGAAAGATCTTTGAGTAAGAAGGCTGGCTGATATCCTGCCAAGAGAGCATTCCTCCAAAACCCATTTCCACATCAAAAGACCTTTAGAAATAATTGATGATATAAAATATGCCAAATCACCTTTTCATTGTCAGTAAGTAAAATCAGTAAATGTTGTTCCTGGTAATCTGTGGTCAAAGCTGAAAGAACAACATCCCCAATTAAATGAAAACCCAAACAATTGTTTACTTTAATTTGGGCACCAATTTCCCTGTGTAAATTAGATGCATCTCACCCACTAAGCGTGGATTTATTCAGTCTTCATCAGGCATGCCTTAAAGCAACTTTTAGTAGACTTGCTTGTGCTTGCTGAAGGTGTTACTATTTCAGTGCAACAAGGAGAAGTGTTAAATTCCACACTTTGTTTGATAAATAACAGAGTATGCTACAATGCTTAGCTACTTCCCCCTCAAGGTGTACCTACAGGACAAGGCAGAGGTCAAACCATGCCATTAGCTTGTTACTTGTGTGAAACAGAGCACGCCTCTAGCAGACCAGTAAAGCCAGGGGTCTCCACCACTGCAACACTTCTACAGTATCTTGGCTGTACATCTTCAAAAAAATATTCCATCTTGATCTCACCCTTCCTCCAAGGATCTCAGGACTGCAAACAAAGTGTCCTCATCTCTGTTCCATTTTCATAGCAACCCTGTACCATAGATTAGGCTAAGGCCACAATCCTATACTCACTTGTGTTGGTTGTAAGCCCCACTGAGCTAGAGATGCATAGGATTGTGCTGTGTCAGATGGGACTGGCTGTGGGCTTTGCAGCTGAATTTAAATTTGGATGTCCCTAGCCCTGGTCTAACAGCATAACCCAGGTTAGCTTTTTTTTGCCCTCCAGATATTGTTGTACCAACACCCAGCATGGCCAACCATCAGGGATAATGGGAATTGTGGTTCAACAATATCTGTGTTGGTTAGTCATGTTGTAACAACTACAACAGTTCTGCTTTGGCCAAACATGACAGCCAGTGTGGTACAGTGGTTAGAATTCCAGAGTATGGCCTGGGAGACCAGGGTTCAAATCCCCATTTGGCCATGATGCTCACCATGGTCTCTCAGGCTATTCTACCTCACAGGGTTGTTGGGAGAATAAAATGCAGGAGAGGGAGAACCATGTACGCCGCCTTGAGCTCCTTGGAGAAAAAGGTGGAATAGAAATTCAATAAACAAACAAACAAACAAATAAATAGATGTGCTTGGAGGCACTCTGTATAGCAGTCCAGCATAATCACAGGCTCACACAAAAGTGGTACCATCAGCACTGAAATGTGTATATATTTGCTCAATATGTACCGGTATATATACCTGTATACCCTGGCTACACCATCTCTGGCTTTCAAGACACAAGGAACCCTGTCATGTTTCCTGCTGGCTCAAAGTAGTAGCAGCAGCAGCAGGCCCAGGCCCAGTCTGTCAGGATGCCCCGGTGTCTCTCAGCGCTGCTTTGTCTTTCAGACATTTCATCTCTCTGCAGCACTGCCTGTAATTAAATCTAGGCGGCGAGTTAGGAAATGCAATACCAGATGATACAACCAGTGGGGAATTCACCTAGATCTGCAGGAACAGCACAAAAGAGCCCTGATGAGTAATGGACTCTAATACAGAGAATGACAACAATGAGCTACTAAAGATTTTAAGCTCCTTAAAAGTGGGGAGGAGAGGGGAGTCAGAGGCTGCCTCACACAAATCTTTGTGCAAGGGAAAGCATCCCCTTTTGATTAACGCTCTAAACAATCAACTGGTGGGCTGTCTGGAGCAGACCACCTACACAAGGCAGCCAAGCTCTCCCAGTACTGAATGGAAATGCAGCCTGCCTCCCCCAATACACGCAAACAGCACATGGGATGCTGACGTTACCAAGGGGGCTTGGGAGGTGCATATTATTCAGGTATCTGAAGTGGAGGAGGGTGCTCAGTTTCCCACGTTGTTCTTAATGAGTTGTGTGTGGTGGGGCCAGAGAGGATAAAGATGTTTTATCTATTAGATTTGTGTCCAATATTTCCTCTAAAGCATATTACTGTATGTCCTGCCTTTTAGCCTTGTGACAGCCCTGTGAGGAGTAAGCTGAGAGACAGGGCTTTTACACAGGGGTCACACACCGAAATGAACTCGACTATGGATGGAATTCATCATACTGCTATGGTGAATGTTCTGTCTGTGCAAGCATTTCAGCTTGCCAAATGGAACAATACCCGCCCCGTGTGGCATTTTGGGGGTTCTCCTGACTCCCCCAGGGCCCATTTGGGGAGCATGCAGGGGAGGACATGGGGAAATCGCTGTGGCACAAGGGGAACACCTTTCTCAGGGCTTCTGTTCTCAGGGTTCATTAGGTGAATCCTGTCCTAAGCTGGGGCCATTAATTGTGACGGGTCTACTCTAGTCCAACCCTCTAGCCACATTGGTTCTTTCAGAGATTAAAGGCTTCCTAGTCCCGCTTCCCACCATGCCTGGCTGACTCCTGAAGCCACATGCTGATATTCTGGAGGCATCGATGCATTTTTTTTTCTTAAAAGGCTGCCAGGCTGTTAAATCTTCAAAAGCACATTTGCATCAGTTTCATGAGCACCTTAATCCTGGTCTAAGCATAATGAGAGCTTCCCAGATTCTCAGTTTTCAGTTATATGCACACACGGTCCTTTGTGTTGATTCCTCAGGGCTGGCCTGAGGTGGAGGACAAGATGGCGCCAGAACCTCCCTCAATTCCATGTAAAAAGGCTGCGCAGATCAGCAACCAACCCTTACTTCAGTACTGGTGCTGAGATAGATGAGGGCAGTAAGCTAGTCAAGGGGGGCCTGTACAAGCTAGACTTGGAAGCCACTGCCACCCCACCCCTGCATCCAGCCTCTGAGACATCCTCATTCTGCCTAACAGTAGGGCCATCCCTGCGAAATAAAAGGGAATGATCACAGCTCAGTGCAAGATCCTCCACCTTGCATGCAGAAGGTCCCAGGTTCAACCCCTGGCAGCTCCTAGTAGAATTGGGGAAAGACTCCCCATCTGAAATGCTGGAGAGACACTGCAGACAATGCTGAGCTACATGGACCAATGGTCTGACTCTGTGTCAGGCAGCTCCCTTTGTTCCAATAAAAAGGCAGGTTCCTTTCCACCTTCTTGACTCCCCTAAGGTCCAATGTAGAATGAAGGTACATGCTGCAATGTACACCGTACAAATCACTACAAATATTTTTGCTTGCGCAATGGAACATTCTCCCCACCCCTCCATATTGGCCACATCCACCACAAGCATGCAGGCCTCAGAAGGTTGCCAAAGGCATATGTGACCGTATAAGGCCAACGAAGGCCAACCACCTCTCTTCTAGAGTGTCTTTCATTGGGGTGAAACAATTCTTCTAAATTGCATTGCAGATTCTGACATAGCCTAAAAATACTGAGGGTAATGCTCTGCAATAAAAGATTAGAGTTTTGAGAACTCTCCTATAAACAACCAATGAAACAATCTAGCTTGCCCCAAATGGGATAGAGCAGTGGTGGCGAACCTATGGCACGGGTGCCAGAGTGGGCATGCAGAGCCCTCTCTGTTGGCACGCGCCATCACACCAGCAGTGCCATTGTTTGGGGTTTTCAAATTGGCCAGCAGCTTCCCCCCACACCTCCTTATCAGTAAATTGCTCCCAGCCGGCAGGCAGCAGCTTAGAGGCAGTTTATCTCCCCAAAGCAGCTATATTCCTGCCTCCCCGCCCCCCGCCCCCGCCATTGGTGGGATTTTTTTTACAGCCAGCAGGCTGTAGTTCATGTGATTGGTGGCTTTGTCAAGGGTTTTCGTTGATTGGTTGCTGCCTGCGATCCTTGAGACTATGTGTTGTTTCTGCTCCTTGTGCCATAGGAAGCGTTTATAATTCGTGTGAGTGTTCTTCTCCCCCCCCCAAAAAAACTGTGATCCAAGCCCCCCCAAAAGCTCTGCTAGTCTTGGCAACCCCCTCCCCCCAAAAAACTCTGGGCAATGCCCTCCCCAAGCTCTATGTGTTGTTTCTGCTCCGCGTTTATAAGGCATGTGAGTGTTTTTCTCTCCCCCCAAAAAACAACTGTGTTCCAAGCCCCCCCCCTCAACAACTCAGGGCAGCCCCCCACTCATTTTATTACAGTATATTAATTATTATCCCATATTAAATTGCCGTGTTGGCACTTTGCGATAAATTAGTAGATTTTGGGTTGCAGTTTGGGCACTCGGTCTCCAAAAGGTTCGCCACCACTGGATAAAGTGACACTAAGCCCCATATACATCGGTCCATTTCAGATGATTACCTGGTACCTTGGGAAGCACACTGCATTATGACGGCAAAATTTACCACCTAGAGGAGAAAATGGCCACAAATACTGTTTCTTTCATATACTACTAGCAACTAAACAAGGGATGTGAGCCAAGGCATATGAATGGATCTGCCCTAGGAGGGAACTAGAGCAAAGGACTGGTTCACACATTTATTTTTAAGTGGTAAAACTCTCACACGAGGTGTTTCCCACCTTATTTTCATATGGGGAGCCATTTGCCTGAAATGTCTCCTCTTTGAAAATCCCTGTAATTACCACATCAAATAAAACACTTCAAAATTATATTCTCCCCAATAGCAGTAACCTTTTTTCTGTTCTGTAAAGGTTATTTTCAGTGCTACAATCACAATTTATCATTTTTCTAATTTCAGATTGAGTCATCCACATTTTCACATCAATTTGTGATTTCTTTAAAAAGGAAGTCCTTGTGGAAATTCATCAGCATTTTAGTGTGAATTTCTCCTAATATATACCGGTACATGTTATGCAATTTCACCCAATAGACATATCTCTGCAAAGCCATAATCCCATAAAATCAGTGTTTTTTTGGGGGGGGACGACGACGCAGGGGTATGCATACCCCTAAACATTTTGTGAATCTATGTTTGGCCTCATTGCGGGGCAGTATTTCAATATGAGTAGGAAAATGAGAGTGCCCCTAAACTTTTTTTTAAGAAAGAAGCACTTCCTAATTTTGTACGTTATTTTCAATAATAAATGCATATTTATGCCCCAGATTATGCATTTTGTATGTTATTTTCAATAATAAATGCATACTTTGCCCCAGATTATGCATTTTCTTCATAGTACTTTGCTGCATAATTCAGAGAAGCACATATTTTGAAGGATGACTGTTTCAGTTCTCATATTGTTTCAGAAAACGCAAATTAGGTAAACAGTGCCTTTAAATGGGGGGCAGATTTTCTCCCTTCCCTACTGAGGACCCAGAAAATGGTCTGCAGGTACATCACTTACCTCTACTGAGTTGAAGAAGCTAAGGAACTCTAAAGACTGTCAACTGCCTGGATGGTGGGCTAGTAAGAGGAACTTTATGTAAATCCCTCTGAGCTCTTTTAAAAAAAATAAACTTTATTAAACAAGAAAATATCTTAAAATACAAACAAAACAAACATACAGTTGTTGTTGTTGTTCAGTCATACATACAGTACTAACATTCTATAAGAAAAAAGAAAAAAGAACTTAATTACATATAGAATAAAAAATAGTAAAAGAAAAGAAACTTCCGACTAAACCCATTGTACTATTTTGCATTCAATTTTTTTACAAAATTTCTTATTAATATTTTTCTATATCTTAGTTTAAACTTTTTCTAACACTTCCTTATATCACAAAACTCATTCGATATCTGCCAGAAAACATTTATTATAACAGTACCCTTTGAGATATTCCTTAATTATTATCCATTCCTTATTAACATCTTGTGTTGAGTTTCCTCTCACTGTCCCAGTTCTCCTTGTTAGCTGTAAATACTCTATTAATTTGGCTTGCCAATCAATCTTTGAAGCGATGGTATCGCTTTTCCAATTTCTTGCTATTAGAATCCTTGATGCAGTTGTTGAATACATGAATAATGGTCTAATTTTATTCTTGATTTCTGATGTAATGATTCCTAATAAAAATGTCTCGAGTCTTTTAGTGAATGGGATCTTAAACATTTTCTTTAACTCATTATAGACAGTGTCCCAGAAACCTTTAATCTTTTCGTAATCCCACCACATATGCATGTATGTTCCAATTCCTTTCTTGCATCTCCAACATAACTCTGACATGTTCTTATACATTTTGACTAACTTTGCTGGTGTCAGGTGCCATCTATATAATATTTTCATAACATTTTCTCTTAAATTGATACAGACCATAAATTTAATATCCATTCTCCATAATTTTTCCCATTGATTCATGTAAATATAGATCCTGGGTGCAGTGTATCATAGATCCTTTCACTTCCTCCTCCTTTAGGCTACTTCCCAACTTAAAAGGAGGTTATACATCTTTGTGATATATTTATTCTTAGTTTGGAGGAGTTCTTTTTCGAATTTAGAGGTCTCATAGGCAAATCCTTTTTTAAAAAAAAACTAAGCTAAATCTCTCGTTCAGTTGAAAATATTGTAACCCGTCTGTTAAATATGGCCTAATTTTTTCAATTTTTTTCAGCATTAATTTATTATTGCTCTCTTCCAGGACCATTCCATATGTTGCCCATTCTCCTAGCATATTCTTTTTAACAGCCATTGCTTCCAGTGGGGAGGTCCACCAGGGGGTCTTGGGTTCCAAAAGATCTTTGTATTTGTTCCATATCTTATGTAGTGATTTTCTTACTATATGATTCAAGAATCCCCTGTGGACCTTCACTTTATCATATATCATATACACATGCCATCCAAAACGATAGTTTTGGCCCTCTAAATCAAGTAAATCTGTATCTCTCAAGACAATCCACTCTCTGGTCCACACTAACCCAGCTGCCGCATGGTACAATTCCAAGTCGGGAAGGGCGAATCCTCCTCTCTCCTTTTGGTCTATTAAAATTTGATGTTTAAGTCTTGGTTTTTTGCCATTCCAGATGAATTTTGCTATATCCTTTTTCCAATTTTTAAAACAGTTCATACCTCCCAAAATTGGGATGGTTTGAAACAAAAAATATCAGTTTTGGCAAAACACTCATTTTAATTACAGAAATTTTGCCCCAAAAGGAGAGATGGAGCCTACTCCAAATTTCCAAGTCCCTCTTTATGTCCTTCCATAAAAGGTAAAGGTACCCCTGGCCATTAGGTCCAGTCGTGGACAACTCTGGGGTTGTGGTCCTCATCTTGCTCTATAGGCCGAGGGAACCGGCGTTTGTCCGCAGACAGCTTCCGGGTCATGGGGGCAGCATGACTAAGCTGCTTCTGGCAAACCAGAGCAGCGCACAGAAACGCTGTTTACCTTCCCACCAGAGCGGTGCCTATTTATCTACTGGCACTTTGACGTGCTTTTGAACTGCTAGGTGGGCAGGAGCTGGGACTGAGCAACGTGAGCTCACCCCGTCGCAGGGATTCGAACCACCGACCTTCCGATCGGCAAGCCCAAGGCTCAGTGGTTTAGACCACAGTGCCACCTGCGTCCTATGTCCTTCCATAAATTAACATAATTGTCTTGGTATAAATTGATATATATATTTGACAGCCAGATTCCCAGATATTTTACTTTTTTCTGAATCTGTAATTCCTGTTTTTCCTTTAATCTCATATTTTTAACTAGTACTCAGACTTGAAAGCCCACTGATCCATTTGTGCCACACTGACCTTGCTGCTTGCTCTACCTCCAAGTAAGCAGCAGCAATGTAACCAACCAGCAGTCAGGTGAGCATGCCACCCACAACTGTTTTCTGCTAGCAGTTAGCTCCAATAAAGAGACAGCCACCACCTATTCTGAGCCATTTGCCTGTCAATTCCCTGATAAAAGACATAACATGCACAGTTTGGCCATTGACCATTAAGGAACCGTAACACCCCCCCCCCCATTATTAACATAGGTAAAGGTAAAGGTACACCTGACCATTAGGTCCAATCGTGTCCAACTCTGGGGTTGCGGCGCTCATCTCGTGTTAATGGCCGAGGGAGCCGGCATACAGCTTCTGGGTCATGTGGCCAGCATGACAAAGCCGCTTCTGGCGAACCAGAGCAGCGTACGGAAACACCGTTTACCTTCCCGCTGGAGCAGTACCTGTTTATCTACTTGTACTTTTGACGTGCTTTCAAACTGCTAGGTGGGCAGGAGCTGGGACCGAGAAACGGGAGCTCACCCCATTGCGGGGATTCGAACTGCCAGCCTTCTGATCAGCAAGCCCTAGGCTCTGTGGTTTAACCCACAACGCCACCCGCATCCCCTTATTAACATGCTTTTCTCCAAATCCAGACTCATTCAGATAGCAGGGGTTTGTAGACCATCTTTGTGGTTCTTCTGCATGTATGCTGCCACTAGACCATGGAGAAGCAGGTCTTGGCTCCTCCCTCAAAACATGCAAACAAAGGCTCTTACTTATAGTAAGAAGGAGGGTTTTGTTCAAGCAAGTAATGGCACAGGCTGAACCACAGACTCGGGAGTCACAATCAGGGGCATAGCAAGGGGGGCGGGGGGCTAGCCGCCCCGGGTTCCAGGGGAGGGGGGTGACACTTTGGCCTCCCCCACTTCACCCCGCCCCGCCAGGCGGGCCCCAAATGGGGGCATGCCGCCTTTCCCCCCTTCTAGCGGCTTTTTTCGGCGCGAGGGATGGGCCAGCGAGGAGGTGTCATGCCAGCGACAAGCGTGACACCCCCTCCTCACTGGCCCGCCCCTCACACCGAAAGAAGCAACCGAAAGGGGAGAAAAAAGCTGCTTCCTTTTTCTCTCTCCTTTCGGCTGCTTCTTTCGGCACTGGCTGGGCTGCGGAGTCCAGCCAGCGCCAAAAGAAGCAGCCGAGGGGGAAAGGGGGGGAACAAAGCCGGCGCTTGAACGCCCCGCTTTGCTCCCTTTTTTTCTCCCCTTTCGGCGCTGAAAGAAGCCGAAAGGGAAGGGGGGAAGCAAAGCGGGCGCGCTCAAGTGCCTGCTATGTTTCTTTCTTTTTTCCTGGGGGCGTGGCTTTGCGCTGTGAACGTGCGTCATGACATCATGACGCACGCACACATCACGATGCCCCGCCCCCAGGGGTGCCTCTTGGCTTTCCGCCCCGGGCAGCCAAGGGGCTAGGAATGCCCCTGGTCACAATCCAGGAATTCAGGGGAAAGGAGAGAAGTTCGAAAGAGATGATGGTATGCCAACAAGTTTTTAAAGATAAGGCATGATGTCAGGAGTGGGAAACTCAATTGCATAGCCAATCCATGCAGAAAACAGGCTGGAAATCACCACCCATCAGCTGCTGGATCAAGACTTCAAGGCTGCTGATCAGGCTCTTTCCATACCCTGCATGGTGCTTTGAAGCCTGGTAGCATTATGGCATCAGGTGATTGACAGGTGGGTGGCCTGCAGGGAATAGGGAAGATAAGGTCAGACCAGGTTCCTCTCCTATGCCCTAAGCAACTTACTGTCCTCAGATGTGGTGGAAGATGCTGTCCCATCCCTGCTGCTGAAATAAGATTCAAAAGCCAATCTGGTCAGGGAGGGATGTTGTATTGCCCATCTCCTGCCCATCCTCCTCCTCATGATTTATGTTGACGCAGCCTCAGTCTCTTCCCTTACTTAGCACAACCAAAACACCACAACAATTCAGCCCAAGGAAAAGCTGCTCTGAGTACCTATTACATTCCTATCAGCAAGCTGAGAACTTTTCTGTCTTTCCCTTGCAGCAGCAAGAGCACCTCTCCTCATGAGACTGAACAGTCTGGGTTTCAAGTCCCCTGGAGGAAAATTGTGGCTCATCTGAGAACACAGTGACACAGTGGAGTCAAACAGGAACACAGGAAAGGACAGGAAGAGCTGGGGAACGAGGGGCGTCATTTTCAGGTGCCCAAAAGAGAAATGCAAAGAAGGACTAAACTGTTAGGTCGCTTCTTAATTTTGACTAGCAACTAGAGAGTGAGGGAAGAAGCAACATTGTAAATTATGCTTCAGTGATCTGGATGTGACTGAGGAGAGCAGGGAGGAAAGAAGATTAGAAGAAGGGGATTAAAAAGAGGGAGAAGAGCACAGGAGGAGTCAGACTGAGGTCTACAAAGTGGTGTGACTGACAAAATGTCAGTATACATTGCAGGTTACACCTGTCCAGAGGTGCCCACTTGCAAGGGCGATGGGGTGGGGGGCAACGTTGCAGGCGTGTGGCGTCAGGAGGAGCTGGGGGTGGAGCTGATCATGGCGGTTGTTATCTAATATGTTTATAGATGGCCATAAGTACTGATTGTTTAAGGACCTATTGATCTTTTTCATGTGTGCAGCTGGAAATATATTAACACAATATTGGGAAACGGCTGCTAACTTGTCTCTAGAGGTATGGTGAGATGCACTATAGAACAAAGTTGTTATGGAGAAACTAACAAAACAGCTCATGAAGGAACACAAAGGCCAAAGATAATTTCAAAACGGTATGGTTCATGTTTATTCAGCACACTGGAAATGACCATGTTGTCTCTTCACCGCCAGCTAAGCATGGCTCTGGCTCATTCTGAGACAGTCTGTTAAGGCAGAGAGTAGAATACACTTAACTGTTATAATCAGTTCTAAACTATTGTACGGACCTGCCTAATGTTTGACTGTATGGTGTACATTGTATATACATGGAATGTTTATTGGGGGACAGAGGTATCTGGGGCTTCTCTGTTATAAGCATTTCAGAAGCTGAAAAATAAGGTTTTGAAAACCCCTGCATCTGCTGTACTAGGAGCACATCAGATCTCACTCACTCTTTCTTTCCCTCTCTCCCACCTCCCTTTCACAAACACATACTTCCCAAAGCAAAGGGCATATGACCGTTTCTTCATATCAAGCTTAACGAGAGTAACTCCAGGGAGAGGATGGAAACATGGCGATGCTACTGGTCGAACCCTGTGTGTTCAAATTCCAGCTATTTCTGAGGATGCCTCTGACCTGCACTCTCGCACACACTGCGAAGGAATCACTTTCATGAACTTAATCTCCAGAGTGTCTAACAGGGAAAGGGGAAATGAGGGAAAACATTTTCCTAGCAATACCTGGCCATTTATCTTCCATGAACGGAACAAAGAAAACAAGCGTAACCCTTGCACTGCAGCCTCCAGCCTAGAATTCTCACCCAGGGTGTGTTTATGGATTTCTTGGTTGGAATGTCCACACTTAAAAAGTGGGCTTGGGTTGTATCTGGGTTAAGATAAGAGAAAGTTTAGAGAAGTAACCATGAACTCTACCTTGTGCAAGGTGGCATTTTGTTTTTGCCCCCCCACCCCCAAGCAACAGCATGTTTATCTGCTCAAATGTTTATTTGTTTGTCATTTTCACTTCTTTTTACACTTTAAAACCCGCTGCTTATGGGGGAGCATGTTTGACGCACAGACCAGCCAATCAAAGCTGTGCACAGCCCTGCTCTGAGAACCAAACAAACTGCATTCAGACTTGGGGTCTATTGCATTAGTTTATCCTGATTATAATGCTAGCATTTCTGTCCCAGTTTCTAATGTTCCTTTTATGTGCTATGGACCATAAAGCACGGAAATTATGAGGTAACGAAACATCATGAACATGGAATAAAGTGCTGCCTGAATACAGTCTCAAACAATCAGCACTGTGCAAATCTGGCTTCTACTCAAACATGAACAACAGGCTCCTCCTGGCCCTGAAGAAAAGGGGTGGGGAACCCGTGCCCCTCCCGATGTTTACAGAATCAGACAGCTGTAGAGTTGGAAGGAACCCCAGGGCCATCTAGTCCAATGCCCTGCAGTGCAGAAATCATTACTAAAGAATCCCTGACAGATGGCCATCCAAAATCTGTTTAGAAACCTTCAGTGAAGGAGAGTCCACCACCTTCTGAGGGAGTCCATTCCACTGTCAAACAGTTCTTACCATCAGAAGTTCTTTCTTGTTACTTGAATCCTTTGGTTCAGGTCCTCTCTTCTGGAGCAGCAGAAAACAAGCTTGCTCCATCTTCCAGTTGATAGCCCTTCTGAGATTTGAAGATGGGCCTCATATCATCTCTCAGTCTTCTTTTCTTCAGACTGAAACATACTCAACTCCCCCAACTATTCCACAAGGTCCTGCTTGTAAACTCCTCGTTGGGTCATCTGGTTTCCCTTTGGCCCGATCCAAGCCCTTCTTTCATTTCTAATGTGGCTCCTGGGAGTCCCACATCATCCTGAGGGCCACATTCTACAGCTAATTCAGCTGTAACACATCCCACCATCCCTGGACATTGGCCATGCTGGCTGGGCCTAAGGAGAGGTCAACAACATCTGGAGAGCTATATGCTCCTCTTCCCTGTCAGAAAAACAGCGAGTGCTTTTCTAAGGTGGGGTCCCTGCCCAAAAATATGCATGTCTGCACACCCCCAGAGTGAAATTGAAGTGACACTGGCAATTAACTGAGCGCTCAGTGCAACAGATGATTTCTCTGTTGTTACATCTTTACTATAATTCTGAATGCTAACAAATTAAGGGGAATAATGAGAAAACTAAGTGCTCCCACACATATCTCGAAGGATGAAACTGGCCTGTGTGCTTTACTTTGAACTGCTGTTGGAGTCGAGTATCTTGGATTAGATGAACTATGGCACTTACAGGGAGTCAGGCTAATTTGGAGCATTTTTACTAAACCACTTTGACCAGGAAAGGTGGGGGTGGGGTGGGTGGGAAATGGTTTACCTCCTAGTTCAAAAACAAATCTGGCCCCACTTCCTGAAATCTGATCCAATCTGATATGACATGAACTTTCAGCATTATAGTGACCCCAAATCCTCTGTTCATGTACCATTATCCCTTACAAAAAGAGAGAGAAGTTTTCAGTAGGAAGGAGAGCAAATTAAGGCAAACGGGAAGACAAGAATGCTGGCAGAATCTCTGAGCTCCCTTTTCTGCGAACCAACCTCCCTGCGGACACCGCCCGCCTGCTGACATTCCACCAGCACCAGCTGAAGAATAATTAGCCAAGGCAGCTGCTGGAACGTTGGATTAAAATGATACTAGATGAATTTCATTTTGCTCCATTTCACTTGATTTGAGCTTTTGCTGTGCTCCCTCCCTCCTTTGCCTGCTCCGACTGCTGCTGTTTAACACCCACATGGCAATTCCCCTAGTAATTCTGTTCCCTGCGTGTGCATTCAAAAGAACCTCATTTGAATGTCTGCTACCTCTTTCCCCCTTCCATCATAAGACTGTGACCAGATGCAGATTCCATGGTTTCAGCATCAATTGAAAAAAAATTCTCCCTGCTCTCCACCGCCTCACACATGTTTACCATCTGGCCTGACAAAGAGTTCTGCGGAATTTGAAAGTTTGCACACTGTTTTGTGATATTTTGGTAGGCCTAATAAAGGTATTGTTGTAATAT
Source organism: Lacerta agilis (assembly GCF_009819535.1). Lineage (NCBI taxonomy): Eukaryota > Metazoa > Chordata > Lepidosauria > Squamata > Lacertidae > Lacerta > Lacerta agilis. Next base: position 55,477,475 of record NC_046317.1, read on the forward strand.
GGAATTTGAAATATTTTTTATGAGCCAACATGGCTACCTTTACTCTCTTTGTGACTTGGGTGGGGGGCACAAAATTAGACACTCCCACCAACTGCTAGATAAAAGGCACCCAATTTGGCTGCAAAAAGAATGATCCAAAATATGAAATCTCATAGGCTCTCAAACACCGGTGACCATTGCATGTCATCTGTTGCATATTGAAAATATGATTGCTGTCTAGCCATCATACACCCCCCACCCCCACCCCCCACATACAGTGGTTTTCAAGCTACAGTATTTGCTAGGGAACTTGGCTTTATGTGTAGGGTGTTTGGAGAAGCTTAGTGTTGATGGGATAAATTATTTGACAGAAAGCTACCGTAATCACTGCCACTGTTCCCATGTAAAGCACAGCTATAGGTGAGTGTTGGGTGCACTCTAGTCAGGGGTGGAGAATCTGCGGCCATCCAGATGTTGTTGGACCACAACTCCCATGGCCAGAGTGTGCTTCACACTGGAGGGCTCCAAACCAGCCATAGCTCTGCTCTAGAGCATACTCTCACTTCACAATGATTGGTGGTGAAGACAAGTGGTGTCCCACACAAATTGAATTTGAATACCCTAAAATCCTGTGCAAAGTTGAAAGGGTTCCTTATGTTCTCTGTAGACAGACTGACAACATTGAAATATCATGATGACATACCTAGTCAAATACTACACGCATGCATGCATGCATGTATGCCAAAGGCTCCATGCATGTAACAATTGGATACTATAACATATTGACTGTTTGATCAAAAAAATGAAATCAAGTATCACTGGGTCTCAAATGTAGCTTTCAAACATCCTGAGAATATTCGGCAGACGTTTGAGCAGCCAAAGGTCACTGGCAGAATTTTTCATGCTAAAATGCCACTGCAAAGTTGTCCCAAAGGTAGAGTAGCCCCTGTGAGCTGTATTAGTGTGGGCAATACAGAACTGCTCAGCCTTGCACTGCATATGAATTTCATAATTGGCTAGGCATGTAAGCTTATAATTGGATATATTGATAACTGGATGATCAGTGGAACCCAATTATAATCAGCAGGGACAAAGTTTAACTGTTCGAGTTAAGGGACAAAGGCACATTTGTCAATTTTAAAGGCTATTTTGGCGCTAATACATTGGAGCTGGATCAGATAAGACTAGCCACTGAACACAAACAAGGGCAGCAAGGATTCTGTGAGGGCTGCTGCCACCTCTGATGACTCGCCTCCTTGCTCTCTTTCTCTGGCAGGCTCATGAACCCTCTTCATTCTGGTGGGAAGAACAGGCTTCCACAGGGTGGCTGGATGAGGAATTCAGTCTTTGCCATGCCACCCAGAGGGAGACTGCAGATGAACTGCGGCTGATCCTTCCACCACCAGCCTTCTGTTGTGCAACACCGAGAGCATAGATGGCTAACCAAAAGTTAACCAAAACCAAAATCAGCCAAATTCACCCTTCACTAATTTTCCCAGGGCCCCATGTCACTGTTGCAGGTGGTCAAAGCAATGTTGAACACATACTGCCACACAGACAGAGGCACATAGCCCACCTCCTCAACTGATCCAGGCAAACCAGCTGAGGAGGAGGGTTATCAATTCCCCCTCCACTCATCAAATGATTGATTTGCTGGCCAGGAAGGGGGTGATTTGTGGGGTACGTGCTCCACCCACTAGAATGCTGTGTCTAGTGAAAAAAAAAACAGGCCATTTTTGCCACCACTGCCATGAGCAATGTGGGTTGTTGTTGTTTTTTGGTGGTGGGGGGTTAAAATTGCTTGACTAGACCCTTGAACTAGGGCTTGGAAACCCCTGGCCTAGAGACAAAGAGGATGAGCAAACAGGCAGCACTGCAGTAAAGAGAGGAGAGAAGTTGTCAATTACTGTTTTCTGTTTAATATCTCTCCTCACCGGCCATGGCTGACAGTCGGCTCATTTTTCAAAAGTGTGCCTAACATATTGTGCAGTTTGGCCTCAGGTCTCAGTGAGCGGTGACATTTATGCTATGGAAATGCAAGGAGAGCAGACCTGCACCTGCCAGGCCCAGACCTGACCAGAAGTTTCCCCTTCTTTCATCCACGTAAGAGATCTAAATTCCCGATAGGATTAAGAACTGGAAGCATCAGGATGAAAGGAGGTGAGGGATAATAAGTGCAGGGGACCTCAAAGAGCATGTTAGCAAACTGCAAAAGCTGTATCCATTCTCTCACATATCTGTCTACTGCAAATATATCCAGGTTTCAGGAAAATTTTAAAAGCCAGGAACATTTTTGGCCAAAAATTTTGACTTTGCAGAGCACAGTCCTCACTTGGGAGGAGTCTGCTATTTGAAGGGCTACCCTAATCCAAGGCTGCATACAAACCATGCACTTAAAGGGCATTTAAAACATGCAACCGTGCCAAGAATCCTGAGAATTGTAGTGTGTTAAGGAGTGCTGGGAACTGTAGCTGTGTGAGGGGTAAACTTCAGTTCCCAGGGGCTTCCCCACTGTGGTAAGGACGCATGGTATTTCTATTTAAATGTTAGCAAACATTTTGAAATCTGCACTGATACATATGAATTAACATGCGGAAATGTTAAGGAAATTCACATCCTCTTTCATCTTTTTGTCTGACAACATGTAAGTAGTACCCTAAGGAGGACTGAGAGAGAGGCCTCTCATACTGGCATCCACATCATATTTGTAAAATAGGGTCTGCATGTGCAGCTTCAGCAGGTTTATACACAGACTAATGGCAGGTGAGATGGGAGAGCAGACAGGGAGGGATGGACAGATAAACTCATTTAGGAATCAATGAGGACAATAGAGTCTCAGTTCTGCGAAACAACCCCCAATAAGATCAGGACTGCTGGGGGGTGGGCAAGGGATAGAATACACAAGGCTTCACCATCTTCAGAACATACATAGGCTTTGTCCCATTTTAACTGCTGTAGCTTTCCCTCAAAGAATGCTGGGAATTTAGTTCAAAGGTGATAGGAATCTGTGCCAGAGATCCCTAGCCCCCTCTTGGAACACTGTCCAAGAGTCCAGTTTAATTTTACTGTACAGTGTAAAGAATGAGCAAGGCCTTTGAGCAATGCAGCTCTGGGACCAAGTCTTCCATCCTGGCTTAAACGTGTCAAAACTCACCATTTGGGGCTGCCAAATGTGGGAGACAGCAGCTCTGAGATGCAGAAATGTGGCTGGAAGTGTGCACCAAGGAGAAAGAGGAAGGCCTGAAGGGATCCTGATGGACTGAAAACTTGCTTGAATAAGCTGTTACTTCACTGGCATTGGGTTAAAAGAGCAATTGTGTTTTGCTAGCTGATTTAATGATGTGTGTTCTAATGCCTTTGCTTACTTGCCTGTTATATTTCTACAGAGAATCTGTATTTTGCTGTTTGTTTGTACATCTGGGAACAAATGTCTTGTTCTGGGGGGAGTGTAGTGTTATTCATTTGTGGGGGTAGGCTGTATGTGAGACCCTTCCAACCCCTGGATCAAGCAAGTGTTTAAATATAACTCAGGATAGCTTCCTGATGAGGCGATGGTCTGGGTGATGGGCCATTAAAGGGAGCAAAGGAAAGGGGCTCTGTGTGAGATTGCAAATGTGGGGGGGGGGGTGGAAACACGAACCCTTGGAATCTCACACCACTCAGAGATCCCCCCCCTTTCTTTTACAGAATACATTTTCAAAACACACACAAAGATCTTTTGCTATTTCAGTTTTCTTGCAATGGGACATCAGCAAATCCTCTTTTTTTGTTTTGGAAATATGAACACTCTGTTCTGAATCATCTTTAGGCTCACTCTGCTAATTTTCACAGCTATAATCTAGCTCATTCTAGAGAATTCATAACCTTCTTTTCTGAGCATGGGGGGCGGGAGTTTCACATTTATCTTGATCTGTATCCCAAGTTTGAATCACAGAAACACAGGGTGGAATTCAATGTCATAACCTTCTGATTGCTTCTTCAGTGCAAGCATTTCTCCCAGCCAGCTGGAACAATCCCCCCTCTCCTCTCCCTGCCTGTGCACTGGTCTGGGGGTTCTACTGACCCTCCAGAGTGGATTTAGGAGAGGTGCAGTGGATGTGCAGGGGGGATATCCCATTGCACTTGCAAGATCTCATGCGCTGGCTTCCACTAGCACACCAGGTTAGCTGAATTAGGGCCACAGGGTGGCATTCAACCAAGTTTTACTCATTGAAATTAATGGACCTAACTTAGTCGTGTTCATTCAGTTGTACGGTCGTACTCTGGGTAAAACTGAGCTGAATACCACACAAGGAGTTAGAAGGAAGCTAAGAGATAATCTAGTTCAAGTCCTTGCTCAGTGCAGGATTTGCAGTGCAGGATGCGTGCAACCAGATCACCACTGAGAGGAGGCTCCCTGGCCCTTGCTGAAATGCCTCCGAGAAGGAAAAAAACCCCTCCCAGGGCTGCTCAAGACATTTTGCTGCCTGTAATGAAGCAGTAAATGGTGCCCTGTTTCCACCTTAAGTCAAGGTGCATGGCACCCAAGGCCGGCAGCTGAGGCAGAAAATCTTCTCCTTCCTGGCTGTAAAAAACACAATTACAAATTAAATATTTAACAGCTTGCTGCTCCTTCATGACACCAGACTCAGCGACCAGCCACAAACCTGGGTTTGGTCATAATGCTACGCCAAACTAGTTCCAAGTAGCATGGCAGCAACAGGACCAGAGAAAGAGCACATAGTGGCGGAAATATTCACACCAGAAATTCATTTGTATTTCCTCATTTCTGCTGAGCTATGGTTTGGCTCAATGTTACATGCAAACTGGGCCACTGCCAACCAGTTCTCACCATTGGGGGAATGTGCTGCCTCATGCTTAGCCAAAATTTGCTTCCCTGCCATTTCCAGTTCTTGGGTCTAGTCCTGCCTTCTGGAACAAAACAGACCAATTCCCCTCCATCTTCCGCTGTTCCTTCTATACTTACTTTTCTCTTCTCCAGTCTAAACATACCCACCCAGCTCCATCACATTAGGATCCTATAGCTCAACAATTAATAGTTAGCAAATGTTCTATGTACCCCCCCCAAAGCAGTGCACTTCTCTTCACCTAGAAGGTGTGCCGGAGCTGTCTGTAATCTATGGCTAGCAGTTTCTCCTTATTGAAAAAAATATTAAGGCAGAAACAAAGGGAGTGCAGATTTCTTCCCAGCAGGGATGTGTCTGCACCGAGACTACGGTGTCTCCCCAGCTAGCTTGCTTTTAATAGACAAATTCCACTGCACAGTATGGAGTACAAACAAGATTTCTCCACCTTCATTGCAAATAAAGCCAGTGGGAGCAAGCAAGGCAATGACCAATAATGCCATGTCTATCTTATCCTGGGCGAACCTGCAGAGGATCTGGAAATGTGAGGCAAAATCAAGGGAAAAGGGAGATCCTATCTGAAGTTGAACATACTCTTTCATCTCACAATCATGCCAGCTGGCAAACACTATTAACACAAATCAATATCCCCATGGGGTTGTGGTGGGTGAGATCCCTCCCCCCCCCACACACACGCTCTTCCAAGATGCACTACTAATGCAGCCTCAAATTCTATTCTTTTTTGCTTTCTCATTCTCTCTCTTCACTCTTTATCTCCATGTTCATCCTTTTCTTTTGTGTCCTTCTCAAGTAAGCTTCCAATAAAGAATACAGGTATTCATCTCATGAGCTTTCATGTTGACTATCTTTCCTTACTGGTAGGAGCGTAAATCAAGGAAAAGTCTTTAGTCTCTTTGCACCGAACTGTTATCTCTTAAATTGGCAGTTGGGAATACACCTAGACTAGAGCATCTTTTTGCCAAGCTGGTGCCTTCCAGCTGCATTGGACTTCAATTCCCCTTAGCTCAACCAGCATCATTGATGGGAACTGTAGTCCCAAACACCTGGCTGGTGAAGGCTGTCCCAGAGTGCATCTTTATGTACACCCTTGAAGTAATTATAATAACTAAATGACTTTAATCAAGGTTCTCCCTTCCGAGAATTAAATCATCTTTCCTGTTTATGCCTGTTGATTGGGCTTCGTAAAGACTTCCTTTCAAAAATCTCAATTGCTACGCTGAAGTTCTAGCTTTTACTTAGCACAATGTCACATTTTAGAGGTGGTCATCACCCTTCTCTATAACTGTAACCAAAGAAATGCTACTTTTTAAATAAAATCAAGCTACCTACCATTATCTATTGTCCAGGTCACACTCCTTTAAAGAGATGTAATTGCTAACTGTGTGTCTTTCTCTTTCACCTCCAGTCAAAGAGGGATACTTGACTGCAACAGATTAAGGAACTTTTTATCTGATCACAAAAATATACAGGCAGCCATCAGTTCGTTGCAAACAGCATCAGAAAAAACAAAGGCTTTGCTCATACACACAGATGGTAGTTGACAATAAGCAAGGACTTGTGCCTGATTGGGTTGATTCCATGAGCACACCTCAGTCTAAAGTCAACCGCATTCATTTCGAAATAACTTCTAAGAAATGTATGTAAGAGCAACATACCTAGTATATGTTGCATGTCTCTACAGAAATAAACTTACGGTTATAAAGGCATGCATACTTCACACATGGCAGCAGCATTTTAATCATGCAGACATAAGAATTTTCTTTATAGCATATAAACAAAGATACGTATAGAGTGCAAAAAATCAAAAAGTTGAGAGCTTATTAAAAACAAATTCATTTTAGTAGCCCACACGTATACACACACTCCTATAAAACTATTATCTGAAAAAGATAATACCATGAGCAAGAGTAAACATATTATAAGCAAATGGTCCCATATGCCTACATACAATTTTCTTACATTTAAAACAAATCTAAATTGAGCCAAAGAGCTCTGATCCAATAAGATTTATTGTGTGTGCATATGCACATTATTTATCTTTCCACTGCAGACATATGGGTATGTTTAAGACCCTATCCACATGCAGCTACTTGTCTTCGCATCCACTTAGGGTGACTTTCTTGGGAATGACAATATAGCTCTTCTTATTCATCAACGATCCACAGATTTATGTGAACATACTGCTTGCAGGTATAACAAAACACTATTCAAACAAATGGGTGTGTGCGTAAATGAGAACGTATGATTATCATTCACAGGCACTGGCATTTGATTCATTGCTTAAAATAAGAATAAAGGGCTACACACACACACACACACAGAGAGAGAGAGAGAGAGAGAGAGAGAGAGAGAGAGAGAGATTGTAACATTATATAGTACACAGTGCACACACATTCACAAAAATGTCACTCATTCTTTCTTCCACCAGACAAGACTTTAAACAAAGAAAGAGAAGAACACTGCCTTACTTTTCCCCCCTCTCACGTTCTTTATGTGATTTCTTCCCTGGTGCCTTAATTTCAAGACTTCAGCAGAGCTGGAATTCTTGGGCAGAGATTGCACAAAAGCAACTAACCAAACCGTTGAGCGCAAGAACACCGATTCACTCAGGATAGAGCTTGCTAGCAAAGAAAGGACGGAGAGACAAAGCCTAGCAATAAGAGCAGTGTTGAATAGGTATCTTCCTAATTGTAAGGGAAGAGTGTGTGTGTGTGTGTGCAAGGAAGGGGGGAGGGAAGCCCTTGGACGAGTGCATATGAAGAGGCCTCCCTCCCTCCTGCATAGGCTATGGAAAGGAGCTTTGCAACCTGAAAGTGAGGTTATTGAATACATTATTCCCCATCCCGTGCTCTCTCCTCATTGGGCCGCAGCACAGGCAAGACTTCTGCATCAATGGTGTTATGATGAGATCTTTACATTCACCGCACAGTTCCACACTGTTACCTTCTGCTAAGGCAGGGGCTGCTGGATCTGGGCATTATTACCCAGTTAGGAAGCTCAATTAAGAACCTAATTAATTCTAAAGTGAAAAAGCACCAAATTAATTTGCAGTCACTCTCCCTCAGGCACACATACTATATTATTTCTGTCTCCCTGCGACCAGATTTTAAAAAATCACAACTCTCAATTTATTTTATGATTTCAACACAACAGGCGCCTCCTTTATAAAATGTAGCTAGCCATCTATTGTTCACCACCAGCACTTCCTCTGTATCTTTTAGTTTCCCTTGAGGTCTGTTTCTGAGGTGGCAATTTGCAGTCACTGACTAGATTGTAAAGAGTGACAAGATCTGTGGGGGACTGTTTAAAGGACAGGTCATCCAAATCACTTTTCTGGAGTTGAATATGTAAAGAGAACCTGATAGGAATCTAGGATTTGGTCCATCTTTGAAATGTATTGGTTCACATAAAGGTGTTCTTGTGAACATTCAAGACTGAGTGATGCACACTGGGGTCTTTCCTTATTAGGCTGGGCAGAAAAACAGAAGCCACCGCTCCCCCTTCTACCCGTCAGCATCTGTGCAACTTTCAGAAGCAGCAATGATGGTACAAACATTGTGTGCTCTTGGTCATTCTTTTTGACTTTGTTCCTAGCTGGGCTTCTTTAAAAAAAATAAATTATTGTTATTATTTGGCTTGGTGACTTTCATTTGCATGATCCTCACAATGGAGCTCGACAGAACTTTTGTTCTTAGTGGATGAATGGTCACTAAAAATAACTGTGCCGCGGAAGATTTGCTTCTGTAATTCTTTTCATCAAGTGAATTGCCATTAAGAAACGTTTTGCAATAGGAGCCCAATTCTGCAGAACCAGGCTGATCTACCCAGAGATGGAGGGCTCTGCCTATGGCTCACCTGGCAAAGAGGGGAATACAGTTTGGAGAATGATGCTTATCTAGTGTCTAGACCCTAGTACGATTGCCACTGGTGGCTGTAGATACAGATCTCACTATCTCCAGGGCACATACAGAATATTGGCATCCCACAGACCCAAAGGAAATGGTAGGAAAGGGAGATGTAGATGAATGCAGAACTCTACAAAAGGGGCTCTGGCACTTTTGGGTGCATCCAAAATGGCACAGCTTGTTTTGTGAGATTTGGTACCGATAATTGCAAAAGTAAATGGACTCATTCACACATTTCACCCAGCAGTCTGCTTATGATGCTCGGTCCACAGCCCTCTTTTCCAATGTAAAATCTTGTATCCAGCGGCAGAGCAAGCCAATTGGGCGCCTGGGGCGGCACGCGGGACAGGACGAGCCAGGGCAGGATGCTCCGTGGAGTCTGCCTGCCTGCTCCCACTCAGCTGCCCTACAGCTGAGGGGGAGGTGGCGGGTGGATCGTTTGGGGCAGCGCAGAGTCTGAGGACGCCCAAGCCATCACATCACTCCCAAGAGAGACGTGTGGCTTGGGTGCGCTGCAGGCCCCGCGGTGAGTGCCACCCAGCATCTTGTCACTCCCCTCAGTGGTGACACATGGGGTGGAATGCACCCCCCCTTCCTCCACCCCTGCTTGTATCCTGCTGAACTGTCTCTTTCCTTCATGCCTGTCTCAAAAGACCATGGAGTGTGCCTCCGGGGTGAAGCCAAACTACTGCTTTAGCAGCACCAATGTGACCTCCCCGGGGCACAAGCCTGGGCAGTGTGTATGGAGCTCAGTGTGTATGAGCTGCCCAGATGACAAGATCCTCCTCTCAGCCTCACTGTTGTGGTCCAAAGGAAAGTAGAGCAATATGTTTGGCACCAGTTTGGCTGCAGGAGTTACCAGAGGGAGGTATACAAGGCACCATCCAACCACCTTAGGGACTCCACTGCAGATTTGTGTAAGCCTTCCTTAGCCTTTTTTTCTCTCCCAAAGATATCCCACAAGGCAGTGGAGGTTTAGGATCAGAGTTTTCCTTCTCCTAGATGAGCTACCTGCCCAGGTTGACAAGCCCCATCTGCCCCACACCTCCATCTATAGCAAATGCAGAAACCACCTTCTTGACTGGACCCACTATTGGTCTTGTCTGCTCAATCCATCTTCACATGCAGGGGCAGTCCCTAACTCGCCGAAGGTTTGAGACCCATCAGCTACCCTCACCTGGTATAGCCAGCCAGTGAAAGCCATTCCTGGGGTGTGGTCGCTGTTGCATGCTGGCAGCTTCTAGGAGCCATAGGTGAGAGTTGAGTGCAGGGTGGGGACCAGAGGTGGACAAACTACCCCAGAAACAGCATGATGTGTCCCCCACCAGAGAGGTGCTATACCTCCCCTAACACCCCATACAGCCCCTCCCCAAGCTTGATGCATCAAAAATATAGTGGAATCAGAATAGAAGTAACCGGTGCTATTTTTCTAGAAAAAGAGGTGCCAGAACTCACCATAAACATCTCCCTCGTTCTCTTAGAATGGCAATGGCGCCCACCTGAGAAGTGCCGGAACTGAGTTCTGGTGAGTTCTGGCTGGGGAAAAAGCCCTTTAAGTAACCTTCTTCTATCTGCTCATTCATGCCTTAACTTTGTTAACTTGTATGGTAGGCACCACCCTGTCCCAGAACTCAGCACAGCTGTATCACAAGATTCTTCTCCCCACCCCTCCCCCCCACCCCGGTGCACTGCAGAAATGTATTAAAATTATGTAAGAACGTGTGATTTCATAGCCACAATTACACAAATTTGGTATTATTGAAGGAAAAACCTGGAGCCACATTTCCAGTAGAAGGAAAGATATTGTGCTATCATGCCACATCACGTTCCACACACTCACCAGAAACACTTCCACAACAATGCATGGCTGGCAAGATGGTGTGCTCTTTGACCTCTTACTCTATCCATGGTATTTTGTTGTCTACATGTCTCATGTTTCTCAGTGAGCTGGCTTGCAGCACTTCTCCTCTTTTGTAATGCCTTTCTGAAAAGGTCTCATCTGAACACACACAAACATGCCCTTCGACACATGCCACTTTGTTTGATGCACCAAGGGCACAGAAGGCAGAAGGCATGATGCACACAATAGGGAAGGTACAATGGTGGATCAACTAAATTCACAAGACAAGAGTGAAAGAGCAGGAATTCAGTGAAGGGACACACTCTGAAACTTCCTTAAACTCTCCACTAGCAGGTTCTCCACTGAATTTATACCATGTATAATAGCTCATCCAAGAACCTACTCTAACAATGGCTAAATAAAATAGTCAAAGTCTTTTTTTTTTGCATAGATATTAGCTAATTTGAATATAATTTAAGATACTATGCCAGCCAGAGGTTCAATGTGCTGTACAGATGTGCAGTTTGTGGTTTTCTTTGACAAGTACCCAAATCTAAATTGTGGCCTATTCATTTTCTTTCAGAACTTCCCATCACCTAGAATCAAGGCGGGCAGGTTGTTTTTATATTCATAGCACACCTGAGATGGAGTCAAGCTACCACAAAGTACATAATCAAGACTGTGTGTCCCCAAAGTAATCAGATGTAGACACTGAATTAACCATTCAGCAACACCCGATTAAAGCATCTCAAATACTATGAGAACTAATGAGCAACAAAATTATTGCACCTCTGTGAACTTCAAAGGCAGCATTTGCAAACATAATGGTATTTTCAGAAGCATCATTCATGAGCACATATGAGGCAAATCTGAACTTAAAGTTCTTGATGGAAGCACCATGAAAATTCAGTAGAGCAATCAGATTGATTGAAAGTTGTCTATGAATATTTAGTTGTTCTCTATTTGAAACAGGAGTTGGAATGGAGAGATATTTAACAGTCTGGTTTTATAATTCTGCTTTAGTAGCAGTGCTGTGCATCACAGCTATAGCAGAATCCTAATCCCTGCATACAACGGACAGAGGTATCCAGGCCTTTAAGTAATCCCCAATGAAGTTCTCCCTGCCCCTAAAGGTCACTAATGTGACACATAGCATGAATTTTCAGTGCCCCATCCTCATAATACAGTTGGTCTGCCACTGTTATTTATTTGCTATTACATTTATATCCTACCTTTTCTCCAAAGAGCTCAAGGTGGCAAACATGCTTATTCTCATCTCAACAACAACCCTGTGAGGTAGGTTAGGCTGAGAGACAATGACTGCCCCAAAGTCACCCAGTGAGCTCCATGGCCAAGTAAGGATTGGAACCCTGGTTTCACATATCCTAGTCCAGCACTCTAAGAAAAACTTAGAAACAAAATCAGCAAGTATGCTGCTCTCAGGAGTCCTTGCTGCTTCAGCTTCCCACACTTCAAATAAAACTCAGGGGAAGAACCATAAAGTAACTTTTCCCATGCGTCTTTTCGAAATCAGGAAGCACGGGCACCTGGGGAGAAGCTGGAATGCAATTTCGGTCCTAACAGTCATGCGCGGTAGAAGCCGATAGCAAGTAAGGAATAATAGTTCTTTCTGCATCATAAGTTGGAAGGAAAAGGTGCGTCCTAAGTTGCACTGCACAACACCAATGAGGTCGACATTATCTGAGTCACGTATGCATCCCTGGCATTCAGTACTGACCATCACACATGGAAGGAAAGGCAGATTTCAGAATCGGTCTCCCCCACAGTAAAAGCTGCAGAATCCTTAGCAGGTTTTGTGCTGCAGAACAGCCGTCCACCCTGCAGGCACATCCCCTCCACCCATCCTAGGTATTAATTGGTCGGTAGCTCCTGAAATTAATGTGCAAACTCATTACTTTTCTGAACATTTGTCTCATGCATGTTGCACAGGGCAGTGGAACAGGGGTGTCATCATTGCTCCAGTTCTTCCCATCTCCTCATTAAGCTGGAAACAGACAATAGTTTCCAAGAGAGGGTAGAGCCATCTTTTCCCCATTATTTACACCAAGGGTGGGGAACTCTTTCCTCTTTCCTGTTGAAGGCCACATTCCCTCTCCTCACTTTATTTGTGGTATAGATTATCCTTGTGAAATATCACTGGCCCATCTAGTCCAGTATTATCGGCAATGATTGGCAGCGGTTTAAAACCTGGCATCCTCTGCATGCAACCAGGTGGTCTACCACTGAACTAGGGGACATTTCCCCAAATCTTCTCCTTTTTATTCATTCATTTTGCTGTGCGTTTTTGTGTTTATATTGATGTTAGCTGCCTTGAGCATCCAGTGTGAAAATGCTGGCTATAAATCATTTCCATTATTAAACAAACAACACATATATACTCATGGGAGGGGAATTGTTGACAAAGTAGTGAAGAAAAAGTTCACTGGTCAAAAATAAGATGGCTGCCTAGGTTATACACAAACACAAGGGAAGCCTTGCTAGATTAAACCAATGATCTACCTAGTTGAGCATCCTGTTATCACAGTGGCCAAGCAGATGCCTATGAGAATCCCAAAAGCAGGACCTGAGTGCAACAGCACTCTCTCCACTTCCGATTCCCAGCAACTAATACTGCCTCCAACAGTGGAGGAAGGACATATTATTATTATTATTATTATTATTATTATTATTATTATTATATTTTATTTGTACCCTGCCCATCTGGCTAGGTCCCCCAAGCCACTCTGGGCAGCTTCCAACAAATATTAAAATACATTAAAATGTCACACATTAAAAGCTTCCCTATTTCTGAATGTCAAGTAGTTGCTTATCTCTTTGACCTCTGATGGGAGGGGATTCCACAGGACGGGTGCCACTACTGAGAAGGCCTTCTGCCTGGTTCCCTGTAGCTTTGCTTCTCGCAGTGAGGGAACCGCCAGAAGGCCCTTGGCGTTGGATCTCAGTGTCCGGCCTGAACGATGGGGGTGGAGACACTTCTTCGGGTATACAGGTATACAGCCATTGACAGTCCACAAATGTGTCTAATTCCCCCTTTAAACCCATCCAAGGTGGTGGTCATCACTACTTCCTGCAAGAGCAAGATCCACAGTGGACATTGGTTCAGGTCCCTGTCTTCTTTCATGTGCTGTGAGGTCTTGGGTCAGTCGTTCAGTACCTTGTTTCATCTCCTCGCTTATTAAAAAGGGGTTTGGATGGCTTCCCCCAGCTCTCAGAGACATGGGCAGAGACTGCACTAATGAGCACGGAATGATCAGCGGCTGTTGCATCAGTGAAGGCAGGGCAATTAATAGGGAGCCAGGTCATTTCTGCGAAAATGAGCTGCAATGGAAAAGAAGGTTAAGGGAGGGAGGGGTGCGGAATAGCCTAGAGGTGTGAACAAAGAGGCCTCGGGGAATGTGATGGGAGAAAGGGACCAGGCGGGGGGGGGGGGAGCAAAGGTGGAGAAAGCGATGGAGTGTGTCTTCAGGATCTGATTGATGATTCCTTTCCCCCTCCTCAGCTCCTCCTCCAAGCTGAGCAGAGAGGAGACCAGAATCATCTGTCTTCATTACATCATCCAAATAGGCTCTGTCAGTTTACACTGTAAAAGTAATCAATATTCCCTTGCGGCCAGCAAGCTGCCTGTCATGCTTTAGCAAGTAGACCCCACCTCTGGTATTGCCTGTGGGAATGGGGCCTTCGCTCCCAGAGGCACATTCACTCCTCTCTCTCTTTAAACACACACACACACATTCATCCTCTCATCAGCAGTATGTGACTAAGTTTAGCTGTACCTCACTAAGGGAACTGTGCTGGGTCAGTTATTGGAGTACTGCCAACAAATATATGATACGGTTATGTTAGATGGTTCAGAATTGTGCAAGGTGTCTGCGTGCCTCTTCATGAATTTGTGTGTATGTCAAATTATTTGTCAAATTTTAGGTTTGTTGACAGTACTTGGGACTCTGCAAGTATAAGTCAGCATGTGTGCCAAATGGGCCCAGATTGCAGCTTTATACTTTTTTAAAATCCTAGTTTCTAGTCCTCATGGTCTCAGATTTAAACCTGCTGGCACAAGTTTACTTTACAGCTAATATCATGGTGAAATTGCTACCACTATGGTATCATGTGCTGCTAAAAGATTCAAAGAATCCCAACTGACTCCCATTTCCCTGCTAGGGGTGTGGGTGTGTGGGTGTGATCCCGAGCGTGGTGAAGGGTGAGGAGTGGATAGTACTCACCATACAAAATCTTAGGGTTCCCAGAGCATCTAGGAATGAGAGACAAGGCCAATTCTACTTCAGCTGGCTGGAATTTTATTTTATTTTATTTTATTTTATTATTTTATTTTTATAGCTGTGCTTCTAGTGTAGTGGATGTGGCTTGCAAAAGCACTACATCTGATTTGCATCATCTAAAAATGTAGTTCCTCAGATTTTTTAGTCCTGGGACTCCAAACATATTGGGACCTTCCACTCCCCTCCCTTTTTTGTTTAATACTTCTAAACCTCTATGGGGAAAATTGAATTTTTAAATAACAGAAAGAAGCTTGGAGTTTAAAGCAGCAATGGGCAACTTGTTCTGCACAGAGAAGCATATCTGAAATCTGTCATGAGCTGGAGGGCTGCGGCTAAGGTGCATAATTCCGTTTCATGTAATTTTGATTTTATATAATTATATTTTGCATAATTAAGGCAATTTGCATATCATCTCCCTGAATGTGGCCGGCGCCCAAGCACCATTGGCAGACAGGCTGCTCCTCTTCCGGATGGTTCCAGCTATGAGATTGATGCCCTCAGAGGTGAAAAAATCCGAGTCAGAATTGGACTCACCTGACCCATATTAACAGTCCACAATGTGAGAAGAAGCACAACATGTGCAGGAAGTGTCTGAAAGGTAACACTGAAGGACAAAACAAACACTAATATGTGCAACACAGGGGCACTGGGGCTGGCTTACAGCTGGCTGTTTCACACATTACAGGGCAATAAACCTGGGTTTACACTTGACAGGGAGGGAGCTATAGCCAGTTCTGGTTCTCGGATTACTTTTACCTGTTTTCATTTCTATTTGCTGTGATAATGTCTGTGCTTTTTCCGGGAGGCTTTTGAAAGTCCCAAGTGCATGGAACCAAGGCACCATTAGCTGCATACAATCTGTGCTGATCCCCGAAAGCACAGATAACACTGCCTAAACTAGTTACTAGCAAAAAAACAGAAGCAAACAAAAACACCACTGTGTTAGTTGGCAGGTACCACTTTGGCAGAAAAACCTGGTTCCCTTTCTCATGTAGAGCTGTGATTTCTGGAGGAAGCTACTCTCTGAATGTGGTCTGAAACCCCCTTGGGGCACCAGACGTAGGAAGGGAGATTCATGCAATGAAGAGGAAGAGGGCTGTGCCACTTGCCCTGAGTATAGACATCTGAAGAAGCGGGGCCTATGTGCACAGAGCTCTATGCATTTCCAACCCTGTGAGAGCAGTATTCCAGATCACACAGAAACAGAAGTCGCAAGGCTTCCCCTCTTCAGATTTCCATGCTCAATGTGCATGCCAGGGGCGAAACTAGGCTTTTTTCACCCAGGTCAAAGACCTGGTTTGGCACACACACATTCATGTGCATTTGTGTACACACACGGGCTGGGAGCCTCAATGGCACCCCTCTGGAGGCTTCACCTGGGGCAAAAATCCCGGCTAGCCTCCCCATAGCTATGGCTCTGATACAGACATCAAGGGGCACTGGTGGAAAGAGGAACAATGCTGGGGGCAAGGTGAAGAGCATGGTCCTGCTTTCCCTCATCGAAACTCTTACATGTGCATAATGCATGAAAGGGGCATTAATAACATCCAAGAAGACAGAATCATGGTTTTTGTGACAGATTGCTTAAAATTACCCAATAAGATTTTGCTGAAGTTGAACCTCCTATTCAATGAGTAAATCCCTAAATGTGTCTTCGTTCCACTCCAGTCACAAATCTTGCTAGTGCCAAACACACACACACACACACACACACACACACACACACGCACTACCATTCTCCATCAATTAATGAGAAAGAAATTGCATCAGGCAATCTCCAAACAGGAGAGAAAATTTTGGTGAAAATCCCATAAATGGGATGAAAGGGTTTTGTCGTGCTTATTTATGGGGTAGCTGAAGGATGCTTTTGAGTGCCCTTTTCTCCCGTTCTACAAATCATCTCACTTTACACTCCTGCCCCTCAGTTAAAAACCAGGGCAAGCCTTCCTGTGTTAACTCCACCCATGGGGCTTTTTTCAAATAAGGAAGACTGAGAAGCGGGAGAGTGTTGTTGAAATGTTTACTGCAGGGGTCGCCAAGCCTTTTTGAGTCTGTGGGGATATTTGCAAACTGGAGAAATACCATGGGCAATGCACAAACTGCAATCAGGTATACCAGGGTAGGCCCTAGTAGCTACACAGGTTCCCACCCGGTTCTGCTGTCATGAGGGCAATTCAGCCATTCTGAGCATAGGAAGCAGTCCACAACCAAACACAAACTACAGCCTGTCTTATTGACTATAATAGGA
The DNA here is from genome assembly GCF_009819535.1 of Lacerta agilis. Lineage (NCBI taxonomy): Eukaryota > Metazoa > Chordata > Lepidosauria > Squamata > Lacertidae > Lacerta > Lacerta agilis. The sequence goes on from NC_046317.1 coordinate 55,494,610, forward strand.
TGCTTCTTTCAAGCCTAATTTGAGCAGTAACAGAGGCACCCTGCGAGTGCTAAGGAAGGCCTCTGCAGGAGCATGCATGCTTGAGGGTGCTGGTTTTCACGAAAGAAAAACACACATGCCACTCTCGGCCACCTTGCAACAACAAAACAAGCTCAAAAGCCACTGACGGTCTAAAGACATTCTAAAGTGCCCCGAGAATGAGGCAGGAAGAACTGGAAGCCTCTTTAAAAGAAAGCCTTTGAGAAATCCACAACAGTAGCTCACTCTGAAATTCTTGTTTTGTGGTCCAACAACCCCCAGGTATGCGCATGTACTGGAAATGGCATTTGCCTCCCTGTCCACCTGCCATGGTGCTCAGTCCTCACACAGTAAGACAGAGAGTTAATAAAGCACAACAATAAAGGTCAAGATTCAATCATCTGGTGCTGCTGGGTATGAAGCAAAGAACAGAAGGCATTCAGTGGCTCCACAGGCACAGGCATAGCTGAAAAGGGATAGGTAGGGGTACAGGGCGGGTGCTGTTCAGAACAATGGCAAGATGAGTTTGCAGTCTGATGTGGGAGAAACTGATTAACCCCTTTGCAGAAGCCAGAGCAGGTTTTTCTCTTTATGACTTCCTTGCAAAGTGGACACCTATTGAATGAGGCGAAGAAGCTGGAAAAATGTAATATATTGCAAAAGACATAACTGACTGGGGGCTTTCACACTATTAGCTTATTGCAGAATAAATGTGTTTTTCTCATTCATTGTGCACGGCCCCATCTTGTTCCTTTAGGGCTGTAATTTGCTGTGGGGGATATCGCCGTTCCCAAGCATTCAGTGCACAATACTAACTACGCAGAAGAAGGTGCTGTTTCCAGCGTTGACATCTGCATGGCCCCACCTGCTAGTGTGTGACAAAGAGATGGAATCTAGGAACAGGCTGGGTGAAGTAGGCTAAGCCTGAAACCAGCCTGGAAATGAATAGCTCAATTTAATTATTAAACTATGAGGTGGGCTGGATTGTAGGGAGGGGCCTTAATTTTTTTTTAAAAAAAATGTGCCAACATTTTAACTGGAAAGAGATTGGGAAGAAATTTGATTCAATTCACATTTAAATGAGAAGTTACCTAATCCACACAATATGCAAAATGAAACACATCAATCCTTCAAAACTTGCAATGCTATGGATTTTGTAATGTAGTTTTCCAGGCAAGTAATGTGTATCAAAATGCATATACAAGGGTAAAGTGTGCATATAAATGTATATATTACTGAAAATAATAACAGAAAAACTCACTGTATTAGGGAAAAATTCTTTGCAACAGTATGTATATTAGGTAAAATTGCTAACAAAATTGTGGTGTATTGGGATAAATTAATGCTGAAATGCTGGTTGATTTTCATGATTTTCATGCTGGTTGATTTTAAAAAAACACACCACTCACAAACTGATGGGAGAAATATGGAGAACCCAATTTAAGATTGAAAAAATGTGGGAGAAACTGACATTGACATATTCACTCATCTCTGTAACAGCACCATAAACTCAACCCAGAGAGACAGCAGCAGTTCAAGTAGACACACTTCACACCAGTGTGACTAGGTGGTGGAAATGCTATGGCCTTGGCAATTGAGCAGATTAATCCAACCAACTACAAAACTATCCTTTCTGGCCTTCAAACCTGCATCTCCTGAGCAGGATGTAAATCTCCATCCTTTTGTTGATCTGAAAGGAGTGACAGTAATTTGCCCCAGCTGGAGACCTTTCCGCCTGGTACACAGAAGATGTTTAGATGGTGAGATCATCCCTTCCAGTCCACATGAGTGTCTCCCTCACACAGGCAAAAGGCTCACCCTAAGGCAAAGCGCAAATCAACCCTCTTATTCCCAGTCCCACTACTAAAAATAAACCAGCTGTCACCCCCGGAGTGGCAACACTATAGCTCCTTCAAAGCACATAGAGAGCACAGGATAAATGCACAGATGCCTGGAAGATGGTTGCACTTGCCAGAAGCTACAGGGTTGCTTATAATTAAGCAGCAAGACCTGGGACATTAACTCCCCTTGCTTCTATGTCATGGAAGAAAAATGGTCTGCTAAACAGAGCTGCAAAAAGAGAGAGGTCGGATTCAGTTCCTTACTCTGATGAAGTGGGCTCTGGTCCATTGTGATAAATCTGCTAATCCACAAGACACTTCTTTGTTTTTGCTGCTCTGCAACAGGGCTCCATCCCTCCTCCCTCTGTGATCTTGGACAATGCACTTAATAGTGCTGTTTGCATGTAACAAAGTTGCCTCTCTGTACCGTCTCAGTGTTCTGGGGTAGGTGAATAAATTCAAATGTAATACTTACATTCAGGGCACTATAGCAGGGTGGGGAACCTTCATAGTGTCTCTTGGAACGAACATAGAGAATGGGTAGCTATATGCCAACATGTGCACCTGACTGCTGAAGACCCAAACCAGGTGGGGAGAGGAATGACTGGAGGGAAATGCCCCCCTACAAAGGTTTTGAGAGCTGCTTCTTAATTCAGCAGCAATACATTACCCAGAAGTCCTGGCTCCTATGTTAGTATCCTAGAATCCACACGCCTAACCTAGCAACAATATCCCCAAATCCTTATACCCTGCACTGTGATCAAGGAAGCTGCTGTGCCCCTTCTCCTCTTGCAGCCTGTCGCAATAATCCCACTTAGAAGACCCTTCCTCTGCAAAACCTCTCCCCCCCCCCCGCGTGCCTTGGCCAATGCTTATTATTGCCAAGGTGATCCATACTGATTTGGCACACTGGACATCTGAACTGGTTTCTGTTACGAGCATCCATTTGTCATGTAGATCTGGTATTTTTAAGGGCAGATTTATTTGGGAGAATTCTCACATCCAATTTCCTCCGGTGATGGCTCTATTAGGCCATGTGTGACAGAGATAGAGGCTCCTGTCCTCCCGCTGCCACTGATGGAATTTGATTCCACGGCACCAGATTCGCAGGGCTGCAAACACATTCTCTCCCTTGATTAATGCGAGTAATTTCTGCTTGAAAGAAGGCTGAAATGAGCAGCCGAGGGGAAGCGAATGGTGAAGGCTCCCCCCCACCCCCCACCCCCACCTTGCCTTCCTCTCCCCATCGCTCACTGCTGATTGCATTTCTCCGTCCCTGGAATGGGTTCAGAGATAAACAAAAACTCTGGACCAGCTTCAAAAGTAGCAGAAGGTGTGGGAGGAAGGAAGCACCTAATGCGGAGACGGGGGGGGGGCTGGGAGTTTGGAAAGGCAGTTGGATGGCAGCAAGCTTGAAGTTTTGGATGGGACTTCTGCCTCTAATGACTGCAGAGTCTACCTGCTCATCAATCTAGGATGCTCTTGCAGTGTGGTGTCAGCGTTTCAGGCACCTCAGGAATGGGGATGCTGTAAACCCTGGATGAAACTTCACCACATCTCTACTTTGCATCCCTCACTCAGCAATTATGTCATTTTAGACACATATATACCGGTACATTTACACACACACACACACACACACACACACACCACACATCCAGGCAAGCAAGAGGCAGCTCAAGGACACATTCTACGCATGCAAAGGCCATTGAGGAAGGTGCAGAGCAAGGCCTGGGAAGGGTGTGACCTTGGAAGAGTCCCTGTTCTTGAACCCCAGAGTCATGGCTCCTGAACACTGTGTCTGCTGCTGAGCCTGTACCACTGCCTGCCTGAATAAAGATCTCTTTCTTACTAACAAGTAACAGCCACTGTTTGCATGTTTCAAGCAGGAACCAGGACACCACAGGAGTTGGGTTAGGAAACAGCAACCTGCCTGTTTCAGGATTTGTTGTAGTCTTTGTTTAAGAAAACTGTGCTTGGGATGTGGCTCAGCTGTTTCAAAGCTTCAGGTTGCAACCCTGAGCTGCACTCTCAAGCCCCGTCCAGATCGGCTGACCTACCACTCAGAAGGTAAGGGCAGCCTGGCTGATGAGTTCTCACCCAGATTGCTGCAGATGTTCACTTGAAAGATAAATAGCACAGTTGAGGCACCTGGTTGCAGGAGGGGGAATTGTTCTTGACTGTTCAGGTGTTCTTTTTTGCTTTATGTGTTGAAATAAATGCATGGCTGCTGTTATACATTCCTCTCAAGGTTTCTCCCTCACTCAGGCAAACGAGAAAAAACCTTTCATAGTTTATGAAGCCAGGTTTCTGTTGCATCCATAATTAGCAAGATCTCTTCCACGGCATGAGGCTTCAATAAACCCTTTGCCACTAATTAAAATAAATACACAGAGCTGTATCCAGCAAAGTTGCCACGTTAGTGCAAGAACTTCTGCCTGCACAAGGGGACTTCCTCTCCTTCGCTTCTCCCTGTCTGTTCTGGGGGTTCTCCAACCCTCTCTGGAGCACATGGGGGGGCACATGGGGCAGGGGTTCCAACTTGAATAAAATATTGGGGGGGTCCAAGTAAGTCCTTCCATCATGCATAATTGATCACAAGACGTGGCGTGAACACAACATTTGAATAGCAATGCCCACCAACTTGGGGGGGGCATCCAGGCCCTCAAATATTTTATGGGGGGGCAAAGGGACCTTGGCCCCTAGGAGTTGGCTTCTATGCATGGGGGGCAGAAGAAAAGGAAGTCCAGTTAAGCAAATGGAAATCATTGTACAAACAGGATGACTTCGCTGGATACAATCCATATTTTTAAAAGCCCCTGAAATTAACATGAGTTGACCCACCCACCCCAAAACTAGATCTGTGTTTTTCTAGCAACTTGTATAAATAGGCAAGAGTGGTTAGTTTCCTGACAATATAGAATCTACATTAGATATTACCGGCACAACTGATATTATGGGACAGTCTTGACCTTACCAGCAGGAGAAAAGGTGCCTGGTATGTTACATATGCTTGAGAAGGGGAAAGTATGGCTGTGGAACATGGGTGGGCAAACTAAGGCCCAGGGGCCAGATCCGGCCCAATCGCCTTCTCAATCCGCCCCACGGACGGTCCGGGAATCGGCGTGTTTTTACATGAGTAGAATGTGTGCTTTTATTTAAAATGCATCTCTGGGTTATTTGTGGGGCATAGGAATTCGTTCATTATTTTTTTTCAAAATATAATCCGGCCCCCCACAAGGTCTGAAGGACAGTGGACCGGCCCCCTGCTGAAAAAGTTTGTTGACCCCTGCTATAGAATCTAGTTCGGTAGAATGTGGGCCTAAGTCAGTGCACAAAGGATTGCATCCAAAGAGCAACAAGGAAAGCATCATGCTTCAGCCATGACATGCAGGGATGCTTGCGTTCACTACACTATACTTTTTAGAAAATGGTAGCAAAAGCTGACAGCGACCTTTTGCGCCCCTGTCTAGACAAGGCCTAGCAGGAATTTTTGGCATGGCTAACAACAAGGAGTAATTAGGCACTTGTCTGCTCGTTCCTTGTCTTGACAGACTGTTGAGAGCAACGCGCAGTCCCGCCATTGACTGCCGGAGCCTCCTAGGCCCTCGCATCATCTTCTCCCAAAGGAGCAGCAGTGCAGCTTTCCTCCTCCTCTGTTTATTTTTTTAATTGAAAGGGGGAAGGAGACAAATGCATGGCCGTCTGGCAAAATGTCAGCATGTGATTCAGAGAGAAGGCAAGTGAGGGAGCCAGCCCACACAGGAGACTTGCTTCTGATTTCCAAATGTCAGCATGTCCTTTAATTAAATGCTGATTAACGAGGGACAGTCTCCCTCACACCTGAACGTGGTGGCTGCTGTTGCTGGTGGTGTCACACTGTGCTGAAAACTTCCCTTCCTGTCACATACCCCAGGAGAAAAGTCTCTGGTGCTTTAGGTGCAGGACCAGGAGGTTTGGGGAGAGGAAAACAAATACTCTGGGGACCAACAATCTGGCAGTTAGAGGACAAGTCATCGGGGAACTCCTCAAGAGCCAGGGGGCCTCCTCTGGGAAACCAAAGGGCATTCATTCCTGCTCATTATACAGTTTTCGGAAGCATCTTAAGTTCTTTCTTGAATAAAATCAATAGTCTTAGCGTCAGGTAGGGCAGGGATGAGGAACCATTTCCCACACAAGGGCAGCATTCCCTTCCATGGCGGTTGAGGCAAAAGGGGATAGAGCAATATGAACAAACAGTATCTTTGTACAGTAGCCTCATTTCTACCCACATCCCTTTCTGACCTCCCTCCAGGCAAGCAAGGACCATCTGAGTTCAAGGATGCATTCCAGTCAAGTTCAAAAGAGGGTATGAAGCAAGGTGAGCCAGACAGAGAGGTTCCCTGCCCCCCTGAGGTAGGGAAAGGCAGCCCACCTCAACTGGTTGTGTTGGGGGTACTAATGAAGGGAGCAAACTGTCTGCTTGCGCTGCAATGCATGTCTACTCAAGAAGGAAGAAAGGTAAAGGGACCCCTGACCATTAGGTCCAGTCGCGGACGACGCCCTCTCACTCTATAGGCCGAGGGAGCCGGCGCACAGCTTCCGGGTCATGTGGCCAGCATGACTAAGCCGCTTCTGGCGAACCGGAGCAGCACACGGAAACACCGTTTACCTTCCCACTGGAGCAGTACCTATTTATCTACTTGCACTTTGATGTGTTTTTGAACTGCTAGGTTGGCAGGAGCAGGAACGGGAACTCACCCTGTTGCGGGGATTCGAACCGCTGACCTTCTGATCGGCAAGCCCTAGGCTCAGTGGTTTAGACCACAGCGCCACCCGCGCTTATGCTCAAGAAGGAAACACCCACCAAATTATGTGGGACTTACTGTCAGGTATAAGCAACCAGGCATGCCTCTAGTCAGTAGGGGGCAAGAGTGAGACCCTTGGAAAGGAGAATGTGTGGACAGATGGGCAGGCTGCTAGCCACTCTGAGCCAGAGTTCATTACTGTAACAACATCCTGTTTCCCACAGTGACCGGCCAGACACTTCTGAGAAGCCCACAAGAAGGCATTTGCCCTCTCCTGCTGTTGCTCCACAGCAACTAGCATATGAAGGAAAGTTTCATATATCCCAACTGGGAGAAAGATGACACACACACACACACACACACATATCCCAACTGGGAGAAAGATGGGACACACACACACACACACACACTCCCTATGCCACCTTAGCAAGTAGTCAACAGTTGATTTTCCTCCATTAATGTATGTGCTTGTATATTATATTCCCTTTAAATCTATCTAAGCAAGTGGTCACCACCACATCCTGTGGCAATGAATTCCACAGATTAACAGTGGTGCACCACACAAATAAATACAGTACTGGCTTTTGTCACTCCTGAAACTACTTCAGATACATTTCATTGGCTAAATCCAGGTTTTCTCCACCCAATCTTTCCACACTATACATCATGTAATAAGCCTCTATCCTACCCCCCCCCCCAAAAAAAAAAATCATCTTTTTTTCTAACCCAAGAAACCTCCCAATGTGGTAGCCGCTCCAGGTAGGAAGTTGCTCTAACACCCTGATCATTTGGGCTGCCCTTCCTGCACCTTCTTCCAGCTCTAGGAGACGGGGTAAGCAATACACAGTGTTTCAAGTGCAAATGTATAATAAATGCATTACGATACCACTACAGTATAGATTTATAATAAGTGCATTGCAATATTTTATTAGTTATTATTACTTATTTGTAGCTCGCCTTTCCTTCAAGGAGCTCAAGGTGGTGCACACAGCTTTCCCCTTGGCTCTATTTCACCCCCCACAACAAACCTGTGAGGTAGGTCAGGCTGAGAGACTGCGACTGGCCCAAGCAAGGCCTTTATGTTGGGCAGGGCTCCTTTTGAAGATTGCAAATGTCAGCAAAGCAGAAAGGTGAGCAACAAACTGGGGCTCCCAGCTGTCAGGCTCTGGTATCTTCTTCTGCCCCACCAGTGTCCTGTTACTGCTACTAAGAGTGGGGGGAGCAGCAAGAGAGAAAAGAGTGGACCTCTTCCCACATGCTGTGGTCCTGACGAATCATCAGTCACACACACACACACACCCCTCTACTAATTTTGTAATGAGTGATTCCATAAACGAGGTGCGTTTAAAGTCCCATCTCATGCCATCAATAGCAGTCTGCTTGAGCCTTTGGTCAGCTGACCCCAAGCGCCAATCCCTGCCTACCAGGCGCTAGGATGAATCCCTGCCATCTGGAGGAACAAACATCAGAAGCAGACATCCTGCAGACTGAAGTCTTGTCAAGGCAGAACTCGGCATTCTCTGCGAGCACCGGCTGAGTAGGTGTGTGAGAGTAGGAATGTGTGAGACCTGTTTCTATTTCCACGGGATTTTCCATTTGTCCGCCCACAGGCTTGAACATCTCTGGAAGCTTTAACAGGATGCTTTTATGAATTGCCAATGTACATTGGAAGCACATGAAAATGTGCATCGGAACGATCAACTGAACACAGGTGCTGTCTGGCTTACTCCGTTGCTTTCCAAGGTACCTATATGCCAATGTACCTTTTATGTCTTGTCTGAGAGCCCCTGCAGATGTCCTTTTCACTGAGCATTCATCATGATTCATACTCATGATGTGGGGCGGCTAGATGCGATCACACTTTAAATACCATTTGTGCCTGCGAAGCTTTTGGCACTGTCACACTGCTTTGTGTGCAACAGGGACATATCTGTAAGCGCCTACTAAAATCCTGTAACTTTTCATACAGCAAATGTTCTAGGTTGTTTTGTTTTTTTAATCCACTTTTGCTGCACTGTAGTGCAAGAGTGCCCCTCCATATGGCAATAATGCCCCGGCATTGGCCATGTTCACCCCATACATTCAAAACACTACAATACCACTTTAAACAGTCATGGTTTCTTCCAAAGAATTATGGGAGCTGTGGTTTCTTAAGGGCACTGAGGAGGCCCTTATCCCCCTCACAGAGCTACAATTTATTGTGAAGTTCCTCGTGAAGAGGGGTTGATGGTTAAACCACTCTGAGAACTGGAATCTGTGAGGGGTCTCCTAACAACTCTCAGCACCCTTAACAAACTACCCCTCCCATAATTCTTTGGGTGAAGCCAAGCATTTTAAGGTGGCATCGTAGTGCTTTAAATGTATGGTGTGAATGTGGCAATTGAAAAAGTGTTACAGAACTAAGAATGCAGAATGATCTCTAGTATAACTCCAAAGTGGAGTCCAGTATAACTCCGTCACCAACGTACTATTATTCTATCATGACATGTTCCAGAAATCACCTGCAAAAAACACCCGTCCAGAGGGTCCCTGAATGTGCCTTCCATAATGATTCATTCCAGCACAGTCCTGGGTGTGTTTGCTCAGAAGATAGTTTCGTGGGGTGTGACTCCTAAGAAAGTGTTATAGAATTTCAACAATAAAGCCCCAACTAGTTTCTGCAAGAATGTGCAAATGCAACTTCTGATATATCAGTTTAGACGCAGTGATTGTTTGAGATAGCTATCTGCATCACCAGAATGACAATATCTGGGTCAGAGATCAAAATCTGTCCAATTATTACCACACCACCCTATAAGTGTAAAAGTCGCTGTCGCACACATACTGCAGCAATCTTGAGCTGAGTGAGCATACACATTGAATCAAGAACCACATCTCTCGTTTAAAACTCCTTTTTTTAAAAAAGAAATAACTGAGGGAGTTAGCTCTCTGTGCTTTGAGAGCTGCCGTTCTGTAAATGCGTCATGTGACCATCATGTGACAATAACATTAAGGGATCACTTCAGTGTCTCCCTCTGACCCTGAAGCAGGATATGGCATCAACATGAGCAGTGATTTGTTGCTATATGGCAGTGCCTTATTCTGCTCTGTTGTTGAACTGCATCCCTCTGCCCTTTCCGTCACTTCTTGCTGCAGTTTTGAAGAAACTGCATATGTGCCCTCATAAACTAGCATCCCTTACCCATTTTAGAGGGGGCTAGGAGAATTTATTCTGTGTCCCACAGACTGACAGAGAAAAGACACGGTTCTAGAAGAAAACATATGAAGCTGGTGCCTGTGTGTTGCAGGGAGGAGAAGGATTTGAAACAGCTTCTTATTCAACACGGGTCCCTGGGCTGATTTTATAAGAGGCTGCATTGCAAAACTCCCTCCCAATAGAAACTTTGCTGCAATCCTACGTCTGAAGAAAGACCTGCTTGTCCGTGGACACACATTCTCACACATATACCTCCACTGGGACATATGCTCATCAATTTGGAAATGCTTTTTTACTATGGAGATCTCAGTGCGAAGCATTAAACCCAGAACCTACACACATGGACACCCCTGTACATCACATAACCTTCATGCCATGCAGAAGTCAACCTTCACCCAGAACTAACAGCCTTAACAGGTACCCACCCACTGTACCCTGACGTTTCTACTCTGAGCCTCTGCACCGAGCATCGCCAGGAACATTAAGAAATGCACAATTCAGCTGAGCATTGTAAGCTGTGGAGTGAGGGGACAGGATGGATAATTTTTAGATGAAGCCAGATTTTTCCTTGCTTTTAAAAATGAAAACAATAATACTGTTCTAATAATGCTGGCGCTTAGCTTGCATCCCCAAGGCAATTGCTTTGAATTTTCGGCCTGTGGAAGAAGCCACGTACCTCTCAGCAGCAATCCCTGTCAGGGGCCATGTCATCTAACTGTCAGCAGGGTCTTCCTTTCCACTCACACTGAGCATCATCATCATGTTCCTCTTTGAGCAAGGAGGGTAGTTCAAAGCAGTAACTTAAGGCTCTGAGAGCAGGACTGGATGGGTGGACTTGGCTGCGCAGTCATTGGCTCAGCTCCTCGGCAGCTGTGCTAGTACGTTAGGTTGCACATGCCATCCCTCGCCTCGGTAGGTTCCCCTTATTCCTGTGTCACTGTCCTGCTCCCTTTGGTGCTGGGAGGAGGAGGAGGAGGAGGAGGAATTAAAAGACTGACTTCTTCCTCGGGCGAAAAAAGCGAGTGTGGAAAGGCAGCGTGTGTCAAGTCTGCCCTCAAGCGGCTCTCCTTGGAAATGGTACCCAGAGATGTCCAACTCCCCTCGACGATACGGCTAGTTTCTCTGTGGAGAATGCCAGCTCCTTCCATATGCATGGGTCTTGTTTCAGCATATGGCACCAGAGTTTTAATTTCCGGGGCTTGATGCTTCCCATGGCAAACAGCAGCTTTTCATGCTGCTCTTTATTAGGCCTGGTGCTAATTCTCTGCTAAATTTGTATTTGCCAAATGTCCCTGTTTACTTCTCAGCTTTCTGCCCTTTGTGTCCGTGTCTAGTTATTAAGAGAATTCCTGCTGCCGTAGCTTCCAGTCTCAAAGATGGCACAACGGGATCAGCTCAACTTTGTCCTCGTCGTGTTCTTCACACCTTCAACATGCATTGTGCAAAGGGTGAACTTGCCATTGTCTTTTCCTATTGATTCAAAGGGGCACAAGCTGAAGGAATCCAGGGGGTATTCAGGGATGTCTTAGCCACTGAGGCTACTGGCGCAAGGCACCACGGCCTGAGGAGGGCACCTGTGCCCTCCAGCCCCGCCAGCAGCACTGCTCTCACCCACCTCTTCTCGGGCTGCGGATGCGGGGAGGCCGTTGGCGAGCCTCCCTTCGGCGCTGCAGCCAGGGCTCCCTGGACAGCAATGCTGTGCTGCCTCTTCGGCCAAGCAGGCGGAGGTGGAGCACAGCTGGCAGTGTCTCCACCTGCCCCTCTGCACCCTCCAGCTGCCCACTGTGCCTGGCCCTGCCCGGCGTAGCGCAAGGAGCGCCAGATGGATCTTAGCGCCAGGGCGCCAGATTTACTTAAGACGGCCCTGGGGGTATTGATAAGGATTTGGAAGCAAATGTTCACGTGTTGATAGAATTATACTCCAGAACTGAAGTTTTGTTGTTGTTTTCAAAAAATGCAACCTGAAATTGCTTTTTAAGCTGTCAAGCACAAACTTTTCTGTTGTGAAATAAAATACATATTATATTTAGGATAATAAATGGAATCAAAAGAATAGTGTGCAATTTAAATAGGAAAGCACCGCCACCGGCAGCACGACAGGAGCAATAGCCGGGTCAACTGCAAAGTAGGTAAAACTTTTGCTACCATCTTCCTGCTCTTGCCCTGTAGCACAACAAAGGTGGAACATATGTGATATGAAAAGTTACATGATTTCAGTAGGAAGCTACAGAGCACCCACAGACTGGTAACAAAGCACTATATTAGCCCTGAAACTTTTGCAGGTGCCAACAGTATTGAAACTGGGTTTGCTTCTAGCCACCCTAATATCATCATGAGTACAAATAACCATGAATGCATGGTTATTGAAAAAGGATGTCTGGACAGCCCCCTGTTATTTGTTGTAATTTTTCTTTGGCTTGTCATGAGGTGCTAACATTAAACTAGGATCATCGTGTGTGTTGGCAGGCCATAAGACCAACAACAGCTCAATTCTATTTTTTCAAGCTCCTTTCAATGTCACAAGGCCCATCAAAGTTCTGCCTCCTGGTGGCACATGAGGTATTATGGGTAATACAGGATATGGGCTATACCAATCATCTGTCTTACCATGTACAATCTCCTGGTATTTATGTGGATGCTTGGCGAGGCCCCTCAGTAATCAATGCTACTGTGCCTCAAATGTGAATATGATTTGGTCATCCTGGTGGCTTCTGGCAACCATTGGCAGACTAACTCCATGTTACAAAGAAGTCTGCAAACAAGGTTTGCAACACCAACCACTTGCAGATGACCATTGTGCCTGAAGACAGTCAGGTTGTGTATCCACACAGTGGCCAGGCAGGGAAGCCAACAATAGGGGGAGCCAGAGCCAAAGACAGGGAAAGCCAACAAGTTTTGTCCCATCCTCCACTCTTCTGCGCTTTACAAGGGCAACACTGGGACTAGGGAAGAGGAAAGTGAGAGCCAATGCCATCCTCTGGACTGATGGTAAGTAAGAAGGCATCTCGAAGCGACTAGCATGAGTTTGGCCAAACTGCGGGAGGCAGTAAAAGATAGGTGTGCCTGGCGTGCTCTGGTCCATGGGGTCATGAAGAGTCAGACACGACTGAACGACTGAACAACAACAAAAAGGCATCAGATGGGAGCCCTTCAGGTCTTGGGCTCCTAATCCCTTCAGTCAGCATAGCCAGTGCCCAGAGATGATGGGAGCTACATTTCAACAATTAGCTGTAGTTCCTTGACAAGTTGGGAATAGTTTACCTATGAGATCACCTTACTGTTTCAATCTGAGGAACTGGTACAGTTACAGGTGCCACCACAATCCCTGTTCCACATTTGTAAGATTAGTTTAGCGTGGAAGCACTTAAACTTTGGAACTCTCTGCCTCTTGATATCAGGCAGGTGCTTTCAGTGTACTCTTTTTGGCACCTGCTAAAAAAACATTTTTGTGCAGACAAACCTACCCTGATATTTAGAATACTGGTGCGTGTCAGTCAACATATTATACATTTTAGAACCCAAAGCCTTCACTTCAGAAATGTGCTAAATTCTGTGAACAATTCAAAACCTTCTTTGGAGCATGTGTGGCCTTCTGAATCTGTGGTTGTTGTTGTTTAGTCATTTAGTCATGTCCGACTCCTTTTCTTCCACTGCCTCCCGCAGTTTGGTCAGACTCATGTTAGTAGCTTCCACAACACTGTCCAACCATCTCTTCTGTTGTCCCCTTCTCTTTGTGAATCTTTGGTAGTGAACCTAACATGCCACACGGTGGCAGCATTTCCATACATTGCTTAAGTGTCCTGTTGCCTGTTCTGATACTCAGCTAAGAGCCCTTCAAGGCATTTTTTAATAAATCATGTGAACTGGATTATGTGAAGAGGGCAATTAACAGCTCAATTCTAGGCATACCTATCTATGAGTTGGCAGGTAAATGCACATTGAATTAGAGTCCATTGAGCATAGTGGGCCTTAATATGCACAGCACCACAGTCTACAATGCACTGTCCAGGTAGGTTGAAGGTGAGAGACGAGCTCTAGGCAAGCAGTCATTATAAGGAGAAAAGCAAGATAATTTGTAGGTACCTTACCTAGCTGGTTTTGTGCAGTTGGGCAACACTTCTTCAGAGCAAACGAAAATATTGTTATGGCTGCTGGCCAGCCATTCATTGTGTCTGGCAGATTTCTGCTTAATGACCCAGGAATCATGGCTGGGAGATGTTGCCTGAAAGGGAACTAATGGTTAGGAAAGAGTTGAGAACTGTTTTGAGGGAAAGTTTATCAGAGCTTGGAAAGGTGACACACCTCTTTCCCTGGCCTTCTTCCTCAAGCTGGTGCCCTCTGGCCTATCACTCCCATCATTTCTGACCTTTGGCCACGTTGATGGCAGTTGGAGTCCAACAACATCTGGAGGGGGCCTGATGATGTCAGTGTTGTATGCAAAGGAACAAGGAGAGTGCATACACCAGAGCTTTCCAAACTTTTCATGCTGGTGACACATTTTTTAGGCATGCATCATTTCCCGACACAGTAATTCGGTTTTACTAGCAAACTGGAGGTTAAACCAACCCCTTTCCAACCCCAGGAGGAGCACTGCGAGCATTTGAGTGACACACCTACACACTACAGCCAACATATTAATGTGTTGTGACACACAGTTTGGAAAGCTCTGGTGTACACCCTAGATGAAATATGAGGGTGGCTGGTTTGATTTTTGATTTGCTGCAGAGTTGATTGACGTTCTTGGCGTATAGCCAGTGTTATTGATTCATCCTCTATACTGCTTTGAAGTATAGTGTCTGGATCAAGGGAAATAATAGTCTTGGGACTCAAATAGTCTCGAGAGCTGCAAACAAAACGTTTTAAATGTCTTGTAAAGTGCAATATACAAGTGTGACACTAGATGGCAACACTGTGCCATGCAAAATTCAGTGTATTTTTCAAAACGTTTTAAAAAAAAGCATTTTCACAGCGTTTCTTGTATCTGTGTAGATTCCACCTTGCTCTATTCTGCCTTGGTCAGACCACACCTGGAGTACTGTGTCCAGTTCTTGGCGATATAATTTAAGAAGAATATTGACAAGCTGGAACACGTGCAGAGGAGGGTGACCAAGACTATCAAGGATCTGGGAACCTCATGAGGAACAGTTGAGGGAGTTGGGTATGTTTAGCCTGGAAAAGAGGAGACTGAGAGAAGATATGATAGCCATCTTCAAATGGCTAAAGGACTGACACATGGACAATGGAGTGAGCTTGTTTTCTCCTGCTCCGGAGGGCAATACTCAAACCAATTGATTCAAGTTCAAAGGAAATTCCAGCTAAACATCAGGAGGAACTTTCTGTTCAATATTCTGTTCAATATTAGAATGGACTCCCTTGGGAAGTGGTTGACCCTCCTTCCTTGGAGGTTTTTAAGCAGAGGTTGGATGGCCATCTATCATGGTTTGGTATTAATTAGTTTTTGAAAGTTGGTAAATATATTTTTAACTGTCTTTTGTAGGTAAATTTTAATGTTTTAATTATTATTTTTCTAAGCTGCTCCGAGTTCTCATTACAATCAAGAGGTATTTAAATTGTGTAAATTAATTAATTAATATAGACTTTGGTTATTTGTCTGTTAATTGCAAGTGGGTCTACTCAGAGTATGACTAACACTCAATATCACTCACTGTTTTTTTGTCCTTGAGCTTGGAATCTGCCCATCCATACTTCTGCGGCACAAACATCAGAAAACAAACAAATGCTGACCATTAAAGCATGGTGAATTGTGTCCCATCCTTATGGAAATGCTCGTTTCCCATATAAATTTGTTCCCTGTATAAACTTTCCCACTCAGCATTATTCCTGAACCAGTGTTGAAGGGGTTTTCGCCACTTCTTCAAACACAACCTGAGCCTTCCTGTATCTGAGCCCATTATCGCAATGGCACTGTCTAATTACATACATGAGATTCTGATATGTAATTTCCCATTCCTGGAGCAACAGCCGAGTTTAAGCCTTCTATGAACGAACCTATTGTTCGCTTCAAAGGATTCTGGAGGAGATGGTTTCCCCATACAGGTGTGGTGTTGCCTCTGCCTTCAAAGGAATTCTCCCTTATTAAGGAAAAAAAGGAGTCCAGGCTTCTCAGATTAGCTCCATGAACATCCTTTTAAAGTAATTCTTACTACCAGTTTCACAATAGACATACCTACAAAAAATAATAATGCAACAGCCATAATATACAGGGAACTGTGAGGTGTTTCTAGATGGGAGTTCAGTGTGGAATCAGTGCTGCTCATCCACACAAGGCTTTTTCAGAGTCCGCAAACATCTTCCTCATCAAAATTCCAACCTGTGTCTTTGTTGTTGTTGTTGTTGTTGTTGTTGTTGTTGTTGTTGTTGTTGTTGTTGTTCACAGTTCGTGCAAATTTGGAAATGTGGAAATCCAGTGAGTAAAAAAAATAACCTGTTATGCATTTGCAGTCTCTGTTAGTGTGAAAACTTGTTTGGTGCATTTGGGGTGGGTGGCTGCTGTCCTATGTCAACCCCAAGGCCGTTTGCTCATTGCCTGGGCAAAACCATGCCATTTTGCTCCTGGACGCTCAATACAAGTGTGCCTATTTCCACTGACTGCTGTGTGCTGAAAGCATGTTTGAATGTTAGGAACCCAGTTAGGAAGAGCTTCTTGTCCCAAGATCTCCCTGCACTACATGTGAGAGATTGCTTTGGAAACTAATGCAATACATTCTTTTTATCATAAAACAACAACAAGGTTTCTTTCTCACTCTTGGGCAAAACTAAATCAGGTAAATATTGCTGTTGAGCACGACCTCAGTATTAAAAACTGCCAGGGGTTGAACAAGGGATCATCTGCTTGCAAGTCATCTCCTCTCCCATTAAGCTAGGGTATTCTTCCCCTGTTTTTGCCTCTATGGCAGCTAAGGCTGGTAACATTTGCTCTTGCACTCTTCTGTCCTTCCTGGGATTTTTTCTCCCTATGGAAAAGGTGCACTGGACTTTGCATACCTGCCAGAGAAAAGGGCAAGGGAAGGACCAAGAATCTGGACTTTATAAACTTCAGATTAACTTCAAGTATTTCTGTACAGTGCAGCTCCCCTTGACTTTAGAACACGTGCACAGAATTTATACCCCAGCTTTTTATCTCAGGAGCTCACGGTGCCATACATAGTTCGTGGAATAACAGAACTGTTGATTAACATGCTCTAGTGGCTATTACTAATGACAAATGAGAGGTAATTCCTTCGATTTCTGCTCCTGTGTAATTAATTCTTCTGTGATTAAGAATTTGAAAGTTAACCAATTTCCCTGTAAATAACCAAGAATTGCTTTGGAAGAAGAGAAAAATACTGCATGTGCAGGACTGTGATATATTAGCTTGGAGGAGAACTGCTGGGGTGTAACAGCTGATGCACTTTCCTTTTTCAGTGACAAATAGGCCCCCATACCTTAAAAAACCCAAAACCATTGGTTCATGCAGCCTTTGCCAAGCTGGTGCCCTCCATCAGGAGCTGATGGCAGTTTTAGTCCCAAACTTCTGGAAGGCACCAGCTTGGCAAAGGCTGCCTTCATGATGCAATCTCCACCCACCCAAAAAAACCCTGATGGGAGCTGTCCAACAAAGTAGTTCCATTAGTGCAAGGACTTCTGGCTGAACGCAGGAACTCCCTCTCCCTCTCCTCTCCCTTAATTCTAAATCTGCTCTGTTGGGAGCATGGGGGCACATGTTGCTCATGTTTTCCCCCATGTGATCTTTGCTTCTTTGAGAAACAAGGATAGCCAAACTTTATATAAGCAAACGCAAACGGTAACAATCTCTGAAACACCGTTTTTGTTTCCTTTGTAAGAGGTGGAGCAAAGTCTCCTTTTCTGCAAAAGCATGATTTATAAAGAGCCGGGGTGAAGTGCGGAAGACTCCACTTTCCCTCAGAACACTTAATCACATGGAATTATATGTGTAATAAAATAATAAGTGTGTGCAGCTGGAAGAGAATGAATCACTGCTGGTGGCAGACTTAGCTTGGGACTATATGTAAGACTAGGAGATCTTGCTGTTATTAGTTTCTAAAATAAGATGCTCCAGCTCAAACCTACCTGAAAGCCATACTTTCCAATGGCCGGCACTCTCACTTTTCTGCCAGATGTGTGGGGTGCAACAATAAAGAAAAAGCACTCTTAATGTACTCAGAGGTTCTCTTTTTCTTGTTACTGGAACTGTATCAGGGCGTTGAACACAGGCTCTGGTACTGAATCTGGGAAACCACTGTTAAAATTAACCTGAGAGGGAAGATTTGCTGGAAAATAGAGCATGAATTCCTCTCAGTTGCCCTTTCTCATCTAAATTATTTTGTTTAAGGCATCGTGAACTTACATTTTTATCCTGTGGTCCAAGGTCACAGTCAGGATACCTTAGATTATTGAAGCAATACCTAGGCTTCTCATTGAACATTCAAAATGAGGTGAAGAGCTCCCTGATATAGCAGGGTGTGTGGGTGCATGAGACATGCATCATTTATTTTACAGCCAATGCATAACTTTATAACTACATACATATATGTTCCTATGGCTGCGTATATGAAAACCACACCAGAAGATAGGTAACACACTAGTTTGACTCCTTCTCAGCAGACTCACAAAATTTGGAAGTCCAGGAACTGTCCTGCACATCACAACCATGTACAGTCGTACCTTGGAAGCCAAACGGAATCTGTTCTGGAAGTCCGTTCGACTTCCAAAATGTTCGGAAACCAAAACACAGACAATCGGAAGCCACAGAAGCCCCATTGGACATTCAGATTCCAAAAGAACGTTCGAAAAAGCAGAACAACTCACTTCCAGGTTTCAATTGTTTTGGTGCCAAGGTGTTTGAGATCTAAGGTAAAAAGGTAAAGGACCCCTGACAGTTAAGTCCAGCCGTGAACGACTCTGGGGTTGCGGCGCTTATCTTGCTTTACAGACCGAGGGAGCTGGTGTTTGTCCGCAGACAGTTTTTCTGGGTCATGTGGCCAGCATGACTAAGCCACTTCTGGTGAAACCAGAGCAGCACACGGAAACACTGTTTACCTTCCCACCAGAGTGGTACCTATTTATCTACTTGTATGACTGTATTAATGATTGTGTCCCTCAATGGCAATATCTAAGGATTTGTTGTCTGTATTAAAAGGGAAGCAAACCTTTAGGCCAGGGGCAGGGAACCTTTTTCAGCCTAGGGGCCGTATTTCCTTCTGGACAACCTTCCAAGAGATGCACGCTGGTGGCAGGAGGACCAGAGGCAAAAGTAAATAGAGCAATCACTGTGAATTTTGCCTTTGTACTGTAGGCTGATATTTTCGCACTCAACACATCATGCTGCTTCTTCCATGCAGACAGGCAAGGGCATTATCGGCCAGGCAAAAACACACAAGGAGGATGCAAAGCAGGTCTGGTGAGGGATGTGGCCAGGGGTGTGTGTGGCTTGGAGAGAGTTTCAAGGACCAGTCAGGGATGCCCAGAGGGCCACATTTGGCCCTGGATTTGAGCTTCCACATCTCCTTTCTCAGCTTGGGGAAACCCTCTGATCTATTTGTGCATGTGACTTTTGTGGTGGTGGTGGTGGTGGGGACATCCTGAGAAATGAGCTCATTTCTATATTCTTATTACAGCTTAGAAATGTGCTTCCACAGACCTGAAAGAGGAAGCAATACAACTTGGCAAGCAGCCATAGTGCCTCAAAACACTAGGCAAGATCAGAATACAGCTACAAGCTGTGTGTGTGTGTGTGTGTGTGTGTGTGTGTGTGTGTGTAACAACAAAAAGTTACAGAAGTCGCTCAGAAGCCTTGCAACCTCACAGCAAAACAGCCCCTTTGGATGACCAAAGATTTGCAGCTTGGGGTCGAACTACATGCTACATATAAGCAGGTGTAACTTAACTCCTGCGTCCTTTCATTTTACGTACGTAGGGAAGGGGAACCACTTTCACAAAGGCGTCATTTGGAGAAGGGATGAGGGGAATCATCTGAGTCCCCACCTCCACCCTCTTCCTTATGAAGGTAGCCTCATTCAAAGGGACCTCCATAAACTCTGAAGTTATTTGGATAGTGAAACATCCAAACGAATCTATGTATTTTGTAAATACATGCTTGTTTTATTTGAAATCACTGGTGACCTAAGTGGCTGGTGTCCTGCACATCCTTTCCCCCTGCCAGTTATTTCCAATGCAGCAAACTCCTGGCAGGCAGCAGCTCTGCTTGAAGAACCTAAAACATTTAACAGCATTTGCAATTAGCCATGGGCTCCCAAAATGGTGCAGGGAGATGGGAAGGATGAAGCTAATATTTCCCACTCCTAAAATCAGGGAGCGGTATAATTATGCTCAAGCGTGCATCTTTGCATAATGAAGCTTGGCTGAGAAGTGAATGGATGGGCTTTATTTCCTGAGCTGGGCCCTGTGCTGCTTCAGAGTGTAAATGCAATGGGAACTGCAGCACGCCGTGGAAAGCGGGAAGTCGCTTTTCGGGATCCCTCGTGGTTGCTCCTCTTGCAGCTAAGCATGTTTGTGAACAAGCACGTTTGGTGGAGCAGAGAAAAAAACATGTCCACGAGCATCTGTAGCCCACTTCGCTGGGACTCCTCCAGGAATGATTGCAGCTGGGGGACAGCAAGGCTGTTCTGCTAGAGCAGGAGGAGAAGCTACAGATGGGGAAAAGACTGATTGCCCTTGAACAGAGAACAGGAGGTGCCTTTGCTACATGCAGACTAGATTAGACACGCAGAGAATAATGTGTCTAGGGTACACAGTGCTGCTGTGAAATAAAGGGTTCATTATTTCTCTATATCATAGTGCTAAATCCTCAGGGCTATAGAGCTGCTTGTATTTATTTCACTGTTGTGTGCTTGCATGCTTAATAACTAGAATACTGGCCCCAGGAGAAAGCCACCTGTACCTTATTCTGGGTGTGGGGAGTGAATTACAGCAGAAGCCAATGCCATGAATAAAGGGGAAAGAAAGTCATAGACATTGATGTGACTAACAGGATGACAGCAGGGCCAGGCCAGCTCTCTTCCCATGATCAAGGTCCATAGTACCCAAGAATGGCTGAGTCATTTTTGCACCAGAGGCTGAAAATCCCACAAGCACCTCTCCCTAAGCATAAAAATGCAACAACAACAACAACAACAACAACAACAACAACAACAACAACAATACATTAATAAAGCAATTCAAACTGTGGCCAGGCAGGGTGTGACACAGTAGCACACCACTGCCAAATTTACAGCCCTGACACTTACACTGGCTGGAGGAGAAGGCAAGGGAAAAGACTGCTCCGGGCTACACCATGCTGGAGCTGGCACAGGAAGTAGGTCAGGATCTGGCCCAATAGTGTTGTGGGGCCAAATTAAGATCCAGTGAATTCCAGGCTGGCTCAGTCCCTCCTCATTCCCAGAATGCCTCGTGTTGTCCTTCCCAATGGAGATAATTCTCCCCTTCCACACTTTCAGCCAGTGGAACAAGGAGATCCATGCTGGCAGAGTGTCACTGTTGTCAGTTGGTGGGGACAGGCCATTGGAGCTGTTGTAGGCTGGGTGTAGGGAAACCTCCACCCAATTCACACACACCCTGTGCGGCAGATGGGGGAATTGTGCCTGGAAAGTTGTTGCCTTTCCATGATGCCCCAAATCAGCTGCCATCAGTGGTCGCTTCACCCTGCCTAATGATTTGGTTAGACCTGAGGAAAAGCATCCAGCTCAAAATACTGATGTTTCCTAAACATTCTGGTGTTTCTGTCAAAGAATTGAGCTTGCTAAATCAAAGCAAAGTTCTTTGTGTGAGTTTTTTCCAGTACTGATGGAAGGCTTCTTTCAATAGAAGAGGGAAGGAGGCCACTTTCACCAATTTTCCTCACCCCCAACACCACCTGTCATGCTGTTATGAAGGGTCCCACAATGACACAAAGCAGATTTGGGGAGTGCTCTGGCCAGGGCAGAGAAAGATGGGGTGGAGGGAGCAAGGAACTAAGTGTTTCATCATCACTCTCCCTTGTATAAGGCCAGAACACCACACTTGGATTCATCAGGACTTGTCTTCTGAAACTACTTTTTTCTCACCTGAAGGAGCTTCGGATTAGAGGGGAATCAATAATGATGGACTGAGTATTGTTTTCTTCACATTTTGACTGAAAGGCTATTTGGGCATCACAAACATACTCTAGGAAAAGAAGCCCCAGAGCCTAATGAAAATGTCCTCTTCTTAAGACCCAGTCACAGAGATACATAGTTGGTTTCTTTTTTTTCTTATTGTCTGAAGTAAGGATTAAAGGCTGCTTTTGGTTTTCTAAGGAAACACAGCAGACAAACATGTTTCCAGTTCCAGAGTTCGTTCACACCTAATGTCTGGACTTGCCTAATCTACCACAGGCTTGGTAAATCCACAGGAACTCAAGGGCTGGGCCATAACATCAGGAAATCCAGCTGATGGCAGCTGCTGACATTGCTAATTTGGAGCTGCAGTCCATGTTGACCTTTGGCTGATCTAGGCTGTGGTGGAAAAATACATGCTGAGCCCTTTCTATATTGTCTTCAGGGCCAGCTCAATACATTTTGCTGCCTGAGGTGGACAAGATGGTACACCTCCACATTTCAAGTAGGCAAGCAGCCTTGACAGGCAGCTGAATCTTCCTTCAGTATTGGTGATGGGATAGTGTCCTCTGCAACACCTGAGGCAGCAGGCCAGTTTGAGGAGTCAAAGTCATGCTGTTTAGCAGTTATAGGTGTACCCACATACAGAGAGAAACAATCAGGGGCTGCTGCCGCCACACCCCAACATATGCCGCCTGAGAGGTGCCTCATTTTGTCTAATGGCAGGGCCGGCCTTGGTTGCCTTGCAACACAAGCCTCTATTCTCTCTAAAAAGCACGTTTCTGAAGCAGATATAAGCTGAAGGTATTCTACATGGATTGGATGGCAATGTAAGATTATGGAAACTAAGGAGTTCATATTAATTCTCCACTGATGCAAGCTTTAAGTGATAATCAGTGTGATCACTTATCAGAGCTGTGACTGAGGGGTAAGTTGTTTGGACACCAAGTGATAAAAATCCCTGGGATCCTAAATAACAACTGCTTCCCCCTCCCCTTTACTGTACTTTTCCTGCTTGTCTCATTTTTTAGTTCTTGCAATAGCTGTAGTCTGCATGAAATTGCAGCCCACAACAGCCTCCTGCCATGCAGACAGACCATGCAGAGAATTCACACTTTCTATACCAGATTTAATTGAAGCAGACCCTTTATTCCAGTTTGTATCCAAAGCAAGCGCACAGTTTGCCTTTCAGTTTAAAAACTCACATTGAAATCAGCAGCACAAGGACAACGCAATATGTAATATTTTTTTTAAAAGAATCATAAACGAGTCTGAAAAATCCTGGAATGAAGAAGCAGAAATAGCAGCAGTATTACAGGTTTGGACATGTACTCATGAGCATGCAAGATGCAACAATACTGCAGAATAATGCTAATGTTGGTTGGACATCAGCTGTGTTTAGTGATCTCATATGTGTGTGTTCATGCGCTGTGTGTGTGTGTGTGCGCGCGTGTGTGACTCTTATCAATCTGTGCTTCCTAGTCCCTCTCTTGGAAAACTTAGCATGGGGTAACTGGGTAGGCATCCTGAGTAAGACAGATTCCATAGCTAGGCAAAATATTACCATTAACCCCAGGGTCTTTCTTGTTAGGTGGGCTGGGAGTGTGGATTTGAGAGGAATGTGTTGAATGTAACTTGTTCTCACTTAGTGCCAAACTTTGCAATCATAGAATTGTAAAGTTGGAAGGGACCCCAAGGGTCATCTATTCCAACTCCCTGCAATGCAGAAATCTCAACTAAAGCATCAATGACAGTGACAGACCACCATCCAACCTCTGCTTAGAAACCTCAGTCTGCTCTGTTCCACTGTTGAACAGCTCTTACTGTCAAAAAGTTATTCCTGAAGTTTAGTCAGAATCTCCTTTCTTGAATCCATTTGTTCAGCTCCTACTCTCCTACTTTCTCCATCTTCCATGTCGTATCTCCTCTCAGTCTCCTCTTTACCAGGCTAAATATACCCAACTCTCTCAACCATTCCTCATAATGCTTGGTTTCCAGATAATCTTTGTCGCCCTCCTCTGCTCATGTTCCAGCTTGTCAATATCTTTCTTAAACTGTGGTACCTAGAATTGGACACAGGCAGATGTGGGCTGACCAAGGCAGAATAGAGTGGGACTATTACTTCCCTTGATCTGGACTCTATACTTCTGTTGATGCAGCATAGAATAGCATCAACATCTTTTTTTGCTACTGCACCACACTGTTGACTCATGTCAAGCTTGTGATCTACTAAGACCCCTAGATCCTTTCTACACATACTAGTGGTTTTTCCTGCCTAAGTGCTGATCCTCACATTTGTCCCTATTAAAATTTATTTTGTTAGTTTGGGCCCGGTTCTGCAATCTGTTAAGGCCATCTTGAATCATCAAATTCAAAGGGACAGAAAGAGAAGGGTCTGTGTTTGGTTTCACTGCGGGGTAGAGAACTCCCTGGCTGAAATACAATAAAAAATAAATTCAATAAATATATAAACCACTAAAAAAATAAATAAACAGCAGAAGCTGCAATTAAAACAATCCTATAACATTCATAAGGACAGATAAAATAACAAGGCTGATTTACCTTT
Organism: Lacerta agilis; assembly: GCF_009819535.1. Classification (NCBI taxonomy): domain Eukaryota; kingdom Metazoa; phylum Chordata; class Lepidosauria; order Squamata; family Lacertidae; genus Lacerta; species Lacerta agilis. The sequence continues at coordinate 55,519,131 of NC_046317.1, forward strand.
CACAATTGCAAGAGAGACAGCAAATGAATAGCATTTGTCTCAGCTCCAGGTTATAATGTAATTCTGATCATATCCCTTCCAAACTGCAAAATAAAAACCTCCAGATGTGCCCATATCTGCCTTATGATAAATCATAAAGCAGTTATTCTATTAGCAATCTACCACACATGTGTCATAATAGTTTGAAGGCAGGAAATTGGTACATAAACTTTTCCCAGCATGGAGGTGAAGTGATAGGAATATTGCACCTGCTAAATTGCTGCCTTTCTTACACCTGCTCTATGCACAGCGAGTCTGCCAGAGAAAAGTCATCAGACTTAGGGCAGGCACCTGGCAGTATCTGAACTAGCCACACTTCCCTATGTTATGTCTAGCTACTGATTCCCAACCCAACAACAAGGTAGATTTGACAATTTATTTGGTAGTATGCTCAGCAGTTGAACTGCTCCCCGCCTACCCTAAACCTGTTCTGGGGGTTCTGTCATCTCTCCAGAGCAGATTTGGGAACATTGGGGGGGTACATGTGGGGCAGGGGGAGAAGACCCCTTATGAAAGCAGAATTTGTTCTGCCTGTGCATTTATTACCACCCAGTGACTCCATCTGAAAGAGACCTGGTTTCCATTAAATTTATCTATGGTATTTTCAGAGGCTGTGTCTTCAAAGATGGCAAGGATGTTCTCTCTTTTTGTCCAGCTCTTGTTAGGGGCCAAATGAGGCTCCTTGTGAATTCTGTGGATGCAATTAAAGTGCACATTTAAAAAAAATGTAAATGGCTGAAGGAGTGGAGAGGTGGCGCTCCATCTTTTCCCTTCTGCTGTGATCCTGATGAAACACACACACACAGCTGCTATTTGCATTTGAAGGGAATCCTGTACTGGCCTTGAGAAAGGCAACTTTTGTAGGAAATAAAATTCTTTCTCCACCCATCCCCCATGCCGCTCGCCATGTTAATTTCATTCACACAATGTCACCTGGTTTGGCCTTTTTTGTATAACACTTCCTATATCCCATTTCACAGTAAAGAAGCCAAGAAACAACATTTGATGTAATTATTTGAAAGGACTTTATACAAAGTTAGGCTGCAGGCCACCAATGTTAAGAAGGAGTTAAGTCAGATGACCCAAGTCTTCTTGCTGCGGGATAATTATTTCTCCATAATATTTATTTAATTCCCACTGTGTTCTAGGGCTGCTTGAAAGTAACATGGTCTCTGCCAAAAGAATGTGCAATCTAAGTAGAATGAGCAAAGGAAGAAGATTGAGAATATTACTAAAATCTTGGTAAGGTAAAGGTAAAGGTAAAGGGACCCCTGACCATTAGGGTCCAGTCGTGTCGTTGCGGAGCGTTACTGGCCGAGGGAGCCAGCATACAGTTTCTGGGTCATGTGGCCAGCATGACTAAGCCGCTTCTGGTGAACCAGAGCAGCACACGGAAACGCCATTTACCTTCCCACTGGAGCGGTATCTATTTATCTACTTGCACTTTGACGTGCTTTTGAACTGCTAGGTGGGCAGGAGCTGGGACCGAGCAACGGGAGCTCACCCCATCGTGGGGATTTGAACCATCGACCTTCTGATCAGCAAGCCCTAGGCTCTGTGGTTTAACCCACAGCGCCACCCATAACAAACACCAGCAGTACAAAAAATGAGATGCAGAGGTACAAAGAATAATCTGTAGGGTCCTTTTATTGCTGCTTTTCAGAAGCAGTAATCATTTCCAGTACTGCTCCTCAAGATTTCTCTGAATAGCTGATGTTTTCTGGATAAGCAGCAGGTTCTTTTTGCATCCCTTCCATTCAAATTACAGGCTTAGGCTCTCATTGCCACTGGTGATGATGATATAATTAACATTATGGTCCAACAAATAGTTCCTGTGACACAGTCGCAAGATTCATGTCTCAGCTCAATGATAGCTCGTAGAATTATTTCATGTCTCACACAGGATCAGTTTTGTTTAGTAAACTAAACAAGTTAATGGTTTTGTGGCATTGTGCCAGTCTATGCCCTGGTTTTAATAGAGGGCCATTGCGGGCATTAATGTTGATGCACCTTGGGCATTTTTGAACCCATCTTTTAACTTTAAACACCCTCAAAGTAGGTTATAAAATAATGTAAAGAGACCTGTATCTCAATGAGCATGGAAGAAAGGAGATTCTGACTAAACATAAGGAAGAACTTTCTGACAGTAAGAGCTATTCAACAGTAGAATGGTCTCCCTTGGGAGGTAGTGGACTCTCCTTCCTTGGAGGTTTTTAAGCAGAGGTTGGATGGCCATTTGTCATGGATGCTTTAGTTGAGATTCTTGCATTTGCAGGGAGTTGGACTAGATGACCCTTGAGGACCCTTGCAACTCTACAGTTCTATGTCTATGTCAACATTTTAACTGCGTATTTATCTCACAAGGTGCACATTTCTCCTAAGTGGCTTCTGAAGTCAGACCATTTTGCATCCAAGCTATTTGTAGTGTTTACCATAGACATATCTACTCAGAAATAAGTCTCATTGAGTTCAATGAGATGCATTCCCAGTATAGGATTGCAGCTTAAAATATATGTAACATGCATGTTGCTTAACCTATTTCTCCATCTGGTTCAATTGCACGTTTTTGACAGGGCCTGGTGGCAGATGCTTCATAGGCAGTGCACAAGAAACAGAGCGATTCAAAGTAGGATTGTTTTGTTTATTTATTTAATTTACAAACCACTTCCTTTGAGGCATCCCAAAGCTAATTACTGTATGTAGAACAGTTGAAACAACTGCATATAGAAAGGCAATTCAACAAACATTATAAATATAAAGAGAGTGTAAAATGTTGACATCACATACACGAAATCAATTCAATTAATAGACGGATAGCAGCTGGGATTTTAGAAGGCTTGTTTGAAAGAGGAATGTTGGCAGGTGTTGAAAAGATGATAGAGAGAGCACCTGTTTGGTATGCAATGCCAGGGAGTTCCAAAGGGCAGCTGCTGCCATACAAAAGGCCTGAATGAACTATCAGTTTTAGTCCTGAAGGCAATGTTGTTGTGTGCATCATTTGTGCATGTTACATGCATTCCTTCCACCCAAACCAAATAAGTAATCACACCCAAGCATAGGCTTTATTTGGGGTGCAGGTGTTTCAGGAAGCCAGCTCCATTACAGGTCAGTGGGTCTCCCCCTCTCCACAGCTGGTGCTTTTAAATCTATATATAGGCCTTGATTTAGATCTGAAGCATAAAGAGCTGCTAAGCCATCAAACTCATGCCATGTAATTGGAAGAACTTTCAGGGAGTGCATATAAATGGGTATGGCAGGTGGCTTTGCTTGAAAAGTTAACACAAATGTTAAAGAGTTGCCAGTGGGCAGGAAAAAAAGACTCTTCTGAATGGGTTTGATAGATGTTTATTAACTTTGTTAGCAGAACATGGATGATCTCCACCACCAACATATACTTGATTTTGGACATTATTAACTGGGCTTCACTCTTTGCTCTGGAAAGAAGAGATGAATGAACTCTCTTTTGACTGAGACGAGCTCAGGGGCTCTCACTCAGCCTTTGGTATAGACAAACATACCTTGGACTTCTGATCTGAAATGCAACTGTTTTCTTTCAACAATGCAGCAGGGGGGAAGCATGCTGTTCAAGTTTTACATGCTTTAAAATGCTTTGGGGGGGGGGGAGTAATCACATTTCTCACCCAACTTGGTTGATGATAGCTACTGATGGATACTAATGAGTTCCACAAATAATTTGTGTATTATTGGGGGGGGAGGGAGAATCTCCTTTCCCATTTTGTGTGCACATTCTTCTGTCTTTTAGTAGCATCTTTTGGTAGCATCCAAATCTAAATAAGAAAAAAACAACACCTGATTATTCAAATACAAAAGCAAAATATTCTATCTGCTTTAGGGAATAAGGGAGCACTGCTCCTGCTAACTTTGTTTTATTTTAATAACATTCTTTGCCTTGTATTCCAACATGCAGATTTTTCCATTTATAATCACCATTTGCATCATTATCTACCTGCTACAAGATCCTGGTGTCATTCCATATGTTAATCACAACATACCGGTAGTCTATGTTTTCTATCCTCTCCTTTGTATTTGGATTCTTAAATCACCTTATGCTTCCTTCAGGTTAGATATTAGCCTGGAATTAATTATTCCAGTTCCTGTGATGGCAAGGATGCAATAAAAAATGAGAGTGAGGTGGTGGTGGTGGTGGTGATTATTAATTAAATAATTTCAATTTTGATGGTGTTCACACCTTCACTTGTCTGATGTGGATATCTATATTTGGAGGAAGCTAGGTTTGGTTTTGCTTTTAAATAACATTTTGCAGCAGAAAGCAGACAACAAAATCCACTGCAGAAAAATGGGGAAGCGACTGAATACAAAAGCCAAGTCACAAAATAATAGGCTTGTGTTTTCATTGCTATTGAAAAGGGGAATTGGATTGTTGGAAATGATCACAGGGCTGTCAGATCTACCTCATGTTGTTGTTTCTGTCCTTGGAACGGCAGAAATACTTTGCCCAGTGCAATTCAGCAGTGGCAGATAACATGAGTAAGGAAATCCTGGTGCCAGCCCTGTTTTCCTGAAATGAATAGAGGAGACCAGGCCTCAGTCAGATCTCCTGTATGACCCAAAGCCTGCCCTTATGTCTACAGAATGGCAATATTGTGTGCAACCAAGCCAGAATCCAAGGGTTTCCATTACTCCCGTCTCTGTCTTCTCATGTCATTTTATACCAACATGAGTACCTAAATTATGAGCTCCTGGGATCTTTCTAGACTGTGTTATCCTGACTCAGTGACATAATAGCTAATGAGTTTGCCAATCCATCAACCCATGTACTTACCCAGCCAGTTACAGATTTTCAATATTAAGAAATATTTATAGACCACCTCCTCATATCAAAATCAGCTGCTTTTATAAAACGCTTTAAGGTTTTCTACAGCCAAGTGGCATATAATTTTTATGAAGTAAGTAAGCTATTATGCAGGCGTAATAAAGCATGAAACACCATAAAACAATGCAAAATAATAATCAAATAACTGGCTCATCTAGAAAAAGTTTAAACAACTGCACCACTGGGGGCCACCCCCTATGCATGGTTTTCAGTGGAAAATTACCTCTCCTCTGAACCTGGAGGTTTTAATTTATCTGTCATGCCATTGATAATCCTTCTTCTCCAGAAATCTGCTAAATCCCTTCAGGAACATAGAAAGCTGCATATTGGTCATCTGGTTCCATATTGCCAGCACTGACTTGCAGCACCTCTCCAGGAATTTCAGGCTAGGGGTCTTTCCAAGCACTACCCAAGGGTCCCAACTTGAATAAAATTGGGGGGGAGGGAGAAGGCAGGTAAGTCCCACATAATCAATCACAAGATGTGGCAAACACACCCTATTTTAATGGCAATGCCCATCAACTTGGAGGGGGCGGCAGTGATCCCCTCAAATATTTTATTGGGGAGGGGCAAAGGGACCTTGGTCCCTAGGAATTGGCTCCTATGGCACTAGTGAATGAATGTAAATACACAAGATTTACGTATAAGCTAAACAAGCTATAGCTTAGGGCTCCACTCTCTTGCCCCCCTCCAATTCATTATTAATATACTTTTTCTTAATTGTATTTCAGTTCAACAATTACTTTGATAAAATACATATTTTGTTATGTGCAAATGGCTTGAGATACCTATCAGGTCCATAAATTACCATATAGCATATTTTCAACTTCTTAAGGAAATCAGCCTGAGTGCTCACTGGAAGGACAGATCCTGAAGCTGAGGCTCCAATACTTTGGCCACCTCATGAGAAGAGAAGACTCCCTGGAAAAGACCCTGATGCTGGGAAAGATTGAGGGCACAAGAAGGGGACGACAGAGGAGGAGATGGTTGGACAGTGTTCTGGACGCTACCAACATGAGTCTGACCAAACTGCGGGAGGCAGTGGAAGACAGGAGTGCCTGGTGTGCTCTGGTCCACCTGGGGTCAGTATGAGTCAGACACGACTAAACAACAACACAATATATTCAACACAAAAAACAGAGACAATTTGTTGTTGACAAAGGACAGCTGGACATATAAAGGGCCCCATTACCTTTATCAAACCTCAATCCGGCCCTGGGCACTACCTGGATATTGGGGAGGGGAAGGGTTTGAACCTGGGACCTTCTGCATGCAAAGATGATGCCCTGCCACCGAATCATAGAATTGTAGAGCTGGGAGAGACCTCCAAGGATCATCCAGCCCGACCCCTTGAGCAAATGGTTCCACGAAAAGCAGCACCTGTTGAATTTCCGCCTTGCGCGCCGCTTTGCCGCTGACAACGCAAAGCGGCATCTCTAAAACCGGGAGGGGGGGATGCAGACGCGCCCCCTCTGCAGCCTCAGCAAAAAACAACAACACACCAAACCACCCCACGCCCGATGCCCCAGAGCGACGGGAGGAGGAGCCGGCGCCGCGCCAAGTCTTCCGCGGGAGGATTGGTCGCTCCCTCGCCGTGGCTCCGCCTCCTCCTGCCTCAGGTTGTCGCTGGAAACCAGAAGCCGCCAGTTCTGCTTTCTGCTCTCGGTCGGCCGGTGAGGAAGACCCGGGAGTCCCAGCCGGGGCCGAGAAGGTGGGGGCGGGGGGGGGCGTGGAAGGGCGAGACGCGCGGGCGCGTGGAAGTGGGGCTCGGGTGCTTTTCGAAGGGGAGCCCCTCGAAGCCGGAGCCGGTAAGCCATCGCCGACGCCGGCTCCTGCCCTGCGTGGTGCGTTTCTCTATTTCAGTTCGGCGGCGCGACAGTGTAAACAGAGCAAAGGTGGGGCGACGCCGGGAAGGAGGGGTGGGGAGGAGGAGGAGGAGGCTCAAGGAACAAGCGCCTTTTCTTTCAGGGCCCCCTTCGAGCTAAGCTCTCCAGCTTGCTCCTTATCGGCTGCTCGCCCGCCTCTCAGGGGTGCGCTTTTCGATGGCTGTGTGTTGTGGCTCTCGAAGGGAAGAAAGTTAAGACCCCGGAGGAGACTCGGGGAACTAACTCGGTTTTGGGGAGAAGGCAGCAGCCCAAACAGACCTTGGGATTTGAAGGTTAACCTAACCTCTGACCTGCCTGGGTCTAAGGAGGTGGGTAAGTTTTGACATGGCAAAAGGAAGGTGTGAGCTCTCCCCCCATGAAATGAGAGGACTGGTGACAGATTCCTCCACACAGAAAGCTAGCTAGCCCGTTACTGAGGTAATACAAGGACCAGCCTTCTCTCTAATAGCTGGCTTTCTGCGTGCATGGATGGAGTTATTTTGTATGGAGCTTGCAATCCTGTGTAGGGTCCACTTGCGGTTTGGAGCATTCACAAGTTTATCCTCATATCTTGTGTGTTTTAAAAACACCATGCCATGCCCTCTGTCTATCTTTAGGTGCATGCTGGTTTATCTGAAATCTTTGATGCCTGCAGACCATTCAGATAGTGAAGTTGGACATTATGTAACCTGGGGAGTCTTGTGTTCACCTGGAAGCCTCCCATATCTTTTAAACCAGGGATTAGACTTTGTGGGGGGCCGGACTACATTTTGGAAAAAAATATGAACAATTCCTATGCCTCACAAAAAAACCCAGAGATGCATTTTAAATAAAAGGACACATTCTACTCATGTAAAAACACCAGGCAGGCCCCACAAATAACCCAGAGATGCCTTTTAAATAAAAGGAAGCATTCTGCTCATGTGAAAACACGCTGATTCCCGGACCGTCCGTGGGCTGGATTTAGAAGGCGATTGGGCTGCATCCGGCCCCTGGGCCTTAATTTGGGGGCCCCTGTTTTAAACCATATTATCCTGGCCTCCAGACCCCTTGAGGTGGACTTCTGTCAGGTACAAACTTTGGCTTTTGTAGGAGAGGAGGAAGGAAGGGAAGGAACTCTGCTTTGGAAATCGAGTATGAGATTCTTCAAACCTATTCTTCAGAGGTTTCTGTTTTTCTCTGCTACCTGATGTAATGTCCAAGCAAGAGTTAATCTAAAAGATTAAGCACAATCTTTTGCTCATACAACATTTTGGATTCCTCCAGCATCTCCATTGTTTTTCTGAGTTCATGGAGCAACTATCTTTAAAATACTTATTTGACATGGTTTTCTTCCATAGAGTTAAGAGATTCCCTAAGCAACATGAGCTAATGCATAAGACTGGAACCACCTGCCTTGCCAGACTAGAATTTGTGCCAGGGGTGTTTAAACTGACTGTTCTCTCTAAGAAAACAAAAGGGAGAGTGAGTTTTGCAGATGGATGAGCACAATACTGGCATTAATTGTGAAGGGGAAGACCTGGTGCCTTGAAACTTCAGGCTTCTGGCATTGGTTTTTAATTTTTAATTTCTTCCAGCCAAGTGAGTTGGAGTTGATTGGCATGTTGCTTTAGGGGTGATGAAATTGTTACGGTAAGGATGATGGGCTCTAATAAAGTTGAAGACAAGTATATAAGGTATTAAGGAAGCTGGTGGAGCTGCTAGGCATTTTTAGCAGCTGACTTACAAAGGGACAGTGAAAAAAACCATGGGGAGCAGAATAGGAAATCTGTTCAAATGTGACCTTCCTTCCATCACAAAGGTGGTTGTTTTTTTAAATAGTAATATTAGACTGCAAGCATTTTCTCCAGTGGACATCAGTATGTTCTGTTCTCATTTGTATTCATCATTCCCTTCAGCTGGAAGTAGAGCTAGAGGAGGAAGCTGTGCCATTCAGAGATGGGGATGGCTCCACTTTCGTATAATCTTGGAGCAAGCACTTCATATGAAAGTAGTCTGTAAAGAGCCAAGCTGTGCTGTTGCAAGCAACACCTTTTTCACTACTGTTGCTATGCTACACAGGTTGTCTAAAAGACCGTCTCCCTTCTATTCCATCCCTTTCGTACATTTATTGCAAGTGCTGAAATGGGAAGGGAGTGAGCAGGTGCGTGTTCAGTTTCTGCAAGCATTCTATGAAGCTCTGACCCTTCTCTTGGCTTGTGCCTCTTGCAAGAGTGCATATTGCACGATGTTCCCAGTGCCTTTTATACGTCCTTAAACTTTTGACTAGTTGGCTATTCATAGTGCATCAGCGTTTTTGAAATTTTCCATGAGTAGGAGCAGCTGCTACATTTAGTGTCTGTGAGGAAGAATCCACTTTGAACCTGACTAACTTGAAGGAAGGAAGGAAGTTAAAAAAAACAGAACTGGTGGGATTTGTTAGTACACTGGAGGAATGTTGTTAGTCAAGGCTTGTTGACACAATCAAATAGCAAAGGTTGTTCCCTCATAACTAATATATTGGGGTGTTCGTCCCTGTTTACTCGAATCAAAGAATTCCAGGTTCTTTTAGGTATATTACCCACAGAGCCACCTTTCTGACACTAGCATCATGGCTGCTTACCTGGACAGTGAGGAGTGAGGCAGGCCAATGATGGCAGCACCAGTTTGGCTTTGCCAAGGCTTCTGTTCTACCCTGACCTCACCATTTGTACCATCCAAGTAAATGCCAGTGGTGCCAGTGTCAGAACGGGGGCACCACAGCACTGTGTTGGCTACTCTTGAGTCACCCTGCTTCCTATTCTGACAGAATTGTTGATGCTACTGTGTTTTTCTGTGAACGCTACATGACAAATGGAATCCCTTTTGTTAGAGATTATTGGGTGACCACCTAGTCTCTGCTCATCAGATGTCTCGCATCGAATGTAACTGATCTGTAGAAAAGACTCTACGACCTGAAAATGCACGTATTTCTGTAACCCAAGAAAATCTTTAATAATTTGTTTTTTTAAAATACGCTGTAGTAGTAGTAGGTTTCTTGAATTAGCAAGGGGTTGGACTAGATTAGCGTTTCCCAACCTGTGTCCATGAGCTTCATTCAGGTGGTCCGCAATGTGTCTGTAGTTAATATATTGATTTTTAATTGAATTTTTATTGCTTCTTTTATTTGCTGTAATACAATAAAATGCAATTTGAATTCAAGTTGTAAAACAACAAAATGCAATATAAGAAATAAAAGAAGCAATAAAAATTCAATCTATTACTGCACATTACAATTGCTACAGCAGGCAGGCAAATCATTAAGTGGTCTGCCAAGACCCTTAGCAATCTTCATGTTGCCATTGGGAGGGGGGAAAGTTTGGGTACCACTGGACTAAATGAACTTTAAGGTCCCCCCAACTATATTATATTATTATTGGTGTGGGTACAAAAGGTCATCCTGGGAATTATGGACTTTCTGCCAGTTTATTTCAATCTGCAATTCTTCTCTTGAACATGGCAATAAAGAAGCTGAAGTGAGGTGAGACCAGAGACTTTTATTTCCCATGGTGGTTAATTCCATAAGATATTGTTCTTGCAGGATCCCTTAAGAATGTGGATTTGAACCTGCAGCCACTCACTGATAATCTGCATTTCCCCTGTATAATCTATCTGTGTGAGCAAAAGTAAGAGAAGGGCAAATTGGGGAGTTATCACTAGTTATTGGGGGAGCAGATCAATATAACCAAAAAATTAGGTTTAAAATTGGGGCTCGTCTTGGATACATGGGTATTGCTGAGGGGTGTTTTATTAATTTGGAATCCGCAAAAATAGGGGGTGTCTTATACACAGGGGTGTCTTATACGCGGAAAAATATGGCACTCTTGAAGCTACTGTGCTACATCCAGTTACAGTGCTTTCCTTATATTAACAGAGCTGTGGCTGCATATTCTTATGAGCATTTTAGAATCTGGATTGTTTCAGTTTCTGACATTTTAGCTGCCACAATGCAAATCTGATTGGTTTTAAGTACTGTATTGTGGTAGCACCCTCTAGCAGCTAGCTCCAAGGTCCCTCATGCAAGGCAGCTCATCCACTCTAAACCACAAAGGAAAATTACTGCCCACAGTATAAAAACAGTGCCCTGTGGCATATGAATTTGCTTGAAGTTTCACGTGGAGCTTCAGAATAGAGATAGAAGTCGAAACTCTGACCTTGCCTGTCTTAGGACAGTGTTGTGTCCTTCAAATTCTTTTTTCCCTGTGGCCTGTGGCCTGGGACCTTGGACCCTTTCCCTTTCTCTTTTGAAAAACTCCAAATGGCAAAACATTATGTATCCCTGATGAAAGAAAAACTTGTGGTTGTTCTTCTGGCCATTGAGTTTAATTTATAATCTATATATGGAGGTGTACTTCATAGCTTTAGCTGTAAAACCCATGCTTGCAGTTTGATAAGAGAATATTATCTTTTTCATGCAAAAAAAATATATCTCGTTTTTGTCATCTTCAATGCCATTTTGCCTTCCTGGAAACGGATATTTTAGCATGCAGGACACTATGGAAAAGCACATTTTCCTTCTGGCTTTGTTACACACATCAGACTTTGGTCAGCTAAAAGGCAGGGCTTCCTGAAGTTCACAAAACTCTCAGTGGAGCAAAAAATCCCTATCATGGTCCAAGTTGTTCTTGATACCTTCCAGGTGCAGTACTGTAATAACATTGTTAATAAGAACAGTTGCTTGAGTTATGTGAAGAATTGTAGGGAGAAAGCTTCCCCTTGTCTCCTTCAGTACTTTAAAAAAAATGATATTGAGAGTCCCTTTAAAGTAGAGGCCCAGAGGAATGAACACAATGTGGCCTAGATCACACTAAGCCAAATCTTGCTTAGTGCAAGTGTGCATGTCTCTGGAGAGGAGATAATGGATGCTTTGCTTCATCCCTGGCCGCCTTCCTGATATGCTGCCAGGAGCTAAGCCATGGTTTATTGAGTTGTCTGAACAGATGCTCTCAGTTTGCCCCCTCCGGACAAACCTTGAACTGTAAACTCAAGAGCAAACCTTGGTCACAGCTCATGGCTTGTCTGGAACAGCAACATTTTAAGTTAGACCATGGCTTAGATCACAGCATCACAACACGAGGGCCAGAGAAGTAGCAAAACTACTGCAATCACCTCTCCAAGGACCCGCACATTTGTACTAAGGTTTGGCTTAGCATGGCTTGATTTATGTGATGTGTGAACCAGACCAGTATAGATTCTTTATCAATTGTGTTGGGCACCCAATACCATATACTTGGCCCCATTTTTCATCTAGTATCTATCTAGTAAAAAGAAAAGCAAATTACTGAAGTGCTCTTCTGGTTCCCCCCACCCCAGGAAATTGGAATCTGTTTGTGCAATCTGCCTATTGAATTTGTCCCTTATCCCCTTATTAATGTGCAGTGCCCTTTTTTGCAAAGGGAAATGAGAAACAGAAAACTGCCTGGTGGCTGCTGTCGATGAAAGTGCCTGGATTTCAATCCTGCAGGCAATTAGGCTTTGCAGAACTATAGGTAATCTTCTAACAATTCCAATCAAATGCCACCTTTTTAAGGTGGCATTCCCCCCCCCCTTGTCATGTCTGTTGCATCCTCCACTTGCTCCAACCCTACAGCCTTTCCTCTGGGGGCAATGCGAAGCTGTTCTTACTGAAGTATGACATCTACATTGGATATTGGAAAGAACAACTGCACTAAATCGCGCTTTGCGTATGTGCAGAAGTGCCGAAATGCGTCAAGCGCGTGTGCAGACACAGTGGCGCGGGTTGCGAATGCGCCTCCCGCACGGATCGCATTCATAACTCGAGCGTCCACTGTATCTGCATTAGACATCTACTTTTGAAATGTCTTAACTGTTTTGAGACCCCAGTACTATGAATGATTCTGAGCATACAAAGAGTAAAATTTGGCTTGGTAGTGAATGGCTGCATCATCACTCACATGTTTGGGAATAGTCAGGGAGCTACTTTCAGAAGTGCCTGAGCCCTGAATTGGAAAGCTAAAGCCAATAGAAAGGAATTTGCTCAAGCCCTCCATATCAGCCTGAGCATTCTTGAGTCTCAGATAGGGGGTATGAGCACCTTGTCCCAGATATATGAAACCTAATCCAGATCTTAGGGGTATTTCTAGATGGTGGACTTGTCACATATCATGAATGCTCATTTGGTGTGCCTTGCCCTCACAAGCCACACAAGGACTATGCCAGTCCTCTTGCTGAGCCTTGCTACTTTGCTACTCCTAGCAGCAGAACACAGACTTGCAGAATTAGGTGGCACAATCCCAAACAGCACTGGTTGCTCCAAAACTCAGCAGGGATGAGTGCCTCTTTCTTGTTGCACCTCCCCCCCACACACACATGCACATGTTGTTTGGGGGCGCAGTCTAGGGATCCCAAACACCAGGTCTTTTGCACTGAGCCCCAGATTTTCTTTCCCACCACCTTTAAAAAAATTGCTTACAGGGTTGCTGGGCATGACACAAAGTGCTGTGACCCCCCAGCCACAGACACCCCAAATTAATTTGCTCAAGAGACCTAAATCTGCATCAGTATATATAAGTTAGTACATGCATTTCCCCACCCCCACCTGCATATTTGTGTAATGGGCCTGTGCTCTGAGACTTTTTAGTATCTAGCAATGGCTCTTTGTGTACACACACATGGACTCTCTGACTCTCTAACACACACACACACACACACAGAGAGAGAGAGAGAGAGAGAGAGATTATTGCTTAGCAATACAGTTAAATTTATTTTCTAGATTTCCACAAGTGAGTGGGAGAAACTGGTGTTCATAACTGTCTTATCTTCTTGGCTTCTACCGGGGCCAGAGGGCAGCAGATGCTTTCTTTCATTATCCCTGCATTCTGTATGAAGTAGTCAGTATGTTTCTCTGCCACCTACCTCCCTGCACAGACATTCATGTTGTATGGATTATTTGCAGAGCGTGTCTGGAACTACCTTAACCACACTCAGGCAGAGAGATGAGTAGGGCCAAAGTTGTAGCAGTCTCTTTTTCAGATGTGGGGAGTGGGCATTGGAGGGCTAGTGAGGCAAAGCAAAGGATGCTGTGTCTTAGACTTGACTGTTTCATATCTGCACACCTTGATGCACTGAATTTGCTTCAGACAGACAGGGAAGTAAACCTAGATGCACAGTCAGGACTAAGGAATTAGGTAAGGTTTTGATCTAATCTTTCTGGGGGGAAAAGCAGAAGTAAGAAAAGGCATGTGGTTCTTGAAGACAGCAGCACATCAAAGGCATCCACTAGAGAAGCACAATAGAGAAATGTTCTTATGAAACAGGTGAGAGATTAGATAAAAGAGGAACAGAGGGAATTGTGATGGGTACACAGAAAAGGCTAGCCTAAATCAGTCTAGCTATTACATACAATGTCAGCTGCCAGAGTATTGCCTGGCACAATTGAAATAGCTCCAGATGAGACATGAGGTCAAATGATATGTGATGGTGTAGTTATGTTTGTTGTGCATGTGCCTGCTCTAATCATCTACAAAGCAGTGCACAGGGTCTATTTTGAATATAAAAAGGGATATTTGGGTGAGGGGAGTTCAGTTCTCCTGTGCCTTAGCTGCTGTCTCCCCAGACGCTCCCCCTGCCCACTAGATGTCAATACCATGTGCATCAACATTTGCATTATAGAAGCAAGGAACTTTGTGTCTGGCAAAGAGTCCAGCATCCTAAATTGCTCCATTTCATCTTTCTCCTCTTAATCTCTGTTTCTAACCTGTATTGCTGCATAGATAAGTTTGAAAACATGTCTGCAGAAGCCAATCTCAATTCACAAACTGCAAGGAGACTGAGCAGGACTTTTGATGGACTGGGCAGAAGGTGGAGTTCAAGTGCTCTGCTAGGTCCTCATTTCAGCAGAAGACTGCAGTGGTGTGTGTGTGTGTGTGTGTGTGTGAGGACACCCAATCAAACTTACTGGTGGAGGTTAGGTTTGGTGCCCCTGGAGTGGTGGTGAACTTTGGAATTTGCCATTCAGAGAACAATCCCAACCCCTGACTAGCAGAGGGATGGTTCAATGAAGTGGTGGGTCCACATCCACAGCCCTGCTGCATATGCTGGTAGCAGGGAGGGGGGAATGTCTCTTTGCCATACCAGCTCCCAGGCTGCTACAGTCAAGGGGTCCAAATCATAACAGAAGGATGCAGTGGATCCTATGCCAACCCCATAACACCTGGTTCCAGGTCTGTCCACTGGCTGTTGCCAGCAGGGATACCATCAGCAGTAGTTTCCACCCACCATTTGGATGGGTGCCTTCATCATCAGAATTTCTTCTCCGGCAGCAGTGGCAACAACAACAACAACCACAACAACAACAACATATCCAGGCAGAGCTTAATCCAAATTCTCTCCAGTATGACAGATTGCGGAGGTTGGTTTGCTTTGTCACCCAGTTCCAAATATTTGCTGCCTAGATGGGAAAACAGAATTGGCTTAATATTTCCATCCTTTCCTAGGGAGTGGGGAACTGGATCTGCCAGCAGTTCCCCCACTGTCAGTGGACTACTTTGTCAGGTGGGCAGGGCCGAGTTTAAGCAAAAGTATGTCTGGCCTGCTCTCGCACCTAATCTGACCCCAGCTGCTTCCGTAATCAGGGTGTCAAAGGATCCTACCTTATGCTTTGTCACCTTCTGTCAGGATTACTTGGAGCTTAGGAAACACATGGGCATTCCTCCTGAAACTGTGCTGCCACTCAGAATGCATGTGGGAGATGACATGTTCAAATTTTTCCTTAACGCAAAACCATCACTTGCTTCCCCATATATGGAAAGCTTGCATCTCCAAGAAAAGGTAATCCAATACCTTTATCTCAATGTGTTAGCTTTCTACCTGCAGGGAGTTCTTTATGTGGGAAAATCTGGCATTCTTAACTGTGAAGAAGTGTGCATGCACACAAAAGCTCATACCAAGAACAAACTTAGTTGGTCTCTAAGGTGCTACTGGAAGGATTTTTTTCCTTTTTTCTTTTGTTTTGACTATGGCAGACCAACACGGCTACCTACCGGTACCTGTAACTGAAGTACCAGTGAGCTTCTTTCCCTGCTTTCCCCACCACTGTTGCTTGCATTGGATCCTCTCAGAAATAAACCAAGCTATTCCCCAGAAAATAGCTTGCCTTATTTCTGAGCTAATCCTCCTCCTACCTAACTCCATCCCTGTGAGCTTTGGCATGCCTCCCCTTTCCACTTAAATCTAGAAGCAGAAAGGATTCTGGAGCAGAGGGACGAGAGGCAGGCCTACAGCAATGACAGGGGCTCTGGGAGGAAATTACATTTCCTTAGGGCTACTTCTTTAGAAGTAGAAGTAAAATAATTTCTCAGAGATGTGTGATAGGATCTTGGATGGAATTGTGTCTCTGGGTGCTCGGCTTCCAACAACCATCTCTGTGCCAGATCCACAGCAAGTCTTCCTTCCTTTGGAGATCTCCCCAAGCCATAGCCTGAATATCTTTCAGAAACAGTGTAAAATTATTCTCTTTGCTTTGGAGAGGGGATATATAAGCTGGTAAGAGGACTCTCGGTTTAGGCATTTGTTATTAGCAATGGTGGCATTTGCTGCTTTTTAATTCTGTTATAATGAAATAGCTTAATTTTTGTTGTTATTGATTATTGTCAGACAGTTTGTTCACAACTAGGTAACCACTTCACTATGCTGAAGATTATGGAAAAAACAACAACTACTTAACAGATGTTTACTCTAATTTAAGAATTAGGAGTGCATTTTAAGCATCTCTCTTAACATGAGTGGCAATATGTTCACATCTGAAAATATTTAATGCAGATTTCTCTTGGTGTGTTAGTTTTATACCCAACATTATAGTCTCTCTTATCCTTTTATGATCAAGATAAATAGCATCTGGTGTGTGTGATTGTTCTTGCTAGGATGTTGTGTGTGTGTGTGTGTGTGTGTGGGCTATTTCTGTACACTGGAAGTGATGTTGACTTTGCTGTGGCAAAAGACTGCTTCACACTTCATGCATATCCCTGGCATACACAGTTTATAGGTGTGTGTATCTCCTGTGTACCTCTCAGAGTGTTAGAGTCATACCATGGGTACACTGTGTACTCATGCCAAGGGAATCAGTGAATGATCCTGAATTTCCACAGTGTGTGTATGTACACATAGATAAGGGTAAACAGAAAGGGTGTGTGCCTCTTTCCACATGAAATATACAGCATTGCAGACATTTCACAAATTGATGTAATGTGGAGCATTCCTAATATTTGGTCAAAGCCAGGGGGGGGCTGAATCTCTTGTTAAGTGATTAATAATTGTTGCACAGGACTAAGGAATTATTAAATGTGATTTGCTGAGCATGCCCAAAGCCTCCTTCCCCCTGTAAGATGCGTGTTACAGTTTATTGACTTCTGCCAGAAATTGCTGTAACGGCTCTTATCAAACCCAGTTTGTACATTCAATTTATGCTACAGTTTACATATAGGGCTCCAAAGTTTTCTCAAACTACTTAGGCTGGATTAGTCCTATTTTTCTTTAGCAGAAGAATTTTTCTTTTCTTTACAAAGTCCCAACATCTTGTGTATCATCATACAATAGAGCAATTGTGCAATTTTGGTAATGGAATATAGCTTTTTGTGTGTTTGAGCTATGGAGATGGGGCTGTACGTGCTCACCAGTAATTGTACAGTTGTGTATTTGTAAATAGCATTGGTTTCAGTGGTCATTACTGCAAATAGAAAATTCAATGGGACCTAAGAAACTCGTTTGTTTAGCTTTTGTGTTTCCCAGCTTGTGTATTAAAGACGTGTGTCAGGAAGCAGCTGCAATATGACCAAAGTCCTTCATCATTGTAATGGTGAAAAAACTAGCCGCAAACCTTTATGCATTTATTCTCTCTCCATGCCCCCAACACTTGTGCTCCATCTTTCACTAATGAAAACTGAAAGCAGCTTGCAGTGCTTTCTGTAAAAAAATAAAACTACAACTAAGACCAAGAACAAATATAATAAAAACAGGCAATTAAACAATGTATCATTACAAGATCCTTGTAAATTTCAGTCCAAGCAAGGACTGAGAAGGTGGCATGCTTTCTTACGCTCACATAACAAACAATCAAACATAACAAGAAGTGAAAAGATAACAGGAAAATGTATCCTGATCATTGGAGGATGGGTACAATGTAGCCAGAATGGTTGCAGAAGAATTGATACTTAGAATTTTTGCAGGAATGCGGTTTTCTGAAAGTTTCCATGTTGAATTTATCTATAGCAACCCCCCCCCCCCGTAATTATCATTTTCCTCTTTGATCTGCACAAGAACTGGATTTTTTTTTATTATACCCTTAAAGTAAACAGCTGCATATAACAATACACATAAACTGTATACAAACACTTACGTATTAATACTTGCAAAATTATCCTGCAGAAATATTCAACCATGTAGGGCATGATTTTTTTCATATGTATTATACTTCTAATATACATAGTGTATATATGTCTGCATGTATGACAATAAGTGAAGAGCTCTTTCATAAGTGGGTGATTCATACAAGGGGCAATTTAATCCAGGCAAAACTTGATTTCCATGTATAAATCCATGTAAAACAGATTCTTCTTCCATCCTTAACTTTAATGTATTATAATTAATGTAATGTAATTTATAATAAAATGGCAATATTTTGAGGGGGCAAAGCTTTCCTCTGTGTTTAGACTCTTAAGGAACAAACATTTTTCACTTCATAGTGCACCAATTGCAATCTGAGAAGCACACACAAACTGTGAAATTTAGTGATTTCTAAGCTGGATGGAGTCTCCATGGAGACTGAAATGTTTCTGTACTGGTTTCTGTATGTTCCAGTTTTTCATGCCTCATTAGTGTCCATTTTGTTGAAGAGTAATTATGGCAGCAGAGATTCACACATGATATTCAGCAGCATTGAAAGTTAGTTTAGGTTTATTTGCATGTTACATTGTGATGGGAAGTAGTGTTTATGTATGAAGCCGTGAATTGGTCATCAACATTTTGAGAAAGGGGTGGGGGGAGGCCATAAGGGAAAGGAAGGTACAGTGCACCAGAAATCAAGTGTCACCAAACCATGGTTGAACTCATGAAAGTGTGATCCTAACCACTACTTCCCTTGGTAAAAGTGTTATTTGTTCAAGCTTTGTCTGAAAGCATCAAAGGTGGATGCTTGATGCCCCTGTCTGATTGGAGGCAGTTTGTATCTCTGAGTTTCATCTCTACATTTCTCAGTGCATTTATCTTTTTTCCTGATTAGACACCTCCTTTCCACAAACCTTTAGACATGATAGCAAATACCAGTTTAGAAGCTTTAATTTACAAAACTGTCATACAGGTCTAAAAATGATGTCTGTGTGTCAGAGTGAGTTCCCATGTCCTGGTCTGCTTTGTTTTCCTCATATATCTACTTCCATCTCTGTCACAAAACCTTCTTGTTCTCAGTTATCAAACAAGGTAAAGTTCCCGTTTTATTTTTCCACTAAGAAGTTTGTTCCTAATCATGAATGCTGCATCCGGATGAAAATGGTGAATATGCATAACTGTGTATTAAATACTTGGGATTGCTTCTCTGCTGGTGTGTAAATTCTTGAATCTCGGACTGAAACTTGAAGCATTCATGTTGCTATGGAGGCAGTCTGACATATCCTCCAAAGTCAGTGAAGTTACCCAAACACCCAACCCTAGTACTGTACAGGATTATGTGCTCCCACACAGCTTCTGGTATGGTGAGCAGCACCCAGCATGAACTGAAAATGCACTCCAGATTGAATCCTCTGTTCCTCATTAATAAGTTGCATAGCATAGATCCAACCAAAAGGCCTGATTTCGCTTTCTGCATTGTAGTAGGTTATGGTCTGAGTATATTCAGCCATACACCACCTGGATTGCTCAGTTGGTTAGAGCATGGTGCTGATAATGCCATCTTTGCAGGTTCAATCCCCGTATGGGACAGCTGCATATTCTACAATTCTATGATTAAATCTATAATTAAACCAATTGGACAGTGTAGCACATACATATGTGGCTATAATGCATTAATGATTTAATGATTTTAGAACATCAGCAGTGTTCTTTACAATAATAAAAGTGGATTACCAGTACACATTCTTCTGAAACTCTTTTACAAGCAATGAATGTTTTGAGTGGGGGTTGTGTTCCTGACCCCTGCACACATTGGCAGAGCATTGTATGCCTGCTCTGCCCCATTATGCCCCCTGCCCCACCCCTGCCTCACCCCCTTTTCCAGCCACTTCCGGGTTGTGGTGATGCGTACATGCACAACCGCACATGCTTTGAACGCATGCAAAACGGTTGTTGCCAGTACTCAGAATTCTGTAATGCAATGTTCTTCAGCCTTGAGTCCCCAGATGTTTTTGAACTGCAGCCAGTAGCAGATTTAGGGGTGTACAATCAGTTTGGTTGCACTGAGCACAGAGCCCAAAGGGATACCACAACTCTTATTAGGAATGGAGTGCACGAGGTGGGGGGCACCAAATTTTGGCATTGCACAGAGTGTCGCTGAAATTTTAGACCCCATGGTCTACCACTGCTGCAGCTGACCATTGGCTAAGCTGGTTGAGGATGATGAGCATTGTCATCCAACAATGTTTTGGAACCCAGTATTGAAGAACCCTGATTTAACTGAGTGACAGATGTATATTGTTTTTCCTCCAGTACTTTGAATCTGTCAATTCATGTCCACAGGATGGGCCACAGAGGAGACTTGTCTGTTTGACAACTAGTGATCAGGATGAATGTGGGTTTTTTTTCACAACAGGAATGAATATGGATACTTTTCCATGCCAGGTATATTCTGGAGTGTTTTTTACTTACAGTCCTTAATGTTGTTGCCTAATCAGAGGCTTCCGGGATAATGAAAGAAAACAAAGGCAAGGGCTATAATGGGAGATCTAGACAAAAGGAATGCATTCCTCTCCTCACAGGCTCCCATTCATATTTTTTTAAATTTCTGTCCCTGATTTAAAAAAATGGTTATTCAATTTCAAAAGACAGGTTTTCTTGATGTGTGGAGCAGGGGAGCCTGACTCTAACCTCCCCCAGCCCCAAGGCATGTGGGTTATCTTCGCTCTTCTAACTGGGACAGAGAAGGCTCATTCAACCTGCTTATGTGGGCTCTAGGCTGCTTTGGATGCAAAGTAAAACCAAGATCTCAAGTACTTACATAAAGGAGGCGATGACATCAGGACAAAAACTTGACAGCCTTAGATGAAAACTGCAGAAGCTGCCTTAATCCTGGGCTTTTCAGTCGAGGGGGAAGCAAACGCCCAGCAAATGTAAGGCTGGAAGCCTGGAAAGTTGAGTTTGAAGAGATCCCTCCAGCTCTGATGGCAAACCCACACATGTGCACTCTGAAGGTAGTCATATGTTTTGGGTGCACTTTGAAGGGGAAATACTTTTGAGCTTTTGAAAGAAGTAATCTGTTGCTCTTATGAAAAAGGAATTTCTCTTTAGAGAAAGAGGAGCACCCCCATTTGCAAGCAGTATTATCTCTAGCATGAAAATAAGTACCCCAGCCCAGCAAATTTCTACCTTAATTCCTCTCCTGACTCATATATGGACCTCCCTCCCTGCATATCAATAAATCTCCTTGGGCCCCTGGGCAGGAACAATAGCAGCACTTTTCTGTGCAGCAGTGAGATTTTTCTTAATGCTGTCCATGGGCCTTGTTGTTGCACAGTTTCTAAAGAGCTGTGGTTACGGTACTTTGTGACGCTTTAAAGGCATTGGCTGTGCAAGCAATGTGCCCCCCCCCCCCCCCCGGGCACTCAAATTGGGACCCAGCACAGAATTATGCTGAGGTGGAAAGAAATCCAGTGCAACACAGTGAAAGAGCTCTTTTTAAATGTTAAGCTCCCCTGCCTTCCTGCAGGAAAGGAGATTCCCTCAAAGTGTTTTCTGTTAGAGATTGAGAACAAGCCATTGGGAAATGAACCACCCCAGCAGCCTTCCGTTTTAAGCTCTTAATCCACCCTAGCCTCCTATTATGAATGATTAATTTATACAATTAGTAGTGTTATGGTAATGAGCTAATGGCATCTTTGTTGCCATCCTATGTGGGGATATAGCTAATTGCATGTTGCATGATTGTTCCCAGAGGCTTTTTTTTAACACAAGAGGAGAGTGATTTCTACTTCATGCTGCTGAGGCAATGCCTGCTACTGATCTGTAGGTGATTTATGTGCCTACTCAAATTAGGTAGAGTATGCTGCTGGTAATGCCAAGGTTGCGGGTTCGATCACCATATAGGCCGCCTGCATATTCCTACACCGAAGGGGGTTGGGCTTGGTTCCTTTCAGCTCTACAATTCTATGGTTCTAAGTACATAGTAGAATTATGTGCTTCCCAGTAATGCACACTCAGGGGGCCCTAAAGGTACCCACCGATGCTAATGTTGCTCTATAATCTAGAGGCTGGATGCTTCTGAAGTGACTTTCAGGCATTTGATGCAACCAATAACCCAGACTCTACCCTGATTTCTGTGAAAACACTGTACCTTTGCATAATAGGTAGGCGCTTAGGAGGAAGGTGTCGATAGCTGGTGCTCCTGTCAGCCTTATGACACTTTCATGGCATTTCAAAACACCTAAAGAGTACAACACTTATATCAGTTAATGGGGCAGGTTTCTGCCCTATAATGGTGTATCCAGCACACACAAATTATTTTTCTAACTGTTCAATGGTTCGCATATTTCTTGTTTAGGTGTATAAAAGGTAAAGGGACCCCTGACCGTTAGGTCCAGTCGCAGACGACTCTGGGGTTGCGCTGCTCATCTCGCTTTATTGGCCGAGGGAGCTGGCGTACAGCTTCCAGGTCATGTGGCCAGCATGACAAAGCTCCTTCTGGTGAACCAGAGCAGCACACGGAAACGCTGTTTACCTTCCTGACAGAGTAGTGCCTATTTATCTACTTGCACTTTGTGCTTTTGAACTGCTAGGTTGGCAGGAGCTGGGACCGAACAATGGGAGCTCACCCTGTCGCAGGGATTCGAACCGCCGACCTTCTGATCGGCAAGCCCTAGGCTCTGTGGTTTAGACCACAGCGCCACATGTTTAGATGTATACTTTGCCCTTAAAATATCATAGTGGCTTATGCTAAAATTATTAAAAGCATAATTAAATAACTAATATATTAAAGTAATCTGCAAACAACAGCATATTTATAAATGCAGCATAAAAGTAATCCAAGTATAATACAGTGGTACCTTGGGATACGTACACGATCCGTTCCGGGGTGCCGTTTGCACCCCGAAAAGTACACAACCCAAGCGTCTATTTTGCGCATGTGCAAAGTGTGATATTGCGCTTCTGTGCATGTGCAGACCACGTGGACATGTGCAGAAGCATCTGCACGCCGCAAAACACTTCCGGGTTACTGGAGTACGTAACCCGAAAATACGTAAGCCGAAGCGGACGTAACCCGAGGTACGACTGTAGTTCAAAAT
Organism: Lacerta agilis; assembly: GCF_009819535.1. NCBI lineage: Eukaryota > Metazoa > Chordata > Lepidosauria > Squamata > Lacertidae > Lacerta > Lacerta agilis. Next base: position 55,542,350 of record NC_046317.1, read on the forward strand.
ATATTCACCTGATGTCAGAAAGGTATCTGAGCAGATGCCGAGCAAGGCTTTTTGAAGGAGAGTATTCCAAAACCACTGTAAAGGACCTTTTCCAAATAGCCATTTATTACATCTTACTGGGTAGCCCTTTTCTGATGTCCATTATTATAAAACAGTGATTTAACCTAAGCTGATCTGGGAATGTGCCCTCCCCACTCCCATCAGTTCAGAGAGTCAACTTGAGCTGCATCAACGTCCCATGGAAGGAGCTGTGTACTGTATATACTTGAGTATAAGCCTAGTTTTTCAGCACAATTTTTGTGCTGAAAAAGCTGCCCTCGGCTTATACTTGAGTGAGGCAGGCGGTGGGGGCGGCGAGAAAGAAGCCCTTTCTCTCCGCTCGTGCCACCACCCGCTCTCCCCAGTCAACCATTCCTTAAGAAGCGTACAAGAACAGCGGTTCTTTACTTTCCCCAGGCTGCTTGTTCCATTCCTGAACTGCTCGCATAAATGCAAACTTGGCAAAGGAGGAAGAGGAAGGAGCAGCCCAAAGGGCTGCTTTCGGGCTGCTCGTTCCTCCTCCTCCTCCTCCACAGCGGCAAAGGTGAACCGGCTTATACTCGAGTCAATAAGCTTTCCCAGGTTTTTGTGGGAAAATTAGGTGCCTCGGTTTATATTCAGGTTGGCTTATATTCGGGTATATACGGTAGCTGATGGATAAATTTGCAGATATGTATGTCACAAAACATAAGCCACTCCTCCCCACAAAGGGAACAGTGCTGAGAACTTGTAAGAAATACAGAGTGAATTAAAATTTGTATTCTTCCCCACCTCAGATGTATTCAGATCTTGTTCCTGTGCTTGGTCTACTCCACTCACCCACTCTTCTTCCTCTTTGAAACTCTCGGATCTCTTGTTCTGAGGCAGCCGCAGCCGTTCAATCTCCCACACAGGTTGAAGATTTCTCTGCATGCAAGTAACTCTGATTCTGGTGCCCTTGAGAAATTAGCAACACTTTCAAAAGCAAGAGGGAGAGAAAAGGGGGTGAACTTGGGGAAGCTGGGGTGATGACAGAACACAGCATGAGGTAGAGAGGGTGTTCAATCATTTCCAAGAAAGATGCACAGCAAGGTTTTGCTGCCCTTCTTGTTCTGCCGAAAAGCATCAGGTCCAACAAAGAATATGAGTAGGTTGCACTGATGGGCAGGTGACTCATATACACACTTTTTCTGTGTGTGGCTTTGGGCACATCATTCACTTGCTCTTCCCTGTCTTATGTGTAAATATGATAGTGATTCTGTGTTGTATTCCTAGGTTTTCAGGATAGGGAACTTTTCTGTGCTCTCCTGCTGCATATCAAGGCAACAGCCATCTCTGCATGGAAGGAATTTTAAAAGTGCATGATAGCACTAGGCCTACTCAACAAGAGGCTTCTAATGTGATTAGATCTCTGCTGCGTCACCTAACTATCAACTCAACTCTGTTCACCTGATTTTCGATGGGGTAGCCATACTCTTCAGTATGGCAGTGTAAGAATTGCCAAGTCACAGGGAGAACTCAAATTGTCAAAATGCAGACGTATCCCTGGAACATGAATGTAGGCATATTCAGTCGTAGGTCATGTTTTCCCCACTTTTGTGTTGCCAGTTTGATATGCTAGTTTTTATTTATTTATTGCAGTTAGATTTCCATGAATTCAGTATTATTTCCCTAGCCCTGGCGATGATGGTGATAAGTAGTAGAAACAGTAGGCCCTATCTGCAGTAAGGATATCTGAATAAGCTACAGCTGCTTATGAAAGGGTCCTTTTCAAATGAATTTAAATAGCGTAAGTTTAGCATCAAAAGTTGACCTACTCACGGAATTTGCAGCACATTTCATTTGCAAAGAATTGCATACTGAGAAGTGATGTATGTATCTGTGTGGGAGGTACTGTGAAGGCCACAAGGGCAGAAACTGTGGTTTCTCTGAGCTTGTGAAAATTTCCAGATTCTAGATGATAATTCTTAGCAGCTACTGGTCAGATTTTATAGGGATAGTATGAATGCTGGTTCAAAATCTATCAAACTTCAGAAAACTATGAGTCCATAATTGCAGAATCCACAGGGCTTTGTTGTTGTTTGCTGTGTATTCCTATACCTTTCTTTCTTTATTGGCACTTTTGGATGCAGTATTTTGTGGAAGCTGGTGAAAATGCCATGTATGCTACTCTTTATTAAGAAGCTAAGGCTTGCGTAGGCACTGAGCCTACAGAAGCAATTTGTTTCATGTGTTATAGAAAAATGATAACAGAAAGGAGCATCTTGCCCCCATTAGACTATGACAACCTGACATGGATCAGGATGTTCAGAAGTTGGATCTGTACTACTACTTCTTTTGTGGGAAAAGCAAGTCAAGTACTCCATTCTCTGTGAAGTAAGGCTATAAATTGGCAGAAAGAGGTAGAGTGTTAGGATCCACGTCAGAGGTCTGCTCCTTCAATGCCTTCTCCTTGAGAAAGAAAGGAAGTTATCTTCTGGGGTCATCCGGCCCTGGAGGAATAAAAGCCTTCAGTTCATTGTTCACTTTGAGCTTGCCTTGCCTCATCTGGGTGGCCTTGCTAAGAGAGGGACTGGACACTGCAAAGCAAAGTTGTTTGGATGAAGGAGCTAGGGCTGTTACCCTACTGTTATCTGGAATGAGGCAGGGAAGTGCTAAGTTATTTAATTTATTGTTGTACTTCCTTACTTGTTTATGCCCTGCCCACCTGGCTGGGTTTCCCCAGCCCCTCTGGGCAGCTCCCAACAGACTTAAAAGCACAATAAAACACCAGACATTAAAATTTTTCCTAAACAGGGCTGCCTTCAGATGTCTTCTAAAAGTCAGATAGTTGTTTATTTCCTTGACATCTGATGGGAGGGCATTCCACAGGGTGGGCACCGCTACCGAGAAGGCCCTCTGCCTGGTTCCCTGTAACCTCACTTTTACTGCCAGAGAAAACCACATGCAGATTTTCTGCCTTGGCTGCCAAAATAATATGACCAGCTTCCCAGGAGATATGCCGCTTCCCGGGAGATGGGGAGAGACTTGTTGCTCTGCCTCAGGCAGCAAAATGTATTGGGCCAGTTCCAGTAGAGCCTGGGACTGGAGAACTGGATTGTTCACTTGTTTAAGATGTAGTACCAGCACCTTGCATGGTATGCTGCAAAATGTAGGGCCCGGCCCTACATGAACACGCCTTGCATCAGAAACACCACTGAATAATGGGACCTTATGGTGAAGGGTGGTTAATAAATCAAATTGATGAAAATGATGATGTGAGGAGAATACAATGAGACCTCCCTCATGTGGTGTTTGACCAAGAGACAGGTGCCTGGAACCCAGCTGCGATATAGTAACCCCCCTGTTTTAGAATGCATTTGTGTGTGTTTGCTAGTTAGATGTTAAAACTAGCCCCAAAGTTGCCATGGTAGCATATTGATTAGTTGCATCTTATATGTGCAGATTTGAGTTCAGTCCCAGAGAGATACTAACTGTCTCTGGTCCCCTAAAATGCTTCCTACACTTCGGGTGTTTGCCTTGAAATGTGCCTACATGGATACTTACTGCACTGATGCTGTGTTTCCCCCCCTAAAATTTGCTGCTGAAATACTTTCATGTCTTGAACTGTTAGTTATATTCTTACTGGAAATATTGTTCTTGAAACCACGTTTCAAAACCATGTTTTTGTTGTGATCTGCTTTGAACATAATTTATTTTGTGAAAAAGGCAACACATAAATTAGACTAGTCTAGTCATAGGATAAATAGGGACATGCGTAGCTTTATCCCTTGGCCCATTGTGAATGCATATGCATCACTGTTTAGGCTCAGGTGCAACTTAAGTTATTTTTCTAATTTCCAGATTTGCACAGCAGTGATCGGCTAGCCCTCATGTTACTTGCAAAGCAAACATCCACCCCCCTTTGAGAAATTTTTGAATTGTTTTTTGTCTGAACAAAGATTTTAATTGAATATGAACATATACAAAAATGTATTACCGGTACCTCCTTGAAGTTTGGGAAGGAAGGGCAGGGAGGACTGAGCAGGTACAAAAGCAATTGGGATTTAATGCCCAGGCTTTACACCTGTCTTTGCAAGAGGGAAGGTGTAGAAAAGCAAAGCTCATTCTGCAACGAAAGCCACCCACTCACCCCTGTTCACAAGTACATCTGTCTTCACAGTTAAGCATCTGTGCTGCCAACAGATACCAGTGGAGTCCCTAGCATAGCTAAATGCCAAAAGGTTGCTGTTTCCATTTTATAATGAACTACATGATTTGTACTGTTCTTGCAAATGAATATAGAAGGCTACAATACTGACTCTGGAAAGCAAGCATTTATTTTTCTTCACTTTCCTCAGAAATTTCAAATTAGCTCTATACAAGGACAATTTGATGTCAATTGCTGTCTGGTCAGTTCCTGGTGACCTGTTTATTCATCCTGATTTGCTTGCACAAAGTTTGCAGAGAAGCTTTGCAGGATCATATCAATATATTGTTACCTAGTGCATTTTCTCATCACTTTACTTACTGCAAGAAGACACTTTACTTACTGCAAGAAGGGTTTGGAAGCAGGGTTGGTGCACATGGACGGCAAATCCACATTAATTGCCCAAACTGAACTTGTCAGTATGTGACTGGATCCCACCTGCAAAGGAGCAAGCCATTTGCGCAAGCTCCAAACCTGAACCAGGAAATGCTAATCAGGCCCCATTGATCTCCATAGCACTTGTGTTAATTGTATCCTGTTTATATTAAAGGGACTTAAGCATGGTGTGGCTTCTATCCTTTGCACATTTTATTTGAATTCAGTGGGACTTACTTCTGACTAAATATGCATTGTGTTGCTCTGTTGCTGTCTTTGGATTGGGCCCCTAGTATAAAGGTCAAATGTAGCTCAATTCAAATCACTAATGGTGCGGCATGAAGGAAAGAGTTCAGCTAAGTGCAGAGTGGGCTGGTAAGACATGAAACCACAGAGACTCACGTAAAAGAATTTATAGGAATGTAGACTTTTAGCAGCATGTAATACTTCGCCTCCAATACAGAGTAGGGTGGGTCTTGCCAAGCTTCACCAAACCTGAGGAATGTCCACCAATTGAGGGCAAATGAGAACATTCAGGGAGTTCATTTGAGGAAACTGTTTGTTCTGCTGCAGTGATCTTTTCAGCCTGGCTTGGAAATAGGTACTTCATCTGAGCTCTTACCAAATGTACGGCCTCAAATCAATCAGGCGTGCGTGAGATGTTGGAACATGATGCCTGTCTCACTCGCTTGCTGTGGTTTTTATTTCCCTTGCTGCCTACCAATTTGTTCTGGAAAGTAATGGGCACAACTCTACTAATTTCTAATAACTTCTCACCACCTCCTTCTATCCCTCGGTAAGCCTGCAGCAATTATTCTTCCAACTGAAGTAGAGCAAACCCACCCACACTGCATGCTTTCAACAAAGAATGGAAACTTCCCCAGAGACAATTGCAGATGATGCTCCAGGCATCCCACTGCCTGGAACAATGTGGGCTGTGTGTTGCAGGAGCTACTGGCAGGGGCAGACTTTGGTAATATGGCACCCTGACTGAGGACAAAATTTGGCACCTGCCCCTAAATATTTCTTATTTTCACAATAATTCCTTTTGGTACAGTTGCTTTTTTAATGGATCTTCTCAGTTGGTACCTGTATAAATATATATTGTTGTTGTTATGCATCTTGGCTTGGCATCCTGTGCAGGATAGCCACCTGCACCACCTTAAATCTGGTGCTGCTACTGGGTAAGACTGATGAGGTAACTATTTGAAATAGAGTGATGGAAAGAGATTTCATCAAAAAGTGACACACATTATCAGCTTAGAGCTCCAAATTTTTGCTAGTAAGAGCAGTTATTTGGTGTGGGGGGGAATTAATTTTGTTTTGTTAACTGATATTAATTTTGTCATATTGAAGAGTTAGAAATGGGTGGAAATATTAATAAAACTATATGTGTTCTGATGACACAAGATTAGACTGTGATGAATGTGTCCTGTAGGCTCAGCTGATTATATAAACAAGCAACTATTTTTCTGTATGCGTGCCTTATTTTGTTCTTGTGCATTGTTGTTTTTTTATTTTTAGTATGGCTAGAGGCCTCAACAGCTGGAGGTGGCCCACGCCTCCCTGGACCTCTAATTTGCATATGCAAAATAGCCAGTGCAGAAAAATTGCTACAGATAAACTGCTTCTCAGTGGAAGTAGTTCACATGTCAACTATAGGGAAACACTGTTAGACATTGTCTCCCTGAACTTGCATAGAGAAGGGGGTTGGGATAGTGCCTGCTGATCCCGTTATTGATGCATGTTCATTGTAATGTCTGAAAGAACCTGAAGGCCTGTGAGTAACCTGGCACCCTTGAAATAGGCAGAGTCCTTGTTGTGCAGACATAGCCTACATAAGCACACTTGGTCAGCATATAGGCTCTTTCAGGCATTGTGCTGAAATTGCATCAGGTTAGGGGACAATACTACCCCTCAGAGTTCAGAGTATGACTGAGCAGGGCTTAAATGATAAGTCATTTAGTGACATCGAGTGGCATATAGAGTCAAATGTGAATCAGACTGGGTCCCCCCCCCTCTAAATAAAATAAATCTGAATTCTAAATGCAGTTCCCACTGGGTTGCTACTGGTAATTTCATATTGCTTGGCAGAATAAGGAAACCAGAACTTCCAGATCTGAAAGTACAGAATATCTGAATAATCAAGTCCCATTGTATTTCTCTTGTATGACTTTTTCAGAATTGGGAAGAGAACATAAGCAAGTTATTTAGATTGTAAATTGCTCAGAGGTGGAGGAGAATGTCTCCTATTCTATAACTTCTACAAATAATCCTTAATATGTTTAACAGAAATGACAATGACTATGTCTTCAATTACAGGTCTCCTACCTTTTTATGAAATTATATCCGTGAGTTCATAGTGAAACAAATATGCAGTGAAATGCATGAATGAAAGGGACACAGCAAAACAATGGGAAATTTAAGGACTGAACATTCTAATTTTATTCTGCTGAAATTTTGTTCAGAATATATTTCCTTTTGATTCATATTCAAAGTGATAACCTAATTTAAGAGGCAGTATGTGCCATAGTGATTTAATCAAATTAGTAGCTGAAGTCTGTCATTCCCCAAAGTCTGCAATTACATAGTTTACCCATGTCAGCAGATATTCAAATTATGTAAAATGTATGTTAATCTTCAGAATATTGTATAGTTGCCATATTTTGGCTTACGCCTTAAATTTTCTGGTTGTTAGACTGTGTTAGACTGGTTGTTCCAGTCTAACACAAGAAATGGGATCCTCAGGTGCCCTCAGGAGACCAGTTTTGGCAGCCACCTGTTATTCTATAGCCTAGGGCTATGTTGTCTCTCAATCCACTTGTGAAAAAGTCCTTACAAACCTGAGACCTTCTGCTTTTAGCTTGTGACAAGGCCCAGTGATGTGGACCTTCAGGTTTCATCATAGCAACCCCTACAGCAGGGGTTTCCAGTGGGAGAAGAAGAAGAGTTTGGATTTGATATCCTGCTTTATCACTACCCGAAGGAGTCTCAAAGCGGCTAACAATCTCCTTTCCCTTCCTCCCCCACAACAAGCACTCTGTGAGGTGAGTGGGGCTGAGAGACTTCAGAGAAGTGTGACTAGCCCAAGGTCACAATACACCCACCAGTATCTCCTAAGTCATCCTTGAAAGGTCTCAGGAAATCTGCCCTCAGAAATCCACAATACTCAAGAAACTATTCAATCTCCCTGCTCAGTTCCTGTTTGTACTGGCTCAGCCATTTCTACATTGAGCACCCCCCTCGAATCTTCCCATTGTGTCACTAGATGCCAGAATTGGGCACCCTCCCTTCCATCCATTCTGAACAGGGGAGAGGTGCAATGAACTTTTTTCTGTGAGCAAGTGCTGATGGAAGTGCCCCCCCATTGACTGGGGGGGTGAGAACATGCCTATACCAGGCATGTCCAACAGGTAGATCGTGATCTACCGGTAGATCACTGGACGTCTGTGGTAGATCACCGGTAGATCAGTGGCTCCCCCCAAAGAAGCAAAAAAACTTTGGCTCCCCTAAAAAAAACCTCAACGTCTTTGCCCTGCACCCCTAAAATGATCTGAACCACCAAAACAGGGCTTTCCTTCCTAAAAAAAGCTCAATGTTGCTTTCCTGCTCCCTAAAGAAGCTCTAAAAACAGGGCTTTCTTTCCTAAAAAAAAGCTCAACAACTTGGACCTGAACCCCCCAAAAGAGGGTAGATCACTGCCAATTTTTAACTCTGTGAGTAGATCGCAGTCTCTTGGAAGTTGGCCACCCCTGGCCTATACCATTTTGTAGTTTTCTATTCCCACCCCCACCCCCTACTCTTTTTGAGGTGGCAGCCATTTTCTGTTATGCCACATTTGTGACTGGTGCCCAGAGCACTTTTCTCAAAATTCCATGTGCGTCTACTGATCCCAAAGGGTTGGCAACCCCTTCAGTGATCCAATTTAGCATGTTTATATTGCTTGTATTTATTAAACAAAGCCAAACATCTTGAAGCTGCTAAGCTTGCCTAATATTGCATTTGCAATTAGCGTACATTCATTGTTACTAACAGACTTGTGAAACAGAAAATTTTCAACTGAAAGTTTTCTGCCCCACATCACTGACTAGACCTGAAATGTATCTTTTGGGGGGGAAGGTTTTGAACTTGTCTAAAATCCAAAACATAATGTTCGACAGTGGAATGGACTCCCTCAGGAGGCTGTGGATTCTCCTTCAACTAGAGGTTTCTAAGCAGAAGTCAGATGGTTCTATGCTGCTCTGGACCCCTGCTTGCAATCCTACCAATCCTTCCTTCACCCTGAAATAGCTTTCTCACAACCCTTTTCCAGACTAGCTTGCCTTATTATGGCACTTTATCAGTACAGCCCAATTAAATACACCCACCCACACTCATAGAGGGCCCCAAAGCAGACTATGCACTTTTGAAAAAAAGGAAATGTTTTTAAAGAACTGAAATAAATGAATAAGATCTGGCTATGACAGGCTGTTTGGTTCTTTGTCTTTTTTTTACAGAATCCAGTGCAGATCTGGTTATTGCACAGTAAAACAGCATGCAGCACACGTAGAGGAGAGCCTTTGGCAATAAGTAATCGGAGGGAAAGGGCACTCCAGCAGTGATCCTTGGCGTGACGGAAAAGGTAAGTACACAGGAGCACCCTTCTGTACAACGCCCCTCTTTTGAGCTTCCTGTGAAGTCCTTTTATTTATTTATTTTATTTCAGTAGAGATGTTAAGGAAGCTTTTCTTATCTTACGGTTAAATATAACTTAGAGCCTCTCCAGCCTCCTTTTAACTGTTCTTTCATGATCATTTGTGATAATGGTGGCATCAGGGTGGTTCTACACAACCCTCCTTTTAATATTGTTCGGACCTTCAAAAGTTTTGGGTTGGTCATACTGCTTCGTTTCCAGTAGCGCATGTCCCATAGCTTCCTGCTGAAATCCTGTGACTCTGGGGGTGGTCCCGCTTTTGTTGTACTATACTGAAAGAGTGCCCCCTAGATGGCCATAATGGGGTAGCATTAGTGAAGCATCGCAAAACAACCAAAGTAAAATGGTGTAGGTGTACGGATGTTCTGTAATTCCACCTCTAATGCACTATCGCTGTGTCAATGACATATTGCAGAACACCCTCCTCAAAAACACAGTCTGGAGGGGCCCTGATTTTGGGCTGTATCTCTGTTGTATGCCGCTTTGAAACTGTGGTATTAAGCAGTATTCAGCTTATTTCAGCAAATGCTGAAATGCTGTGGCATTATAGAATGGGGATGACATCACAAAAACTCACATAAAACATTATCAAAACAGCATTAAAAAGACCAGCCTAAAATAAATGTTAAAATTGAATATGAAAATAGCAACAAGAAAGCCATTTAGAAGAGAAAGGCATATCAGAATGCAATAAAATGTATTATTCAAATTTAAAGGGCCTGGAAGAGTACAAAGGTCTGCACCTGGCATTGCAAAGACTATAACAAAGGCCCCAGGTGAACCTCTTGAAGGGAGGAGGCATAATCCACAACTGGGATGCATGCACAGTTGCTTTCCACATTGAATGACAGAGTAGTTTAGCCTTTGACAGGGGGGCCAAACTGGTTGGTTTCCTGGCTTTGTATGATATGGCTGTGTAGCAGCCTTAAACAGCATAGATTTGGAGCCCCACGGCAGTGAGGCTTAGGCGGCTAGTGCTATGCAGCAGCAGCACTGCTGCTACACCAGCCTCTGAGAGTAATCTATTATTTATTGCCCCTATTGCAATTAAGCCAGGATAAGAAAATGGGGTAACTGCCGTCTTTTATTACAGCTCCTGCTGCTGATTTCTTACTAGGCAGAAAGTCCAGGGAATATTGAACCCTTTGGCCTTTAACCGGAGATCTGGCTTAAGAGGCTGCTAACCCCATGCTACTGGGGAAGGCAAAGTTGGACTCCTCTTCCACCCACCCACCCACCCAGGCTTGTGGGAGCATTGGGCAAAATGCCAGGTCATCTGATAGAGAAATAAAGGCTGATCCATTGGGAAGCTTCCTTGCGTGACAGATGGTTCATGCTAAAATTCACTGCCCTGCGCAATTATTAAAGGTGCTGGGTCCCTATCATTTTTCATCTGACCAGCCTAATGTTCATTTTAGTGGCTGCCCTGTTCTGGTCCCAAGGAGAAGCACTCTGTGCATGGCAGCAAGGAGAATTAGGAATTTGCCTCTGTGGGGGCTGGTGGTGAACTGAGGCCTATTGAGCACCTGCCTCCAGGCTCCAGCCCATCTGTTAGGCTCCACCCCCTTCCTTGGAGGACTAGAGATTCTGAAAAGGGCCACCCTCCTGGTCTAAAAACCCACATTTCTCCTTCGCTCCATGATTTCCCACTTGGTGCACTCCCTATGGTGTTGGAATGGGAAGGGTGCCTGTGAGGGTGTCTCCCCTGGTTCTATGGACATTGTTGCTGTGGGATCTGGTCCAGTGTGCCCCTGGTCACCAGTATCAGGCTCAGAACCCAAAGCTGTACTAATGCCTAGAATAGTCACAATAGCCCCTTAATTGTTCTATGTAGCCATTTCAGTTTCTGGTGTGGGTAGTGAAAACAAAATAACAATGCTATGCATTATATTTCTACAAGAGAACTGTTATTGATTCCCACCCCCCTTAAAAAAATAAAGCATGCTTGCTGTTTGCTGCCTCCAGAAACAAGCTTTTCTTAATGGTATTTTTGAAACTGAAGGAGTTGAAGGACTGATTTGTGTCAGAATAGGCTTCATAATTCTGCCTTTAAAAACAATTGGCAATATTTTCTCCATCATGTTTTCTGCTTGCTCCAAAACTATGAGTAATCCAAGATAGACCAAGAGATGAAGCATAGGGTGCCAGTAGAAGAATAAGCAACCTTGAGAAGGTGCAGCAAGAATGGACCATGCAGGTTCATCTCACAAATTTGTTCATGGAATCATAGTTGAGGGTCGTCAAGTCCAACCCCCTACAATGCAGGAATCTCAACTTAAAACATCAATGACAGATTGCCATCCAATCTCTGCTTAAAGGGAAATAGACAAACTTTGTGAATGTGTGCGTTGCTTGAATGGTAACCTCTGGGAGGTGGCTTGTCACATCTGACTGCAAGAGAAGATGTCAAATTGGAACTGTGAGAACATGCAGGGAGAACAGGAAGCACCAGCCCATTCTATTTCCTTTTCCGCCTGTATTATATAACATCCAGAATTATCCTTAGCCTGCATCCCTTTGCATCATTCCAGATCATGTGTAGGTCTGTGTGTTATCCACATGCCTGCAATTGCACCTTGAAAGCTTGAATTTTTGGTGCTGAGAAGATCAATGTTATGCTTATGGGTACTTGATAACTTTTTATTGGGGGGGGGGGCAGGTCCCCTTACATTTCTGAAAAGGTGGCTGATTTTTCTTCAGAGTGGCAGTTTATAGCTTTGTGGAGACACCAAGTAAAATTCTTCAACACAGCAATTTTTTATTTGAGAGAATGCCAAGTTTTAATAATTATTTTAACTGTGTAATGTATTTTATTCTGTGTTGTTTTCTAATGGCTAATGGCTTCAGCTTCATTAAATAAATAATAGATAACAATAACATGTTATGATTACGGTGGGCAGATGGAAAAGAGAACAGGATCCCTCACCTTTAATAGTTGTGCCGGATGCTGAAATTCCCACTTCTAAGGGTGCAGCCCTGATTTCTTAGTTAGTTTGGGGTTTTTTATTTAAAAAAAAAACCGTTTCTAGTCCTTCTGACTGCAAAAATAGCTCCTCTCCTCCAGCCACTGGCACTTGTTTAACATTGCTAGCTGAAGCAGACATGTACAAATGCCTGTAAAATAATCTGGCATTTGTATACAAACTTGGGTAATGTATGCAGAGCATAGAACTAGAGTTTATATTCTAGTTTTGCTTTGCAAAGTAAACCCATCTCTGAGAATCATTCATTCATTCACTTTTCCCTCCTCCTAGCCCAAACACTTGCTCTTTCCTTTGAGCTGTGAACTGAGCCCAAGAGACCTGCTTCTCTTAATTGCTCCGTCTCGCTTTCTTTCCAAGCCAGGAATAGAAGCCTGATACCTTGGATCCCACTCCCTCTGCTTTAATCACTTGCTCCCACATGACACTAAGAAGAAATAATTAAGGGCAGCGCAGAGTAAAAGTAAGATGGCTAGTCTTAGCTGTCGCAAGTAGCAGAACCTCTGCTCACTAAAGGGCAGCATTCTTAACTTGCAGTCGTCTCTCCGCTATTTTCTTCTGAGGTTGGATTGATGGCAAGCTGACATCCTGGATGTCTGAAGTGGAACAGTCATAGGCTTTTCATGACTCTGGGGATCCTGGGAGCTCTGTGTGGACTGGAGCGTGGCAAGGATGTAGAGATAATGAAAGCACTAATTAAAAATAGGAAAGGGAAAGAAAGAAGTAGCCAGCCTACACCAACCTACAGTGTCTGTATGGGAACTTTTTATTGTGGTGTCAGTACCATTTCTGTGTTTCTCAGTGTTGACTCATTGCCTGGGAAGAATATCCAAGTGATTTGGTTTGAGGATGTGTGTAGATTTAGGCAAGATTGGGTCAATAAATGCACTGCCAAGATCACCTTGTTTGATGTTGGAGAAGTCATTTTAAGGCTTTTCACAGGCATACAATTTGTGGTTTGTGCATATGCACCTCAGTGTTTGGTTAACATATTCAGTTAACATAATCCATAATCTTTTGAATACTTCTTTAACTTTCCCCATTGGAGGATGATGTGGCAGTGGTTGCAAGCAATGGATCTAGCAGGGTATATTTGGAAGACTGAGCGAGTGGCTCCAACCTGTGATTGATTCATTGGCATGCCTGAAAGTTCAGGTTTGAAGGTAAGTTCAGAGAGCATATAATGAGCACTCTCTGGGCCGTCTTGATCTTATTTCTGTCTTCAGCCTTCAGCCTTTTTTGACCTGGTCCATATGCACACTTGCAGTACATTAGGCTTGCATATGAGTAGCTGTGCATAGCATCACTGCGCGCTTGCCCTTCCAGATGGATGGTTGGCTTTGTGCTCAGGGTAAGCAGAACAAGTTTAGAATGGGGGGGGGGGGTCCAGAGCTGAAAATGTTTGAGAAACACTGCCTCAAGCCTTGCTGCAGGCTGTCTCATCCCCATAGTCCATAAATGACATTTCATTTTTCAAAACATTGTTTAGTCTCCCTGCTTGAGCCCGAAAGTAAAAAAATAAAATAAAATCCTACGATACGGAAAGACTGAAGGATGGAAATTTCAAATCACACCTCTATGTGTAGCGGAGGAGTGGTGCTGTGGCTTTATAAAAATCATCCCTCTACCCTCTCTTGATGGATGCTGCTGTAGTTCTGTGAACCTCTGTGGTGATAACACTGATTGACACTGGCTGAAGGCGTGTGATCCTTTGAAAAGGATGAGTGTACCATACAAAATGCTGACACAACCAACTTCTTTACAGTTCAACAAGAACCCCTCTAGGAAAGCAGACAATATGGGTATTGAACAAGCCATGGGCAGTGGGGTGTGACTTGACAAACTGGCACATAGTAGTACGTTATCCGGCCAAGGGAAACACAAGATGCATTTTATCACGTCCAGTAAAAGAATTGATTCCTGGTGTAGATTCATTTAATGAGGTTAAAAAAAATAATGACTGTCATTTTAGTGTCTTCTGTCTGAGCTGCTCCTCTTTTGTCAGGCTAGTATGAAATGCCTTAGTCTGAGATAGCACCCACCCTGCACTATCTGTTGGTTTCTCTCTTTTTATGCAGAGGTGATTATACCAAAATAATAGCAGCACCCTCTGCTCTGCTATATAGTGCTGCTCCCATCACTGGACATTATTAGGTCATCAATGAAACCCAGGTGAAGCTCTTTCCTTTGCTTCTTATATGCACATCCTCATTGCAGATTAATGACTCTCATCTTCAAGGGCCTTGGGCATGCCTGTACACCATCCCAGACTCAACACTCGCAAAGACACCAACCTTGATCACTCCCTTCTTAAAACAGCAAAAAAGCCTAGAGTCTTCCTGCTGGGCAATTTACTGCACAAGGAAGGAACGCCCATAAAACATCTGCAGACTTACTTGTTGCTGTTAAATCTCTTGAGCTGAAGAGAATAGGCTTGGATTCCCAGGTGGAGAGAAGTTGACACAAGTGATGAATCTGATTACAAGTGAGGAATGAAGGCCAGGGGATCTCTAAGGCAGGCGAAAGGTGTGTGTGCTCCTCATGCTGCAGTAAGAGCTGGTTCATACTTCTGGCATTTGTTATACATTCCACAGAAGTGGGCTGTTGCTCATGGAAGATTATGCTGCAACATATTTCTTAGTCTTTAAGGTGTTGCTAGATTCTTGTTTATTTTGGGGGTGGATGTGACAGTCATTATGAGACTCAAAATTTTGCCTTTCATGGAATATGATTCCTTCTTTCTTCCCACCCTCCTTTACTTGTGTGATTCTGAAATTTCCAATATATACCACTTACTTTCCCTGCCTTCTTGGTTGTCTTGTGCTGACTGTTGGTTGTTTGTATGCACTGCATGGGGCAAAGGCTCAGAAGGCTGTGTTATGAAGTACGCCTAATATCCAACTTTTGCCGCAGTAGCCTGTGCCTGATCAGAAAAGCTTTGTTTTGGTCTGGAGAGACAATAAAAGAAGGTGACTCTAGGTGACCTTCATTCTGAGCATTTATTCTGATTTGTTTGCAGGCAGGTTAGATGACATTGGTGATACTTAATGAACATTCACTTGTGGGGAGGTATGCAGTGTTGAATCAAAACAACTGTTGTCCCACACTTTCCAGTGCATTTTCGTATCACTTTACTTGTTGCGAAAAGTCTGGTATTTGGCAAAAGTAGGTTTATTGTGCAAGAGTTTCTTCCAAAAGCGCCTGAGTATTAGTGACTTTTCAATAGTTGTTACTCCAGGGAGGGTAACACTTCTTGAAGAGTGACCACACTCAAAGTCTCTGGCAAACTTGTCACAGCAGACCTCTTAGAGTCCCAGCACTCTGTTCCTGTGGACAGGCATCAACATTCCCTTCACCACATGGAAAAACTCTGCTGGTTGGCTGTTTGTGGATGTGATGGAGGCAGCAAAGTAAGCAAAGTTACCGGTAATAACTTTAATAAATATGCAAATGCCCTTTTGATATGATCAAATGACTTGAGATTTATCTTTGTTGCCCTTGACTACATTACCCCTTGAAGTGCCAAATTCTGTTCAGGTTCAAGGTCAAAAGTTCCTAAAATAAGTGTCATATACTGTATGCTTCATAACATTTGGATTCTTCTCTGTGCTGCTTGACTTGTGGTGAAGTATGTCACTTCCACTTACTTGAAAGTAGGGTGGGTTGTTTTTTTTTAGCACCGGGAGATCTCAGATGCAACCAGAAGGCAACCCACTCTTCTACATATGTACTAAAATGCATGACCAGGCAAATGGGAAGCTGCAAGTACATTCAGTCCATGTAGCTGTGGCTGTGTGCTAACGGGAGTTGTTTTGATCCAACAACATCTGGGGCAGCAGGTTCCCCACCCTTGATATAGATAGGGTGGAAATAGTCCCATTTCGAACTATGCTGAAATAGGGCAGAAGACAAATTCTGCCATTTTGGTCAGCCTAACAAAAAGCTACTGCAACCCAGAAGAAAAGTTTTTTCTTTCATGTAGCCAGTGCTTTTTTTCTTGGGGGGACGCAGGGGTACGCATGCCTCCTAAACATTTTGTGAATCTTTGTATTTTTGTTCATTTACTGTATTTATTTCCCCCACTTTGAACCATAAAATGGTGATTTTCTTGAGTCAAAATGAGAGTACCCCATAGCATTTTTAAGGGGGGGGAGCACTGCATGTAACTCACATTGTTTTTGATCTCCGGCTTTAGCAGTTTGCTGTAGGAGACATATTGATGAGCAGGATGCCAATTGACTTCTTGCAGACAAGAATGTGACCACCTGGCAGGGGAGCTTTGTTTTCTTTTTGTCAGTGAAATGTCAAGACCCTGACTGAGCGGCAGAGTCCTGTGGAGAGAGATGAGCAGGCAAGGAGAGAGATGAGCAAGTAAGGCAGGGAGACTGCTCTGTCGTCTCTGCTCTCAGGTAGTGAGTAATGGGCTCAGCAGCCACCTAGAGTAGTATAGAGAAAGGCTTCTTACAGCTAACAAGTGATTTAACCCTTGCCCTTTCAAGTGCATAGCAAGATCTTGGGAAGGATAGTCTTCTGCTCAGGTGGAAAAAACAAAGATAGGTTCATCTCCTTGTTTTTGCCTCAAATAGTGGCAACCACCATGCTCAGGTATGTTCTCCAACATCAAGGGGGCTGATTTATTTGATACTTTTCCAAAGCCAGTTGTGCTTCCTTGGTTGGAGGGTTGCTCAGAAAGCCATCTTCTCATTGCTTTTTATGAGAAAGTTCTTTCTGAAATAAAGTCCCCTTGCAGCAAGGAGAACAGGATTCCTTGTGTATACTGGGTAGACTGAGCAGAAGTTTTTCAAGACAACATTTTCCTGTAACATTTTCTTTATTTTTCCATAAAGAGAAGGTTACTTCACAGATATTTCTCTAAGTGTTCTCCATCTTTTCTCTTTGTTTGGGGAGGAGGGGCGAATGCAGCTGCCACAAACAGTTCTTCAGAATGACTCTAGATTTGGGGTATTATGGATGATCTAAAATTGTTACCAGGCTGCCACCTCTGTTGCTGCTGCTGCAACTTTCAGCTGCAAGGGCCATAGCTCATTGGTAGAGCATCTGCCCTACATGCAGAAAGTCTCAGGTTAAACATCTCCAGGTAGGGATAGGTGTGTCTCCTGTCAGTGTAGAATTGTATTAAATACAGTGGTACCTTGGTTCTCAAACTTAATTCGTTCCGGAAGTCCGTTCCAAAACCAAAGCATTCCAAAACCAAAGAAAGTAATGCAAAACGGATTAATCCATTCTAGACTTTTAAAAACCCCTAAAACAGCAATTTAACATGAATTTTACTATCTAATGAGACCATTGATCCATAAAATGAAAGCAATAATCAGTGTACTGTATTATAAAATAAATAAGACAGTATTGTAGATGATAAAAATTAAAATTATTTTTTTCTTACCTGCACTGATGATAGTCATTGTTTGGATGGGGGGCTTTTATCCATTTCTGCAGTTACACAAGCAAGTAATCATCAATCAATAGCTGAACTGGGTTCCACACAGTCACAAAAACAAATTAACCGAAAAAGCCTCAAAAACAAAAACGCTAAATAAACAGCAAAAACAAAAGCGCCAAACTTAATCCATTCCGGAAGTTTGTTTGACTTCTGAAATGTTCGAAAACCAAGGCATGGCTTCTGATTGGTGCAGGCGCCCCGGAAACAATAGCCGACAGCCACATTAGACGTTTGGCTTCCAAAAAACGTTTGAAAACCAGAACACTTACTTCCGGGTTTTCGGCGTTTGAAAACCTGCCTACCACTGTAATAGTCATAAACTTTAGGGAAAGAGAAGCTGTGCTACTGCTTCTGCTAATTGTGAACTCTGCTGCTGAGAAATCAAATGACTGGAGAAATTCTCTGCTGCCCTGTAGAAATTAGGTGAAAATGGCACCCCCAATTTCTCTGCCCACAAATTATGGCAGGGCATAAGAGACCATTTGCACACAGTTCTAGTATGGGATGAAGGCATGAATTGCAACTGACTTTCACTTCCCTACACCACTGCAAGACTGAATGTTGTGGCTGGAAGAAACAGGGAGTGGAATGGTTGTGGGGAGCAGGTCCTGGGTGTGTGGGAAGAAGTGGGGATTACAGGATGAGCTGTGCAGAGGATATGAGTTGGGTTCTAAACCACTGAAGAGGAACTAGGGCTTTCCAAACATTTTTTTGCTGGAAAAATTTCTAAAACAACAATCGTGTACACCACATGTACTCTACCTGCAGCGTTGACAGAACCACATTTCCTCACAATGACTGTGGTTGCAAGGAAGTGGAAATAAAGGACACTTTCAGTTCAGTCTAATATCACTGGCTCACTTCTTACAACTGTTGTCCTTAATGAACATTTGGGCAGCCTTAAACATTTGTCAAATTAAGCACCAAATGGGCTGTGGATTGCAGAATAACCTTGAGATTCTATCCTCCTGCAGTCCTCCTTTACCCACCAGCTTGTGCTTGACAAAAATTGTCCTTTCAGCAGTTTTCCTGAGCTGGGAGAAATGGTGTGTTCAGTGGCGAGAGAATCTCACTAGATTCCTTTGTGCCTGCTGCCTTGTGTGTGTCTGTTGACTGCATTCTCTTTGCCACAATTCAAGTCAATCATTTGATGGCATGGAATTCCTTAGGACAAGGCTGAAATCACACATGTTGACTTTTTAAAGACCTAGAGCAGCCTTGGGAGGTTGCAGGTTTAAAGGGGGTTGGAGGAGGACTGCTTAACCCTTTCCCTTCCATACATTTTTTTCTGTTCAGTGCCCCCCAAGCTGCTTTAACCCAATGATAGGAAATAGTACAGTCATGGGGGGAACCATTAATGTATCAAATTCCAACTGATGGCAGTACATAATTTATCCAAGAAATGGAAAAATTGTGTTTTATGCTAGCAGGGGCATAAACACCTTCCCAGCCCAGCCTTGAACACATTCATGAAAGGGGGATATTTTCTATCCCACTTGGACTGCTTTCAGCTCCTAGATACTGCTCCAGTGGCATATGCACTCAGGGGATAAGAAACGTGATATTCATGCAATAGCCATAGGTTGTCAGACTTCAAAGATTCTATGTAGGTTATAAAAGTGTTTTTGTTTTTTGCATTTGCAATTGTTTGTTTCATTTGTTGCAGAAGATTCAGGCACTTTCCATGTTTCCTTTTCAGGGATGTCATGTTACATTTTCCCTCCAGCAATATTTTGTTCCCTGTGCAGCGGGTGATTCTTGCACAATTGGTACTCATGCGAACATGTGATGCAGCAGTTGTTAGAGAATGTAGGGAGTTTAAAGGCCAGTTGTTTGCACACATACCTCATGGTTCCCTAATAGTTTCAGTTAATTCCCTGTTATTTGTCTCCAGACTCCCCAGGATGCTCAAGAGAAAAGGAGAAAGCTAGAGGAATGAAAAAGGCAGGGGCTGTTAAAAAAAGAAAGAAAGGAGCATGAAGCAAAAGGATGGTTTGGCACGCGGACACACATGCACACTTTGTTTCCAATCTTGTCTAGGATGTTGCCTTTGTCAGGAGCAAACTACAATACTTTTCCCTGGGTAATTTCCCTCTGAGCCACTTCCTTATGCTCAGAAGTCCAGCTACTGGCCACCAACACAGTCTTTTCGATTCTCTGCTTCCCAGACCTCTTCTTCACAGCACAAGGGGAGTGTTCATTCAGCTGCGTGTTTCCGTGTTACAATGTCTGGGCTGACACACTGTTTTCAATTGCAGCAGCCTTCCCCATGTGGCTTCCTTCAGAGGCTTTGCTTCCCCTTCTTTCAGCTACAGCACACAATCTTTCTGTTGTTTGTGAAGCGGTATGGCTATTCTTCCTGCACTCCACACCCCCCACTCAAGTAAAAGGCTATGTCCCTGAAGCAAAACTTGCTCCCTCCTCTCGCCATCCCATTTTCACAGAATAGACTCTCGCTGCTTCTCCCAGCAACCAGAGAGTTGGCTGCACTTTCTTCTGGAACCTAGTAGAGTTTGGTTAGGGCTGCCATACGTCTGGATTTTCCTGGACGTTACTGGGATTTCAAAGGCGGAATTGACATGGGGGGGGGATTTCCTAAAGACGGCACTTTGTCCTGGCAAGTCAATCAAATAATTGCAGCTTTTTGTAACAAAAGGCTCAACAACTTGGGGTTATCCTGGTTTTTACTTTTTGAAATATGTCTACCCTAAGTTTGATGCTTTGGTCACTGTTCCTCCTTCCTCTGCGCCAGCCGTTGCTAGACTGTGCTGGCCTCTGCTAGTCATGACAATCAGCGTAGCGACCAGTATTGTCCGTTTGAAGCTGATTGGGCACTCTGATTCAGCACATCCAGCCATCTCATCCCTGTACATCGAAGCACTAGTGCTTGATCATCCAGATAAACCAATATGCACTCCAATGTCATGCTCACTTCATTTAGTATTGGGGGCTATCAGCAAAGGGGGGGGCAGGGTAGTGCTCAGGGAGCAAATACAAAGTTGGGAGTGTGGTGAAGGAGAACACCATGCACATCACAAGCTGTCCACTGAAACATAAGGAATTGTTTGCCTTAATGAACTTCTATCCCAGTCATAGCTGTCAAGTTTCGGATTTGAAAATAAGGGATCAGCAGTCTCACCTATCCCGGGGACAGTCACATGTCAGTGGTGGGCGGAGCCAGAAGCAAAAGTGGGCGGAGCAGCAATGTAAACTCCAAGCAGGCTCGGAGCGGAGCAAAGAGGAGGGCAGCCATGTGCTCCGCGCGATGGAGCCCCATCGTCTTCTTGTCTGATCCCATCAAAACAGGACAGGAAGCAGCAGCTGTTCAAAGGCAGCCAGGCTCCGCCCACCAGCTAACCCTATTGGCCGGCTGAGAGGCTTGGCGGCAACGGATAGGGGCTGATGCAGGGGGAGGAATACACCCCCCTGTAAGCACGGGAAACGGCTCCCACTTGCTTTGAGGGCTGAGGCTTTTCTTTCCAAGTAGGCAAGGTCTTCCCACCCAGTCCCTGGCCAGCAGGGGAGGAGCTGCTTCCATTAAAAACGGGAAATTTAAGGGAAATAAAAAATAAGGGAGAGCAGTGGGAAACTGCTTGAAATAAGGGAGAATCCCGGGGAAAACGGGATACTTGACAGCACTGATCCCAGTAGTGGCTGGGAGTGTAAAACAAGTTGTCCCCCGCCCCCGCCAAAACAATGTATATTTGGCAGTACAGGGCAATCCTGAATATTGCTTTGTTTTATTTTACTTACAGCATTTGTGTGCCACTCCGTAACATAAAGTTCTCTGGCTGTCTTGCTATAAGTGCGTAAAAAACAGTTTTCCAAAACTGTGCTGCACTGAAGAGGCCCTCTATGTGGTGGCTTCCAGTTGGAGCAGGTCCTCCAAATAGGATCTTAAGATTTGGGCAGAGTGGGGCTTGGGAGCATTCAGAATTGAGATGCATAGTCCGAGCTAAACTGGCAGGGAACATTTTGATCCAGGACTCAATACTGGGCAAACTTTTCCCCTTATTTTGTTTCGGCATTTCGGAGCGCAAAACATTGTATGCAACTGAGTAATTCTTGGAGTAAATCTATAAAATAAGCAGATATAACTAGCACCCATTGATTTCAATGGGTATACTGTGAGTAGGGCTTAGTTGGCTACAACCCAAAGATAAGACATAAAATAAAGTTGCACTATTCTTCCCATGTAATTGCAGAAGCAAAGTTTAACATTTTGGGAAAGCATATGTTGAATGCTAGTTTGAGCTGTAGTTAGAAAGTGCACTTTTGGCAGTTGACTGTATGAAATCCATCCAGAGGGAGACAAATACTTTTTGTGGCTCATTAGTAGGTAACCTGTTCTATGCAGCTATAATGAAACCATCTGCCCCAAGTCGCATTCAGGCTGAGAGAAGAGTGAAACAAGTAGGTGGAAGGGAAATGCTGTCATAACCAGTGACAATGCTGATCAAGCACATGGAAAAAATGCTAAGGCTGCAATCCTGTGGCTTGATGGGTCTATTTCCAGTCTATGCCACTTTTTTCCTGTGTTCGTTCCATTAGAATTTGCATTATTTTTAACAGCTGTTTTCCTTCAAGTATGCATTTTACCCTAAAATAAGCACTCTGGTATTTTTTTGAGCTGTAAACTAGATTGCAAAATTTGTAGAATTGCAAAACCCAAAAGATTCAATCCACATAATAGTCTAGGAAGCATGAATCAGTTTGGCTTGCTGAAAAAGCCAAACAAAAACCTTGAGCATCCCAATGTGCACACTTCCTCCCATTGGGCCCTGTGGGGCTCATTGGATTAGGTTACATGACAGAAACAGAACATGTGTCTATAGCATTTCCCCCATAAGTTTCATCGCATGAGCATATTCAGAAATGGACATAGAGCCTGACCCTTGAGCTCATTCATGTCAGTGCAGATCTTTCCATAAACATTAAGGGGTCTTCAGTCAGGCTCTTGAAGCATTCATTATGCAATGCTCTCTCAGGAAGCCCAGAGGTTCTTAGATTAGGTCCCCCTCCCCCGGGGGAAAAAAATCTCTGCCTGTTCTTCAGTTGATTGACCTCCAAAGAAGCATGGCTTTTCTGCTGCCTGATGCAAATTAAGTCTGAGACGGAAATTCTCTAGTGAACTTCTTCAGCTTATGGAGTGGGAAAAGGCTTCACAACTTCACTCTCTGGTCGTCTTTTTCACCAGCACCTGTTTCTGTTGTGAAAGTGGCAATTATAATTTAATAATAATAATAATAATAATAATAATAATATATTGCCCATCTGACTGGGTTGCCCATCCACTCTGGGTAGCTTCCAACAAAATATAAAAACAGCATAAAACATCAAACTTAAAAACTTCCCTATTCAGGGCTGCCTTCAGATGTCTTCCAAAAGTCATATAGCTGTTTATCTGACATCTGATGGGAGGGCGTTCCACAGGACAGGTGCCACTACCAAGAAGGCCTTGATCCCTGTAACTTCACTTTTCACAGCGAGGGAACCACCAGAAGGCCCTCAGAGCTGGATCTCAGTGTCCGGGCTGGACGATGGTGGTGGAGACGTACCTTCAGGTATACAGGGCCGAGGCAGTTTGGGGCTTTAAAGGTCACTTTGAATTGTGCTCACTTGGGGGTCACATAACTCGTGCTTCCTGTTGCTGCTGGCCACCATTTCACAAGATGGCACTTGCTCAGATTTGTGCTCAGTTATCACATAACCATATCTCACCAGCTATGATGAGGCATCGCCATAATGCCAAATCAGATTGAGGGCAATGGTTCCTGTCTTCATTCTGGGGTGGGTTTTTTTAAAGGTGCTGAACAACAGAAAGTGGTAAATTCATCTCTGTATGTAGCCCACACCCCAAATCAGTGAAATGCCCCCTGTGTATAAGGTGGGAAATTGAGGAGGGCATGTCAACTCAAGCATCTTTGAAATTCCCACTGATGGGGAACTTTTGCTGCACCACAGGTACAAGCTCTCTGTGAGCTTGAGGGTCTTGCAGCTGAAAGACCTGAAGCAGGCAAATCCTTTGGGACAAGTAGGTGAGGTGAAACCTGACCCTGACAAATGTTGGACCGGCTTTTTAGCAACCAGGCAGCACCCCTAGCAAAAAGTTGGAAGGCTTTCTGATTTATTACAACTCTCGGTTAGAAGTACAGACTGAAACAGGGTGAACACTTGTTCTTGCAGGAAGCAAATGAGCAGCAACAGCCCCATCCATCTCAACCTGTGGACACTTTAATTGGAGTTCCACCTGAAACTGGTAGAAATGTCCCCGTCTAGTTAAGAGAAGCAGCTCAAGTTCTTGAGTTCAGGGAGTCATAAAGATAATGAATGCGGAATAGCCATGCACACAGCAACAGCACCTAACAATATCCTGTGATTTCTCAGCAACTATTTATACCCCCACCTCACTTCCTCTCTGAGCAGAGTTATATTTAGTAGTACGTAACAAACAAGAAATATGAAAAGAAATCTTTCACGGTCTGCAGTTTCTGTGTTACCTTTGTTAGAAACCATTGATCCCCAGTACCTGTGGGCACAAAGAGGCAGAGCAAAGGGTCTTGGTTTTTAGCCAAAGCTTGTTTTAATCACTTAACTCCACTTTACCTTGAAGTGTGCACTGCAGCAGCATATCAGTAACAATGTATGGTAAGCAATAGGAGTGAGGAACCTGGTGCCCTCCAGATGTTGTTGGAGTCCAAATCCTGATTGACTGTGCTAGCTAGGGCTATGGAATACAGATGCTGAGAGTTGTTCAGTAGCATTTGGAGGACCACAGTATACTAGTTTTAAGAAGTGTTGCAAGATTTATACTGGGAAGTACTCTGAACTATGTATGAAAGCAAAACGTTTCAAGAAAAGCAGCTCAGACACAGCCCTTTTGCAGGTGTTTACATAGCAACTGAAACAAAGGGTGCTTCGGGTAGGAGTCATTCAGCTCCAGTTTTCCTATGTGCATCATTGGCATGTTGGCTTCTGCACATTCCCACTTTTTCAGTCATGGCTGTCCATTGCTATTGTGCTGCTTGCCATCCACACCAGTAATGGTGTGTCCAGGGGTGTTTTGTGTGAGTTTGTCACTCCCTGTAGTCACTTCTCCTCCACCCTCTACTCCCTTCTTTTGTTCTTGGCAGAGGTATTTCTTTACCTGTACACGCACAACTTTTTTAAAAATCCCAGGAAGTGTGCCAGAGCAAACTAAAGTTGTCAGCTTTAGTTAACATATTTCACAATGCAAGATGGAGGCCTGTGCTTTTAGGGGGTGGGCGATGTAAATTTCCAGTTGTGTTGCTTTGAATTTTTAATGCTGAGGTGTTGCACAACTAGAGTGACATTTACCTGACTAAGGCTTGCACAAGAGTGAGAAAGAGGTTATGCAAGACCTTTGTAATAACACACACAGTCTCTCTCTCTCTCTCTCTCACACACACACACACACACTTACACTTAAAGCCAGATTTATGAAGTTCAGTTCATAAGGTAATCTCTGTTGAGAGCTTGAGAGAACAGCTCTTCCTAACCATGTTGAAACTGAATGTGCATTCAGCATCTAGCAGTTAGTGGAAGTAGCCAGTCTCATCGCAAACAAAATGACTCAGGTGTGCTCAGGTGAGTGTAGTGATAGAGGCCACCCAATGACACAAAACCACACATGTGACCCCCCCAAAAAAGCACTGACAAGCTTCTACACCAGTAGTAACTAAAGATGGATTTATAGGTTATTTTTTCTTGATGAGCTTTCTGTGGTAAGGGGAAATCCAGATTAAATGTGTTAAAAAAAAGAAGAAGAATGAACTTGCGTTTTGAAGATGACATCATGTGGACACTGCAAAAACCTTCCATGCATGAGCAGGACTGATTGCATAATAAACTCTGATTTGGAAGTTTCCGAAGTGGCTATTCTGTAGAGATGCTGGTCCAAGCCGGTGCTATTTTTCTAGAAAAAGAGGTGCTGGAACTCACCATGAACACCTCTCTTGTTCTCTTATAATGGCAGTGACACCTACCTAAAAGGTGCCAGAACTGAGTTCCGGCTGAAAAAAGGCCCTGGTCCAAACCATTCTGAAGTCTATGCAATCTAGGCAGACTCTTGTCTGCCCTGATTGCAGGAGCCCATTATGAACAAGTAGGTAATCACTATGAATGCCTGAGGACAGATCTTTCTGTTGTAGCCATAATATGCTTTGTATCTACCTGGATCTAAAACACAATTCTCCAAATGCTACATATATTGATGCTGATTCCTGCCAACAGCATTTAGCTTCACGTGAAATGGTCAAAATTATGCATGAGGAATGCAATACAATACAACCTTTTCTTTACTGAGAGACCACATAGAATAAAATATATAGCTTGTAGAGGTGTGGGGATCACAACTGCTGTCACACTGTGTCTGCTAAGCTGCCAGTGTGAGACTCAAAATGCCAAGCATGCAAATCTAAATGAGTCTTTTCTGAACCTCCCTTGTCTTTCATTGCACCTTCACCACTACTTGACCAGTCCTGGCTCCACCCCTTATTACGCCTTGTTTTTTCCCCTCCACTTGCCATGCCAGTCACAGGGATGTAAGAACCTGCCTTCCACTGAGACAGACCACAGGTCCACGAAGCTAAGCATTATCTGTTCTGAGTGGCAGAGGCTCTCTAGGGTCTGGGACACCTAGTCCCAGTCCCATGCAGAGATACCAGGGAACTGCATGCTGTGGCCCTTCTCCTTGAATCACTTCTTGAATGGTTTCAAGGCACATGATGCAGCAGGACTGGGCAGTGCCTGAATGGGAAGGCACTTGGGAACCCTTCGTTCCATGGAAGGAAAGTGAGGTATATGTGTAATAAATAATACGCTTCTGGGTATGGATTCAGATGAGAAGCTGAGGTGGCAAAACCCCAAAGTGCAGGTCATTCCTAGGATTGCAGTGACCTACTAGTACCAGTGGTGGAATTGCTGTACTGTAATGGTAAGTCAGGAAGTTATCAGTTTGTTTATTTATTCTATTCCTGTCCCATTGTTCCTCCAAGGAGCTCAAGGTGGTGCATGGTTCTCCCCATTTCATCCTCACAGCAGGGACACCGACTCCTGGGGACCAAGCCCTTTCGAGCACCCCCAGTATTTTGGGGGGGGCAGACCCCAGTGTCCAAAGAAATCAGTGGGTAGAGGAGGCCAAGTGCAGAGCTGAGCACAGCATGGCTTCAGTGACAGGCTCCTCCTCCTGCTGCCATGTAGGGGATGGAGGGTAAAAGCAGACCCTTGCTGGTGGTGGCGGCGGTGGCATCAGCAGCAGAAGGAGCCACTGGTCATTGAAGCTGCCCTGCTGCTGCTGCTGTTGCTGGGTTCATCTCCACCCTTAACTCCTCCTGATGTTGCCCCCCACAATTGCCCTCTCAAGCTGGTGCCTCTGCCTCTTGTAACCCTGTGAGAGTAGGCTGGGAGAGAGTGACTGTCCCAAGAGCACCTGGTGAGCTTTGTGGCTGAGATGGGGAGTCTAGACTTCGGTCCCCCAGGTCCCATATATGGTAGTCACTGTGTAGATTTCACAACCTTGTCCGTTGTTCTGAACCTAACCTGGGTTGAGCCATAATCTGAATTGTTTGCGTGCATAATAAATATTGACCAAAAGCAACTAAACTTTCAGTTGGGATGGCAACTTTTGGTTCTGTGAACTGGCTCCGAACTACATTTTTTGTCAATTGTGGACTTTTCTGATATTCCTTGAACCATCTTGCTTTTACAGTGACCGCATGCCCTCGTTTGCAGGGTCACTTGCCAGGTGAAGGACTATATTATTTTTACTGGCTGGCTGTGTGACGTTAATTCATATGTCATGGCTTCTGAGAGGCATTCCTTCCATGCGTGTCAGCTTGAGCTTGCTGCCTGTGCTAGATCAAACAACTTCGTGCTCTGCACAGCCGTGCAGAACTTGACCTGAGTGCTAACTTGGCTGAGCTCCAGCCTCCCACTGGCTGAGTCGGGTGGTGGAATGGGTAATGATGGGCAGTGAAGCAGAACTAGTGGGGAGCAAGGTCCTGCCTCTATGTAGGGGGAAAAAAGAGATAATAACACAAATCCTGTGGGAAACGCACACACTAAGCCCCAGGGCCAGAGTAAAGGATCTGCCCTCCTTAATTTCTCAGTCATGTGCTCAGGGAGGAGGCCTGGGGACAGGCTGGGTGGGGTGGGCAGCTTTTGCAGGGTGAATTTCACACTGCCTGTTAGGATAATGCTGAGGAATTTAGTACAGCTGTGTTTCCTTCTTGATGCACAGAGAAAAGCCTGCTTGCCAAGCCTCTTGTCAGTCTACCGTCATTCATGAGCATTTAAAGCAAGGTAATTGTGGGTGTTTGCTAATGCTAGAGCATCATCTTTCTAAACATGTTGTTATGCATAATAATAGAGTTATCCTACTGTGTGTTCACATCCACCTTGGCACTTGACACATAATGCTGTGCTGAAATGTTGGGTGCCTGTGTGTCGAGGAGCGCTGAAGTGCAGGTGTTGCCTGCAAAGCAAGAAGAGCTGTGTGCAAGATTGTTGTGGCTTATACTGATTGGGGATATTGACATTTCAGGACCAGATGAATGCAGGATTAAATTTCTGTCTATAAAAAAATTGATGATCCTGGGTATTGTAAAACTGAACAGGAAGAGAATGGTGTGGTTCAGTAGTGATAGTTAAAACTCCACTCCTATCATAGACAGCTTCAGCCCCTTATTTGTGAAATACGAACAATAATCCTACTTCAATCAAGTTTGCAGACCGGTTTGCAAATTAATGCCTCAGAAGCAGCCCAGTTTGGTATTCAGGATTCATCCAAAACATATGAGCATGCTCATAGTAACCAGATGCCTTTGGGAAGCCCACAGCCAAGGCATGAAGGCGATACCCTTCCATGTTGCTTGATTTATTCATGCCCCACCCCACCATCTGAGGCTGCATATGTATTACCAGCTTAAAACTAAACTAGGTCATTCTTTTTCTCAATTTGGATTAAAGCTGTTGGACAGGGAACAGTGGGCGGGAATGCATCAAAACCAGGACCGGCCCATCCATCAGGCAAGTTGAGGTGGCCGCCTTCGGTGGCTCGATTCACAGGGGCAGCAGATCTGGCCTCCAAGGAATGCATCGCCTGCCGTTGCTGTGGTGGCAGCAATGGTTGCAGCACTCTTCTTGGAGGCCAGATCTGCCGCCACCTTGGCAGCCTCCGCTATGCCCTCTCTAAGAGTGGCCTCTAGACAAACAGCGGGTTCTGCTGGTCTCCTCCCACCCTTGTTTCCAATGTAGATCTTTATTTATCCCCTTGTTCCTGAGGTAGATCTTCACTTACCCATTCTTCCCTGGTGGGATGAGGTGCCGTTTTGTGGTTCGCCTCAGGTGTCAAAATGTGTTGGGCCGGCCCTGCTCAAACTCTGCATTTTCTAGGAAATGACAGGTTAGATATGGATTTTGGCTAGCTTCATGTGCACAAAACTTTCCAATTCATCACTGGGAGCTCAATGGATGCAGAGTAAACAGAGGTGTGTACACAGCCTGTTTCAGATGCCTCTTAAACTAGAGGTTCCATTTAGCTATGCGGCTAATAGCAATTGAATGACCTTTGCTCCATGAATTTGTCCAGTCCATTTTTTTCAGCCATCTGGATTAGTAACCATTGCATCTTTTGCCAGTTGTATGAAGAAATGTTTTATTCTGTTAATGTTGCATAATACATGGTTTAACTGGCAATGAGGCATCAATTGCTTGAAGAAAGGACCTGCTGCCTGTTAGTAGTTTTGAAAGGCAAAATTTCCTTTGTGAGTTTAGGGGTGTGTGCATTGTAGGAGCTGATCCTGGGCTTCTGGCTTTATAAGAAACCAAAGAGGAAAATCCACCTTTAACACAGTTTACATTTATTTAAACCTGGGATTGTTAAAAGCTAGCACTATTCATTACATTTCAGATGGCTTCACATGAACACCATAAAAAAACCAAGTAGAAATTTGCTTTCACTTAGTAGCATCCATAATAGCAGTGGTGCCAAGAAGCTCATTTTGGTCCTCCTGTTGCATTATATGCATACAATTACTAACTACCGGTACGTAAGCAAGCCAGCAACTGGTTGCCACAGTGGCTTGATGCTATTTGTGATGCTCCATTCAGATTGCAAAAGAACTGTTTCCTTTCATTCTGCTTCCTTGCTGGTATGTGAGGGATGCTTTCTCCAATCAGCAGCTACAAGACTGGTACATTTCAGAACGTAACATTCCAAGCAGCCTCTTAGTTCCCAGTTCTATAATTTAGCAGCTTGAATTACTAGAACCTTTTGTCATTCCCTTCTAATAATTTGCCCATGTATGGAGATGGAGCTGTGCTAAAAAGTAGTAGCACAGTATAGATGTCAGGTTTTTTGAAGTGCCATTGTGTTTTCTGTTATATCCTTCCTTCAAATCTTCTGTTCCTCCTCACCTTACCCTCATTTTGTGACAGGTGTGATAGAGGCAGGTGAAGGGGAGAGGAAAAAGGTATTTGCTACTAAGCAACCCTAATACATGATCCTAAGCTGCCCCTTGGACATGGCACTCACATTCACAGGCACAGCAAAGGCAACTGTCCCACTCTGGTCTCATCCTGACTGAGCAAGGGTTACACAGGGTAAACTTTGAAGCCCAAAGCAAATGTTCTGAACTCAGGACACAGCAAGTAAAGGACTGGCCTTGCAATGTCGCCAGAACAGCAGTAAATTAGGCTGCATAATGTTTGTGTCATTGATAGATAATCTTTTAAGCTTTTGGGATACATGTATATAAACCCGTATGTTCTGTTGCCATGGTGAGGCAAATGCTATTCAGTATGGACAAGTGTAACACATTTGACCACATCAGATTGGAATGCCATCATCATTTGTGCATATATCCCATCGTGAGACTGGCCAGGGAACAAAATGCACCTTGGCCCAGCCCTTAGTTCTGCCTTGCACATCATACTTGAGTAAGAAGAACTGTCCTCTCTGCTTGGTTCACTGGAAGTTTTGGCTAGTATTTCAAAGCTCATCCTATCTTGCAGGATGGGAATAGTCTTTAGAAGAAAGTTCTATGTTTAATGGGAATCTGTTGTCTGTGTGCATGTTAAGACTGAGGAAAGCAACTGTCCACTGATAAGGAGTCATCCGTAAATGCATCCCCCCCCCCAACAATTGTGAACCATCTTTTGCAAGGTTTTGTTTCAACCTCTTTTAAACAGTGCCTGCTATATTAACTATGTTGTCCTAGTTGGCAGAGGGAAAGTATGTTTGGTACAGGGCTCAGCCTCCACTGCAGCTCAGAGACAGGCTGTTCTGGTTCATCAGAAGGCTGTCAAGTCATTAGAGTAAAAGCATTTATGGATTGGAAATGGTATTTTCCCACCACAAACTCCTCCCAGTGCCTCCATAAACCATAAGCGGCTAGCAAGGCTTTTCTGGATCTACGTGGTTGCTTAAGACTGCAAAGGCTGGTGAGTTACAAGGCAAAATTGCAAGGTAGAATGACTGAATTGAATATGCATGATATGAGGAAGGAAGATATTGAAATAAGAAAAATGAAAGTGGTAAGCTGGGGTTGAAGGAGCTGTGTTTTGTGTGCATGTGTGCACATCTGCATAGCCTGGGAAAGTGTTATGTGGACTGTGAGCACCTGCTTTAAAGGTAAAGGGACCCCTGACCATTAGGTCCAGTCATGTCCGACTCTGGGGTTGTAGCGCTCATCTCACATTACTGGCAGAGGGAGCCGGCGTACAGCTTCCGGGTCATGTGGCCAGCATGACTAAGCCGCTTCTGGTGAACCAGAGCAGCGCATGGAAACACTGTTTACCTTCCCACGGGAGCGGTACCTATTTATCTACTTGCTCTTTGATGTGCCTTCGAACTGCTAGGTGGCAGGAGCAGGGACCGAGCAACGGGAGCTCACCCTGTCGCGGGGATTCGAACCGCCGACCTTCTGATCAGCAAACCCTAGGCTCTGTGCAAAAACTGCTGAGGATTTACTGAACTGTGTGCAAGTTTACCTTGGGAGAAAGGCAGAGAACAGCAGAGAGGGTAGTAAATCATATATATGGCTGAAGGACATGCTAGATATCTAAGCAAAGACTAAAGGTAGCAAAGGGCTTGTGGATTATGATTGAAAATGGATTTGGGAATTGGCTGGGCTATTCTAGGACTGGGATGTTGATGCATGTGGCTGGCATTGGGAGAGTCCTTCAAATAGCCTTAGGACAAGAACTGAAGGGCCAGCTCCAATCTGCCTGACTGCTGTGCCTCAACATATGTGCATGTTAGCTAGCTAGCTATTTGCTAAATCTGACACTGGAGAGCATTGATTTTTCTGCTAGTTTAGGCTGCAGTCAAAACCTCCTCTTCCCAACAGCAACGGCTTTACAGAGAGGTGGGGCACATTCACAGAGAGGACTGGAATGAGGCAGGGGGCAGTAAGATCTCAGTGCCAGCCTGGAGCTGCTACAGGGGTTGGGCCACACCATAATATGAGAGCAGTGAAACTGGCTAGGGATCCAATGGATCTGGCTCATCCCTGTTCTGGTGCCTTCCACTGGCTACCACTGACAGGCACTCAGTGTGTGATGATCCAGCCCACCCACACATTCAGAGGGTGAAAGCAGGAGTACCATTTCCAATGTCCATGGGAAGGAGGGCTGTGCAGGACCTTGGGGGCCCCAGAAACACTCTGGCTTATTCTCTTTCCTTTATTATTTATTTCCTTTTTAACAACATATTATATACAATGTAACACCATGGTCTTGGTGCACTATAAAGTAAGGTTTAAAAGATGCAACGAAGATAGACTTTATTGGTTTCAGCTGTGGAGGGAGTTTGACAGAATTGGGCCCACAGTACTGAGCACATGTCCAAGCCATGGAGAACCACGAACAGTGACTCCCCAGCAAACCTCAGGGATCAGGCAGGGATGTAAGGAATCTGATAGTCCCTTAGGTGTCCTAGAACCAAGTTGTTATGGACCTCGCATGTCAATACAAAGTTAATACAAAAACCTTGAACTTGGCCTTTGCAGCATATGAGCATCCATTGCCCACACACTTTCAAGCTCATCTCCCCAGCCTAAAGGACTCGAGTCATGTTTCTTTCTCCACCCCCAAACCTCCCCTCAAGCATGTAAGCAGCATTGGTCCTGGGTTCTGGATTATGTATATTCTCAACTTTTATATTTTAGTCTAGGTGTAGTTCTTTATTCTAGTATTGCTGTTATTGTTATGTGTGTGTTTGTTTGTTTTTTAAAAAATGTTGTTTTCCCATGCTGCAAGGGCTATGACAGAACCATTTCCACCACAGGTTGCAAGAAGGGAGTATTAAAGAATAATTAAATTGGAAATGGCGGCAGTATAAGGATGAAACTGAAGCAAAGAGATCACTGCAGGAATAAAATTGGATCTAATTTATCCAGGAGACAGAGAAGGAAACAAGTGAAATGTACTCTTAAGAAAAAGCCAAATGAAGTGAATCTTCATACATTTCTGTCAACAGCTCCCTAAGGGTAGGTTCTGTCTAGTTGCATCTACACTGCTGAACAGCTGCAAGAACCAGCAAAGTGAGGGAAGGTAATCACATTGGAAATAAACAGCGTTGCATGCATACCACAGGTGTGTGTGTTTTAGCAGTTGGATTGATAGGGCTAGCCCTTGGGGCTAAAATGGTTTTAGCATTCATACTGTCTTGGAAACAGTCGGGGGACTGTTAACGAACCACATGCTCCAAATCTGTGTGCAGGCACTCTGAAATTTAAAATCTAACAATGCAGTATGAAGCAAGACTAGAAGGAGCCTCTAATAAATGCCAAAGAAGGAAAGAAGATCAGTCATTGCTTCACCCAAGGAGGACTGAGCCTTAGCACACCACAGTATTCTATTTATTTATTTTGCTTGGAAAACCTATCAGAGTAATCTTAGGCAAGTTTCACACATTATGCGCAAAGTCCAGGATTCCGTTTCCCAAAGTGGCTAGAAAGCCTTTAAGTAGGGTGTGGAGACAATAGTTCTCTTGAACCATAGCGTTTATAATTGTACACACTGTTTTCCTGGGTGTTGTTGTTGTTGTTCAGTCGTTCAGTCGTGTCCGACTCTTCGTGACCCCATGGACCAGAGCACGCCAGGCACGCCTATCATTCACTGCCTCCCGCAGTTTGGCCAAACTCATGTTAGTAGCTTCGAGAATACTGTCCAACCATCTCATCCTTTGTCGTCCCCTTCTCCTTGTGCCCTCCATCTTTCCCAACATCAGGGTCTTTTCCAGGGAGTCTTCTCTTCTCATGAGGTGGCCAAAGTACTGGAGCCTCAACTTCAGGATCTGTCCTTCTAGTGAGCACTCAGGGCCGATTTCCTTGAGAATGGATAGGTTTGATCTTCTTGCAGTCCATGGGACTCTCAAGAGTCTCCTCCAGCACCATAATTCAAAAGCATCAACTCTTCGGCGATCAGCCTTCTTGATGGTCCAGCTCTCACTTCCGTACATTACTACTGGGAAAACCATAGCTTTAACTATACGGACCTTTGTTGGCAAGGTGATGTCTTTGCTTTTTAAGATGCTGTCTAGGTTTGTCATTGCTTTTCTCCCAAGAAGCAGGCGTCTTCTAATTTCGTGACTGCTGTCACCATCTGCAGTGATCATGGAACCCAAGAAAGTGAAATCTCTCACTGCCTCCATTTCTTCCCCTTCTATTTGCCAGGAGGTGATGGGACCAGTGGCCATGATCTTAGTTTTTTTGATGTTGAGCTTCAGACCATATTTTGCGCTTTCCTCTTTCACCCTCATTAAAAAGTACTTCAATTCCTCCTCACTTTCTGCCATCAAGGTTGTATCATCAGCATATCTGAGGTTGTTGATATTTTTTCCGGCAATCTTAATTCCGATTTGGGATTCATCCAGCCCAGCCTTTCGCATGATGAATTCTGCATATAAGTTAAATAAGCAGGGAGACAATATACAGCCTTGTCGTACTCCTTTCCCAATTTTGAACCAATCAGTTATTCCATATCCAGTTCTAACTGTAGCTTCTTGTCCCAAATAGAGATTTCTCAGGAGACAGATGAGGTGATCCGGCACTCCCATTTCTTTAAGAACTTTCCATAGTTTGCTGTGGTCGACACAGTCAAATGCTTTTGCGTAGTCAATGAAGCAGAAGTAGATGTTTTTCTGGAACTCTCTAGCTTTCTCCATAATCCAGCGCATGTTTGCAATTTGGTCTCTGGTTCCTCTGCCCCTTCGAAATCCAGCTTGCACTTCTGGGAGTTCTCGGTCCACGTACTGCTTAAGCCTGCCTTGTAGAATTTTAAGCATAACCTTGCTAGAGTGTGAAATGAGTGCAATTGTGTGGTAGTTAGAGCATTCTTTGGCACTGCCCTTCTTTGGGATTGGGATGTAAACTGATCTTCTCCAATCCTCTGGCCACTGCTGAGTTTTCCAAACTTGTTGGCATATTGAGTGTAGCACCTTAACAGCATCATCTTTTAGGATTTTAAATAGTTCAGCTGGAATATCATCACTTCCACTGGCCTTGTTGTTAGCAAGGCTTTCTAAGGCCCATTTGACTTCACTCTCCAGGATGTCTGGCTCAAGGTCAGCAACCACACTACCTGGGGTGCATGAGACCTCTATATCTTTCTGGTATAGTTCCTCTGTGTATTCTTGCCACGTCTTCTTGATGTCTTCTGCTTCTGTTAGGTCCTTTCCACTTTTGTCCTTAATTGTGGTAATCTTTGTACGAAATGTTCCTTTCATATCTCCAATTTTCTTGAACAGATCTCTGGTTTTTCCCATTCTGTTATTTTCCTCTATTTCTTTGCATTGCTCGTTTAGAAAGGCCCTCTTGTCTCTCCTTGCTATTCTTTGGAAATCTGCATTCAATTTGCTGTATCTTTCACTATCTCCCTCGCATTTTGCTTGCCTTCTCTCCCCCGCTATTTTTAAGGCCTCATTGGACAGCCACTTTGCTTTCTTGCATTTCTTTTTCATTGGGATGGTTTTCGTTGCTGCCTCCTGTATAATGTTACGAGCCTCCATCCACAGTTCTTCAGGCACTCTATCCACCAAATCTAAGTCCTTAAACCTGTTTTTCACTTCAACTGTGTATTCATAAGGAATTTGATTTAGATTGTATCTTACTGGCCCAGTGGTTTTTCCTACTTTCTTCAGTTTAAGCTGGAATTTTGCTATTAGAAGCTGATGATCAGAGCCACAGTCAGCTCCAGGTCTTGTTTTTGCTGAGTGTATAGAGCTTCTCCATCTTTGGCTGCAGAGAATATAATCAATCTGATTTCGATGTCGCCCATCTGGTGATGTCCATGTGTAGAGTCGTCTCTTGTGTTGTTGGAAAAGAGTGTTTGTGATGACCAGCTTGTTCTCCTGACAGAACTCTATTAGCCTTTGCCCTGCTTCATTTTGAACTCCAAGGCCAAACTTGCCAGTTGTTCCTTTTATCTCTTGACTCCCTACTTTAGCATTCCAATCTCCTATAATGAGAAGAACATCCTTCTTTGGTGTCATTTCTATAAGGTGTTGTAAGTCTTCATAGAATTGGTCAATTTCAGTTTCTTCAGCACTGGAAGTTGGTGCATAAACTTGGATTACTGTGATGTTAAAAGGACTGCCTTGGATTCGTATCGAGATCAATCTATCATTTTTGAAATTGCATCCCAGTACAGCTTTCGCCACTCTTTTGTTGACTATGAGGGCCACTCCATTTCTTTTACGGGATTCCTGCCCGCAGTAGTAGATATGATAGTCATCTGAACTGAATTCGCCCATTCCCGTCCATTTTAGTTCACTGATGCCTAGGATGTCAATGTTTATTCTTGCCATCTCATTTTTGACCACATCCAGCTTACCAAGGTTCATGGTTCTTACATTCCAGGTTCCTATGCAATACTTTTCTTTACAGCATTGGACTTTCCTTTCGCTTCCAGGCATATCCGCAACTGAGTGTCCTTTCGGCTTTGGCCCAGCCGCTTCATCAGCTTTGGATCTACTTGTACTTGTCCTCCGCTCTTCCCCAGTAGCATGTTGGACGCCTTCCGACCTGAGGGGCTCATCTTCCAGCGTCATATCTTTTATATGCCTGTTGTCTTTGTCCATGGAGTTTTCTTGGCAGGGATACTGGAGTGGGTTGCCAGTTCCTCCTCCAGGTGGATCACGTTTGGTCCAAACTCTCCACTATGACCTGTCCATCTTGGGTGGCCCTGCACGGCATAGCTCATAGCTTCCCTGAGTAATTCAAGCCCCTTCGCCACGACAAGGCAGTGATCCATGAAGGGGGTTTTCCTGGGACATTGCAGCAAAAAGCAGGTAAGAAATATTGTAAATAAATTCCCCCTTTAACTGTAGCCTGTTGCTGTGAAACCTGGAGATTCTACTTAGTTTCTAGTATATGTGAATAGACATTCTCCTTGAATTTGTTTGAAATCTTTCCAAAGCTAGCACGTTCCATAAATCTGTTATGAGCTGTGTGAATAAGTGCTTCCCTTTGCATGTCCTGAATGTACTGCCAACCGGCTTCATTGGGTAAATCCATGTCTGGCTTCCTGCTTTGGATGTATTTATAGAAATGTTTGCTGTTTTGCCCCTGTATTCTTAACGATGGGTTCCTCACATATTGTTCTTCTTGTTATTTTCTTGCTCTATTGTTAAATTGCATTTGTTTTGCCAGAATTTGTTCTTATTTGAGTGACACTTCCACATCTTTAAGGAAGCCTCCTTGCTTTTTATAGCTTCCTTGGTTCTGCTCTTGCTGGCAAGCTGCTCAGCTATCTTTTCTAAAGTATGGTATGCATTTTAGCTCAGCTTCTATTGCTACAGCTTTAAATAATCTCCAAATACCCTGAAGACATTTGGAGTCATAGAATCGTGGAGTTGGAAGGGGTCTCGAGGGTCATCTAGTCAAACACCCTGTAATTGAGGAATCTCAACTAAAGCATCTATGAAGATGGCCATCCAACCTCTGCTTAAAAACCTCCAAGGAAGGAGAGTCATCCACCTTCCAAGGGAGTCCATTCCACTGTCAGTAAACTCTTACCGACAGAAATTTCTTCCCCATGTTATCGTAATCTCCTTTCTTTTAACTTGAAGCCATTGGTATGGGTCCTATGCTCCAGAGCAGGAGAAAACAAGCTTGCTCCATCTTCCATGTGACAGCACTTGAGATGTTTCAAGATGGCTATCATATCTCTTCTCGGTCTCCTCATTTACAGGCTAAGCACACCCAGTTCCTTCAACCGTTCCTCATAAGGCTTGGTTTCCAGACCCATCATCTTGGTCGCCCTATTTTGTACATGTTCCAGCTTGTCAATATCCGTCTCAAATTGTAGTTCCCAGAACTGGACACAGTATTCCAGGTGTGGTCTGACCAATGCAGAATAGAGTGAGACTATTACTTCCCTTGATCTGGACTTCTGTTGATACAGCCTAGACTAGCATTAGCCTTTTTTGCTGCTGCAGCACACTGTTGATTCATTTGAAGCATGTGGTCTACTAAGATCCCCAGGTCCTTTCCACATGTACTACTGGCAAGCCCAATATCCCTCATCTTATCCATCTTTGACCTACTTGGCTTTCCCTTTAACTTATTTGTATATTTTACTTTTTTAGAAGTTTCGTCATTCGAAATTAAATGCATCTGGAAATTGGAAATTTCCCTTTGACATATATACCTAATTTGATAGCCCTGTATTCACAAAGCCCTTGCTTTGCCAACACTTATTTCTTGCACTGGGCACTGCTCAGCATTAAGTCCAGGGTCACTTTCTCTCACACACACTTATTTTATTTATTTATTTATTTATTTATTTATTTATATACTTACAAGCCACACTTTCATAGAAAATACACTGCATCTCCCATCAACCAGATTGGCTGTGCAAGCTGGGGCTGGTGGGAGCTGTAGTCGAAAGCATTTGGAGGGCACCGGGTTGGCAAAGCAAGAACATGTCTAGAAGAGCAGCAATGCTTGGGATGCTAGAAACTGCAGTCTGACTGGCCTTCGTGCCCTGGGTGCATATGTGCTAATTAACAATTGAAATGTTCCTGTGG
Source organism: Lacerta agilis (assembly GCF_009819535.1). Taxonomy (NCBI): domain Eukaryota; kingdom Metazoa; phylum Chordata; class Lepidosauria; order Squamata; family Lacertidae; genus Lacerta; species Lacerta agilis. Next base: position 55,581,122 of record NC_046317.1, read on the forward strand.
AAGCAAAGTTAATTAATGGGAGCACAAGATGTACAGTTTCAGTTGCTGTGTTTTGACAATCTCTCTCCTCTGAGAGGCTGCAAATTCCTAACTGCATGTGAGCTGAAATAAAGGAGACCTGAGTCTGCCCCAGCTAAGGCTCTGTTATTCCCTTGGCCCCAGATGCACAGCCCAACCAATGACACATATTTTACATTGAAATCTAAGTCTGAATCTGAGAGGATTCTCTGCTCTGAGAAGAATCCTATTCTTGCCATCTAGCTGCTCCAAACAGCTGATAATCTATAGTGCTTATTAGTTTTGTTGTGGGGTGGGGGTGGGGAACCCCAAGGGGAAAGCAAAGCTAGTTTGAGGCAGCTGCAGGCAGCAACCATCTGCTAATGTTTTTAGAATGAATCATTTCTCAGGTAAAGGCCAATGAAAGGTGGCCTGATCAGAATGCAGGCAGCCTGAGAGGAAGCTGAGTGATGAGCTCATTGTTACTTTTAATAGATTGTGTTTATAATTTGAAGATAATGTCTCTCTAGCTTTCAAGGATGCTTTCACAAAACCACAAAATTGGCCCCAAGTGATCTTGAATCTGAGGCTTCTTGAAGCAGCCATAAACTAGAGACAACGTGACAACTGAGTTTCATTATTGCTGGTCAACTTCAGCTTGAAGTATGTATTTGGAGGCTGATGTTGGGGACATAGATGTATCCAAATTGCATTTGCAATTGCTTCTTTCAGATTAGGAAGCAGCCACTTAGTGTGGTGGCATTTTGTGCGTTTCTAAATCATTATGTAGTAGTTGTTTTCATGGCATTTGTATGCTACCCCATAACAAAGTTCTCTGGGCAGCTTCCAATAAACAAGACTTATTTTCATTTAAATGCAAAATAAGACATAAAACCAAAGCCTTGCATAGATAAAATCACTTCTGGGGTTGTGGCATTCGGGAGCCAAAACGTCCGAGTTCCAGGGCATTTGGGATCCAAGATACGACTGTAGTCCAATCGGGAGATAACTAGAGCATGCACCACTCTGGCGAGACAGTCTGCGGGCAGGTAGGGTCTCAGCCGTCATACCAAATGGAGCTGGTAGACAGATGCCCTGGACAAAGAATTGACCTGTGCAGGGTCAGTATTGGGCTATTATTACCAGGCACCTGCCAAGGCCCACACCTTACTTATCATGGGATCTATTGCTAAGCCACCATGGCCCTGTTCCTCATCCTCCTTGTTGCTGTTGCTCCCTGTTTACCTGTCATCTACCAGCCTGCAAGCCATAGGAAGAACCAGAAGAAGGTGCAGCAGTTTATCCTTGCTCTGTCCTTTTGAGCAGACATAAATCAAAGTCAATGAGCAGTGGTGTGGAGGTGGGTGCTCTGAGAGCATATTTCCCAAGCCCAAGCCCTGCCCACCTAAATCTGGAGCTGGCACTACCAGCCAGGGTCCAATACCAGCTGTTGAAAGCACATACACTTTTCTGTATAATCAGAACTCTGCATTTAAGCACATGGAACTGCTGCTGTTGTGTTACGTTGGACCCTAAAAGTCCATTCCAGGCCTGCTTAAAGTAGATCCATCTCATCAGATGAGAAATAAGCCCTAACCCAAAGTTGGATGAACTGCTCCTGAATGGAACACTGGATATTTTTTTGGAAATATCTGTCATTGCAATGGGGTTTGGATTTCATCCTCTGGTTTGGATTGCAGTGCCCAGGTACACTTCTCTCTAATCTGGCTGAGTTCCTCAATGGACTGTTTTTCCTTCCTTCCCAATCCAGATCCTGTTGTTACCTTGCCACAGAAGATACAATGAACAAGATGAAAACTTTCAAGCGGCGTTTTTCCCTTTCGGTTCCCCGGACAGAAACGATTGAGGAGTCGCTGGCAGAGTTCACCGAGCAGTTTAACCAGCTCAACAACAGAAAGAACGAAGGTAAAAAAAATAACAGGGGTCAGCAGCACTGAATGGCAGCTGAAGTTCGCAGAGGCAATAGGTGTCCATAAAATTGGGGTAATGCATGCTTGGTAGTGATTATAATTCCATTTCATTTAGTTTACATGAATGAATGAATGAATGAATGAATGAATCTCTCTGTTTCTGAGGTACAGAGGTGGGTGTGAATCCTTATATAGGCAATATGGCACTGTCCACACAAAAATAATATTGGCATTAATCCACTATACAGGTAGCAGAGCCTAGGGCTTGCCAATCAGAAGGTCGGTAGTTCGAATCGCTGCGACGGGCGAGCCCTGCTCCTTTCCACCTAGCAGTTCGAAAGCATGTCAAAGTGCAAGTAGATAAATAGGTACCGGTCCGGTGGGAAGGTAAACAGCGTTTCTGTTTCAAAAGCACATCAAAGTGCAAGTAGTTAAATAGGCACCGCCCCGGCAGGAAGGTAAACAGCATTTCTGGTTCGCCAGAAGCGGGTTAGTAATGCTAGCCACATGACCCAGAAGCTGTCTGCGGACAAACGCTGGCTCCCTCGGCCAGTAAAGCGAGATGAGCACTGCAACCCCAGAGTCGTCCGTGACTGGACTTAACGGTCAGGGGTCCCTTTACCTTTCCATCTTCTAGAAACATAAGTTGTACAAAATTGAATGTTGAGAACCATCATGCAGAGGAAGTGAGTTTTCCATTTCATTCCTTTGCATGAATTTATCCAGATTTTTGCAACTGGAAGGAAAGCCACTGCCAGAGTAAAAAAAAAAAATTACTCTACCTTCTAGCAGGTAAATTTTAGAGATTTTACTGTTGTTTACTAAGAGAGGAAGCACAGGTTTTCTAACTTCCTCATAAGGCAATTAGTAATGAGGAAGATCCTCTGTCTCACCCATAGCATTAACAGGGACCCAGACTTTTCCCTCTGTATGCAAATGAGTTTTCAAAATGACAGTACAATAAAACAACAATTTATAGGCCCTCTTACTTGTCTTGTGCCTGGAACCATTAGCAGTAAGAGAGCTCCGGATGATTCGGGGTGTAAAAGTGAAAAACAATGAATACAAACTAAGTCTATACATAGATGGCATTGTGGTGACCTTAACTGATGCGGTCTGTGAAATTAATGGAGCTAGAGGTAGCTGAAAATGGAAAATTAGCTAGTTAAAAATAAAGACAGTGAAACGCAAACAATTGGAATTAATCTGCAGAAGAGACATCTGGTGTCCTCCAGATCACTTGGACTACAACTCCCATGCTGCCTGCAGCTGATGAGAGCCAACATTGCCCTGGTTGGAGCTGATGGGAGTTGTAGTCCAAAACATCTAGAGGGCACCAGGCTGGTGAAAGCAGGGCTAGCCTATCATTTAAACAACAGGCAAAGTAAGGTACTTTGAGACACATTTGAATGGTAGAAAAGAAGAACTATGTACACATAGAAGGAATGTGTTTTGATGTAATATCCCTAACAGGACAATAGCTACAGTTGCATCTGCCATTTTCAATATGGTTTTCTTCTATAAATATGGTTTTATTATCTCAGATTAGCTTATTGTTTCAAGTGCTGCCCACACAGCTGGAGGATAACCACATAAAGAAATAGCAGGAGCTTTCTCTCCAATTTTTATAGGAAAGAATGAGAAACATAAACCAAAGGAAAAAATATCACAATATGCGAAGAAAGGAAAAGGAATGGAAAACTTTGATCTTGAGTTTTGTTATCAGAGCAGTTGTTTACAGACAGTTATGGATTGGATCTTGATGTGTTTATTTATTAGATTGGGTTTTGTTTTGTTTGTTTATTTGTTTCCACATTAGTGCGAAAGGCACCCTACAAAGATAGAAAGATATACAAGACAAAATAATATGTATTTTTAAAAAAGGAGATAAAATCATTCCAAGTACAATAAAAACAGAGTGGCAGATGGTTATGGCCAGTTAAAATCCCCATAAGGCTGAGCACTCATATCATAGGCCAAAAGCCTCCTCTTAAAAAAAGGTCTTTGCCTGACAGCAGAAGGTTAATCAATGCAGGGGCAAGACTAGCTTTCCTGGGAAGGGGATTCCGGGGGGGGGGGGTACTGAAAAGGACCTCTCTTAACCCTCCCAGATGTGCCTCAGGTGTCAATGGGGCTTCCCAGAAGATCTTAAAGCCAGGGTAGACATGTGGAAATCAGTAGTTCTTCAGCTGTCCTGGTCTTAAGCTGTGTGTGTCCTTACAAGTCATAACCAGCACTTTGAATTGTGTCCAAAAACTGACCAGCCGCCAAGAACATAAGAAGAGCATTCTGGTTCAAGCCAGTGGCCCATTTCGTCCTGTTCTTCAAGAGGTGGCCCAAGCCATTTTACTGCCTGAGGCAAAAGACAAGGTGGTGCATTCCCCATTCTGTGCTCAAAATCTCCCTAGAGTGCTAACTGAATCTTACTTCAGCACTGGTCTCAACCCTTGAGGGACTCCACTTTCTATCTCTCTCCATCAGAGAACTGTCCATTTATTCCTGCTCTGCTTTCTGCTATTTATCCAGTTCCTTATCCACATCTGGATCTCTCCACTCATTCCATGACTACTAAGCTTACTCAAGAGTCTTTGGTGAGGTGCCTAGTTGAAAGCTTTTTGAAAGTCCAAGTATGCTATGGCAACCAGATCACTTCTGTTTAAGTCATACAGATACAAGAGACAGGACTTGCCCTTGCAGAAGTCATTCTGGCTCTGCTTCTTCTATATGCTTGGCTACTTGATCTTTAACAATACCCCCCATTTAAGCAGAACAGACATTAAGCTAACCAGCCTGTAATTTCCAATTTAAAAATTGGTGTGTCATTAGCTACTTTTGACATTGTCAAAATTTATGAGCCATATTTGCATAATAGAGAGAAGACAAACTCTAGCTTTGTTCAGAACTGGTCAATTGAATACTATAAAACCAATCACACTCCTCAGTGAATAGAATATATGTTTTTGAATTGTTCTTGTTTGATTATAGTGGAATCTAATTGTTGAGGGGCTAATCTTGCATCTTTTTCAGATTTCTTAAGTTGCATATCTATGCACAGTTACCTGAGAATAAGTCCATTTAACTTAATGGGGCTTACATTTGAGTAGATATGATTGCACTGTTAATATATTGATTTTTAAAATTTTGTATTAAGATGCAGTGCCTATTATTTAAGAACATGGATTGTGTCCTGTTTCCTAGCTAAAACATCCTGCTCAAGTTTATGGTTTAGTCTACAGTAAGCCTGTAATGTGTTCTGGGCATCACTGTTGTTGTTTAGTCGTTTAGTCGTGTCCAACTCTTCGTGACCCCATGGACCAGAGCACACCAGGCACTCCTGTCTTCCACTGCCTCCCGCAGTTTGGTCAGGCTCATGTTGGTAGCTTTGAGAACACTGTCCAACCATCTTGTCCTCTGTTGTCCCCTTCTCCTTGTGCCCTCCATCTTTCCCAACATCAGGTCTTTTCCAGGGAGTCTTCTCTTCTCATGAGGTAGCCAAAGTATTGGAGCCTCAGCTTCAGGATCTGTCCTTCCAGTGAGCACTCAGACCTGATTTCCTTAATAATTGATAGGTTTGATCTTCTTGCAGTCCATGGGACTCTCAGGAGTCTCCTCCAGCACCTTAATTCAAAAGCATCAATTCTTCAATGATCAGCCTTCTTTATGGTCCAGCTCTCACTTCCGTACATTACTACTGGGAAAACCATAGCTTTAACTATACGGACCTTTGTCGGCAAGGTGATGTCTTTGCTTTTTAAGATGCTGTCTAGGTTTGTCATTGCTTTTCTCCCAAGAAGCAGGCGCCTTCTAATTTCGTGACTGCTGTCACCATCTGCAGTGATCATGGAACCCAAGAAAGTAAAATCTCTCACTGCCTCCATTTCTTCCCCTTCTATTTGCCAGGAGGTGATGGGACCAGTGGCCATGATCTTAGTTGTTTTTTTTTATTGTATATAGTCAAAACCCATTGGGTTCAATGGAAAGTGGGATTGCCAACATCATTTCCCACAGAATCCTATCCCTTTTCATATATATATATATATATATATATATATATATATATATATATATATATATATATTTGCCACAACGTAAAACTGAATGTGTACAAGTTAAATGTGGGCTTATTGTATTTGCAAACAACAAGAGAAGAGGGGGGTTTGGCTAAACTTGGACTATATACAGCATTACAAGGTAGTAGCTTTGGACTCTATGCAAGGAGCTTAGTGCCAAATGATTTCACTTCCAGGTACCAGCACCATATTTCTGTTACTTTGGATTTTTTTTAAAAAAAAAAACTTTTATTGTAATTTTGAGCCTTTGTCAGCTGTCTTGGAAACTTATTGAAGGGCAGCATATAAATCCATAAAACAACCTAATAATTTCAGTCATATGATTTCACTGCTGTCACGGACCAAGGACAATGGCCCTTGAATCTTCCCTTTCTCACCAAACCTAGAATCCCCCCCCTCTCTCTCACACACACACACACACACGGAATAATAAAGCTCACATAGGAAAACTTACCGGTAGGTTGACAATCAGAAAAGCAAACAATAACCTAACTGTGCACAAGGAGTTCCAGGCAGTGCCACCTTTGGACTTGGCATAGTCTGATGGTACAAAGCTGGGAAGGATATTTTTCAAAGTCCCCAGCAGCCCAAGAGGCACCTTATGCTCCTCCACCTATACTGACCTCCTGTTGTGCCAGTCCCATTTGGAAAAAAAATGGGGTGTCATTTCCCTACCTCTGACTTACAGCTATTGGAGACCACTGAGGTCCTTCTAAGAACAACAGCAGAGTTGCAATTGGACTAGCATAGGATTACAGTTCATTCTATTTCTCTTCTCTACAAAATCTCAGAGCGAATGTGGAGCAAGTCAGGAAGATTCTCTAGGCTCTATGTCTATACAATGGATACAGTAATTGTTTTCTCTTCCTCTTCCTCCCACTCCACACAAGAGCTGTAAAGGTAAATTCAATAAATTTTGTGCATACAGACAGACTAGCAAATGCTACAGACAGAAGCAGATTGAGGGGGGTGTCTGATTTTTCATTGATAGGCTGATTGGGGTGTAAGAAATAAAAAATTTCGTGGAAAGAATAGGCCATATAAAACAGATTTTTGTGGAGCTTGGCCCTTAGGACTGAGCAGAAATGTTAACGCTTAGCAAAGTAATTAAAAGTTTGCAATTCAAGTAGAGCAAAGAGAGATTCTGGCCTCTTTCCCCAGGAGATCAAAGCTTGTTTTTGGCAGAGGCGATGTTTAAATATATTTATAAAAGGATCGAGACTTGTCAAAGGCAGCGGCAGTGTCTGCAGTTTCTCTTTTAATTTGCTTTGATATTGTATGCACCCTCATTATGCTCTGACTGTCGAATCCTGCTGTAATCCTCATAAAAAAAAAGTGGAACAGAATCAAACAGGTCTCTGCAGTGTTCACACAGAGTCTGCCTACATCTCTAATAAATACCTTGGCCAAGGCAGTTACAGGGCTGCAGCCCACTAGGATTCCTGCTATGGAACTCTGCTTGCTTGGCACAGTCTTTCACTTCCCTGCTGACTGAGTGGGATCATTAGCTTTTTTTCATGGGGAAAATACTCTAGTCCCTTTCTCTTTTTCACCTACTCCATCGGACAACCTGAATTCTGCACAGTGTCCAAAATGTGGCTGTATGACAGCTTATTATTATTATTATTGTGGTGTTATTATAATTGCTTCTTCTTATTTTCATCACATTTTCTCCTGCCTAATAATCACTTAAATTAGATTTGCCATTTTGATTGATAGCTACCAGCGTACTAGCTAGTGAATCTTCCACGCGCAGACCTGTTGGGAGCTCGGCAAAGCATGAGACTCTTAATCTCAGGGTTGTGGGTTCGAGCCCCATGTTGGGCAAAAGATTCCTGCATTGTAGGGGGTTGGACTAGATGACCCTTGTGGTCCCTTCCAACTCTACAGTTTGGAATAACAGAGTTGGAAGAGATGTTGAAGATCATGCAGTCCAACCGATGTAAGCTCTACAGTGCAATCTGGAGTCAGATATTGTTCCATTGTGTATTGTATTGCACTCATGATGCTTGTTTTCAGGGCCACCTAAGCATCGTATTTTTAGCTAGGTAGTTTTACAGGGCAGTCTTCTACAAAACATTGTGTGAGGTTGGCATGACACACACCTCATGTTTTGCAAGCCTTTACTCCTATTTGATGTGTTAATTCTGAGTTTATTTCTTTATTCATGTGAATGCCTGTATTTCATTAAACATCCCTACAATAGATTTGCACTAGGGCAGAAATGAAGTGGCTCTCCCAAATTTTCTCCCAGTCATAGATGGCAAATCTATAAGGTCCATATCAGAAACCATTTCGGGGAAGCATTTTGGGCTATACCGAACCAGTATTCAGGAAAGGGTTCACTTATCAATGATGGCCAGGAAATATTGATGCTTTGAAGAAGTTCCATCTGCAGTTTTTCATCCCTGCAATGAGTTGCTCAATAAAGGCTGCCGTTTTGATCCATGCAGTGCAGGGGCGTCGCTGGGGAGGGGCGGTGGGGGCGGGACGCCCCCAGTGACAGGGTGAGCAGCGGCGGGTGGGGGTGTCAAGCGGCCCCTCCCGCCACTCCCACGCGGCGCCGCTCCCTCCGTCACCCCCGGAGCAGCAGCACATGGATGGGGTGCTTCTGCCGCTTTTTTTCGGCGGGGGGGGCGACCCGCGAGGGGGGTTGTCACCCCCTCCTCGCTGGTCACCCCCCCCCCGCCGAAAAAAACCGCGGGAGGGCGGGCGGGGAAAGCCTGGAAAGGAAGCAGAGCAGGCGTGTTTAAGCGCCGCTCTGCTTCTTTTTCCGCTTTCCGCCGCTTTTTTTCGGCGGGGGGGGGCCGACCAGCGAGGTGGGGGTCACCCTTGTCACTCCCTCCTCGCTGGTCACCCCCCCCCCCGCCGAAAAAACCGCGGGGGGGGGCGGGGAAAGCCTGGAAAGGAAGCAGAGCAGGCGCGTTTAAGCGCCGCTCTGCTTCTTTTTCCGCTTTCCGCCGCTTTTTTTCGGCGGGGGGGGGCGACCAGCGAGGTGGGGGTCACCCTTGTCACTCCCTCCTCGCTGGTCACCACCCCCCCGCCGAAAAAACCGCGGGGGGGGGGGCGGGGAAAGCCTGGAAAGGAAGCAGAGCAGGCGCGTTTAAGCGCCGCTCTGCTTCTTTTTCCGCTTTCCGCCGCTTTTTTTCGGCGGGGGGGGGCGACCAGCGAGGTGGGGGTCACCCTTGTCACTCCCTCCTCGCTGGTCACCACCCCCCCCGCCGAAAAAAAGCCTCGGAAAGGGGGAAATCCCCCCTTTCTGTATACACGTGCGTCGTGACGTCATGATGACGTCACGGCGCGCGCGTCGTGCCCCTCCCCCAGGGGGTGCCTCTGCGCTGCCGCCGCCCCCAGCAGCGCAGAGGCTAGCGACGCCACTGATGCAGTGTATACAAGTTCATTGGTTAGTGAGCAAATTGTACAACTGTCCAAGTAGACTGAAATGAACGCAGTGAAATCAATGTTTGCCATGTAGGGTAGTTCTCAGCTGGTGAGACTGTCAGCTGTAACCCAGCAGTAAGTGGGGAAGGGTGCGAGGGAACATGCCTTGGGCAGCTCAACATTGTATTTTAGTTTGCTTAGAAGTCCACCTGCTGATATTTGGCCTTTTCATGCTCATAGACTGCATTTTCTGTGATGAATAAAGCACACAGAGCAGATGCAGCTGGAAGGGGGTTTAGGTACATAAGAGATTTCCAGTTTGGACTAGTGATCAATTCTGCTTTTCTGTTCCTGGCAGTGATCCCATCCCTATCCATTTCATCTATCCTTCTGATTATTTTATCATTTCAAGAATGGTGAGAAATGTTCCCATTGCCCTACCCCCCCCCCCTGCTTTGTGGCAAAATGACCAGGGCAAGTGCACATCTTTCAGAGCAATGAGCACACGGGAGGCCTAGATTAATTTTCATGGTAACGTCATACTTTGAAATGTTTGGTAGTGAAACAGCAGTTAGTATTGACTGTAATGTTTCTCAAAGCAGCCTTGGCATATGCCCCAGAAGCTAGCAAACTCACAGTCGAGTCTACCCCTACCACCAAAATATATGTCTGTTAAGTAACTTCATTATATAGTTTCCATCCTTTGCTGTAGACACAGCACTTTATCCTAGCCTTTTATGATTAAGTCTTTTATGAAACCACCACTATTGCCTGATGTGCACTCCTGGGTTTGTTTTCAAGTGTTTCATTGGCTTTTAATATGGCATGATTATAATGGTTGTAACATGCCTCGGGACCTTGTGGTGAAGGCTAAGTAAGAAATCCCTTAAATAAATAAATACTCTCCTGCCTTTTACCACTGCCTCTCCTGCTTCTTTTGAGAGTTTAAAAAATCTGGTTCTTTTCGAAGGAATGGAAGAAGCAGCACAATCTCAACAGGTTCCTGCTTTTCTTCTGTCTCTTTTTGAGAAGCATGGCTTTGGTGTATGCAGTCATGTTTCAGGCAATTGAATCGAATTGCCATGCCACTTCAACACACCTTTTTCCCTGTTGGCAGCATTTCGGCAGCATCTTTGTTAGCTTGCTTTTATAGTAATAGTCAGCATTTAATTTTGCACTAGAATGCTTTTTCATCTATATATAAAAACATTATTTGCACAATAGCTTTTAAACAAGAAGAGTTTTAACACAAATTTTATAAAATGATTAAAAAAAACAAACTAAAATGGGGTGCTTTGTCATAGAAGTGTAGAGTTGGAAAAGACCACAAGGATCATCTATTCTGATTCCCTGCCATGCAGGAATCACAGCTAAAGAATCCTTACGTGATGGCTTAGATGCATGATTACTTTCGTGCTCAACAGAACTTCAGCTGTCAGGGAAGAGGCTAAGCTTTCTTATGCCCACTAGTGTGGACGGAATATAGCAGGATGCATATGCAAAAGTCCACATGCAGCTCCATATGCAGCTTACATGGAGGGAGAACTAAAGAGCAGAAATTGGAAGGAGCCATTTAGCAGTGTCACTTGGCAGATCAGAAACAAGAGGATGACTTGCATCTTTCTGCCATGCTGGCTCCTAACTGTGTTTGAAATCTGACTTAGGTTAAAATTATGTAGGTAATTTCTTTTTCCTTTTTTTCCCATGACCATTTTTTCAGCATGGACAACGTTGCCTATCTCCGCAAAGAGCTTATGTAATCAGTTCGCACTGCCAAATTCAGTCTTGTTTGATTGTGTTTCATGCATGGTGCTTCTGCATCCATTCTGTATCCTTTGTCAAAAGAGCCCAGTTTCTGCCATATGGAAGGGCGAAGGAAATGGGCAGGAAGCAGAGCTGAGTTCTCATTAAATGCTACGTCTCTGTCCAGAAAGCTGATAATTAGCAAACAGTTCATTTATTTGCATGCCTATCCTAGAAATAATGCCTCTGCAAATTCACAGGGTTTTATTTCATGGGTTTCTGCGTGACCTGCACTGAACCTGTGAACCGCTGTCCTGGGCCTTTGAGCTCCAGAGCCTCCAAGCAACCCGTCATTCATCACAAGCCCTATCAAGCTTAAGTGTGGAGCATAGAACCACAAGCCAGAGAGAAGTAGCTTTCCACAAAGGACTTCTGAACCTTCTTTGTTCATATTTCATTTTCCATTTGTGACTCAACAACACTTCAGAGCTGTGCTCTCAGGAGAAGAGGTCATTTAAATGTTTTACAGCACAATCCTATGCATGCCTACTCAGAAATAAGTCCTATTGAGTTAAATGGGGCTTACGGGTTACAGGGTTGTAGTCTTAAAGGGTCGTTTCTCAAAACAGCAGAACCAGTTGAAAGCTTAAGAGTAGGCACTATATATATAATATTTTCCCCACCTATATGCCAAGAGACTGAAAGTGGTGTATGTGGTTCTCCCACTCCCTATTTTGTCCTCACGAAGCCGATTATTATTATTATTATTATTATTATTATTATTATTATTATTCCCCACCCATTTGGCTGGGTTTCCCCAGCCACTCTGGGTGGCTTACAGCATATATAAAAATTGTAAAACATCAGACATTTAAAAATTCCTGATACAGGGCTGCCTTCAGGTGTCTTCTAAAAGTCAGATAGTTGTTTATTTCCTTGACATCTGATGGGAGGGTGTTCCACAGGCCGGGTGCCACAACCAAGAAGGCTGTCTGCCTGGTTCCCTGTAATCTCACTTCTCGCAGTGAGGGGACCGCCAGAAGGCTCTCGGTGCTGGACCTCAGTGTCCGGGCTGAACGATGGGGGTGGAGACGCTCCTTCAGGTATACTTGGCCAAGACCTTTTAGGGAATTAAAAGTCAGCACCAAAACTTTGAATGTTGCTCGGAAATGTACTGGGAGCCAATGTAGGTCTTTCATGACCAGTGTTATATGGTCTCGGCAGCCACTCCCAGTCACCAGTCTAGTTGCCATATTCTCAATTAATTGTAGTTTCCATTCAAAGGCAGCCCCACGTAGAGTGCATTGCAGTAGTCCAAGTAGGAGATAACCAGAGCATGCACCACTTTGGCGAGAGAGTCCACGGGCAGGTAGGGTCTCAGCCAGCATACCAGGTGGAGCCCTAGACACAGAATTGGCCTGCACCTCCATGGACAGCTGTGAGTCCAAAATGACTCCCAGGCTGTGCACCTGGTACTTCAGGAGCACAGTTACACCATTCGGGAACAGGGAGTCCCCCGCATCTGCTCGCCCCTTGTCCCCCCAAAACAGTACTAATGTCTTGTCAGGATTCAGCCTCAATCCATTAGCCACCATCCATCCTCCAACTGCCTCCAGACACTCACACAGGACATTCACTGCCTTCATTGATGTATGTATGTTAGGCTGAGAGATGGTGACTAGTGCATAGCTGAGTGGGTCCTAGTCCAACACTCCAACCACTACACGACACTGCATTCTCCCCAAAGGGCTCTTTTCACAGCTGCCATATTTTGCTGTGGCTGCCAAACTAGAATTAGGGACTTTTGGTATGACAAATGTCACTCTCAACAGCCTGGGCAAAAACAAACAAACAAACCTGGAAAAAACACAAGCATTATCTAGACCAGTTCCCTCATGCACAGCAGATTGCGACCATAATCTTCTGGGGAGAAGGCTTGTGACAATCCTTCCTGTTTGGCGCAGCACATTAAAATAAATTTGGGCCTTCACACCATCATTGCTACTGGCTAGTGTGCTCTACATGGGAGGATTAGTGGAAGTTTTAGGACACTTTCAATGAGCCTGGGTCCTTAAGTAAGCACCTGGATAGAACACACACACCCCACTTATGGGGGATGGAGCGGTTCTGAAACTGGGACACTGGTGTGCCACTCCTTCAAAGTGTACCCCTGAATGGTTATGGCATTTCTAGGTCACCCAGAAAAATGAAATGGGGTGTGCCTATAGCCTAAGATGCACTAATCAGTAGGAAAATTGGAGAATTGAACACTTTGGCACTTAGCACTCAAAATGTGAGGCATGATGTTTACTTCATAATAGTTGCCAACATTCCAGCATGAAACAGAATGTTGGGCTGTGTGGATTCCATCCTGGCCTCTTTTAGTCTTGGATTGGGTAGGGGGAACTCCATGTAGCACAGCAACCAGAAACAGATCTGTGCTTTCGGAATAGCAGCTTAATTTACTAGTATGCCATACACAAAAAATTATAAAATAAAATTGGTAAGAGCTGCGTTAACAAGCTACAAACATGGGGGATTTTTTTATAAAATATTTCAGGCTTCTCTGCCACTCAAAGCCTTTTGAGTCCCTCTTTCAGCTATGTCTCAGGGCCGCTTCACTCCTATGGTTTCTTATATGGGCATTATTTTTTGCTTTGGGAGACCATATGTGCAGTCACCTCTGATGAGTATAGAATATGGATGTCTGTTTGCTGAAACAACATATGATAGGAAATGGCAATTGGTTGTAGCTTCATGTGTGTGCTCATCGAAATGGAAGCAGCAGGTGGAGACTTCTGGCAAGTTTGGGGTTGTCCTTTCTTACGGCTGCCATTTGGGAACTACGGTAATAAAAGTGTGAGGTCATGCAAATGACCAAGTCTCTGTGAGCTGCAGTATCCAGATGCAAGGTAGTGCTTAACTAGTTAAATCCATCTTCCAGGTTAAGTTTTTTCCAGCTGTAAATTTCTTGAATAATGTATGGTGTTAAGTCAAAAGTATAGTTAAGTGTCCTAAGTGCTCAGGATAGAACTGATTAAAAGGATTAGAGCAAAAAGGTCACTTGGTTTGCCTTCATTCCTCTCAACAGTGACTCCAAACTGTCCAAAGTGTTGACAGTCTGTGGAATCATCTGGTCAATTGCTATCTGCTCTTCTATTCTCATCAGATATGGCACAAGGGCGCCTGCATCCGAGTCATCTGAACAGGGACATCCAGACGCAGCCCAGCTCCACTTCGCCTTTGGAAGGCCCATCCCCAACCGCTGTGCGTTACCGAAATGGCAACCAGCGTCGGTTTTCAATGGAGGTGATATGCAGTTGCAGAGTGCAGGGAATCAGTATGGAATGTTAGAAATTAGACCTGTGTACAAATGGCCTCTTGAAATTCTCCACCCTATTTGTGGGCACAGAAACTGAGTGGGTGGGGTGCCATTTCACACAATTTCTCCAGAGGGAAAAGAAATTCTCCAGCAGTTTCCCGGGCATGGCACTCACCATTAGCAATGACAAGTAGCATAGACTCTTTCCTCTTTTTTTGTCGTAGTGGCAGCCTGGCCATCATTCTACATCCCCCACAATGCCAGTGTTCCAGGACATTGTGGAGCTGAGATGGCAGCTGCCACAAAAAATAATAATATGGGGGGAGGGGTTAACTATGCAAAGTGGCCTTCTTTTTCTAGGAGGCTGAGAAAAAGAAAAAGAATTCTTCAAATGCTTTCTGAATTGTCATCAGGTGTATTCTCAGAAAAAAATGGAGAAATTTTGGCTCTAGCTCTAATAGATATGATGTTTATGGACCCCTTTTAAATGCAACAGGATGCTGACTGTTTGAGAATCAGAGTCAACCAAGAATCTGTCTTTGAGAATGAGTGATCTGTTCATATCAGAAAAGAACTAGTGTTGCAATTGAAATTTATTCTAATGTACTTATACCCCAATTTTCAGCTCCCAAAAGATTTGGGCGATACACAAATCTAATATCTAACAACAGCAACATCAACACTGGAACAAAATTGATGGCCCCTTCCCACATCTTTGTGTTCTTCCCCAGATTAGTGTATTCAGTTAGTCTTCAAGATGTGTGTGCTTTACTTAGTGTAGGGATTCTTCTTACGAAACTTTGAAATAGTTTTGAAATGGCTGCATGAGTGCCTGTTCAAGGATGTTCCCGTAAAGTGGTCAGCGTTGGCAAAGTACATTATGTGACCTTGGGGAACTTGGAGTTACTTTTCCAGGGAACATGTCTGTGCTAGTAGAGGCTAGTGACTTTTTCAATTTGCAAGCTACAATTCTTTCTCTTCCCCCCCCCCCCGCGCACCAGAATTTGAATTCCATTTGTACACAAAAGAGTGCCTTTAAAGCATATGCAAAATGCCATGGTCTGCCTACTGAGAAGCAACAACTATTTTTCCTACACCCATAGATGGGGGAATTGCTTCTTTGTAAGAGGACATGAGCATTAGCTCCAGACAAAGTTGAAACCCAGTATTTAGAGATTACCGTATTTTTCGCTCCATAGGACGCACTGGACCATAGGGCGCACCTCATTTTTAGAGGAGGAAACCCAGGAAAAAAACATTTTTCTGGTTTTCCTCCTCTAAAAGCCCTGTTTGTTTGTTGTTGTTTTTTTTGAGGATCAGCTAAAAGTTTTGCAGGTTTTTTTCGAAGGGAAAAGCCCTGGCTTTTTTGAGGATCAGCTGAAAGTTTTGCAGCTGTTTTTGCAAAGGCAAAAGGCCTTTTTTTTAGGATCAGCTAAAGGCTTTGCAGCTTTTTTGCAAAGGGAAAAGCCCTGGTTTGTTTGTTTTTTGGTTTGTTTTTAGGATCAGCTAAAGGTTTTGCAAAGGGGGAAAAGCAAAGCTCCTTTTGCAAAGGGGGAAAAACAAAGAGGAAAAGCCCCATTTTTATGGGGTTTAACTCACATTTCTGAAAAATCTTAAGGAAAAGGAGCCATTTCTACTGTTTCCAGACAGATAATCTAATCAGCCAGTCACATGTCCTGGGGAAACAAACAACCTCCCTCTGCAGCACATTCAACAAAGGAGGGCGGGGCTGAAAGGGAGCCGGGACTCTTATCTCTCTCCCGATCTATTTCTGATCAGCTGCTGAGCGGGTCCTTTCAACACTCCCTTTTCTCTTTGTAAAATAAAAAGCACAATCTGCTTTTGGCTCCTGGGCAATTCAGCTCCAGGGACCACCATTCGCTCCATAAGACGCACAGGTATTTCCCCTTACTTTTTAGGAGGAAAAAAGTGCGTCTTATGGAGCAAAAAATACGGTAAGTCACACCACATGGCATAAATGCTTGCATTCGTGCATTTTTAAGAGAACACACATACCACTTGCTCAAAACTAAAGCCTGGCTCTCCTGCCTCATCTTCACTACCAGTTTGAGGCTAGAGAGTGGTTTGAAGAAGTGAAACAGATAAACAGGGCAATGTAGTTGCCTTTAATTGTATTTCTCCCACCCTTCAAATGCTAGCGCTGCAACTGTTCTATGCTTCCAAATGAGCAGAAGATGAAAGGGGATGTTGTGGGACATACAACATTAGGGCTGCGACCACCAGAAGTCTTTTGGATGGCTAGGAGGCCTTGGGAACTACTTCTGTGCTGCTCTTCTCCACAGGACGTCAGCAAGCGCCTCTCTCTGCCCATGGATATTCGCCTTCCCCCAGAGTTCCTCCAGAAACTAGAGATGGAAAGTCCAGAGATTTCAAAGCCTCTTAGCAGGATGTCTCGACGGGCTTCTCTGGTGAGTCCCACTCTTTGACAGGGGTTCAGAACATGCAAGTTCATGCAACGCAGCAGAACTTTGCCCTCGTGCACTTGCACATATGAAAAAGCTCAAGTGTGATGGGCCTAAACCAGGGCAAACACCTACTGGTACTTCAGTACTGAAACTGCACTGGAAATGTGTGCTGTTCAGTTATTCCAGTTTCTCTGGGCAACTAAAGCCAGAAAATAGCTCTTTATTCTCCCCCCCCCCCAAGAAGTGGTGGGGTTGGAACTCAGAACTCTAAGGCAGAAAAAAGAACGAAACCTTATATCTCAGGATTTCCCATTTACCTGTGCAGTGTTGTTTGTCTCTTGAATAAAATATATGCAGCTGAAGCGAGTGTCCCATAAATATCAATAACCTCATAAATTAACAATGTGTGCTGCTTTGAAACTCACAAATGTGGGGCTGTTACTTTTGTGGAACATCAGATCACGTTAAAGCCTCCTTTGCTTTGTCTGCAGCCTTATTATCATTTTCACACACAGACAGAAGTATTCCTGCTTAAAATATGGAAAATGTTTGGGGTTTTTTGCCCTCCGCCTCACTCCACCTCTGGCCAGTCCTGCCTGGGTTATGGCTATGCAGGTTGCAACCTGTTTTCAGAGTGTGTGTGCGGTTGACCCTTTAGATCCAGTAGGAACCATAGTTGTAAGATTCATTTTAAACCAGCAACTGATCAGGCCAAGAAGCTTGTTGAGCTGGAGGCAGAAAAGCAGGCAGAGGGACGCTTTCTGTGTGGGGATCATGTAACATCTTTGAGGTATCTAAAGTGCATTGCAACCCAGTCCCATTGCATTACTTGGAGGTGCGTAGGAGTGCCAGACTAGAGAAGTATGTCAGAAGTGCATTGTGTTGAAATACTGGTAGCTGATTCCAGGAAAAGGGACAAGCTTTAAGCACACACTTTAAAAACGTGCTTACCACCCTGTTTCTTTAGCAAAAGCAGCTCCCCTGAATTGCTTTCTTTCTCTGCTTTCCACACTCACAGCCGCTGCGTGTTTTAAGTTGCAGTGTGATCGATCGTGATCTGAATCCCATGGCTAGAATATTGTTCACGTTCCCTGCCCCCAGTATTTAGGCGCTGAGCTTGAAGAAAACACCTGAAATACTGAGCGAGAACTGTTGGTTAATTCATGATCCTAAATTGCTTCAGATGCAGCCCATTCACAAGTTTTCCCTATTGAGCTGAAAATGAAATATTTATTGAATCCCATGGGTCCTTTTCTGCAAAGGTGGATGTCTCTTTACCACCACCTAGTGCTGAATAATATCATGCTTAAAAGGCAATACATGACCTAAGCAGCATTAATACTTGCTTTGAAAATCCTCTTATCACCACAGAAGGTTTAATCCTGTTACTCCATCATGTTTACAAATGGTACGTACATTCAAACGCCATGTTCGCACAGTAAAATACAGGCAAAATATGCAACATTTAACAAGAGGCATTGTTGGCCCTATTGATATTCATCAGGAATAGAGTTCAAGGGATGTGAACAACTTTTGGCTGCTTATTCAGGGCCATATGAGATGGAAGAGGTTGGGGGGATTGACCTGGTTTTCCTGACCCCGGGTCAACGTTGAGCCAGGATCGAAAGGCATTACACAAGGGAATCTTGTATAATGGGAAGGGAAGACCCAATTAGGCAGCTTAAACAGCTCTCTGAACAGAACAATCTGGCAGACTGATGGGGAAGTGTGAGAAATGAAAGCAATTGGAAGTTTTCCTTGCTGCAACACACCCCAAGTGAAGAAAGCGATTTCACTGAATATATTATGCACCAGCACTATGGGGAAAGAAGCAAGAATCCTTCAATTTCTTCAGACACCCAGCCCTCTTCAGCCCTGGACAAAAGGGTGTAGAGGGGATGGAGGGTGACCCTGCCTGCAATGTCTCCAGTGTGCCCACTCCACTCTAATCACTGTGCTGAAGGGAGGTTGTGAGCACATTTTGCCTGAATGTGTTTAGGTGTCTCCTCATGATCAGGTTATCAGGATTCCTAATCACAAGGAGGCTTGTAAACCTGTTCAGGCAAACATACATACAAGCCCCCTTCAGAAATTTGCACTAATCAAGCAAGGGTTGGAAGTGTAGGGGGAGACACCTGGAAATGTTGAGGGCAAGGCCATGGTGCATTCCCTGCCCCCATCCCTCTCCACACTCTTGTCCTTGCGTGTCCAGGAGTAACAACTGAGGAGGACTGTTCCCAGTGACTGGCCGATGATTTCACTTTTGCAAAAAGTAGCTCACACAAGGTGTTTAACTGTGAGTTCAAGGACCTGCCTTGATTTTTTTTGTCCTCTTCCTCTCCACTAAATGTATTGCAGTCAAGAACTGCTTTGCAGAATGTGATCATCAGTAAGTTTTCTAAGGAAGAGAATGTGGTCTTTTGTATTGACACTTCTTCCTTTTTCATGACAGTCAGACATTGGGTTTGGAAAGATGGAAACATATGTTAAACTGGAGAAGCTAGGGGAGGTAAGAGTAAGCTCTATCATCATTCTACTCCCGTGTTGTGTCTTTGTGGTAGATTTTTAACTGTCATCATCCACTTTGGGAGCCAGTCTTGATATGTTAAGGGCTTTATAGATTTAAAATGGGGCGGGGGGACCTGTGGCCCTCCAGGTGGACTTTGACTCCCATCGTCCCTGAACCTTGACCTTCCTTGCTGAGGCTGATGGGAGTTGGAGTCCAATAATATCTGGAGAGACATCATTTTCCTTGCCTGCATTAAAACTTGTTCCTTGAGTTGTGAACAGAATTTTTCAAAAGTCTTGCAAGGGATCATCAGCATAAGGAAGCAATTTTGCTTCTGTTCAGTGTCCTATAGTACAGACTAGGATGTGCTTCCCAAATTGAATGCTTCCTCCATGCTGAAATAAACTTCTTCTTTTTTAAAAACTAATTTCAGGTCATTTTATGCAGATTATTAAGCATATATTTACCAGCAAATGCTTCTCAAAGAATCATGACAAGAAATAAATCTAGTTTGTCAACCCAAAAGAGACGAAGTTTTAAATCAGATGAAGCCCATCTGAAGATATTGTTTGGAAGAAGACTGCAAAGGTGTCATTTTTAATCCGAATTAAGCAGGGCTACTACAGAGATCTAATCCACTTCAGCAGAACCAGAATAATGCTGTTTTATGTAGGGAGTAATGAGTGGGGTTTGTTAGTGAGCTGCTTACTTTTCTTGGCTTCTTCCTCTCAGGGTACCTATGCCACTGTCTTTAAAGGGCGCAGCAAGCTCACCAAGAACCTGGTTGCCCTGAAGGAGATCCGATTAGAGCACGAGGAAGGGGCCCCCTGCACAGCTATACGGGAAGGTGAGGAGCGGGGTTCATGTTCCAAAATGTAAACATACGGAGAAACATCAGGCAATGCTATTTCCACACACACAGTTGCCTTGCTTATACACAAACATGATAAGGAATGGAAACATCCGATCATGTGACCCTGCAATAGTAGCAATGGAAATACTGGCAGTGGGGGCTACATGCCAGTGGGGGGCTAAGCCAGATGCCAGAGTGGGTGAGGTAACAAATGTAAATTTTACCTTGTACAATAGGGTACTTTCTACCCACACTCAGAGACCCCCGCCCTCCATCCAGGCAAGCAAGAAACATTATCAGAGTTCAAGGACACATTCCAGGCAGACAGACACACTCACTGAGGGTGAGAAACAGGGCTGGTGTGGTGTCTGACTAGGGAGTTGTGGCCTGGGGGGGGGAGTCTTGAGGGCCACAGAGAGAGGCCTAGTGGTCTGCCTTCAGTCCCCAGGCCTGAGATTTTAGTGCATGGCGTACACCCCATCCACACACCCTTGTGACTAAAGTCTCTCTGCCTTGCAGTTTCCTTGCTGAAGAACCTCAAGCATGCGAACATTGTGACCCTCCATGATATCATTCACACGAAATGCTCCCTAACTCTTGTCTTTGAGTTTCTGGTGAGTCAGGACCTTCTGTCTTATGGAGAGGCTGGCTGGTCCAGGCTTGTCTGCAGCGCAGGTGTTATTTGGGCAGTAAGGGAAGGGCTGTAGTTCAGTTTTAGAGCATCTGGTTCACATGCAGAAGATCACAGGTTCAATCTCTGGCATCTCCAGGTAGGGCCAGGTATGTCCTTAACCTGAAACCCTGCAGAGCTGCTGCCAGTCAGCACAGACAGTACTGAGATAGATTGACCAAAAGTAAAGGCAGCCTCCTATGTTCAGGGTCAGTGGTAAGTCTGAAGGTCCCCCCCCCCCGCTTAATCGCAGCATCTGTGCAGAAAATGTGGCCTCCATGTAACACACTGTAAAAAATAATAATCATGTTCTCCGACCACAATTGCTTACCAGTATTCCAGGTGGAAAACCATGCACATCCCATTGGGTTTGGTGGGGCTGCCCCCAGCTAGGTGTGAAGAGGATTTTCCCTAAATAGCAATAGAGAAGTGTGTGTGTTTTCTCAGAACAAAATGTGGTTTGAGTTCATGGAACCTGGAAATTCTCCACAACATATGTTCCAGTTAAGGGACAAAATACTTGGACTGCATCTGACCTAGCTATGTTGGTTAGGATAGTGACTTTGAATCTCTTGCTGTAGCAATCTACTAGTATGCATTCATATAATAAAACAGATACATCTGGAAAGGTTGTGTAGTTTTGATCTGTGTATTGAGCTTCAATGAGCCAGAGGAGACAGTTTGCTGCAAGCGTACACACTCCTTCGGAACTGCTGGGAAATACTATTTGACTTGCATTTTTGTTGTTGCCAAAGACATGTTTGGTCACTTCAGGGGCCTTAGTCTTCAAGGCAACTTGGGCCTCTCAGGACATGCTTGTTTTTGCAGGACAGTGACCTGAAGCAGTACCTGGATAACTGTGGGAATCTGATGAGCATGCACAATGTGAAGGTGAGTGAATAGGGTGGATGGGTGCAGGGCTTCCTCTTCTGTAAAATGATTGGTAGGCTTTCAAGTCAGGGCAGGGGTGGGAATCCACTTGTGGCCAGAGAGCCAGATCCCAAAGTGGCCAACCCCTCATGGGCCCCATTGGCAAGTGGGCAGGGTTTCCCACCCTTCAGTCACATGGTGACCTATGTCAGGCACAGAAAAGGAACAATTGAGGGTACATAGTTGAGGATGTGTTTCTGCTTGTTCCTCTGTAGTCACAGCTTTACCTGATGGCAGGTGAGTGGCAGGTGTGTGTGACTTGCCCAGAATGGCCTTGTGGACTAGAGCGGACTCGGGCGGCCTAATAATAATAATAATAATAATAATAATAATTTATACCCCGCCCATCTGGCTGGGCTTCCCCAGCCACTGTGGGTGGCTTCCAACAGAATGTTAAAATACAATAATCTATTAAACATTAAAAGATTCCCTAAACAGGGCTGCTTTCAGATGTCTTCTAAAATTCTGGTAATTGTTTTTCTCTTTGACATCTGGTGGGAGGGTGTTCCACAGGGTGGGTGCTACTACCGAGAAGGCCCTCTGCCTGTGTGCTGGTCCCGTGGGTCACCTGAGAGGTGAGGTCCAAGTGCAGTCCATGGTCAGAGGTGCAACGTGAAGGCAGTCCGTAGTATCCAAAGCTGGATGCAGGGCAGGGAGGCAGGCAAGCAAGGAACCAGGGCAGGGCAGGAGCTCAGGCAGGAAAGCAGGACAGGTTTGAAGCAGGAACACCGGCAGGTACTGGTCAGCAACGATGTTGCTCCTGCAACCTGGAGCAGAGTCTGCCTTTAAAGTACAGTGGTACCTCAGGTTACAAATGCTTCTGGTTACAGACACTTCAGGTTACAAACTCTGCTAACCCAGAAATAGTACCTCAGGTTGAGAACTTTGCCCCAGGATGAGAACAGAAATCGTGCGGCGGTGGCATGGCGGCAGCGGGACGCCCCATTAGCTAAAGTGGTACCTCAGGTTAAGAATGGTTTCAGGTTAAGAACGGACCTCTGGAATGAACTAAGTTCGTAACCCAAGGTACCACTGTATCTCTAACTGCTTTCTCTCCCCACTTCTTTCCCTGCGGTTCCAAGATCTTCATGTTCCAGCTGCTGCGTGGTTTGTCCTACTGCCACCAGCTTAAGATCCTACACAGAGATCTCAAACCACAGAATCTGCTCATTAATGGGAAAGGGGAACTGAAACTCGCAGATTTTGGTAAGTTAGGAGGTAAGCTGGGGAAATGCCAGCACAAATTTAAGCTTGGTTTTGAATAGGAGGGTGCTATGTCAGGGAGAAGAAGGACCAACTTGTGGCCTGCCAGATGTTTTTGGACTGCAGCATCCATCTGCCCCAGCCAGCATGGCCAATGGTCTTGGGAGGAAGGGGGCTGTGATTTGGCAACCTCTGGAGGACACCAAGTTCCCTATCCCTGGCTTAGGTGCTCCTACGTTTTCAGATTGTAAGGAAATTATATTGGGAGACTTCTACCACTACTGCCCCCTACCCCACTTCTAATTTATGTGCAACAAGGCTTAAACAGAGTGCAGCTGTTTGCAAAACACAGACTTTCAATTATTTGTTCATGTGGTGCTTTATACATTATGTCTTAGAGACCATATGAAACTTCCCCCCCCACAAGCATCTTTAGGCTTCAATCCTATACACAGTCACCTCAGAGTAAGCTCAGCTCAACTCATTGAGACCCACTTTTTATTAGACTTGTCTAGGATTGTGCTACTGGCAACTTGTTTTCCAAATATTCTGATCCTTCATGCTTTGCACCTCTGTGCAGCTCTCAACAGCGCTTGTGGAATATATGACCAACATTAGCAAAGCATTACAATCTGTGATGCTCCATGAATCCTGTTGGGCTGCTGGGTTTACTTTCCAAATCCAAGGAACAATTTCCATTATTGCTCTTATAGGTTATACAATTATGCAATGCCTGCTCAGTGAAGCAATCACGAAATTGATTTTTCCTAGCTTGGCCCATTGTATTTTTCTCTTGATTCTTTAATAAAATACTCCCAGCCACTCTCTAGGGCCACTGTTGGAGTCATGGTAGATAGTGTGGTACCTGCTGAAGCCCACACCTTTTCTGGGGACTCACTGTCCCTCACACATACTGTCAGGATGAAACTGGTAGTCGCAAACCACAGGATTGCATCTCACTGACTTCCCTTCCACCCTCAGGTCTAGCCAGAGCTAAATCTGTCCCAACAAAAACATATTCCAATGAAGTGGTCACGTTGTGGTATCGGCCTCCTGATGTTCTACTAGGATCCACAGAATACTCCACTCCCATTGACATGTGGTGAGCCAAGGGGTCTGTGTTTGGGAAAGGGTGGGTACAATAATTCTCTCCATTGTGACTTTTTTCTCCCGGTTTGCCTTCTCCATATTGCTTCCAGAGCCTTTTCAGTGTTTAACACTATTCAGGAGGAACGTAGGACCTGGTACTTCACAGATGTTTGGCTGGATGCCATCACTCATTCCTGACCATTGGCCATGCTTGGCTGGGTCTGATGGGAGTTGGGCTCCAGATCATTTAAAGAGCTATAGGTTCCCCATCCCAGCTACAGACAGTTTCATGTGGCTTGTTCCTTCATGTTCCTGAAGTCCTTCTTTTCTCTACTGATTAGTTTAGTAGGAAAGATGATGGGGGGAAAGAAACAATTCCTGCCTCTCATATTGTCTTCTACAAAACATCTTGGTGGTCCTCCTGCTTTTTCTGCAGAGACTGAAGCAATAAGAGGAAGACTTGGCAGAGAATAGGATGTTCTGAAGGACCTGTTTGCTTCATGTTCTTGTATCTCTTTTTGGTCTGTGGTAGGGGTGTGGGTTGCATACACTATGAAATGGTCACAGGACGCCCCATGTTCCCAGGATCAACCGTGAAAGAAGAGCTGCATTTAATATTCAGGACATTGGGTGAGTCCTTTGTAATTCTCTATTTCTTGATGTGGACTGGGGAGGAGGGTGGAATGAATAGAAGAGTACAGAAAAAAACAGTAGCCTTTAACAGCTACGTGTGAACTAGCAGGGTTATTTGGCTGGTGATAGAATGCACGGCCCCAAAAACAAATCTCTGTCAATGATGTTTTCATAATTTAAATATGCATCCAAGTTTTTTATTTTGTTTTGTTCAGATTTTGTTTAAGAGCCAAGTGTGGTGTAGTGGTCAGAGTGCTGGACTAGGACCAGGGAGACCTTGGTTCAAATTCCCACTCAGCCATGAAGCTCAAGTCACTGGATGACCTTGGTCAAATCACCTGACCAACCTCACAAGGTTGTCCTGGTGATAAAATGGGGAGGGGGAGAAGTATGTGAAACACCTTTAGCTCCTAGGAAAGGTGGGATATAAATGCCCAAAGTCCCAAGTTTCTTACCCAGCATTTTCAGTTTAAAAGAGTCTGAGACAGCAGGGCTGGAGAAGCCCAGTCAGATTACACAACAGTGGGCTAAATAAGCTCAATGACTCAGCATCAGGTATCCTCCTGTGTTCTTAACAGCCCAACACTCCATTTGGTTATTGAGTCTTTTAACAGCAAGTGTGTTTCTCGGCGTTCCTCTGCAGTGAAAAGGGCTTTGTGTCTGTGGGTGGATGGATTTCCCTCCCTCTGTGTTCAGCTAAGGTTGAGATTTTCATGATTCTAAATTCTAAGTGCCAGATACTGGATTCCATTTTGTGCAACGCTCCGTGTGGATACAGTAAATGTGCAACTAAGCCTATTTCCTGCAGGAACCCCTACAGAAGAATCTTGGCCGGGCATCACATCCAATGAAGAATTCAAGGCATATAATTTCACACAGTATCGAGCCCAGCCATTGATAAACCATGCACCAAGGTAGGACAATGGCCTTAAAAGGCAGGGCAGGCTTCTTAATGGGCTTCTGCTGCTGGAAAATACATGGGGAAGGAAAGCACCAGTTCTTGTTTTTCACTGGATAAACATGCGCACAAAACAAGCAAGGGTGACTGAAGAATCTCTGTTAATTGTGTGCAATAGTATATCAATAATCTGCATCGCAATCAACATATGATCAACAGTTCTTCTTTTCCTCAATATACACCATCCCCATCTCCTTTATTTTAGGGAAGTAGGGAGGTCCATGAAATCTTTGCCTGCATCCTCCTTTGTTTTGGTCTTTCTGGGGCTGCCACTAGGTGGCATCAGCATTCTGCAAGCAGCATCCATGTCCATCTTGTTGAGTTGCCTCTTCCCCAGGAAAGAACTTAAATTGCCACCTGTGGACTAGTATTTTCTAGACATTCCACAGCTTTTCTTCATATGTTCTGGTGTACACATGTCCGAAGTGTACTGCCCTTGACAATAGCCAATTGCCTGTAGAGTATCCCAAGCTCCTTTCTTCTCTTGCAGACTGGACACAGAAGGAATCGACCTTTTGATGAGTCTCCTCCTGGTAGGTGGCTTCAGTTGCTGAGCCAGATACCAAAGATTCCATGCTTCATCCAACATATACTTTGCTGCTGCAGCTGCTTATTGTCCAGGATGGTGGTGATGGCTAAGTACCAATTTTAGTGGTTCTCCCACTTAAGGCTTAACAGGGAGTATCTAGGTGCACAGGGCAGAACCTCCCAATGACAGCTGCAAATATTCTACTGAGGGAATTGTTTCAAGCGTCCATCTTCTACGAGTCTTGATATTTCTGACAAAGGCATCTTTGTGCCTGCTTCTTTTCAAGAGTATAAAAGGTTACATGGGGGTGGTTTTTTAAAAGCTTTAAGATACAGATTACAGTATGTCCCCTTTCTTACCTCATACAGACAATGTCTTGGAATGCCGTAGATAAATGAATGAAGTGTCACATCAAAGTGTAGATCTCCTGGCCAGTGTAAATAATAATATTTTTGATGATTTGTGAGAGAGATGTATTTACTTATTTGTTTGTTTACATGGCCATCTGTCATTGATGCTTTAGCTGAGATTCCTGCATTGCAGGGGGTTGGACTAGATGACCCTCATTGACCCTTCCAGCTCTATCATTCTTTGATTCTATTATTGCGTCTCATTTTGCATTTAAAACCCAAATGAAAATCCATATATAGTTACATGTCTTATCACAAAATACAGTGTGTTTTCTCTCAATGTACACATTGCTAAATGTATTGTGTCCTAAATTGGTGTGCATTTTGTGGTGCATTTTTTGGGCAGGGAATCATATTCCAAAATTTGAGCAGAATCATACTCACACGCTCAAATGAGCTCCTGGGCCCATGATGTAAATGCTCATACTTGCTTGTACATGGACACTTATGTCTAATCATATTTTGATCCATGTATTGTCCTTAGCTTAAAATGAGGCTGATTGGCTTTAAAATGCTGATAGAACTAAATTCTCCTCTCCCTCCAGGTGAGAAACAAACCCAATTGGTAAGCAAAAGCCAAGGAAATACTATAGCCATTGCCAGGACGGTTCATAGCACTGAGACCTGGGAATAAATGGGCAGCCCAGACCTCATTGAGTTAAAAAAATATTTCTCTACTTGCACTTTGACGTGCTTTCAAACTGCTAGGTTGGCAGGAGCAGGGACCGAGCAATGGGAGCTCACCCCGTCGCGGGGATTTGAACCGCCGGCCTTCTGATCGGCAAGCCCTAGGCTCTGTGGTTTGCCACTTCACAGACACAGAAATGACCAAAGTGGAAATTAGTATGTAAGCCAGTCCTCAGAAGAGGATTTGCTCAAGGAAATGCAAGATGTCTGGTCATAATGGGGAACTGAGACAATGGTTCCTCCGTTCTTGACCTGAACTTTGATCTTTCCAAGCTTCCGTAATCGAAATCAATGGAACCCCAGAGCATTGTTGATTGTTCTGGTGGCTTGGCCCTCCCTCTCCTGCCAAGATTCTTTTGCTCCTGTTCAAGCTTTCCTAGGAGAGACATTGTTTTGCTCTGCAGCAGCTGCTTGACCTATCCTAGCTGAGCCAAAACTAAAGTACAAAACGTCGAGTTCCTCAGGTACAATTGTATTTATCTTGGTCAGTGAGATATGAAGTGGCAGGGAATATTTCACTCAGGTTTGGCCTTGAAAGCCAAGGAAGCTTTCTCCTCCCCTGCTCAACTTCGATTACTGGCCTTGCTTTCCTGTATGTGCATATTTCAAAGGAGAAGCCTGCATCATCGCCTATTCATTCCATAATCATTTAGACCATTAAAGTTCAGTCATTCTTTCCAGGTGCATTATAGCTACACACGATGATAATGCAAACTCTACAATGAAGATCCAATTTATCCTTCAAGGAGCTTACGATTGTAATCTTCTACACCCTAACCTGGGAATAAGCCCCACTGAACGCAATGGGTCTTGCTTCTGAGTCCGCATGCATATGTCTGTGCTTTAAAGGAATGTTGTGTAGCATCAGAACAACCCTCCAAAGCAGGGTAGGCTGAAAGAGGTGGACTTGTCCAAGATCACCCAATGCTTCTCACTTGCTTCACTATGCTGTCTCTGTGTACAGGCAGGAAAGTATAACTGCCACATAACAAGAAATGCCACATATTATCCAGAAAGATAGAATGTGGCTGCATGCAGCCTGGGCAGCAAAAAGAAAACATGCATGGCACAGTTGCACAGGGGATTGAGTATTTTGCTGAATCAGTTGACCTCCATGAGCCACATAACACCCATACTGAGCTGCACAGGAATGTAGGAGGGTTCAGGCATCAGGCATGCCTGCATACATACACACTCAAATAAGCACCTGGGCACATGAGATAAATGCCCATACTTGCATGCATATGGACACTTATGTGTAAACCTTTCTGCCTCTCTCTTTTGCTAGTATGAAGCCAAAAGACGCATTTCTGCAGAATCTGCCCTGCGGCACCCTTACTTTACGGCACTCGGTGAACAAGTGCACCTCCTTCCTGAGAGTAAGTGTGTGACCAGTGCTGCATGGAGCAGCTTTATTCTTCTCCCCTGCTTTGACTGTGCAGGTGACTCACTAAATCTAGTTCAAGGAGCACAGCCTATTTCCTTATTGGTGGCTTAAAAGAAAGGGGATGGGGAGTTTGAGTGCAAGGAGAGAGATAATTCCCAGAAAAGGAACTGCTGCCGGGATGAACTACCGCTGGCAGATTTGGTAAAACCAAATACACTATTCTCTTTACACAGACAACACTACTTGGAAAGATTAGAAGCAGTTCTAAGAGAGTCATACAGCATCAAGGACTTTACTGGAAACCCAAGGCTTATGCTGAGACCTTTATTCCCTTCCCGCCACCCACACACACTGGTATACCAGACAGACATTTCATATCTCTCCTGCAATCATTGTTTTCTGTAATATAAAAATGGAGCTGGTGGCTGCTCTCCTGTAAACACTTACCTGAGAGCAATTCCTATTAAACTTAGTGGTCCATGCTTCTAAGTAAATCTGCATAGGATCAGAATGGCAAGTGAACTGTGAGCAATACAGTCCATATCCTCTGCCCTTCATCTTCAACTAGGGGACCTCTTCCTGTCTCTATGCTTCTGTCTCAGTTCTCCACAGAAATTGTAATTTTGAGGTAATTCTCATCCCCTCTGTCCTTGTCTCCTCACCCACCCTTTTCCTCCAGCTGCCTCCATCTTTTCTCTGAAAGAAATACAACTTCAAAAGGACCCTGGCTATCGAGGCTCAAGCTTCCAGCATTCTGGTAGGTACCTGATGCCTTTTTGGTCTTATTTTGCTGCCACCTAGTTATAGCCATTGCAACCCAAAGTCCGTCTTGTAAGTTCCCTGGTGTAGGTACCAAATGGAAAGTAGTGTCCATCAAATCTTTTGCCCTGCTAATAGTAGGATCCCAGTAGGTCAAACTTCCTTCCCACTTGTTCTTATGACATTCCCTGGACCAAAGATCTGACAGTGCTTCTTTACAATAGACAGTCCCACTCATATGTACACCTTGAATGGGAAGCTTTTAATGAGCCTAGGGCTTGCTGATCAGAAGGTTGGCGGTTGAAATCCCCGCAATGGGGTGAGCTCCCGTTGCTCAGTCCCAGCTCCTGCCCACCTAGCAGTTTGAAAGCACGTCAAAAGTGCAAGTAGATAAATAGGTACCGCTATGGCGGAAAGGTAAACAGCATTTCCGTGCGCTGTTCTGGTTCGCCAGAAGTGGCTTAGTCATGCTGGCCACATGACCCGGAAGCTGTACGCCGGCTCCCTCGGCCAGTAATGCAAGATGAGCGCCGCAACCCCAGAGTGAGACACGACTGGACCTAATGGTCAGGGATCCCTTTACCTTTACCCTGTATCTTGCTGTGTGCACATGCCCAATTCCCAAGTCCGTTTGTTCTGAATGTAGCCTTAGTTATGGTGACAAAGTTGATCTATAAGCATTATTCAGGTTCCTGGGCTCTATTGGCTGGCTGTCCCTTTTTAAGGCTGTTTGAAATACATATTTTAACCATTATTATTATTACTACTACTAAGGGACGTGAGTGGTGCTGTGATCCAAACCACTGAGCCTAGGGCTTGCCGATCGGAAGGTCAGCGGTTCAAATCCCTGCGACGGGATGAGCTCCCGTTGCTCGGTCCCTGCTCCTGCCAACCTAGCAGTTCGAAAGCACGTCAAGGTGCAAGTAAATAGGTACTGCTCCGGTGGGAAGGTAAACGGCGTTTCCGTGCGCTGCTCTGGTTCTCCAGAAGCGGCTTAGTCATGCTGGCCACATGACCCGGAAGCTGTCTGCGGACAAACGCCAGCTCCCTCAGCCAATAAAGCGAGATGAGCGCCGCAACCCTAGAGTTGTCTGCAACTGGACCTAATGGTCAGGAGTCCCTTTACCTTTATTATTATTATTATTATTATTATTACTACTACTACTACTACTACTACATCACACCTTTCCTACAAGGTGCTCAAGGTGCTGGTGTACATGGTTCCTGCCCTCCCTCTCTTATTTTATCCTCACAACAAGACATGAAGCCAGTGATCCTGTATTTGCAGTATTAGCTAGCGTGCGGCACAGTATGGCCTAACTGCTTCTGAGCAATAAACTTCAATAAACCTTACAAAGTCCAGAGCCACTCTCTGGCACATGTTGTGACTGTTGTGATAATTTAAATCATTATAAACCTTTAGAGACTGAGCAGCTTTCTCTCTCATGCACTCTCGGTCTTATCCAAATATCCATCTTCACACGGCATCCTTCCTCATGTGCAATTCAGCATGAGGCCCACACTTGAGGGTTCTGTGAGAACAAAAGAATTGCCCAAATCAAAGAGGAAAGTCAGAAGTTTCAAATTTGGGTATTGGGATACATGGTGCAAATGTAGAATTTTTTCACATTTATTTGATTTATGGGATCGTGACTTCAGATTTTGCCTCACCTTGGCATACAAGCTGTCAGCTCCCCCCCCCCCAAATCCTTTTCCCATGCTAGAGATTGTTAGGAAAAAAATGTTAATCAAATACTGTGTGCATTTCTGGTCACTGTGTCTCTAAAAGGATATTGTGGAACTAGAAAAGGAACAGAAAGGGTCCGCCACTCCCTTATGAAGAAAGGTTACAGTACCGTATTTTCCGGCGTATAAGACGACCCCCAACTTTTCCAGTTAAAATATAGAGTTTCAGATATACTCGACTGCCGATTCTCCACCCGGCGTATAAAACGACCCCCGACTTTTGAGAAGATTTTCCTGGATTAAAAAGTAGTCTTATACGCCAGAATATACAGTATTTGGGGCTTTTTAGTGTAGAAAAAGTCAAGTATGTTTTATAAAGTTTTATAAAATTTTGCATGGTTTGCATAAAGTGGATAGAGAGACATGTTTCTCTCCCTCTCATAATACTTGGAGATTATGGTCATCCAACTGAGTTGAATGGTGGGAGATTCAGGAAAGTAAAAAGGAAATACTTTTATGCATGGGGTTTGCAGCAGCCACAAGGTAAGACTTTCAATGGTTACGTGTCATGGCGGCTGTATGCTTCCCCCAGGACCTACCGTATATACCCGAGTATAAGCCGACCCGAATATAAACCGAGGCACCTAATTTTCCTACAGAAACCTGGGAAAGCTTATTGACTCAAGTATAAGCCGGTTCACCTTTGCCGCTGTGGAGGAGGAGGAGGAACAAGCAGCCCGAAAGCAGCCCATTGGGCTGCTCCTTCCTCTTCCTCCTTTGCCGAGTTTGCATTTATGCAAGCAGTTCAGGAATGGAACAAGCTGCCTGGGGAGAGTAAAGAACCGCCATTCTTGTACACTTCTTAAGGAATGGTTGACTGGGGAGAGTGCGTGGCGGCACGAGCGGAGAGAAAGGGCTTCTTTCTCGCTGCCCCCACCGGCCGCCTCACTCGAGTATAAGCCGAGGGCAGCTTTTTCAGCACAAAAAATGTACTGAAAAACTAGGCTTATACTCAAGTATATACAGTAGATGGCTGGCTCTGAATGCCAGATGCTGGGGGAAATAGTGAGATAAATGTCTTGCTTGTGGGCTTCCCAAAGGCTTACAGTCCGTCACTGTGGAAAACAGGGTGCTGGACTAGATAAGCCTTTGCTCTTCCTGTGCTCTTAAGTTCCTCGGGATTTAAAAGGGCACCTTGATCTGCCCTTCCCCACTGGAACTATGTATCCCTAAAGAGATGAAGCTGCCTTATACTAAATCAGAGCATTGATCCATCTAGCTCGACTGCTTAAATTTGTAGAATTGGCACTACTGCAGGTGCCACATAATACTCGTTCTGCATTTGTAAGAACTCAATCATTTAGTGCAGGCATAGGCAAACTCGGCCCTCCAGATGTTTTGAGACTGCAATTCCCATCATCCCTGACCACTGGTCCTGTTAGCTAGGGATGATGGGAGATGTAGTCCCAAAACATCTGGAGGGCCAAGTTTGCCTATGCCTGGTTTAGTAGCAACAAAAACACTTTGGAACCCCCTGCCTATTGATATCAAGCAGGCACCTTCACTGTATTCTTTTCAGCGCCTGCTAAATATATTCTTGTTTAGACAAGGCTTCCCAGATGCTTAGAAATGCTGGAGTGACTTTTAATCTGTTTTAGTATATTTTAATTGTTGTATGTTTTAAAGAACGGCTGCAATTTTTTCTTGATTTCATTGCTTTTCTCTGTTTGTAAACCGCTTTGAGGGTTGTTGTTTTTTACAATCAAGCGATGCATAAATTTTAAGAAATAAATGAATGAATAGCTCGGCATTGCCTACACTGGCTGGCAGCAGCTCTCCAAGTTTTCAGACAGGATTTTCTCCCAGTTCCGCCTGAAGATGCCAGGGATTGAACCTGGGATCTCCAGCATGCAAAGTCCTGTGGAACTATAGCTCCAAGCCATGTGGGAAATCTGTGGCAGAGAAGAAATTGCATTCTGAATTCCACCTTAGCCACTTACAGCGACACTCAGTATCTTGAGCATGAATCCTCCTCTAAAACTGGAGAAATGTAATGAACAAGGCAACCTGTAGGAATCATCACATCCCTGTGATGATGTGGCTCTATGAACAATGAAGCTCTTGATTGCTGAAGTGTCACAGATGGTCCATTATGCTCTCTAGACCATACCCCACGGGCAAAAGCTCAGGGGACAAAAGATTCCCTGCGAAGGTAGCCTGTGTGTTTGAACTGGTAGTTCTGGTGTATGGTTTGGAAATTGCACTTACATCACTTTCTGTGCAAAGGGATCAAGCTACATTATGTTATAATTATCCCTCAAAATGTGAGTCAATGGACAATTGGAGATAAAACTGGGCCTGGGAGGCTGGTTCAGTGACCGAACCCCAAGATTGTGCCAGAGATCCCTGTGCAGAGGCTTTGTCCTTGCGTGCCTCAGTTCCCCGTACGTTGCCGTCCTGTTCTGTGGAGGAAAACTCCTTTCGAAATACCCTTTGCTGTGTAATCTTCCAAGGAACAGGCTTTGACCGATCGTTCTCAGACCTTTTTAACATTTCTCATTTCCCCCCAGCTCGAGGAAAGAACAGGAGGCAGAGCATATTTTAAACCTGGTTTAACTCATTCATTGCATCACTGGGGAGATCAAAGCACTGAGAGGGGAGAGGACCACACAGATCCCATGGAGGCCACGCTCAGAATGATGAAGGCCGGTATCAACACAACCAAAGCTGCCCTGCATTACAAAGCTGCTGCATGACTGCTTTCCAGGATTCCACAACTTTCAGCAGTCCCCCACCCACAACACCCCAAAAAGACCTGGTGCCTGGCCCAGCCCCCATCCATCACACAGCAATTGGCATAATCCTACTCTCTGGATGAGGATCAAGCAATTAACTGCCCCAAGCGCGCTTGCTGCTGCTTTAGAGGGAAGCAAACATGGAGGCAGCAAGCCAGGGCCAAGATCTCGCAGCAGAATCAACACCTGCTTTGCTTCTTAGATGACGTGTCATGATGAATGTGCAGAATTCCATTCTTTGTTTCTCTCTCCCCCCCCCCCCATCACCAGGCGACTCCTAGGACAACATGATGAGTATGATGTTAACAGCAGGAAAGCCCTTTGATCCACTTTTATGCAGAGTTCTCTGGCTTTGAACTGAAAAGGAAACCTGTTTTCTTTTGAGTTGCCTCTGCTCTCTTTATCGGGGAATGAATCTCAATTCCAAATGGTACAAACATTTAAGAGAGAGGATGGGAGTGGGGAGGCCTTTTGCTGGATTTTCTTTGCCCTCTCGCTCCCTGCCCCATTCTGTTTCCTAGTGTTTGTTTTCTGAACTGAAGCTGCTATACAAGGAAATCATGATTTCTTAGATTTCTACCCAGTGTTTCTGAGAATCTCTCTGTAGCTCGTCCTGAGAATCATTCATCAGAAACCTAAATAAATAGGTGCACTTTCACTACAAAGGAGATCCAGGTTCCCAATAATTCAGGAATTGCAGAAACAGCAGAGTCCCTATAAAATGTGTCATTGCAAAATGTGAAAGAACTCAAGCCATCCTTCCATTTGCTATTCCAAGTTTCTTTTGTGGATTCTGCCTTTGTGAACAGAGTTCAAAGATGTTCTGTCCCTTTACTTTTTTGCCCATGTCACCAGGGAAAGAAACCTAATTTAATAATCAGTAAATGTTTTCAAAGACCCTGGAGACACATGACACAAACTGAAATTCATGCATGTTTACTCAGAAGTATATCCTGATATATTAGTAGGGCTTGCTTCCAGGTAAGTGTGCAAAGGCCTGCAGCCATATGAAACCAGTGAAATCTATAGGACCTAAGTGTGCTCTTAGGTTCCAGGGCAGGCAGTTTGTTTTTGATGCTTCAGCAGCAGTTGCTATTCAGGCAAGTCAGACAAGGCTCTTTGGGGAACATGTCTCCAAAAGGGCAGGCCAGTTCTGAAAATGTCTTGATTGTGAATGTTAAAAAACAGAATCTGAACTTCTGTCACTTTTCCTTTATTGGTCTATTTTTATTCCAACCGTCAGCTAGCCACCAGCGGGGTGTGTGTGGACAGAAATGTCATGAGAAAATAGCACGTTCTTATAATCAGATATGGTTTCTTGCCTGCCTGTTCTGAGGTCTTATCCTGATTATAAGATTCAATCGGTACAGCCTCATGAGAGAAATAACCCCTCAGGGTTGCCAGTCACTAAAGGGGGACATTTGGTTGAGTGATATTTCTGAATACTGGCAGAACCATACAGGCATCTGTATGGTGCAGTAAACCAAGCACACAGCTGGACTTACCAAGAAGCAGATTCCATAAGGAGCACCAAGTGAACTGCCTCCTCTCTCTTTATCTCTCTGTGATTTTTCTTTTTTCAAATAAACTCCTGGCCAGGCAGGGTTTAGGAGAGAGAGAGATGGTGGCATAGCTTCCCTTTAAGTTGAAAACTTAGGTAAATAAGCTAGCATTGTAGTTTCCCTTCTTGAGGCAAGGTGTTTGGGACCAGGAAAGATTTTACTGCAAATATTGCATGTATTTCTATCCAAGGCAAATAATTGGGTGTCTAATACAAATCAGAGCCTAGTGCTTGCCAATCAGAAGGTTGGCAGTTCAAATCCCCATGATGGGGTGAGCTCCTGTTGCTCGGTCCCAGCTCCTGCCCACCTAGCAGTTCAAAAGCACGTCAAAAGTGCAAGTAGATAAATAGGTAAACTCCAGCGGGAAGGTAAACGGCGTTTACGTGTGCTGCTCTGGTTCGCCAGAAGCGGCTTAGTCATGCTGGCCACATGACCCAGAAGCTGTACGCCAGCTCCCTCAGCCAGTAAAGCGAGATGAGCGCCACAACCCCAGAGTCGGACACGACTGGACCTAATGGTCAGGGGTACCTTTACCTTTAATACAAATCAATATGTGAAATTCAGCCTCTTCCCTCCTGCTGCTTTTTACCCAGCAATGCTGCAGGGACAGTGGAATCTACAACTGACAGAATTCCTCTTCTGGGCATGACTGGGTCTGGACTCAAGATGGAGCGATCCTTCGACATCTTGAGCCCTTCAGACTTCCCTTGCCTGTCCACACCTTCCTGATAATAATGCACAACCCTTCCTGCTGCGCTCTGTGTGATGTTTTACCCCAGACTTCCTTTTCTCATCCTATCTTCATGCTGTGTCACCTGGAGCTCTTGTTTCCTCAAGCCACTGCTGTTTGACCCACTTCCTGCTTTCATCCATTTGCTTTAACCATCCTTTCTCTTGGCCTACCTATGCAGCAGCATTCCTCATAACATAGCTCCCTGATAGTAGCCACCTTGGGGTTCTTGCAAGAAGCTGCTTGGTTTCCTGTGTCTTTTCCTCAGGCCTCCTTAATCCCTTCAAGTTCCTGTTTCTCAGTTCACAGGCTACTTTGCGCCCTTCCTTTAGCCACCTTGCCTCTGGATCCTCTGTTGTTTAAGCTTTCCTACCTCCTGGGGCTTTGCACTGCCCTGCAAAGTTGTTCCTATCTCTATAGCTTCCGTGCAGCCTTAATCTTCAGCCAGACAGAGGTTGAACAGAAAATATTCTGACAACTTAAGTTTCCTGAACCTGCAGGTAAACACATTTTACATTGACCCACCATTTCAGCCAAACTGTTTGGAACAAATAGGGCCTCTCAAAATAAGATGGTCCCTGCATATTCAGAGGATGCTTATGTGTGCCAAAGTATTTTCATCTGTAGATTAAGAAGTAAATAAATGTTTAGAAGAAGTTTGACAGCCTGTCAAGGAGCTATGCACATGGACCTCCAAGATCTATGGACTGCAAAGGGCAGTTGAGCCAGGTAACGTTGAGTGTGTCAGTTGAAGTGGGAGAAGAAAAATGGGCAGGAGGATTTGCCTGCTTGAGTTTCTTAAGAATATTATTAGGGTGGGGGGAGGCTAGGGTTAACTGGATGCATCCCATAAGTTTAAAAAAAAAAAACAACACTCCTCAACATGCTGTATTTTTCTTTCTCACTTTCTCACACTCAGATTCAGGGCTGGCAGCCAGCCTCAAAACTCCATCCTTAAAACTCTGTCTTTAAAGTTTTCAGGAAGATGGCACCTTCTCTGCCACTCTACCAACCCTGAACAGTACTACAGTGGTCCTGTTCCAACCTAGAACGGGTCCTTTCCCGACCACAATGTTTTGTTACAGGTGCCTTGTAGATTTTGCAAGAGTAAACTAACTGTAGGCAGGAAATGTGCATTTCAGCATGCAGACTGTGCTCTTAGAGGTACAGATTTCCATTTTTTAGTCAGGTCCTGCTGTTGCTTCCACAGGAAAACATCGTGTGAGGCCCACTCATTTTGGTGGTGCTTCTTTATTAGTACCTCAGAGGTCGGATTATATATCAGGCCTTACGACTACATATACATTTACATTTCAGAACTCTCTACATGCTTCTGTTTCCAAGTCTCAGCCTTCAGTCTTGTACTTGCTTATGTGAGAGTAAGCCCCATTGAACTCAGTGGGATTCATTTCTGATGTGTAGGATTGCCCTATTAGTATGGTGCAGGAAAAAGCAACACACTTCTCTAATCAATGGAAATAAATAACCAAGCACAGCTCACCAGCTTTTCTCTTCACCATATGCAAATGAAGCAAAGTTTGAATGTTTTGTGAAGTTGGGTTATTAGACTAATAACTATTAAACATATGTCCCAATAAACACTCTGTTGAGCTGAGCTTAAAATGATATTGTTTACCTCATTCCATGCTGAGATTGGGTGCTTCAAATAATTGACTGCATGCAAATGCTTAATAGTTACTTAGTATGGACTGAGCTTTGCTGGCTATAGTTGCTCAATTGACAGTCCTATTTATGAGTTAACAGCTCAACTGCCTGCTTGATCCTTAGATGAAATTGCTCCCACAAGACACCGACTAAGCAAAGCATTTAATCGTATGCTAATGCTCAGCACCTAGGTTGCCTTATGGAGATCAATATCAGGCTTGTGCCTAAGTACCTTGGTAGCTTGCTGTAATAAATCTTTTCCAAGGTAATAGGATGATAACACACATATCTGCTTTAAAATAATGGGTTGGGGGGCATATGCCCCTTTGTGTAAAACTTTTGGTTTTTCTCTTGCCCTTGCATACTAAAGCTTGATTCCTGTAATTCACTTGCACGGCAATCCTCAGCAGGCTTACAATGAAGTCCCAATGAGTTCAGTTTTGCTTCATCCCTATTGGGTTTGTATTTAGGATTGCACCATGTGAACAGATCTTTTGGCACAGTGGGCCTTACTTCTGAGTAAACCATCTTAAGTCCAAATTTTTGCAGATTCTAGCACCGCTTCAACACTTCATTAATATTCTCCCTTGGTGTTTGAAAGTCTCATTCAGGAATCTGGCAGGATTTTCTGCCTCCCCTCAGGTGGTGGTTCAACATGGAGTTCTGAGCACCTGAAGCAAAATAAACTCTATATAAATTCAAAGCCTGCGGATGTCATGCTGGAGGAGGGGAGGCATCAACATAACCATACTATCAGAAGCTCTAACAAAGGGTTCCAGACCTAAACAGATATACATACCTGTGAAAAAGCATCGGCTTTAATACAACGCTTCCCTAGAAAGAGATAAGAGCAGTGTAACATACATCTATCCTTTTGGGGCTGATGAGGGGGGATAACAAAATTAATGTAGTGCAGTGTATATTGGGGCCAAAGTCAAATTATTACAGTGTTCCTCAACCATAGAATTGTAGAGTTGGAAGGATCATCTAGTTCAGGCTTCCTCAACCTCAGCCCTCCAGATGTTTTTGGCCTACAACTCCCATGATCCCTAGCTAGCAGGACCAGTGGTCAGGGATGATGGGAATTGTAGTCTCAAAACATCTGGAGGGCCGAGGTTGAGGAAGCCTGATCTAGTTCAACTCCCTGCCATGCAGGGATCTCAACTAAAGCATCCATGACAGATGGCCATCCAACCTCTGCTTAAAAACCTCCAATGAAGAAATGTCCACAACCTCCCAAGAGAGTCTGTTCCACTGTCAAACAACCCTTGCTGTCAGAAAGTTCTTCCTAATGTTTAGTCGGAATCTCCTTTCTTGTAACTGGCAAAGGAGTGGCAGTCAGTGCCACCGTGATGAAATCAATACATCCCTCTTGACTTCTTTGAGTGTCTTCATCTACACATCTTCTAATGGCTTTGAACAAAATCCCAGAGCTTGCTTAATTGAGACTATGAAAGCGACTTTCATCTTGACCCAGCAATTTCATTGCACATGTACACCAGCAACTTTCTAGTGCTGTTCCATAATTCTTATTCACTTCAGTGGTATTTTCCTGTGAAAAGAATCCCAATGTCCTCAGTTTAAATGCCCACAGAACCTCAGCAGAACTTGTGCCTAGAACTTAATGCAATTTCATTGCAGCTGATGCATGTAACCTCCTCCTGCAAAACCTGACCTAAGGGATACTATAACTGTGTCTGCAAAGTCCTTGAACAGCAGGGAAAGGTTATCCTGGCATTTATATGCAATGATGCAAAAAGCTCCTGCTGAACTTCCTCTTGCCAGTCTGCTGTTAAAGATCCAGGAGTTTTGCTGGGGGGGGGGGGCGGATGCTGGCAATCCTACATAAAACTTGAAGGTACTGTATGTAGTTTTTCTGCAAGAGTGCTAACGTGTGTCACGATTCAGCAGAGGGAGTAATACACAACTCTCTTGTTTCTACTGACCAAAAAAAGAGAGAAAAGAAACAATACACTGTAAAACATGTAGAAGTTAAAATCACATACTTTAAAAGTTCAATATTCACAACTAACAAATAATCCATTTAAACTACATAGTGATTCATAGCTACAGACATTAAATCCTATTCAGAATGTTCTTCTTCAATCAACAATAAATAAATAAAAGATCTCTTATCTTTAAGCATCCTAGATGTTGGTGCTGACCTTTAAAGCCCTAAACGGCCTCGGTCCAGTATACCTGAAGGAGCGTCTCCACCCCCATTGTTCAACCCGGACACTGAGGTTCAGTGCCAAGGGCCTTCTGGCGGTTTCCTCACTGTGAGAAGCAAAGTTACAGGGAACCAGGCAGAGGGTCTTCTCGGTAGTGGCGCCCACCCTGTGGAATGCCCTCCCATCAGATGTCAAAGAGAAAAAACAACTATTTGGCGTTTAGAAGACATCTGAAGGCAGCCCTGTTTAGGGAAGTTTTTAATTACTGATGTTTTAATGTATTTTTTATTTTGTTGGAAGCAGCCCAGAGTGTCTGGGGAAACCCAGCAAGATGGGCAGGGTATAAATATATTATTATTATTATTATTATTATTATTATTATTATTATTATTATTATTATTATTATTGCTGTTTTGCACATTCACATGCCCAACTTTTCTATTCAAATTTTGCTTCAGCCTCACTCTCTGCAATTCTTACATGGCCAAAACTTTGAGTGACCATGGATTTGGGGCAGCCAATCTAATAAATTTTGCTACTTGTGGGAGAGCAGCAGAAAAGGTGTTCCTCCTCCCTGGCTGTAAAAATACAACAAAAAGTAAATTTAAAAACCTGACAATTTTCTGCTCTTTCATGACACCCCAAATCTGCTACCTAAGGCAGCTGCCTCACTCTGCTCAACACCAGCGTTGGCCTCAGGAGAACTGGACAATGGTGGCTAACAAGTGATTGAATATATCAGCAGGTTTTGTTTGGTGCAAGACCTGTAAAGGGAAGCAGGAGAATGTGCCTGCATTGTGTAGCATGGAATGTGGCCATTCTGTAACTCCACCGAGTACATGGCATGCTGTAATAAAGAACCAGTACAATCTAAATCTTGCCATTCCCATTAACATAAATCCTTCACCTCTTGGCTCTGTTAGTACAGAGCAGTCCAGGGTCTGAAATGCAAGGAAATGTCTGAGCAAAAGACCAGAGCTGAAAAGTGGTTTCCTATCGCTATTAGGGAGAGCGGAATTAGGAACCTTCTCTGAAGCTGAAAGCCTGTTCCTGTAACTTGTTCCTCTGCCTAGTATTGAATAATTTAGCCAGGTTTCCCCCACAGCTCCTTCCTGAAGAATTTCTCATTGTCAGGACGCTGTTATTTATTAGGTCATGTCTGGCTATCGGTGTGAGTTTGAGATAACCCCTTTTGTTCCAGTGCTTTTCAATGGCTCTTTACTCCTATTCAACTAAGTGATAATTGTGTGCAAATATTTGGCTCTAGGCTGTGTGAGGCTTGATTTATAATCCCACTTTGCTTGCCCACTCATGTGGCTTGGGCAGACTCAGTCGGTGGCTGTGTTTCTTTGTGTGCAGACGCACACACTGCCTGTATGACTTTTCCTTTCCCCTTGTGTCTGAGTAAGCACTTGCAAGTCAGTAAGTCTGCGTAGGTATCATTCTAGCAGTAATAACACTGGGGTGTTCCCTTTTGTAAAGTCACCTAGTCCCTCTGATTGTTTATATGCACTATCTGTTCTCTTCATTGGAGATGGCCAAACTGTTATTAGAGTGCAGTGGTAACTTAAGTGGCTGCCCTAATTATTTTGAGACATTTGACTCCTCTGTATACCCTACCTGTGTCCACTGCAAAAGAATCCAGCTACTTGGGCAACTTGTGGTTCTTCAGGTGTTGTTGATCTCCAACTTCCACCAGCCCCAGGCAGCATGGCCAATGGTCAGAGGTGATGGCACTTGTAGACCAGCAATGACTGGAGGGTCAAATCAGCCCCAGCCCTGAGCTGCAGTCCTATACATTCTCTCTCTCTCTCTCTCTCTCTCTCTCTCTCTCTCTCTCTCTCTCTCTCTCTCTCTCTCTCTCTCTCCCCCCCTCTATATTTCTTGTACTCATGCCAATTTTTCCTTTCCTTTCTTTATCCTGAAGAATTCAGTTTCTAATAACTATATTGCTTCAACAAAAAACCGTAATCTGAGGGAGCTCGATGGGACCCATTTTCCAACACAGAGCTTTGCCTTCTCCACCTTCAGCCTGAAATCTTGTACTCATACCTGGGAGTAAGACCTGTTGCACTCAAAGGGGCTTCTGAGTTGACATGCATGGGATTACGTGGCCAACTACCTTGCCTTCTCAGATCTTGGCGAAAACTTGAAGTGGGGAAAAAGACATTATTAATGCATAATAGAAAATTTTGATTATGTTATTATCACATTTAAATCCTCCAGGGGACTCAAAGTCACATGCATAGCTTCCCTCTCTGCAGAGAGCTAGTGCATTGTAACAGTTAGAGTGTTGAACTATGACATGGGAAACCAGGGTTCAAATCTCCAATCTGTCAACTATTCTGCCTCTCGTGGGGTTGTTTTGAGGATGAATTTGTTTTGTTTATTACATTTATATTTCACCTTTTCTCTGAAGAGCTCAAGGTGGAGGTACATACTTCTCCTCTCCCCTTTTATCCCCACAACACCCTTGCAAGGTAGGCTAGGCTGAGAGTAAGTGACTGGCCCAAGGTCACCTAGTGAGCTTCATGGCTGTGACTGAGAGGGGATTTGAACTCAGTTCTCTTGAGTCCTAGTCCAACAATTTAACCATTACGCCATGCTGACTCTCTCCCTTTCCTCCAGCATATACTGGGAAACTGTCGCATATTTTCTCCTCCCCATCACTTCATTTCATCCCCCTCCGTCCCTCAATCCCTCCCTCCCTCTCATGCATTGCTTTCACTTACAAAACAAAACAAGACTTGGTTACAACATGACCTT
The DNA here is from genome assembly GCF_009819535.1 of Lacerta agilis. Classification (NCBI taxonomy): domain Eukaryota; kingdom Metazoa; phylum Chordata; class Lepidosauria; order Squamata; family Lacertidae; genus Lacerta; species Lacerta agilis. Next base: position 55,623,984 of record NC_046317.1, read on the forward strand.
GAGGTGTGCTTTTTTATTTTAAAAAAAATTGTTTACTTATTTAATTTAACACAGATGTGAAGGCAGTACAGGCCAGCAGGCAAATATCATGTGTTTCCAGCAGGTGCTAAGATCAGCTGATGGCAGGTTAGAAGCACAGGGCCCTGCAATGTCATATTTTGAAGGTCCCCTTTGAAAACGCTTTCACTGTCCAACTCAGGCTCTCTGGTGCCTGCCTCAAGTCTCTTTCTGAGCCCCACCCTGTGGTCCTGCTTTCATAATTGCTGAGACCTGGGATGGGTTCACTTTTGGTCCTTTTCCTGCCCTTGTCTGGTTATGGGTATGAATCCACGTGGCCCATTTACACTACATACTTGGTTTAAGTACAAAATCAGTGCATCGTACTTCGTGAGTGATCTTTTTCCTGATGAGGCCAGGATGTGAAACAGATGAGGCTTTGGAAACCAATAGCCACAGGCTGATGCCTGATCCATACTACTATGGCTGTGCCTGTATCTACCTTAGTTCCTGTGTTGTAGAGTAATATGTGGAATGTGCCCAGATGCTCCCTTTCTTGTCTCTTGCTTACTGGTGCCCTGCAGCAAAGAGGCCCAAATGTAGCCCTGAGGTAAGAAACGCCTCCTTTGGTTTCTGCCTCACCCTCCACATTCAGTAGAGGAGGAAAGTTGTGTATTCAAGACGGCACAATATATCCTACTGTGAACATTCTCTCGTGCGATTAATACTGAAAATACAGATAATATATTTAAGTGTATTGTTATTGTACAAACAAAAGACATGTTTAAAGGGGAGATGATTGTGTAAGATTTATTCCAAGTGAAGCAATGATGTTTTTAATGGAGAGTTTTGGAATAAATGGAAAAGTTACCAATATAAAAACTGTATTCATTTATCAGCGCAGTGTCTGAGTGTTTTATAAAGAATGGGTGTGGATGTGTTTTGTATTGCAGACGTGACATGGATTATTGTGAATGTTGGTCATTTTCTCACAGAGGCTTGTACTGCAAATATATCATAAATGCTACAGACGCTGGAAATAAACTTTGCTGAGTACCAGGTTGTTCTGATCAGAGATTTTATTTTGGAAAATAGAAAGATGAAATGCCAATCTCCGTGTTGTTGTTTTTTCCTTTAACCTGCAAAGGCTGGCTGTTCCAAATCCCTCCCACATGGTGTGGATAGAATCATTTTTAAAAGGAAGGTGCATTTTATGATAATTGAACAGTTGCACAGGTTAAATTAAATTGACAGTTTAATGTATTTCTTTATGGTAATTATATGCCACATTTCAGGACAAAGCCTTCCTGAAGTGGCTTATAGAAAGGTACAAAGAGACGTGCCTGATACACATTGATGACATCTGTATCGTCTGGACTCATGGAAGGGAGGCATTTGAGCAGTTCCACAAGGATTTCAAGAAGCTTTACTGCAATATTGACCTACGCCTAGAACAGCCCATGTAAGAGATTCACATAATGAGCATGAAAACCACTACCTTGTAGAGGAAGCTATGCTACACATCCTTACATGCTTCCAGCTCCCACCACAAAACCCACTGTCTCCAGCCAAGCCATACAATGCAACCACATTTGTTCAGATTCATCAGCCTGTGACTCACAATGTAAGAATTCCTCAAAGTACAATACTTGCCCAGTAAATGGGAGGAAACCACAGATCAACAAAGTAGGATTTGTACCCAGGAACCATCAACTGCAGCACAGACAGACTTAGAGAAGAAAACAAAAGAATACCATATGTCATGGTTTGCAACTAAAACCACTTAAACATATTAGTGATCTGCAACTTCTCTTGACCAATGACACTTCACACAGGCCTTGGGTGGTAGGGCTATACTTGTGTGCTCTTTCTCTCTCTCTCACTCTCTACTCAGCAGCAACAACAGACCACATAACAACAATGCAGACACAGGGACCAGCCCCTCTGGCATGCCCAGATGCCAACACTGTCCCTGTATCTGCTCTGGCAATATTATTACAAGAACTAATGCCATCCACAACATTGAGCTCATTCACCTGCTTCTCTTCTGATTTGATATCTGCCAGCAGTGCCTTTCTGCAGTCCATGTAGGAAAAACAGGCTAGTCCAGGGGTGGGGAACCTCCAGCCCACAGGTATAATTAGGCCCAGCAGGCCATTTTGGCACAAGCCATGCCCACCTGCCATTCACCTGGTGTCAAGTGGCAGGCAAAAAGGTTGGCTGGTCTGGGTCAACAGGGTGCACCATGCAGGGCTCTTTGCAAGGGGCAAAATGCTTTGAAGTCCCACAATTGGCACCTTCAAAGCATTATGCAAGGCTCTGTTGCTCAAAGTTCCAGGTCACTTTATGTCATTGTGATGTCAAGTGCTGGACCTGTCAAAATTTGCCACTGGGCAGATCAAGTTCCTCACACTTGCTCTACACAAAAGAATGACAACTAAAACAAAACAACCGAAGTAGCAATTTTCGAAAGCTAGAGGGAGAATATTTCAACCTCCCAGGGGACTCTGTGACATTAGAGTGACCATCCTAAGGCAAAGGAGTTTCAATGGAAAACTATCACTTGTGGTCTGAAGCAAGAAACAGGGAATTTTAGCACATTAAACATGTTAACTGACTTACCAAGACTAGGATGTCTTTGTTATCAACACCTGCTTTGTGAATTACCAGTTAACTGTGTTATTATCATACTCTGCATTTTTCTGCAATTCACTTCCTTCTAATCCCACTGTTCAAATTCCCCGCCCTAAAAAAAACACAACCCCACCAGGTATACTTGCAATTTAGGAGGACACTTCAGGCATGGACTGTAGTCCACTGAAGTTTATGCTGTTTGTGAGTCTTTAAAGTGCAACAGGACTTGCATGCTTACCCCCCTGGGCGTATCCAGGAATTTTGTTTGGGGGGGGCAACCAAAGTTGTTGAACTGCTTCTGTCAGGAGGGCAGGCTTCCGCTAGGGTGGGGGTGGACCGCAAATAATTGAGTAATTTCAATGCTTTTCAATAATATTTGTAGATATTGAATATTTGTGAATATCCCCCCCCCCCGGCTAAACTATGGCTACCCCTATAAAAGTAGTTACATCCTAATTAGCCTCATAGGCAGAAGAGAATAACTGAGCGTCATACACAGAGCAGGAACATTGTACTGTTTACAACTTGCAGTGCTTCTAATCCTGCCCCCTTCCCTTTGCACATTGGCATGTGTGATCCAGAAAACGTGCACATCCCTTTAACATTTTTTGTTCACTTCCAGCCTCTTTGGTTCTCTCCCTTTCCCCCAAATGTCTCTGGACCCCTCCTGCTCCTAGGGCTGCCTGTTGAAGACTTACCCTGCAGATAGGAGAGAAGGATTGCCAAGTGAATTGAGGGGAATACAGAGAAAGGCAGAGAAGGTCCCAGTTAATTCAAAATGTTTAACAGCTCTCTGGCTTGCAGCACAGCAGTAAGAATGTGCTTTGACTGATAGCCCCTTAAAAATCTAAGCACTGTTCCGAAGTTAAGAAAAAAAGAAATCTTGCCCACAGGCTCACAATCTAATAAAAAGAACCCCTATATATATTTGGGGAAAGTTCGCTACCACTTACGTCGCGACATCCCTGCTGATGAACGCCAATACAATTTTATAGATGCTGTGTGCCATCAACAGAGAAGAAACCAGTTTATTGGGCTTGCACTCACTCCATCATCTGTTGGTGTCATTATGCCTGCTATCCAAATACAGAAATGGGAACTAGCAACAGCTGTACTTGGCAATATGTTTCTCCTCTGGGACACTGCACACTACTGTGCAACAAGCCAATCACAAACTGGGCCCATCTGTTGGGAGATGCAGCTCAGCTTAGAAGAAGACTTGAAGCCCAGGAGAGAGCAATAGGTGAAATACGAGCGCTGCATGTTATAATGCAATGGTTGGAGTTGCCACCAGAACTAATTAAAACAAAGTGTACAGTTTTCTCAAAAGCACCATAGTGTTTCATGTTTACAGCGCTCTCATTGAATCTGCTGCATGAAGTGCACTAGTATTTTTGACATCAAACCAACAAGTATTAATGGATGCAAGTGGCTGAGATGGCTCAGTACTGTGTGAACCCCACACAAGGGGGACCCCGGCTGCATGCAATGCAACCCTAAGCATGTCAATTCATCAATGAGATTGATGGATTGGATCCAGACTAAGCAAAGTCCCTTGGGGGGGGGACAAGGAGAAAAGTTGACCACAGCTAACTTTAAAATCCCATTGATTTCAATGGGAACAAAATAGCATAGTCTGGATCCAACCCAATGAAACTAACTCCCAGTATGATTGCAGCCTTAGGCCCATCACTTTACCTGGTTTTAGAAGGCAAATCAGATTACCAGAGTCAGAAAAGTGTTTTAAAATGGACATGAGTTTCTACAACTGCTTTGAAGAGCACTCCTGCCTCCTTGTGAAGTCATACATTTCAAGGTGGGAAAGACTGATGCTCAGTGGCCGAGCAAGTGCTTTTCATGCAGCAGGTCTCAGGTTCAATATGGTGTGTGTGCATTGTTGGCATCCATCTGTCTCGAGAGACAATGGAGTGCGCCTCCAGGGGTGAAATCAAACTTTGTGTTAGGAGCCATGGATGAGAGCTGAGTGCAGGGTAGGGACCAAAGGTGGACAAAGTATCCCAGAAGGACTACAACATGTCCTCCACCAGAGGTACTACTCTTCCCCTAACACTCTATACACCCTCTGTGTGTGTGGATGGATGATAGATAGATTACTAGGCTAGATATGGGATATAATACATCTTCATATGTCCTTCCTTTAGGATATATTATGCAATTCAAATTCAGATCCTGCTTACACTTTAACAGAATTTCAGCCATACCCCCTTGTTTCTCCTGTCTACCTGCTTCCCACATATAGTCCGGTCAATATACAAAATGACCCGGGCAAAATTGCAACATAAACACTATTTTCCATGTTCAACAGCTTGTGGTCAGTGCCAGACCATTGGTTGTGAAAATGTGTTTTTGATTGAACATTGTTCTGATATAGAAGATGATATGGATGACTGATGTCTGCTTTCGTTATTTGTAATACATAATAAAAGTTCTGGTTCAAGTGCCTTATTGTGACCTTGTTTCAATGTACCATTGCTTTCACTTTGTTGTTTTTAGCAAACATTTAAATACAGAAATTATGTAGCCTAATAACTAGATCAATGACAACTTTGTATTATTTTCCCTGACATTTGGTAACAACAATTAAAAAACATAGGATATACACAATCAAGTTTAGAAAACTAATCGACATACAATAAAATAGATACAGCAGGTCGGCCATTTTGAAATCCCGATTTCTCAGTGTTCCTGTCAGTTAATTTTGTCTAATTTTTTATATGTTATTCTACACCCAATTCTCATAAAAATGCCATTAATAGCGTTTATGTTGCAATTTTGCCCAGGTTCCAGCGTTTTTTTCTGTAGTTTGCCCGGACTAATAGCCAAGTACCTTGCTCTCTCTGAAAGTAATAATTTGATACCTTGGCTGCCATGTTTACACTGAAAGGCTCTATGACAAAGGTTGCAGCAGACTGCAAGCTACCAACATTTCCAGGCTGGGTTTAACATGTAATGTGAACTTCCATTGAATGTTGGGAGGAATGTTGGTGTCTTGCCAGCTGTGCTCATGTTCAAACAAGGATGCAGCCTGGGAACAGGTATGAGTCATACATACGAATGAAGTGTGGATGACAATTGTTCACCAAACAGGTTTGCCATTCCTTTAATATTGCTTCAGACTTGGCACTCTGGCATGCCATGGAGTCCCATGGAGAATGAAAGGGAGCAGAGATGTTACCAAGTCCAAAGGCAGGGGTGATCTAGGCTTAGAGGTGTCGAGGGCAGTCTCCCATACACCCAGTCAACTTACTGGATGAGTCACACACTTGTGTTCATCATGCAGCTGTCATAGGATAGCAGTCGGAGATTCACTAGATAAGAGCTCTCTTATCTTGTGAATATATTTTATCCTATCAATGGGAGGCATGCTTATTGCTGCCATGTTGGTCAATCATATCCAGCAGCCTGTTGTGACCGCTCTTGTCTGAACCACCGATTTACAAAGCTTCAGCTTCTAACGGCAGCCAAAAACACCAACGATCCTTATAGCTGCTGCCTTGTCAGGATTGAAGGGAGTTTTATGTTGCTCAGCTGAGTTTTTAACTTAACCTCATTTCTAGCCGATGAGTCATTTCAAAGTGTGCAAAATAAGCTGTCTGTTCTCCCAGCTCTGTCGCATCACTTGGAAAATGGATGTGCTGCATAGGACTTAATGGGGAATGGGGGCAGTCAGGACAGGGTAGGATAGGAAAGACTCTCTACTAAGTTCCGGCTTTGCAGCAAGATAACCTTCTACCTCCCCAAACTGTCCAAGGTAGACACACACACACTTTATTTCAGCAGTGAGGGAATGCCCCCTTCACTGCTGAAAGGATGCAGGGTGGAAATCAGCTTCTGATCATGTGACCACAGACCTGCAGCCTTCAAGGCTAATTCTAACCAGATTGGTTAGAATTGGTTAGTTTAAAAAAAAAAAAGACCAAATGACCAGTCACTAGGTTGTAGAGGGGATAGTAACCCCCCTGTCTCTTCACCAAAAGGATGGGAGGTAAATGGACTCTCTTTGTTACTCAAAGGGATCTGGGGAGATTTCTCTAGATCAGGGATGGAAAACACATGGTCCTCCAGGTGTTGTTGGATTTTAACTCCCTTCACCCATGATGTCCATTGGCCATGCTAGGTGGGATTGAGGGGAGCTGGAGCCCAAATACATCTGAAGAGCCACAGGTTCCCCATCCTGTAGTAAATGAAAATGTTACTGCTCTTCATAAAAAACACACACCTAGAGGTGCTGGTGTTAAAAATGTCCTGACCCGAAACCCTCGATCTGCCAGGTGATGAACCAAGAAAATACAACCAGTTGCTGGCTCCTTCTTAATGTGTTCAGCTTTTTACAATCAGCAGGATTTAAAAGCAGAGCTTCTTTCAAATAACCTATGTGGTGGTGCAGGCACTTCCAAAGATGAACCATGTGCCCCCTCCATTACATTTGAGTCAATCCTTTGGCGCAGGCGATTTGCAGGTGAGCCTCAGCTCTTTGGTCCTTTGGTGGTGTGTTCACCTCTGACGAGAAGCCATCCTCTAAACAAAAAAAAATCCTCTCGCTGTGCCATCCAAATCCCCCAGCTCTTTCGCTCTTTCACAGCTGACTCACTGAAAAGAACTACCTGGTTTGTGGTGTGTGGCTTTTGTAAGCGTTGTTGCTGCCTCACACCCTTAGCAAGTTCCTGCTTTCTCTTTGCGTTGGCCTTGTGTGCAAGCATACAAACACACACCGAGTGTGACCTAGAAAATGCTTATTAATTATCCACAGGGTGGAGATAGCAGGGAAATGAGGCAGGCAGTTGCTCAGAGTTGTTTGTGTGAAATAGTTACGTAATATCTCCCTCTTGACTCCGCAGAAGTTCCAGAGACCATTAACTAAATTCTCTGCTATGAGAGAGGGAGGGAGGGAGGAATTTGTCCAGTGCCATAGGTTTGTGGTAGAGATGGGGACAAGCGTTTGAAGCTGACATGCTCAACTATACAAGCACCCCTGCTTGATTGATTGCAAATGGACTATTGTGCCTTCCTTGAACAGGTCCCCTGCCTTGATTCTGCTTATACCTTATCTCTGGCTAAGTGGTCCAGACTGCTTTTTGCAGCCCAAGACCAAAGCTATTTTCAGTGGCACAACTAGCACTGGACCTTGGGGCCAAAGTCCAGAGCCTCATAGTTCAGGGAGCCCCAAAAGGACATCCATAGAGTGCCTATGGCAGTGGCAAACAGGATTCACATCACCAGCTGGACTGGCCTAGGAATGTCAGGGCCCATTAGGTATGATGCTTGTCACTGCAGCATCATTTTTTTAATTTATTTTTTAGAAAAGATATATAGCCAGGAGGACAACCAAGTTGGCATCTACAGGGTTTCAGGTGCTCGTTTTATTACTTCTACATTATATAAATACTACCCTTTTCTGCAACAAAATGGAGCTTATTCCCTAGTAAATGTGTGCATCAGGGCAGCAGAAGCAGACTCCATTTTAATTCTGTAGTCATGATGGTGCTGTGATTTTAAGTGGGTTTAAAATGCTCAGAATATATACACTTGTTTAATTGGAAGCTGGCAACTGTGTTTGTTTGTTTGTTTGTTTGTTTTGCTCTAGCATATCAGGAACTAGAAGCAGTTGTAAAGCATGGAACAGCAGAGAAAGGTATTCTTGAGTATGCGCTTCTCATCTGCATCAATACATGTGGCTATCTAAAGGGTCCAGGGTCTAAAATTACCTAGCTGCATCACTGGAAGCCATGAGCATCCATGATCTTGGGTTGCGAAGCTTGCAGCTCCAAAAATGGCTGCAGGGGGATGAAAAGCAATCCACTACTGAAGATCTTCTTGGCCCAAGCAGGAGGCTGAATTGAGCCCTACTCCAGCCATGGTTGGAGCTGCAGCATTTTTAACTCTACCCATTCAAGTCAATTGAGACATGAAGCTTAAATTACCTAAATTTATTTTAATAGGCAGAGTTAATAGGCAGAGAGTGATTTTATTTTATTTTTTAAATAGTCAAATTTGCCCATGTTTGTGCATCCCTACTTTGTGGAGACCGTTACTAGATGATCAGATATTCTGCTACAAGTCCTTTACTACATTTATGCCATACCTTTTGACTCCAGGTGGGTCCACAAATAAATTTACAACAACTAAAAATAATAAGGAAGTACAGCGTTGTTAAAGCAAGTAAAAACAATGAAACCCAAGAGTCTGGCAAAAGCAGCAGCAGCAGCTAACATAAATCCATAGCTCAATCGATCCTGAAAGCTCTCTAAAACTAAATTGCCATAATCAGATGCCCAAAACTTACCAAAGAAGGAGCAAGGTAAGCTATCCTGTGGAACAAGTTTCATAAGCTTGGTGTCACAGGCAAAAAGGACCAGTTTTGCATGCCCATCCTTTGCACCACCATCAGAGAAGAAACAAAGAACAAGAGCATTTGTATAATGTAGTGGTATAAAGTTGTACCTTGGTTCTCAAACTGAATGCGTTCCGGGAGTCCATTCAACTCCTGGAACTGTTCAAAAACCAAGGCGTGGCTTTTGATTGGGTGCAGGAGCATCCTGCAGCCAATCGGAAGTCACAGAAGCCACACCAGACATTCAGCTTCTGAAAATTGTTCGAAAACCAGAACACTCACTTCCAGGTTTCAGTCGTTCAGAAGCCGAAATGTACAAGTTCCAAGGCGTTCGGCAACCAAGGTACAACTGTATAATGATTTTTGGTGCTGTGGGTTAAACCACAGAGCCTAAGGCTTGCTGATCAGAAGGTCGGCAGTTTGAATCCCCATGATGGGGTGAGCTCCTGTTGCTCGGTCCCAGCTCCTGCCCACCTAGCAGTTCAAAAGCACGTCAAAAGTGCAAGTAGATAAATAGGTACCGCTCCGGTGGGAAGGTAAACGGCATTTCCGTGCACTGCTCTGGTTCTCCAGAAGCGGCTTTGACATGCTGGCCACATGACCCGGAAGCTGTACACCGGCTCCCTCGGTCAGTAATGCGAGATGAGCGCCGCAACCCAATTCAGACACGACTGGACCTAATGGTCAGGGGTCCCTTTACCTTTACCTAACTAACTAAATAAGAAAACCATAGGCACATAAGAAGAGGTGTGCTGGATCAGACCAAGGGCCTATCTGGTGTAGCATCAACCAGATGATACTACCTTGAGTTGGGATGGGAAACCTCCTGGAAGCCAGTGAGGTTGTTTTGAAATTGAAGATAGATGTTACATGTAGTTTGTCCCTAGCAGCCAGGGCCAGCTTCAGTTTTAGGGCATAAGAAAAATAAATGTTGTCAACATTGATCAATACGTGAGCTGAGGAAATAACAGCAAGGCACTTTTTCAAAGGAGGGGTGGATGCCCACCACCCTTTGCTGCCATTAAGTGACACCTCTGTTGTCAGACATCCAGGCTGTGTGGTGCTCCATCTTCATGGATGGTTTCTACTACCTCAGAATGTGTGTGGAAATTTGTTTGTTTAAAAAACCACCCCTGCATCAGATTAAACTATTGAACTCTCTCCCACAGGAGACAGTAAAGGTAAAGGGACCCCTGACCATTAGGTCCAGTCGCAGATGACTCAGGGGTTGCGGTGCTCATCTCGCTTTACTGGCCAAGGGAGCTGGCATACAGCTGGGTCATGTGGCCAGCATGACTAAGCCGCTTCTGGCAAACCAGAGCAGGGCACGGAAATGCCATTTACCTTCCCACCAAAGTGGTACCTATTTATCTACCGTACTTGCACTTTGATGTGCTTTCGAACTGCTAGGTTGGCAGAAGCAGGGATCGAGCAGCAGGAGCTCACCCCATCGCAGGGATTCAAACCGCCGACCTTCTGATCGGCAAGCCCTAGGCTCTGTGATTTAACCCACAGCACCACCCATGTCCCACAGGAGGCAGTGATGGCCATCAAATTAAAAAGGTAAAGGGACCCCTGACCATTAGGTCCAGTCGTGTCCGACTCTGGGGTTGCGGCACTCATCTCGCATTACTGGCTGAGGGAGCCGGCGTACAGCTTCCGGGTCATGTGGCCAGCATGACAAAGCCGCTTCTGGAGAACCAGAGCAGCGCACAGAAATGCCGTTTACCTTCCCGCCGGAGTAGTACCTATTCATCTACTTGCACTTTGACATGCTTTCGAACTGCTAGGTGGGCAGAAGCTGGGACCGAGCAACGGGAGCTCACCCCACCGTGGGGATTCAAACTGCCGACCTTCTGATCAGCAAGCCCTAGGCTCTGTGGTTTAACCCACAGCGCCACCCACATCCCGGCCATCAAATTAGATGTCTTTAAAAGAGTATTGGATAAATTCATGGAGGATAAGTCTATCAGTGGCTACTAGCCCCAATGGATATGCCTTGGGGGCAGTAACACTTCTGAATGCCAGTTGCTGGAAACCACAGGAGGGAGAGAGCTCTAGTTGTGCTTGGGTCCTACATGATGGTTTCCCACAGACACTGTGAGAATAGGATTCCCAACTAGATGGCCCATTGGCCTGATCTTATTATATTCTTATATAATTCTCTCTGCATAAGAAAGCTTAGCACCTCAGGTTAGATCCTGAGATATAAGTACCTCAGAACACATACTATGACTGTGCAGCAGTGATTCAGGGAGAGGGCTGCTTCTTTGGTCAAGGTTGCATAAGAAGTCTGAGGAAAACAGAAACCCAAATTCAACTTTTCCCAGGCAACACCCTTACTCTCAGGCCAATACTGCTCCTTAGCTGTTGAAGTAGAACACCTCACAGTCAACTGTAAAGGTTTTTGAGGCCGAGGCATTTTTATTTGGCCAACCAACTAGGCCTTTGAATCCAAGGTTCAGGATCTGGAACAAATCCTGACTTTCTAGACAGAGTGTGCTCAGAGTGCATTTCAAGTACAGGGAGTTTCCATTTCCACACCAACTTGTTAAGTGAGTTGAAAGGCTTTGATTTTGAAGTTCACACCCCTAAGTAGGAAAAGCAGAAGCTTAGGCATCTATTGTGTAAATAGTCCCATTGTATAAAGATATCCGTCTGCTGCCTCAACTAGGAAAAACTGATTTATTTTTGTGGCTATACTGGACTAGATGGAGCAAGAAGACTTCCCCTTCAGCAATGCATTCCCCCTGGCTGGAAACCTCTTGAATGCTCAAAGGAAGCACCAAATTAATAATTTTCAGCAGAGTGGTTCCCCCCACCCCACCCCAAAATGTCTTGCCTTGAACACTCAGAAATGTAGGTGTTCTTGTCACCGAGGAAATGTACCTATCACAAAACAAGGAGTAATAACTTCCCACTACTCCAGTCAGAGCTGTTATTTTCCCTTTTGCTGCCTCTAAGCATTTAGAAGTACCTCAGATTCTCAAATAAAAACAAAATATACATTTATCAGTAAGGTACAGTACACAGAGCAGGGAGCAGTTAAATGTGAGTGGGTGTGCTATAAATATGGGGAACACAGTACAGATTCAGAAGAAAACAGGGATCATAATCAAAATTCATATACAGTGGTACCTCGGGTTAAGAACTTAATTTGTTCTGGAGGTCTGTTCTTAACCTGAAACTGTTCTTAACCTGAAGCCCCACTTTAGCTAATGGGGCCTCCCGCTGCCACTGCGCCGCCAGAGCACGATTTCTGTTCTTATCCTGAAGCAGAGTTCTTAACCTGAAGTGTTATTTCTGGGTTAGCGGAGTCTGTAACCTGAAGCGTCTGTAACCTGAAGCGTATGTAACCCGAGGTACCACTGTAATGGGGATTCTGCTCTATAATAAATATGTAGCTGCTACCTGTGAAGTCTGAACATGTTATCAGATAATATCTCCGAAGTTTCCCTGCTCCAAAATTCCTCTTCTGTCTTCCAAGATGAGCTATCCTCAATGGTGGAGAATTCTTATTCTGTTGCATTGCAAGGTCCTAATTCGTTTTCTTTTTAAAGCTACCATTTCCTTTCTCCTTTAGAAAATGGTCTGGTGAGAGAGGTAGCAACAGAAACCACACCATAATCACATTATGCTGAATGCAAGCATCTGGCTTCCTGCTGAGAGCACTATTAAAATGCAGTCATTGAAAGTCACGTCCCATTACATTAAACAGGCTCTGGCTTGCGCCAGCTGTAAAAAAGGCAACCATCTTGCAATAATGAGAGACGTTTAATAAGAAAGAGAGACCTTTGTGCTCTTGCAAAAGAAAGGCTCATGTTCTGGGTAGTGGAAGGTGTAACTGCAATACTCACCTGAATGTCTCAGACAATTCAGCTGGACAGGGTCCAACCCAGGTCCTGGTGGCTGCCTGTGAAATGGGTGGTTTTTAGCATTTAACATGGGAGAGGAGGAGGAGGAGAAAGCTGATCCCTACCTACCTGTCCTATTCTCTATCTACCATCTCCATGTCCAGCACTTACAGAATAAGGCAGTGGCCCTGTGAAAGAGCAGACTGCTCCTCAGAGCCCATTTGGAGGGTTCAAGTCAGCCTTTAGAAAGCTTCAGCATACTGCTGAGGCAACAGCTCCCTCTGAGTGAATGCTGGGCTTCTGTGAGCTCTCCGGGGTGCTGATAAGGTATTTTATCCTCTGCCTGGCCCTGTCTGAGCTGTGGTAGCATCTAATCTTACTGGGATTGCCTTGGGATGTTACCTCTGTTCTATGAGTAAATGCCCTGCTCCCCTTGCCAGGGAGAAGGCAGGGCACCACGGTGCTTTCCCTCCCCAAACCACTTTTTCGTTCTCATTTTCTGTCAGCTGGGATTATATCTGCCAGAGCAGAAAATGGCTTAAATGTAGGTTTGGGGGAGAAGTACTGGTGTACCTCTGCTGATTCATGGGGTTCAGGAGCAGACCTGACCCTTCATATCTAGTTTAGCCCCAGTGGTGCTAATCTCAAACCCACTGAAGTATGTAGCAGCTTAGATTATCTCGATTCTGTGAACAGAGAACCAGGCACAGTAAGGTTCCATTAGCTAGTCAATGTTGTTTTAAACATCAATAAGAGTTTCAGCAGTTAGAGATAGTCCTTTTCAATGCCTTAGTCCAGTCCTGGCATCAGCTCCTGACATCCTACAGCTGCTGCCAGGGCCCCAGTAGGGTCCACCTGCAATGACATCTTGTCCTAGGCTTTGTATGTTATGCCTGTGAGCTTCATGATGCCCCAGAGTGACACTATGTTGGGACACTGTGGGAAATGTAAATGGCAGCTTCCAGCCTCCCTCGGACAATGTTGTTGCTGCCACCACTACTGCCATGTAAGCCTGAGGGGACTAACCAATGTAAGAGGGGCCCTGCCAGAGGACATGTACTCCTGAAGTCCCTCAGACCTGGAGCTGAACCTGACTTAGCTACCCTGGTCACCAAAAGTAGCATTTCCCTACTTTTTTGCTTATCAGTGGTGCAGCGGTTGTACTTATTCTGTTAATCAACCTGGAGTAAATGGATAAGATCTGATGAATGTGTCTTCTGGGTTTCCAGTCACTTGACATTAAATTGCCAAAAAGGCCTGAGTGACATGGCAATCTATAATTTTCAAAAGTGAAACATGATATCATTGATACCCCACCTAAAATTTGCATGCTGTTCAGTCCTTCAAGGACTTCAATGTCACCGAGGCTACTGAAATAGCAAGGGTGCACCATATTATTGTTTGTCAGTTGCAGCCTTATACAGTGGTACCTCAGGTTACAAACACCTCAGGTTACAAACACTTCGGGTTACAGACTCTGCTAACCCGGAAGTAGTACCTCAGATTAAGAACTTTACCTCAGGATGAGAACAGAAATCGTGCGCCAGCAGCACAGCGGCAGCAGGAGGTCCCATTAGCTAAAGTGGTACCTCAGGTTAAGAACGGTTTCAGGTTAAGAACGGACCTCCAGAACAAATTAAATTCATAACCAGGGGTACCACTGTACATCATTAAATAGATTTGCACCATAAGCATACTGACGGAGAAAAGCTGCTTTCGGGGGGAACTGAAATGTTCTTCCCCACCCCTCTCCATTCCAAATGTTCATCTTTTTCATGCCCGTTTGCAGCCTAATCTGCTACTATTTTGCCACAATTCCCACTTGCCCCTTGGTTAGGGAACCTACCCTATCAGGATGATGCAAGAAATGTGGTGGCATCGTAGTGTGAAGTAGCCAATCCTCTCTGGCTCTGTGATGCTGTCAATGGGGGCAAATGAAGCCTGTTGAGAATAGGGTCAAAGAATGAGGTGGCACAGAGAACTCCAGGGAATCAGAACCATCCCTTGCCTTTATTCTAAAGCAGCTTCATAGAGAAATGCATCTGCATCTGCAGCCTTTTGAAACACACTCAAAGGGTTTAAAGGGTGACAGGATGATCAGTACATTAACTAATAATACTTTGATCAACTTAGCTTCATTCTTAAAAAATTGCTGTTAAAACAACAAGGCTAAATAATAAGCACTGAAGTAACTCTGCTCAAAGCATGCGTATAAAGAACGATACACATTGCAAGTAGATACAGGAATAGGAATGTTTGGTATCTGTTTCCATTCTTTAAGCTGCCTGCAATGGTAGCACAAGCAAAAGGTTCCAAGTTCAATCCCTGATGTCTCTAGGTAAGACTGGAAAAGGCTCCTCTCTGAAACCCTGGAGAGCAACTACAGTCAGTGTAGACCAGTCTTCTCCAGCCTGACACTCTCCAGATGTTTTGAACTACAGAGGCCGTGCTGACAGGGTCTGATGGGGAGCTGTAGTTCAAAGCAGCTAAAGTAACGTTACCAGATGTCCCAATTTCCTGGGGACAGTCCCCGGATTTACAAATCAGTCCCCATAGAAAATCCATTGAAGTTGAAAAGTATCCTGGTAATCTTAATCTAACGGCACCAGCTGGGGGAAAGCTTGTGTAGACAATGCTGAGGTCTGGCTCGGTATAAGGCAACTTCCTATGCGCCTATCTGCAAACTGCATCTAGTAGTAATTCTCACTATTGGCTTAGATTGATCAAATACCACTTGCTGATTGGTGGTGAGAAAAATTCATAAAACTTTTGGCTGAATCCTGTACTCTGCTTGGAATATCTCAGCAACATTTCAGCTTGAGACTGCCCTGCTGTCTCTTTCCCTATGGCTTTGCTTGGTTAAGTCCATTGAACCTTCTACCGCTTTGCCTTTAAAGGTAAACTTCTGTCTATCCCTATTTTGAATCTGGCCTTCATCCTCCCTGGGAGAAAACAAGCCGGAGATAGTTTTGTTACCTGGAGATGAGAGGGTACTTGGAAGGTTGAATGTTGCGGATGTATTCTCTGTGGACAGATTGTTCTTAATTAGGCCAGATGGTGTATGACAAAGCACATTTTCATGTTTGCACTCGTTTTCATGCAGTTTATCTGTTCTGTGCAGCAAAGCATGTTAGTGACTTAGGGATATGGTGCGAAAAGAGCTGGACAAGGGCGGCTCTCAAACATTTGGACTTCAACCTGTGATGGGATATATAAAAACCAATATAAAATCAGCAGACACATTGGATCACTTACAAAGAGCCTCACCCATCAAGTCCTGGTTCCCCCAGTTGCCAGCCAAGTGCCTCTGGGAAGCCCACAAGCGGTTGTCCCTCCTGCAACTGGTATTCAGTGAACACTTAGCCATCCTTCAAAGTGGGCTTCCCTTGCTTTTTAGAAGCCTGATTTTCCTAGGAACCTCCAGAACTCATTCAGGGCAACAGGAATAGCAAGTGGAAGTGGAGCTAGCTAACATGCTTGTCCCCATGCACACACACACACACACACACACACACACCCTTGCAGATTTACTAAATGAAATGAAGAACAACTCTAGAGGGCCACACCTCTCTTCTGAAATGATAATGTCCCATGAGGCAATTGAAAGGCATCAAGGTCATGGGTGAACAGCAAAAAAAAAGGGGGGGGAGGTATTTTGACTGTGTCATTAACGTATAAAGGACTTGCCCAAGGCTGTCTTTCTGCTCCAGCCATTATTCCTCTAGCAACTTGGTAGATGACTTATGATCCAATGGTATTGAGATATTTCCTCAGTTCAGCCTCTGAGTGGTAGGTTCAAAGCTGTTTATCAACTTGACCTGTTTACCTCCTTTGTTCCGCTTGCTAATCAATGATATAAAATATTTTACAACGAGGCCTGACCTACAATTTAAGAAGCCAACATACTCTCCTACCTCCCACTGCACCCTATTAGTTGCAGAGCCTGTCATAAGCATAAGAATGTTTTGTAACATGCACACCACTTCTAGAGCATGAGTCAAAACCAGCCGCACACTCTTCACCCGGCTAGCGCATTAACTTAAACGCAACGATCCTTCCTTTAATGATGGTTTCCTTTGAAATTACTGTTTTGCACCAATGACACGTTCTTGCCACTCCTCTTAATTAGCACTAATATAAATGAGATCTATCTAAATGTTTTGATTTTTAAATTTATTCACTTGCTTCATTTATCTAACATCTTTCTGCCAACGCACTCCCAAAGTTGTTTGCCGTTTAATACCACAGCTTACAGTCTATGAGGCATGCTACTAGAGGGAAAGGGGGTCAAGAAAATAAGCAAATTAAAGTCACCAACTAATTCACAATGTTGTATTGTGGAGTTGCCTAAGCAGAACTACTGGAGGCAGTTCTGGGGGGGGAGAAGCTAATGTCAGCTGGTCCTGGCTGAGCCAGTGGAGGAAGGCTTGTTGCCTTATCTCTCACTCTGATGCATCTGGAGGAATGACCACTGAGAGACAATTGAATAACAGAATCAAAGAACTGTAAAGTTGGAAGGGACTTCGAGGGTCATCTAGTCCAACCCCCTGCAATTCAGGAATCTCAACTAGATCATACATGACAGATGGCCATTCTACCTCTGCTTAAAAGCTTCCAAGGAAGGAGAGTCCACCACCTCTTGTGGGAGTCCATTCCACTGTCGAACAGCTCTTACCGGCAAAAAGCTTTTTCTCAGATCTTATGTTTAGTCGAATTCTCTTTTGAACTATTTTTTTAAAGGGTTTTCTTGTTTTACAAAGGCATATGCAATGTCTCTCTCGTATTTTCCTTTGAACTAAATTGAACTAAAACAGACCAAACAGATAAAGATCCTTTCACATTCCAGATGCTGCTGAACTACAATTCCCATCAGCCCCAGCAAGCATGGCCAGTGACCAAGGATGATGGGAGCTGTAGTTCAGCAACATCTGGAGGGCCAAAAGTTTCCTACACACAAAATGGCTTTCTAGTTTGATTTTCTGAAACCTCCCATTCCCTACTCAATTTCCACTATGCATTTTGGGAATGCATACTAACTTTTTGCAATAGAGAATGTTTTTTAAGACATATTTTAAAGATAACTGATACATAGTTTTTATTTGGCTGCATTATGTTTGCCTACTTATGCGTTTGTTACATTTTATATGAGTCATGCTAGGATACCCTCCTGGTACTAGAAAGTGTCCTTCAATTTTTAGTATAAACCAGGGTGGGAAACCTGTTGATTTTGTTGAGCTACAACTCCCTTAATCTCTTGACCATTGGTCATGCTGGCTGTGGCTGATAGGAGTTGCGGTCCAACATCTGAAAGGCCAAATTCCCTGCTCTTGGCATAAACATGGACACCACAAGGAACTGCAAGATTAATGCTATGTTTGCACAAGCCTCCAGATAACTATTGCCAGGCATGCTGCCCTTGAGACAGAGGGGGATAGCTAGCTGGAAGTGTGTTTGTATACGTGTTTTTGTCAATTTGTGTGATTTTGAGGAGACATATGTTCAGCTGTAGCACCCAAACTATCTCAATGCTGAAGGAGTTCGAGCCTGTTTTGCTACTAGCCTTGTTGCAAGGGTGCATTTATATTGATGGTTTTAGCTTCTTCTAACATAATGCACTGCAAGAAGATGAAACCTATCCATTCTGAAGGAAATCAGCCCTGAGTGCTCACTGGAAGAACAGATCCTGAAGCTGATGCTCCAATACTTTGGCCACCTCATGAGAAGAGAAGACTCCCTGGGAAAGACCCTGATGTTGGGAAAGATGGAGGGCACAAGGAGAAGGGGACGACAGAGGATGAGATGGTTAGACAGTGTTCTCGAAGCTACCAACATGAGTCTGACCAAACTGCGGGAGGCAGCGGAGGACAGGAGTGCCTGGCGTGCTCTGGTCCATGGGGTCACAAAAAGTCGGACATGACTAAATGACTAAACAACAACAACATAATTTGAAGGTGCAATGCACAAAGTGCTGGAGAGGCTGAGCACAGTGATCTACTTCCAAAAATTGGACAACCATCATATATACTAATATTTATGGGAATGTTATGCATCTTTAGGAAAGGGCTGTGGTTTGGTGGTTAAGCATTTGCTCTGCAGCCAGATTCAATCCCTGGCATCTCCAGATAGGCTTGAGAAAGACTCCCTGCCTGAATCCCTGGAGGTAACTGAACCGTTTCTCAGATCTGGGAACCTCTCACCCACAGATCCTCTCTCCATGTGGAGAAGTATTTCTAGCCTGCGTTAGCCTGCATTCAGTCATACTGAAGTATGTTCTCTAGATTATATAATCTGGATTCTGGGACACACTAAAAAAAACTGTGATGTGGGGGTGTTGGCAGCAAAACCGCCTCCCACACATTGCTTGGATGCCTGGCAAAGGAACAGGCTGAGGTAGGTACTGTTTAGATAAGATGAGCTTTAAAACAACAATTGCGTTGCACAAATTGGCACCTTCAACCTATCCAAACACACATTCCAGAAGTGGGCAATGACATTACGTGCCTCCCCAGAGCACTCAGGCACAGGAAGAGGAAAGAAACCGCAAGACACTCCAGCATGCACTTGAATCAGCTGAGCACGTCTGTGTATTGCTTTGCCTTGGAAAAGAGAGAGAGGAAGCAAAGCGAGAGCGTTCTAAAAATTGCCAGTTAGCGTCTCAAATGCAGCAGGTGAAATATTTATAAACTCATCCTCCTCCAGAGGGAGTTTTCTGCGTAAGCAAAAGCATCAACCACTCCAACCCAGCCCCAGATTTGACAGTCATAGTAGTTACATATATCCCTTAAGCAAACAAATGAAAAAGCAATGGAGAATCTACAAAAGAAAAAAACTATTTTTTCTGCCTATATCGCAAGTGTGCTAATTACAGTATTAGTATTCAGAGGTTGCCGTGTGTATGTGTGTGTGTGCTTTCTGCCTCCTTTCTGCACTTTGTGGTACAGAAAGGCACAATATTGCATATTATCATTTCAAGGAAGTCAAGCAGAGCTGAGGTTTCTTAGTGGTGCTGGATCCCAAAAAGTCCCTGCAAGGAAGGCACATGGCCTGCTGTATAAATACCCTTGCCCCAGAACATTATGTAGCACCGGAGGTGAAACATAATGTTCATGGCTGTCTTTTTTGTTACTCTTTACATGAAGTACAGTATTGCATATCAGACTCATCATCAGGTGAGCCCATTTATATCTTATTGATATTTTCTGATATAACACTCAGCTAACAGACTGGGTGGAAAGGCCCAAGATTAAGGGAAGTCAGAATCCCCAAGCATGATCAATAAAGGGTTCAACTGAACTCAGATGAAAGACTGGTCTTTGACTAAGTGCAGCTTCTGCAGGCTTAGGGCCAAACTAGACCTAATGAGTGCAAGTATCAGTCTGCTGCCCCTTTGGGTTTGTTATGTACACAGCAGCATACCCTCCAACATTTCTCCAAAATAATAATAATAATAATAATAATAATAATAATAATAATAATAGCAGCATTAATTTTATTATGTATACCCCACTCATCTGACTGGGTTGCTCCAGTCACTAGGGGCAACTTCCAACATAATAAAACATTAAATAAACTTCCCTATATAGGGCTGCCTTCAGATGTCTTCTGAATTTGTATACAGTAGTTACTTATCTCCTTGGCTCAGGGTCACATAACTCCATACCCTCCGACATTTCTCTGATGAAAATAGGGAAGTCCTAAGGAAAAGTGGGACATTCCAGGATAAAATTAGAAATCAGGAGGGCTTGGGACACTTGGAGGGTCTGCAGCAGACTTGGGGAAACCTCTGTATTCTCAGAATTGCGAGTTTAGGAGTCAGCTGCTGGGGGCAGAGGGATCTTCACCACCACCCCAATATAGTGTGCATGCACAATGCCATGTGGTTATGTGGGGCGGGGCTTACCAGCCCCCCCTCCCCAATATTTTATTCAAGTTGGCACCCCTGTTTGCGGGGGTGGGAGGAGAGAGGAAATATAACAATTTTTCTGCCCTGGTCTCCACAACCATCTCCTCTCCTAAGCTTCTATGTGCATTTCAAGGGACGTTTCCACGACCTTTACCCACGTGCTCCACTTGAGTCTCCCCCTGTGAAGCGAATGGCAAATAAGCTACTCGTGTCGGTAGCGCTGGCCGCTGGCTTCAACAAGGGAATGGTGATGGTGTGGATGAGAGACTGAGGTCACCTCCGAGTCTCACTTACGGGTGGGGGGGGGCGGGGAGAGAGAATAAAGGAGGGAAAAGAAACCAGCGCAGCACAAAAGAGTTGTTTCAGACGTTACAATTTACTTCCGTCCCGTGTACGAAAAATTATCGTCGCGTGTAATTACTGCGGGTATTTTCACGTGCGTGCAAACCAGATAAAGGCAGGTAGCTGGGCTCGGCCACGCCAGCTCTCTAGCAGGCGTGCCGCGTTTCCGAAGTGATGGAGACGCGTGTGCAATTATCACACCTGGCGATGTGCTGCCGCGCAGGTGTTTTCGGTTGTAGGGAAACCACTTTGGGTTGCTTCCTCGGCTGGAAGGTTCTGCTAGCGCTGCAAAGCTCGCGGCGCCCCTTTTGCAAAGCTGACCCCGCCGGGGCTTCGACTGGGAGCTGGCCGGGCGGAGAATCAGAGCGGGAAGCTCGGGAACAGACCGAGCTGAGAAGACACGGCGGCGGCCTCTGCCCGCCCGGCCCGGCTCGTGTGCGCCAAAGCGAGCGCAGCTGGGGACCATCGCCGCTCTGCTGGCCCGGGAGGCGCGGCGAAGGGAGGCGGGCGTTGCTGGCGCCTGTGCGCGGCTCCCCGGGCCGAAGGGGCGGAGCCAGTCCCCGCCCCGCCCGGCCGCCCGCCCGCTCCCCGCGCGCGGCACTCCCGCCTGCTGCTGCCTGCTGCTTGTAAGCCGGGCGAGCGGGACGCGGGCAAGGCTGCAGCGCCCGTGGAAGGAGGCGAGCGCCGGATCCCCGGAGCGAGCGGCGGGCGGAGGCGTGGGGCGAGCGGAGGCGGCCGCTCCTCGCATGTGACCGACGACGGGCTCGCCCAGGGCGGGACGCACGCAGCAGATCCGGCGGGCAGGTGTTGCTCTAAGAGGGGATTCCGGCGCGAAGACCCGACTCTCCCTCTCGGCCGCGGATTGCAGGCGGGCAAAAAAGAGGCGCGTGGCTAGGGGGCGCCACTCGCCTGCTCCGGTTTCTCGCGCGCGCGCCTGCCCGGCGGTCTTAGCCCAGGGACTTGCTCTCGAGGTAGGCAGGCAGTCAGTCAAGGGAGAGCGAGCTGCCGCGGACGCTGCTTCCTGGCGGGCCGGGGGAGCCGAGGATGTTGTGGTGGGATGCGCGGGTGACGACGCTCTTCAAGAGGAACCTGCAGCCCACGCTGACCTACTGGAGCGTCTTCTTCAGCTTCGGCCTCTGCATCGCCTTCCTGGGGCCCACCCTGCTGGACCTGCGCTGCCAGACCCAGAGCTCCCTCTCTCAGATCACCTGGGTCTTCTTCTCGCAACAGTTCTGCCTGCTGCTCGGCAGCTGCTTGGGAGGCATTTTCAAGAGAACGTAAGGCGACCCCCCCCCCTCGAATCTCCTTCTCTCTCCTCCCCCCAGTTGCAGGCGTTTCGCTCTCCGGCCATTAGCGTCGCCTGCCTGCCTACCTACTACCCCCCCCCCCCCGCCTCAGCCCGCTTTCCTCCCGGTGCCCCTGAGAAGCTGTCTTCCCCCCAAGAGAGAGGCCGGAGCATCACAGAGGATGGTGGGAATAGATCACTCTTGGGTCTCTAACCCTTCCTACTTAGGGATCCTGGGCAAAGTTAGGTGCGCCTGAACCCCGTGGGAGCAGTGCCCAGCTCCTCGTAGAACCGGGATGCACAGCCGCATTTCTACCAGCGCTTGGGTGAATGAACTCAGCAGGGTTTGTTTCAGAACAAATGGATGTGCGTAGGAACCAAAAAGATCGAGCCTGAAGCAGCCTGGGGGGAAATGTAGTCTGTGGAAGTGACCTGATGCCTGTTTATAACGTGGGCACCTGAAGGTCTCTTGATGCTTGCTGCACATTCATCACTGTGGCTTGGGGAATTTGATTGAAGTCTCCAGGGACAGGGAGTTCTGCTGTTGTTGGGCAGCCAGGCAGAAAGCCCAAACTGTGTGGCTGCTCAGACCTTGTGCATGGATGGTAAGATAAGATGCACTGTGCCTGGGTTGATTTTGAGTGTGTGCATGGCAATAGAACAGGAAAAAATGGGAGATACTGTAGGACGGTGGTCATCTAGAGCTTTAGTGGTCAACAGCACTAGTTCAATGTTGTATACTCAACGCCATGACACCTCTAACCAGTTCTAGAGACAGAGTGGCCAAGTTTATTTTTTGCCAGACATGCTCCTGTGCCTGTAGTAGCAGCCTGACATGTCAAAATCTTGCAGCTCCAGCAGTACATGTTTATCTGTGTAGACCACTTTCGAAAATAAAGTAAGAATGAGGCATATTTACAGCACAATTGCAGAAGAAGTGAAGAGTCAGTTACCCTAAGAACAATTAACCACTTAAGCTTCCCCCAAGACCTTCTTGTGATTGTCAATACAATGGAGGCTATCTTTTTCCATTATGTTGCTTTTTTTGCTTCTGGCTAGCAAGTCCAGGTTCTTGCAGACGGGTCCTGTTCAGTGAGCATGCTGTCATCGTCCAAGCAGTGGCGTAGTGTGGGTTGCCAGCGCCTGGGGGTGGGGCAGGTGTTGCACCCCCTGGTGGACTGGGCAGCTGGGGTGGAGGTGCGCGCCCAAGCCTTGAAGGCCCGGACACAGCTTGCCTTCCCGTGTCTCCGGAAGGTGGCAGGAGCTCAGCCACATGGCCTTGATGAGGGAGCCTGTCACGGGGAACCTGTTTGCGCCTCTTTCCGAATTTTACACCCAGGGCCACTTCCCCTCTGTCCACCCCCCCACCCCCCATGCTACGCCACTGCATCCAAGTCTTTGCTTCTGAATTCTTTATACAACGGGCATTGGGATAAGCAATGTGGCAGGTCTTGTACAATGTCTCAGATTGTAAAGGAATTTTACTGTAACTACTATCCTGGGACTGTGCCAGGCATCTGCTGAACTGCACGAGGGTCAGAGGTTTCCTGGTTGGGTATTTTTGGAAGAGCTGGTAGCTTTCTCATCCAAAATGTGTGTGAGCATATGATTCCAGGAGGCAGCCTTGACTGAACTTGGTTTTAACATCTCTGGTTGTGTATGTGTGAATTCATCTCTCCCTCTGTCTTAACTAGAGCTTTTGCTACTGCAGACCTTCACAGAAGGGACCTTATGAACTAAACACGTGGTCTTGTGAAACCAAGAAAGCCCTCTTTTTAAAAATACAAAGCTTACAATACTCTTGACCGTAATGTTGTGTCTCCTGTGTATCAGAAGTTAAATAGCTTAATGTGGGCACCCATTTCAATGAGTAACAGTTCAGTCATAAGAAGTGGATAGGATGCACTTTGGAGAGTACCTATTCTTGATCAAAAGGGGGTTGTATTCTGAGTACTTTTCAAGATTTGATAGCTCATAATGGCAACACATTCCATCCTTGTTGTAGGAGTAAATTGGCAGGTAATACCTGCTATTCCACATTGAAAAGTTGGAGGTTTTCCTGGCAAGCGTTCCACCATCAGGTTGTTTAAAGGTAGCAGAGGCAGTAAAACAAAAGTTGACTAGTGTTGGTAGCAGCATCATGACCAACATTTTGGAATTTGTTCACCTATTGTGATTTATTCCCAATTCACATTTAGCTCAATAGTCTTCTTTGTTCCTCTCCTGCTACCCTCCCATCTTTCTTTCCCCATTGGCCTAAGCCCATCACCAGTGTCTCTGTTCCACTGGCATCTGAGAAACCTTTCCCTCCACCCCCATTCCTTTCCGTCTTCCTTTTTTGCCTGTGTTTATATCCTCTCTTGAATTATTTAAGGGCATATCTTCAAAAGCATTCAAAGGGCTCATCTAAATAAGATCAAAGTAATCTGGGTGCTTCTTGATCGATCCAAAAATAACTTAGACAGGTTTGACACAGAATCCATGCAGAATGAGCTTTATATAACTTCTAGAGCCCTGAGTCACTTGAGTGACTCCCCTGAAATCACCACGGCTGCAGGATTTTTGCTCTGTGGGACCCTGGCTCTGTTGCAGAGCCTACGCAGGCAGACTCTCGGATCTGCTTGCTGTTCCTGTGATGTCAGCATGGATATCTGAGGTCTCTTCCCACATGGAGTTGGTTTCAGAATTTGGGAAACGGGGGGCATATGGCATGATCATGCAAAAACATATGTCACTGAGGAAACAGAACATTGCTGTACATTGACAAGGTATCCTCAGGCTGCAGAAATCTGCTTGGGGATTTCTCAATGTGTTTTTCTGTAACCCAGTGGTTCTCTTGTAAAGGACCTGTTTTAATAACCTTGATGTCAAAACTCAAGCTGGCCTCCCATTCTCCAGAAAGTTGGCAAGCGACATCCAGTGTCAAACAAGCACTTAAATGTTGACGTAGGATAAAATAGGCACAGTAAATATTCCATTGTCACACAGCGTTGCTGGAAAGAACAGTGTTATCCTTGACAATTCATCAGTGATACCATCAATGAGGAATTAGTGTCTCTCGCATAGAGATCACTTTAAAACAGCTTGTAAGTGGTGACTCTCTCTCTCTCTCTCTCTCTCACACACACACACACACACACACACACACAAACAAACAAACCAATCTTCCTTTGCTGTAACTCCTTAGCTGCTTGGATTTGTTTTAGGACTGAAACGTCATGCTAATATTTAAGTGCTACTTTTGAGGCATTTAACTTATGAGCATCTTCAAACTACTGTTTAACTGGTCTGCAAATATATTGGCTTTCTCTGGATTATAAATTTGAGAGTTGAACCCAGACTAAAGTCTGCAGCCCTAGACAAGCCTCAGGGGACACAATGGATTTTACTTCTCTGTAAACATGCATAGGATTTTGCTGTAAAGTTATTAGCACTTAGATCCCTTTGGAATATGTAAAATTAATCCCGATTTAGTTCTCATTTATTTCAGTGAGAACGAATTCATGGTTAGTTTTGCATAGATTCTAAAGGGACCCAAGTGCAACTTACTTACCCTGGATCTTATCTGGAGCATTTTAAAGATTGGAGTTATAGTTGATTAAACCAGTCAGCTGATTATTAAGCAAGGCATGAAACTCACTGAGGGACCTTGGGCCAGTCACTCACTCTCAGACTAACCTACGTCACAGGGCTGTGAGCTTCTGTGTCACCTTGAGCACATTGGAGGAGAGGCAGACTATAAATGTTAAAAAAAAATCAAGCAGAAAACCCTTATCTTGCTTATAAATAGTATATTTACATTATATTTAAAGAGCTGTTTCCTTACTGATTCAGGCTTTAAAGATCCCTCTGAAAACACATTGCTCCAATCAGGGCAAGCATGTAGAGTAATCAGAACAGTGTTATAGATAGAGAGCACAATTCAACAGGGAGCAGTTCTGATTAAAATTAATTACACCGATTATTATTTTTCAGCCCTACAATTATGGACTAGGTTACTCAGCTATCATGGCTTACTAGCCTATATAATTTTACGTTGTTTGCACAGCACATTAGAACTCCAGCTCTTTTAACTGTTGATATGCACAGGTTTGCTTTATCCCCTATAATAACTTGGTATAAACCTGACGATGTTTATGGGAGTTTCTGTCCAAAACATCAACACCAGGTTGACGTTGGCTGCTATAATACACACATACTGACCTGCTACAACGTTGGGGTGTAGTAGTCCAGGACACTGTTTGGAAACGGAGGCAGAAAGCTGCTCCCTAAGTGGCAACCATAGAATCATAGAGTTGGAAGGGACCCTGAGGGTCCTCTAGTCCAACCCCCCCTGCAATTCAGGAATCTCAGCTAAAGCATCCATGACAGATGGCCATCCAGCTTCTGCTTAAAAACCTCCAAGGAAGGAGAATCTTCAGCCTTCTGAGGGAAATGGTTCCACTGTCGAACAGCTCTTACTGTCAGAAAGTTGTTGGAAATGTAGTGCAGAAGACCCCTTGCTTGTGCCAGCTAAATGCTCGATTGTGCTGCCTGCACTGCTGTCCCTCGATGCAGTCATGCCAGATATGTGGGCTTCTGGTGTAATACTGTAGATACTTAATGTCTTCTGTGGATCTGGTGACCTGGTGAGCAGCATACCTTTGAACTCCTCAGGCACCCTCATGAGAGCAGGTGATGCGCTGACCGTGGGTCATAGGCATGCTCCTTCCATCTGAGGTCGCCGAGAAAACATTGAGCACAGACCTGTCTCTACAGAGCATCTGGAAAGTGCATGACTCCTTAATTCCCTTCGACTCCAGTTACTGCCCAAGATACTATGTGTTTAGAAGCTGGCTTCATCAGCAACATTTCTTCTAAACAGAAAGTATTTCCATGATGCAGGAAGTAATTCACCACCTCCTGTGTGCAGTTTGGCAGCTAGAGCAAGTGTGTGTGTGTGTGTGTGTGTTGCTTCATACAGATGTACTGAGACACAGCTCCTTACCATACACACACACCATAAATACACCGAGAGAACTATCTTTTTGTGCATGTGCTATCTACACATGGATTTTGTGTATGAGCAGCTTGACATAGGAAGTAAGCACTCAGTAGGCAAACTTATCTTTGGACTCATGTTACTGGTTGAGGAAAAACATAAAGGTTTCAAAATCAGGGTTGTGGGAACCTGTAGTCTTCCAGCTTCTCCTGGACAACGGCTCTCCTCATCCTTGACCACTGGCCATGCTGGCTGGGGCTGATGGGAGTCAGGATCTGACAAGATGGAGGACCACACACATTCACCATCCATGTTTTAAATCTACATATTCACAACAGTTCCTATTGAGAGGGGGAAGCTAGTTCCCCAACGTTTAAAAGCTGTAGCAGAGATTGATTATTTGGCTGTAATCAGGCTGTGGTCATTATTTCCTATTCTGTGATGTGCTTTCTTGATCTTGAGCTGGAATTCTCCAGCCTGTCTGCACAGTAGAACTAATTAGAACACATATTTTAGACTGATGCCGTTGACTAATTTGTATCCCATTTACTGATTCTCAGGAGTTCGTACAAAACTTAGAAGACAGAAGACAGCTAATTACTTGCCATCCTACAAAAATGGTTCTATGGGGGCTTTTCTGCCCATCCCATGTAACAGTGCCAGCTCTCAGCATGGGCATATATGAATTGGTGCTTATTTATTTCATAATGTAAATTCCATTCTTCTAATACTTGTTTAAAGGAGCTTTAAAATGTAGCTCAGTTATGTAATCACAAAATCAAAAAGCTTAAAACAAATAAGCTGTGTCCCATCCTAATAAAAACTATTAGTCACTAAAAAAAAAACATCCCTCAAAGCATGCTGAGAGGAAGTTGCATAGTCTCATCCCCCCGCCTCTCCGCCCGCCTCCCTCCCGCGCTGGCCACCCCTCGGGAGGGGGGGTGGGCGAGCGGGGGATGAGGGGAGTGGCGTTGGGGCGGGCGGGCGGGCTGCAAGCCGGTCGCCCTCGCCTCTTGGAGCCCCAGCTGGAGTGCTGGAAGGGCGCGCAAAGCCCCGCGCCGCTCCAGCGCTCCAGCTGGGGCTCCGGGAGGTGAGGGCGGCCGGCTTGTAGCCCGCCCGCCGGCGCGCGAGTGCCTGCCCGCCCGCCCAGGGGCGGGGGCGGGTTGGGGAAGGGGAGCCCGGTATGCCGGCGGGCTCGCGGGGGCGCCCCTGGGGGTCCTGGCGCCCTGGTGCGCTGCGCCACAAGCCCCTATGGCTGAGACGGCCCTGCTCACACCCCATTGCAATAGTAGTACAGTACTTGTATATACGGACGCAACTGATCAGTCCCCAGCTCTTCCAAGCAGGATGGGGAAAGACTTAGTTTCTGAAACCCAGGAAAGCTACATCTAGTATAGGCAATAGGAAGCCAAATGAACCAATGACCTGGCTCTGTGTAGGGCAGTTTCCTGTGTTCTTCACTATATTTTCAGTGACTCTTTCATATAATCATAAGCATTGGAAGATACGTCAAACGTCCTCTAGTCCAGGTACCTGAGGCGTAGGAAATCTGCTGCTGCAGCACCACTGATAGGCAGCTATTTAGTTTCTTATTAAACCTCTAACAAAGGAGAGTCCTGTCACCTTTTCATGGCAGTCTGTTTCACTCAGTGTTCGAAACTCCCATTGTTCTAGGCGCATTTGGCAACAGGGATTTTAATTTGCATGAGCAGCTATGGTTTTCCCAGTAGTAATGTACGGAAGTGAGAGCTGGACCATCAAGAAGGCTGATCGCCGAAGAATTGATGCTTTTGAATTATGGTGCTGGAGGAGACTCTTGAGAGTCCCATGGACTGCAAGAAGATCAAACCTATCCATTCTCAAAGAAATCAGCCCTGAGTGCTCACTAGAAGGACATATCCTGAAGTTGAGGCTCCAGTACTTTGGCCACCTCATGAGAAGAGAAGACTCCCTAGAAAAGACCCTGATGTTGGGAAAGATGGAGGGCACAAGGAGAAGGGGACGACAGAGGATGAGATGGTTGGACAGTGTTCTCGAAGCTACTAACATGAGTTTGGCCAAACAGCGGGAGGCAGTGAAGGATAGGCGTGCCTGGCGTGCTCTGGTCCATGGGGTCACGAAGAGTCGGACACGACTGAACGACTGAACAACAACAACAGCAGCTTTTAAACTCTGGGCGCAGTACTGCGCCTGAGATTTCAGATTAAAACTGCCACTGCTGGAAGGAAAGGACCTGTTTCTGCCTCCCCACTTCCAGCTACTCTCTGAAGACTGGAGAAGAGACCCTCTTGAGAATATTAGGGGGGTGGGCAGGAGAAGGACTAGACCATGTGAAAAATGAACTTAATATTTTAGCTGCAGTTCTTTCATTTTCAGCTTTGTATTCTTTTTATTTAAAAAGTGCCTAGACATTCTGTTGTTGCACCCATAACCCATAACCCATAAAGGTGCCATTTAGCTCCTAGCTTTCATATCTCAGTTTCTAACACTGGTTTCACTGTTAAAACAAGTTGAACTGTTAGCAGATTCTTCTCATGTTTAATCAAAATTCACTTTCTTGAAATTTGAACCCATTAATTTAGATAATACTCTCTGCTTCATCTCAGTAATAGCCCTTTGAAGAAGCTTTAATGTCTATGTATAGAAACACAGCCAAACCATGATGGGTCTTTTTAGACCCACAAAACAGTGTGAATACAGTATTTGTTACTGGAACTTTTTTTTCTTCATCTGCAATAAATGCAGTGTAGGCGAGAGACTTCTGTACGTCTTGGTCCCCCTACTAGGGAGATCTAATTTGTGAGTCTTGTAATCAGTTAGCTTATGCTAATACACACAACAGCCTGCTGTGTCTCAAAAATTATCAGTCCATCCATCATCTAAATTACAGTAAATGAGCAAGCTATCGCATTGGGCTGTGGTGAATCCTATTCTTACTATATTTGGAGAGAGAATTGCAGTCGCCCCTTGCTTCAAGTGTACTGCTGGAAGACACTGCATTTTTTGGCCTTAGCAGCTGCAGACCCCAAGCACACCAAAGTGACAACAACCCAAACTCAGGAAAATCTTGGCCTGCAGTTCAGGTTTAGATCATCACAAAAGTGTTTTTTTTATTATTATTTTTAGAAGCCTCTATGTTTTTGACCAAGTCCAACTCCCAAGACTCTTTGAAGCTGGATTGGCTCGTTGGGAGTGGGGAACACAACCAAATGCAATAAGGCTCAAGATGCTATCACAAGGCCTGGCAATGATATTCTGCTGCTCTTGTCTGTCTCACTGCACACCCCTCTTGTGCTGATCAACAGGATGTTGCTAAAAGCAAAGCATCTCATGTTGGAAGAAACTGACCAGTTAATAGCTCCAGCTCCACACCAACAGGACGCATTTTAGGACTGAAGGCGTGCATAGATTTGTACTGCATCCACCCCATGGTAATATTTCCTCCCATATGTTAGTAAGTGTTAGGGGATGTTGCTTTCTGTATTGTCAGCTCTTAATGCCCTGTTGTTGAGATGAAGTGGGAAGTGTGTGGTGATCTGAACTTCTTTAATCATGCAAGGAAAGGACATCGCTATTGGCTGCTGCCTTGTAAGTGGCTCTGTGGTTTTACTGAAGATTGGCAAGACGTATTAAAGAGCTCTGTTTTGCAATATTCCCTGAGCCAGGTTTCTAAGAGAGCTTAATATGGAATCTTCCGATGTGTCCTGATTTGGGATGCTGCAAAAGACGAAATAGCTCTGAACACTAGTCCTGTTTTTGTGCATAGAGCATCTCCCCACCCCCACCCCTTTGCAAATAGAAAGGGAGCCCACTGCTGTTCTGCCTGCTATTT
This sequence comes from Lacerta agilis, assembly GCF_009819535.1. NCBI lineage: Eukaryota > Metazoa > Chordata > Lepidosauria > Squamata > Lacertidae > Lacerta > Lacerta agilis. The sequence goes on from NC_046317.1 coordinate 55,655,164, forward strand.
CCTCTGTGTTTTTCACACACACAAAAAACATACACACATATATTTTCTCACTGCTCCTTCACATCTGCCTACCATCCTACCTGGGTTTTCTTAAAGTGCTTTCCCAGTTTACACATTAAGACTTTTTGAGGCTCATTCTTTTTCCCATTGAAACAGCTTCCATTAGCACAGTCTGAGAAGAAGAGATGTTGGAAACATTCAGCATGCTTTGGAACGACTGCACTTGCTTGTTTTAGTTCTTTCCCCATCCCTGAATTTTAAAAGCAGGATTTTTTTATGATTGCATTTTGAGCCATTTCTGAAAGCAGACGTTTCTATTGAGTTTTCTAGGCAAGTTTGTCCAGAATGTATATTTATAAAAACGTGAGAGAGACAGAGAGACACAGAGAGAAACATGGGAGCATCAGAAGGATCTTGTTCAATAGGACCAAAGATCCACCTAGTTTAATACTTTGTTGCCAGAGGTGCTGGATGCCTGTGAAGGACCCTACAAGAAGGACACTGGTGCAACAGCCCTCCCCATTTGTATACAAAGCACCTGGTGTTCAAGGTACACTGCCTTTGAACATGGAGGCTCAGTAACATGGTTTGAGTGTTCGAAATTCCATTTAGAAAGCTTTACTTTGATTGTATCCTCTAGAGACTTTTTGCTAGCCTTAATGGCTTTCATAAAAGCACTTTCAACATCCTCTTGCAGTGCTTGTGGGAAGCAAGAGTTCTAAGGGGAGGAATTGACATAATAGTGAACAGAGTTTTTATATTTGCAGCACAGACACAGGAAAATGCAATAAGTTTATTTAGCGGTCTATGTGTGAATGAGCCTATACTATTCTCTCATAGACCTGGATTCCAATTTGTAACGGGGAATATAAGTGGGAAAACATACCCTTCTTCAACTCAGAGTAAACAAACAAACCCCTGTGAGCTTCTTCAACTCAGAGCAGTTTTATTGTGTGGTAACACTGTGTTGATGCAGATGGCCAGGCTTTGATGCAAAGCCACTGACCAGCCACCAAGAGCCACTATGTCTGCATCATCAAGTTAGAATAGTCTCTAAACACTGCTGCCCTGATGCTCCACAGTGAATGGTGCTGTTCCAAAAATCTGGGGCCACCACAGAAAAGGCCCTCTCGCATGCTTCCACCTTGCAGACCTCCAAGGGCACTGGAGTTGCCAGCATTGTGTCTCTTGTGGATCTTAACTCCCGAGCTAGTGTATAAAGGAGGAAGTAGTCTTTCAGGTATTTGGAAGTCAAGCCATTTGGGGCTTTATGGATCAAAGATAAGATATTAAAGTGGATAGGCAGCCAATACAACTATATCACAAGCAGTGTGATAGGAGTGCCAGTCATTAGTCCAGATGCTGTTTTGCACTAGCTGCAGCCTCTGAGCTGTCTGCTGCCCCTGTAGACCCTGCTGCCCAAGGCAGTTGCCTCACCTTCCCTTGTGGGTGGACCGGCACTGCAAGCAAGTGGTATAGAGAGGACTGTTTTGTGTTCCTGGTGCCTCCAATGGGCCCTCAGCATCTGTCCCAGAGAATCCTAAAAATCTCCAAAGAATTTGTGGCTCTCCAATTCAGGTGGGGTCTTTTAGTGTGCTCTTAAGACAAACAGGCAATTGAATTCCAGATATGATATTAGGAAGCAAGCAGTTCCTCCATCCTCCTCATGGCCAGGCCCAGGGGATCGATGCAGTGGAGCATAAAGCAGGCTATTGCGATGGTTGCTGGCAGTGCATAACAAAGCTTTTTCATAATCTCTGTTACAGATTAGGGAACGAAACTTGGTCTTTACTCCCCAATTGCCACCATCGCCACACACGCTCTTTTAAGCAGCACAGATCTTTATGCTGCTGCCCACAAGCGATGATTGATTGTTTAACTGCTCTGTGTGCTCTTAAGCCAGGCGAAGATAGAGGGGGAAGCTGTTCCTGTTAATTCTACAGAGCACGCATTGAGTTCCAGTCTTGGCGCAGTTCCCATCTCCAGCGTATCTGTTGCTTGCACCTGCATCTGTATCCCCTGGTGTGCTATTTTGTCTCCCAGAGGTGTCATTCTACAGTTCTGGACCTGTTGCTGAGGCAGCATTAGCATTTGGCAGTTGTTTTTCGTCTGGCGATCCTAAATTATGTTCGTGTGGCTGTGTGTTTCTCCGTTAAGCACCAACTTAGGCTGCTTACATGATGCCCTCCTTTGTAAGAAATTGAATGTTAAACCAGTGGATGAGCTGTTGCATGTGTGGAGTACATCCATGTAGCTGCAAACACAGCAAGTCTTTCCTATGTAGGAAATCTGTTGCATTTGGATAAGTCTTGAGGACATTTGCTATTTCAGAGTGGGTTGGGGTTTTTGTTTGTTTGTTTGTTTTACTAGGTTCACCTCAAGTACTGTGAGTAAACTGGTCCAGTTTACTGATTCATCACTTGCATCAAATTCATAATTAGGCCCAATATTTATTTATTTGTGTAAAATGCTTAAATACAGTTTACAGGATGGAAACATACCACAATGCAGCAATAAAAGCAACCGTAGACAATAAAATCATCCAGAAACACAAACATTCAATATCAAATGACATTCGGTAACAAAATCCAACTAAAACCAATCGTGGCTCAATTGGTCTTCCTGGCGAAGGCCAAGAACATCAGGTGTCCCTTCAGAGTAGGTCTACTGGCCACCAGGTGTCATGGCATTGCAAAGGCATTGGGACCACGGTTTGACTGACTTCAATGGGAGAAAGTGGAAAGATGTCTCCCTCTGGTATCAGGATCCCAGCAATTGGAGAAAGAGCTGTTGCAATGGACCTAGTGTGTGGTCCTTGTATGGGATTGCAGGCACATAATGTGGCCATAACTGAACAGGCTTTTAAGTATGAATTGCATTTCCTATCCAGTATGGGAGCTGTAGCCCTTATTTCTTTATTTGTAAGAATACTTTTATACTACAATTTCATACACACAGAGAGAGAGCTTTTATTTTTTAAAAATGAGGTACTATTACCCATCTTGATTAAAGTGGTATGGGTTCTGCAACAAAATGGATACTGCAAGTAGCAGGAAAAAACGTGATGGTACTCCACACTGTGTGTGTGTGTGTGTGTGTGTGTGTGTGTGAGAGAGAGAGAGAGAGAGAGAGAGAGAGAGAGAGAGAGAGAGAGAGATATCACAAAAACATACATATTCTCCCTGCCCCCCCCCCCCCCGGCAATCCTCTCTCTGTGTATATAAATATAGATATGTGTGAATTGTTGCCCCTTTGAAATTTGACCTGTGCTCAAGGGAAGCCTAGTAAAAAAAACAAACCCACCCAACCGTTCTCTGAAATGTATCTGCAGCTACACAGATGTGCTCCCTACATCTGACGGGCAACACACAGGTTCACATGCTTGAGGCATTGCTGTCATCCACCACCCATTGTAGCTGGTCCCTCCCTTCCCTAGCTGCCGCTACAGGGACTTCTGCAGAGCTATCCTGCCCTGAGGGACACAGAAAGAAGCAGTCACAGTTTCTTCTAAACTAAGAAGTTTGTTTTCCATTTTATTGTAACTTTCCCAAAAAAAAGTGGTGTTTATTGCTGCAATAAGCTTATGTAAACCGCTTTTTTATGTCGACCTGAGAAGCGGCATATAAATACCTCAAATAAATGAATAAACACACACTCACAACCCCATGTGAAAACAACCAGAATTGCAGATCACCATCTAGCCGTGAAAAAGAGGCTTGTCCGCATAAGCCCTGGCAGTGTAAAGTTTTCAACAAACACCTAAAATTTAATATTAAAAGATGCCTAGTAAATCTCTATTGGAAGAGTGTTCCATAAGACTGGGTCAACGATACTGGCATTGGCGGAGGAAGCCGCTTGGTCGCCCAGGGCGGCGAACCCGGTGGCACCTGGAGGCGTGGTTTGCATCATGACGCATAGGTCATAATGCTGCGCATGCGCGCTGCAGACAGGCTGCGGGGCGGCCTCGCTCCGTGGCTTGCTCGCAGGCTGCCAAGCAGGTTTGTGAGCGGGCTGCGGGGCAAGGCTGCCTCGTTCCACAACTTGCTTGGGGTTTTACCAGGTGGCGGGGCTCAGCTTGGGTGTTGCGGAGCATGCCAAGTGTTGCCTCCCCCAGGGTGAAACCCGGGGCGCCCCACCCCCACCGCCCCCACCTTCCTGCGCCACTGGATACTGGAGGCTCTATTTCACGTTCATATCAGTGAGCCTCACCAACACAGGGCAGAGGGGATGGGCACAGCCAGAGGTGCTCCTGCAAATGATCTCAGGGAGGGTTCAGGTGGTCGCCGAGGCCCAAGCTTATGCAACCCTTAAGCATTAGCTTTTGTCCCAAGCAATTCTGAGCTCATATAGTGCACTTATAGAACGGCTGCTAAAAAGAACTGTTAAGAATTTCACCTTCCATTGTTCTTTTAAAGTTTTTCCGTCCTTAACATTACAAAGGTAGGTTTTAAAGTGTGAGCGATGCCTGGTTCAGTTGCGCCAGAGGGATGCTGAGTAGGATTCCTCCCATCTGCTGCCTCTCACTTCCTGCTCCTTCCCAGGTCTAGCAGAAGCCGAACGTTGACCTGACAGATGCATGTCCCTGTTCAAAGCAGCGGTGTGCCCTAGAAACCACCGAGAATGAAGACATCACTCTTCCTGTCTCAGGGAGATTTATACGCGGCTGCTTCTGCTCCCTGACTCCATCCACACTGATTTTGCTTCTCCCAGCCTTTCGCTGCCTGGTATCTTATTGCCTGCCTGTTTTCAGCCTTCCGCAGCTTCCTCTTTAGCAGTGAGCTCCTTGGCCGTAGTGTGAGGTGTTCTGCTTGCAAGAGGGAGCTGGACCAGGAAGCACCAGTCTGGGTTGTTGTCAGCATTGCTCTTCCCTTCATTGTGATTTATTCATTGTTATATTTATAGACAAAGGCGCCATCTTCTCCAGATGATTGAGGGAGCCCAACGCGACGTCTTGACATCACGCGTGTGATGTCACAGGACATCCTGATGTCAAGTGCGTGATGTCATGAGCAGCCAGAGGGTGGAGCCGAATCCCTCTGGACATTTTGTGTGTGTGCACAGCCCTCGAAGTCCCCCCTTCCTGGGGACCCAACTAGGCCCTGGCCTGCCTCCCTCCCTCCCTGCATGCAGCTCTTGTGTGGGGCTTTCTCGGCTGGTGGCTATTGGGTAAAGGGATGGGGAGTTGCCAATGCAACTCCTTGCCAAGGGCGCAAGGAGCCCTAGATATGCCTCTGTTCAGATCAGCTCTCTCCATAGTATCTTGTGATTACATATAATCATTTTTTCATGTCTTTCTTAATTAAGACTTTGAGTATTTTTCTTGTTCATTAAATGTTTCCCAGCATCCTCTTTCATCCATCTACAAAACAATGAAAGATGAAGCACAATTGCCACACCTAGCCAATTTTTTTTTAAATGCATACAGTGTTTCATGCATTCCACCACTCTATTCTTTCAGCGTTCCAGATTGAACAGGCATCGCATAACAGTACTGTACCGGAAAGCAATTAGTTAGTTCTGTACAGTAAACGTTAGGCACAAGCCTTTCCAATTGAGCTGGATCACAGGCTCAAAAGAAAAAAGGAATATTTAAAATGATACAGTTTTATAAAATTGTTATTTTCTCCACCATGCCTGCTAGTTAGAAAGGTTGTAGCACTGCCTTCAGGATAAGAGGCAGCGTTGGAAAGCCCAAGTGAATAGAGATCTACACAAGTAGTCTTTTCCGTGCAAGCATTCATGCCTGATGCAGGGCTGCTGGGCAGATCCAGAGGCAGGTTCTGCCCCCCCCCCTATTCTAAATGCAGTTCTTCCTGCAGTGTATGTGGCAGCCTGAGTATATTTAGGCTTTTTTCTTTATTCAAGTGACAATTGCATAATTCAGAATCTGAGGCCCATTTCTTTAATGGAGCCTCTTTTGCAAGCAGGCAACTTACATGGGGGTTACGTTTTGGGAGGTCACACCTAAAGCCAAAATTGTGTATAGTGAAAAGACATTGGGTTCAATAGGGGGTGGGATTACAAAAGTATTTTCCCCGGATTTCCGCCCCCTATTTATTTATTTATTTATTTTGCCAAGTACGTAAAGCTAAAAGCACAAGTTAAATGCCTGTGAATTGCGGGATTGCTGTAGCAAACATAGGAAAACTTTTTTTTCTGTTGAAATCTGCTATTATGTTAGCTTATTAACAAGTCTGCCCCCCCTTTTTTCTTGACATTGGCTGCAATTCTACCCTCATCTACACAGAAGCAAATGATACTGAATTCAGTGGGTTTTACTCCTAGGCAAGTGGGATTGGGATTGCAGTCAGATTCAAACTTCTGGTTCTCTCTATGCAGAATTAATTGCATGTCTTGAATCACTAGATTCTACAAGTGGTACAGTCAAAATGCACCCACTCCATCAGCTGCTATCCAGTTTTATTGATGCCTCCTTTAGCTGTCCTTCCTGGCTTTTCTGCATTTTGCTAACTGATTATAGCCTTTTATGAGGTTAGCTAGATTATCATCTCACCTCTGTAACACAAAACCATAGAACACAACAAGGCTTCCTTTATTTCACCTAAAGGCATTTCACTTGAAGTTGTTTATTTTTATTTTTAATGATTTTATCCCACTCTTCCTTGAAGGAGCTTAGGCAAATATACATGGCTGTCCTTCCAGTAGGTTAGGCAGAAATACTGATTTGCCCAAAAGATACTCCAGCTGAGCTTTAAGGCCAAGCTAAAATATTCATGTGAGATTTGAACATGGTTCTAGTCTAAGGGCAGAGCCATACTGTGGGTATTTGAAAAGCTCTGAGGGAGGTTATTTGAAGATTTGGAGTTAGGTGTCACCAGTATAGTGGGAGTGGACAGCTCTGTTTCTTTTTTATATCAAATCCAGGTGAGGTGATAGATATGTTGCAAAAGGTGGCTGAAATCAGTAATGGGCTCAATGGGGTGCCAGTAAACTGGGTCATCCTATTGGCTGGTGATACAGTTGGTCAAAGACTTGGGAAACAGCTTGTTCTAGGCTGGGTTACACTGCCCCCAAAGCAGCCTTCATCAACCCTCCAGCGCTTTTGGACCACAGCTCCCATTTGCTCTGACCAGCACAGCTGTCGATGGCAGATGTAGTCCAAGACAGCTGGAAGGTGCCAAGTTGGCCAAGGCTGCCCTAAAGAATCAAACTTGGTACTATTAGTTCCAGCCCTGCGGACGCCCACGTGTCATTCGTAGCATAAAGCACCTCTAGACAATGTTGATTGCTTTATAGCTGTGACTCATATTCTGTTAGCATTCGGGTTTGACTACAGTAATGCACTATATGAGGAAGTGCTCGTGAAAGTTTAGTAACTTTGATTGGTCCCAAATACAGCTGCTACTGTGCAGATTGGTAGAAATGGGAGGCTGTATGTCTAGTCTCATATTAACATTGCCAATCTTTTAAAGCTTGGGATGGTAAACCTGGTGACCTCCAGATGTTGTTGGACTCCAGCTCCCAACATCTCCAGCCAGAATGGCCAAGGGTCCAGGATAACGGGAGCTGTGGCCCTCTGGGTATTGCTGGACTGCAGGTTCCCCACCCCTGGATGGGTTTTTTAAAAATAATAATAATAATGGAAACCCACCTTTACTTTGTAGGTAAAGTAGTGGCAACCAGAGACGGGGCCTTCTCTGTGGTGGTGCCTCAGCAGTGTCTTCTTTATACATTATTCTGATTCTTACACTGATTGTTTTCAGGTAGCATGTAAACATCTTGTTATACCGGAGGTCCAAGTGCTCAACTCTGCTGCTGTTTTTAATCTGCAGGAAACTGTGCATTTCTGTTTAGTCCTGTCTGTTATAATATATGTGTGTGCAATATAGCTTTTTTCTATTAATGCACAATGCCTCAAAGGCTACAGTTGGATGGTGGGATGTCTATATTTTAAATAACGAAACTGCTTTTCTCTCTCTCTCTCTCTTTGGTCCAGGTTGGCTCAGTCTCTGTTGGCCCTCTTTGTGTCATCACTTGCGATCTCTGTGGTTTTTGCCATCATCCCAGTCTGCCACAATGTGGTGGTGCTTGCAGTGGTCATGGCCGTGGCTGGCCTGGCCATGGGCTGCATCGACACCCTCTCCAATATGCAGCTGGTGAAGATTTATCAGAAGGACTCTGCTGTCTTCCTGCAGGTTAGACAAGTAACAGGGGGCGGTTGGTCCCCCTTTTTAACTCTCTCTAGATGCTTGGAGTTTTTTTCCATCTTGAGCCCTTGTTAGGGACCCACACAGCTTGGCTGGCCTGGTATCCTTGCCCCCTCCCACCAAGGAAGGGGTTGGCCATCTCCTCTGATTTGCCACACTGAATGTGACCATTAGTGAGGAACTCCTGCCAGCGCTGCCATTTTTTAGCAGGAGAGGAGGATGAGGGGTACGTTTCTGTTTTGCTGAACACCAGAGGTGCTTGGAAAAACTGGCCAGTCTTGCTGCTTTCTTGGGTGGCTCTGGAATCAATGCAGCCAGAAGAGAAGCCCCTACTCTGTCTTTAAACTTGGCAGAAAGGTAGGACTCTTCCTATTTCAGGACTAGTGGCAGGAACAATCTGCAGTCACCAATGGCAGGTGCATTTGTGGACCTTTGATCTTTCCTTGTGTCCCAAATCCTTGTTCCTCTCTGTCCATACACACTCAGTGGCAGAGCTTCATGCTCCGGCACCGGGGGCGGGAAGCAGGCAGGGGTGGGGATGGCACGCGTTCTGGGGGCGGGGCACGCTGCCCACAGGGGTGTGGTGTGTGTTCTGGGGGTGGGGCGTGCCGAGATGGAACCCTATCGGGATCCCGCTGCCCGGGGCACCCTGCCCCCTACGCCCCGCCCTTCCTACGCCAGTGCACACACTGTATTTTGTAAGGTTGGATGCTATCCCTATTTTACAGCTAGAATCGTTGAGTCACATCAGGACAGAACCTCTCCTGTTTCAGCTTAACATTTAATTGTGAAACTGGAAACACTTAGTTTCCAGGCATCACTTTCCAAAAGAAGGTACAATATAGCATCAGAATCTAACACACGGAGTGTTCCTTAGTTGCTTGGATTGTTCCTTAGTTGCTGGGCTGCCTGCATGTTCTGCCCATCTTTCACATAGACAGTGAAGTTCACCAGCGCATATGTCTTTTGAGAACACAGGGACTGAATGCCCTCTGTAAGCACATCCAGTTACCTCACACATGCACACACGTCCTGTGCACTGAAGATGGTGGTGTAGCCACACTTGAATCACCATTGTCTTCCTGAAGTTATTTGCACCATTAATAATCTCACTCTAAATAAGCAGGTTCGGATATAACTACTCAATTCTGTTTTGGAAGAGTTCATGCTAACAATGAATATCTGCACAGAAGCTGGTCTGTGCATAGGTATTGCCAATTTTGTGTGTCTTGGGGCATCTCTGCACAGCCCATGTCCCCATCCAGGGGCTTTGACATGGACTCGAAGTGGAAGGAGCAGCGCTTTTTTTTCTTAAAAAAATGTTTAGGAGTACTCTCATTTTCCTACTTGTATTGAAATACTGTCCCTCAATGAGGTCAGACTTAGATTCACAAAATGTTTAGGGGTATGCGTCCCCCAGGATGGGAAGAAGTAACCCTGTGGCGTAAAGCTAGCTCCCTTCACACTCACCCAATACTATTGCAGCAGTCTTAATTGTGCTAGCTGAAGTCCTAGTTCATACTGTTTGCAGCACATCATATGTCTGCACCTGATACACACACAATACGCCAGTCACTTGCATCACAGCAGCAAGAGCACTTCAGTTGCTGAGGATCACATATAAAATCCTTTGCAAGACCTAATGAAATAACACGTTCTAAGCCATGAAAAGTTGCATGTTGGGAGTTTGTTGGGGTTTTTGGAGATAATGCACCAGTAGTGATGGGAGAAGGCTTGTCCCAGGAAGGATGCTAGAGCAGAACCTTCTGAGTTGAGGGTTCTTACTTGAGGGCTCTAACTGTTAAGGGTTCTAACGCGCTGTCAGAGGTGCTGTGTGTGCCTTGTTGCTGGACATAATAAGGGTATTTTCTCATTCCTTTGTGTAGGCCCTTCATTTCTTTGTGGGCTTTGGTGCCCTGCTGAGCCCTCTGATAGCCGACCCTTTTCTCTCGGACACCAACTGCATCCTGACAAACAGCACGGCCACAGGCAGCAGCAACCTCCCTCACATCCGGAAGTCGCTCGTCCCTCATCATCTTGGAAACTTGTCACACTACGACCTGCCAACAAAAGGGCTGGTGGTGACGCGGGTGTCTTACGCCTTTTGGATTATGGCTTTGATCAATGTAAGTAGTGACACCCTCCTCCTGGCTGATTGTTCCAGCCCAGCGCTTAAAGTGGTTTGACCAGCAAGGGGGGGGGGAGAGAATGTGTCTCTTGGCCGGCTTCTTCAGAGGAGCCCGCATAAGGCGGTGTGTCAGGGAAAGTAACTTGATTCCACATCTAAAACCGTTTTTGGTTTTATGTTGGCACCAAATCAGCTCTTCTGACTTCCTGCCTTCATTGTTCTCTCATTAAAGTGAAATAGTATTGAAAGAAATAGTAACTGCAACAGAATGCGGCAGTGTGGGATGCTGCTGTCCAGGATTTCAGCCACTCTGTTCCGTCATTCCTCGTTGTTTCCATTATCCTTTCCCACATGTACCCACACCACCCCATGCAGCCAGTCATCATTCCCTGGTCTTTGAGCTTGTTCAGTTCTCATTGGGCCAATTTTGGGAGTCCACCTCAGGTTTATTTCTTTAAAAAAAAATTACTGTATATACTTCTGCAAATCTTTGGGCTTTAATATTTTATATTTTTTGTATTATCAATTTAAAACCACTTTGATACCACCTTTCATTCAAAAATATCAAGGTGGTTTGCAGCCATCTGAAATACAAGCTTATTAAGATCAATTCTTTTAAAACCACAAACACAATATAGTCAATACCTGGCTAATATCCACCTGTTACCAAGCAACACACAGCTACGTTGCCCCCATTAGCATTTCTGACTTCATTTCAGTGGCTAATGGAGGTCCAAAGAGCAAAGAACTGATCAACCACTTTTGAGTGGCAGCACAGGCAGTGATAACCTTGGCCTGGAAAACACTAGAAGGACTTTATTTAGACAGGTGGCACAGGCAGGCGTGGCAAATCACCTTCCTGGGAAAGTTGACCCTTGTTATGAAGGTCTCTAGAACAAAATAAGCATGACAAACCTATGGCACGATTTTAATGTGTACGCATACCATAGGATAAGGTTACCAGATTTTTTTCAATGAATCCAGGGACACTTTAAATAAATAAATACTACACGTTCAGGACGTTGATGCTGCAGCGATGGCGGTGGCAGAGGGGCGGCTGCCACCTTGACCTCAACCGCCACATTTCCCCTTCCTCCAAGGCTTCTATCTCCTTTCTCCATGAGCCTGGCCAGCCCCTGAGTTGTTGGTTGTTCAGTGGTGGTGGTGGTGGGGAAGCGGTGCACGGTGGGTCAGGCATGGAAGGCAGAGAAGGAGGGCTGAGAGCAGGGGCGGCAAGGCCATCGGAGCAGCCCCAAGCCCATTCCTACTTGCGTGCAAGCAGGAGGGGGCTGGCATCCCTCAGCTGGGAAGGGAGAGATCCCTACCCTGCTCCTGCTTGCACAAAAGAAGGAGTTGGGAGGCCTCTCCAATAGGCAGCATGAAGCCTCCCTTCACATCTTAGCTGCTGGGGTCAGTGAAGGTGGAGGCAGCCCGGAAGCTGCATCTTAGAGCCCCTGCACCACCATCATATGGGGCCTTCCGAGCAGCTCCTGAAGCCAGCCAGAGCCAACTGCTCCAGGCTGCTGAGACTGCCGCTGCTGCGTTTCCCGGGGACATTAGATGAAATCCGGGGACATTCACAAGTTCCCTTCTCCAGGCAAATTTGGTACTGCAGGCAGAGCCACCCCAAACATTTAAGCACACCCAATGCAAGTTAAAAACATGTGATTTCCCCCAAAGAATCTGGGGAATTGAGAGTTTTCCCCCTCACAGAGCTACAGATCCTAGTACCCTAAGCAAATTACGGTTCCCAGGATCTTTTGGGGCATGTCATGTGCTTTACATGTATGTTAGGTGTACTTTAAATGTATGGTGTGGAACTGCATCATTGAGGCTCAGCAAATGTGCTTAGTGAAGCCTGGCTAATTTGGGTGGTAGGAACAGCTCCATCTTGAACGCTGTCTTGTATGGTACAGCCTCCACTGTGAGCATTATGCATGGTACAGCTGTCGCACATGTCTCTTGGTTTCCAAGATGATAATACTCACTATGCTTGTTTCATGATGAGAGGTAGGAAAGACTTGGGAGACAAATGGGAATATTTAAGGAAATGGAAATGCTTTTTTAATGCATCTCTGTTATTAAGGTTCTTGCTGGCTTTTGAGTGTCAAGTTCAAGCAGAGGCTCTCTCTTCTCTCTATCCCTCTCTCTATCTCTTCTCCCTCTCTCTCGCTCTCTTCTCTCTAGCCTCATTCCCTGTGCTTTGCAGTTAGTTATGAACTAAACCAGTTATTCGAGCTCTGTGAGAAGCAGGGCGAGATTCAGAAATATTCCTGCCACGTTACTGAGAAAATATAGGTGTAAACTAAGCAAACAGGACAAGAGTTCACATTTAGCGAAAGGCTTTGTTTTCTCTACATCATTGATTTGTCCTCACCTTGCTAGGTTCTCCTTGCCAGCTCTGGCACTGAACCTAACCTGGCTGGCCACCTAAACTGCCTGGATGGGAGACAGTTTGGGAAACAATATATGCCACACTGGGCTTCTTGGATGAACAGAAGGATGCAAAAATGGCATGCCAGAGTTTTAAACTAACTGTGGCTTATCAGGATAGAGTAAGGTCCTGCTGCTCACTGCCCAAATTGTCCCCTCCTCCTTTTGTCACACTGGGAAGGGAAAAGCTACAAGAACGAGCTAAGAATAAGCCACGGTTCATTCTTGGCTTGTCCCTGTTGTTCGTTTGAGAAGAACAAGTAAGGAATACTGGTTTGCATGCAGTGTTTTTTTTTCCAGCACAGCAAAGGAAGGGTGGGCATCAGTGATCTGTGCAGTGTTCACCAGCATGCTTGCTGGTAAGATGCAGATTAATTGTGCCTTATGCTTATGTGTGTCCCTGGGTTATTGTGCACTTCCCATTTCCTTCACTGCTGAGAAGATCCAGGGACAGGGCTGCCTGGTTTGGATGAAAGAGCACCTGAAGACACGGGGTGTCTTTGCCTCTATAGTTTTACCTAGAGCAAAAATTACAAACAGCAGGTGCTCCTATGAGGCAGCTGATATGCTGGCCCACATCGCATCTTCAGGGTGAGACTCCCTAAATAAAAAATGGGGTACCCATGGCCTTCCAGCTGTTGCCAAACTATCATCATCTAGCTCCCATCATCTCTAGCCATTGTCCATAGCAACAGGGGCTGGTGGGACTTTTGAGTCCAACAGTGTCTGGAGAGCCACAGGTTCCCCACAAGCACAAGCAGGAAGCCACCACAGAAAAGGCCTGTTCTCATATTGCCGCTCTTTGTGGAGGAGGCACATGAAGAAGAGCCTCCGATGATGATTGCAAGGTCCAGTTAGGCTCAAGACACAGGAACTACTGAATGCCATTGCTCAGGGAAGACAATATTGCACTGGATAGCTTATGCATCTAGCAGAGCCTTTGCACAGCAGCTTTTGAGACAGAGCAGTTGTATCTGACAAGTGGGAACTTAAAATTTCAGCAGTGGTACTCTTAAAGGTCCACAGTCATTCTTAAATTGCCTGAGTGCTGGTTTTGGGCAAGGTTTGTGTGTAAGTTTATGAACTCTCTCCCCTGGTTATAGGAATGAGCAGTTGCAGCACTCTTAAAACAGGTCTTGGCTAAAGGGAGAACCTCCCGCCCCATGAACTCAGAGACCTTGCCATAGTTGGCACCTGTGCATGGAAACACTTGTCAGCTCTGCTGAAAATGGTTACGTTTTTATTCCTGTTGCACCAACCTGTTGAGTAATAGAACCTGGAGGTGAATGCAGCAGGTGACAGCAAAAAGAGCAACTGGGCTCCTCTCAATGTGTTGCGTGAACAAGCAAGTCCTCCTCCTGTGCAATTCAAGGCAAGCCTTTGGGGGCCTTTCTAAAAACAGTGTCTGGAGAGCCACAGGTTCCCCATGTCGGCCCTATATCCCAGCTTTAGTGAACTTGTAGTTCATTTTCTTCTCCATGCGTGCGCACACACACACCCAGTTTCTCTTGCAAACTGCTGTCTGTTCATGTGCAGACACACTTCTGCCCTTTTATCTCAGCCAGGATGGGAGCAGATGAAGTCTCTTTCTCCATGACCTGGTAGGTATCTCATTCAACCCAGATTTCTGACCGTCTTTTGACCATTCACTTGCAGGAGCTAACTGTTCTGGGCTGAGAGCCAGCAATCTCTGGCTAGTAGCCATAACAATATTGCATTATTAGGTAATTAGTGTCAGTCCCCGTCCCCCCACTGAATACATCAGAAATGTATTCTGAGTACATTTTGGAGGTATTCTAAAGCAGCATTTCAGTACCAAAGTACGACTGAACTTCAGCAGCCAAAGTTATTTTTTTCTGGGTAGCATCTGCATAAGTTCTGTTGCTAAAGGGACAGTTGGTTACATTTATTTCCTCCTGATATCATAAGCCTCGTCTTTTTAAAGATATCCCATACAATATGCTTGCATAATTTTTTAACACTTCACAGCCTCTGCAAGGATTTCTAGCCCTTGGGTGGGCGTTGAAACTTCTATTTTCTGCCTCGCCTGTGAAATATTAGAACCACCTGCTTGTATGCCAGATCTGATGTAGTCAAGCTAAACATATGGAGCTGGTTGGATAAGGAGGACATGAATGTTCTCTGCCTGAAGAGGAGGCTGGTGAAAAGCTCGAGCCTGAGATTCTGCAAAATGCAACAGAAGCACTATAACCAGATTCAGTAAAAAGTGCAAAATCTCTGGTCACAGAGGAAAGAACAGGTGAAAAATGGGCATGAGCGGACAACATATTACATGGAATTTATTAAAATGATGTGAATTATGTAGCTTCTCTTTAGTAGTGGATCACAGGGCAGTTTACAATATATAAAACATAAAAAATACGTAAGATAGTAGCAAACAAAAGCAGTTTAGAAGGCCACAGATTGCTTAATTAGCCAATGGCCTGATTGTAGAGGAACGTTTTTGCCTGACACCTAAAGATATGTAACGAAGGTGCCAGGTGAGCCTGCCTGGGGACAGCACTCCACAAGCAGGAAGCCACCACAGAAAAGGCCTGTTCTCATATTGCCGCTCTTTGTGGAGGAGGCACATGAAGAAGAGCCTCCGATGATGATTGCAAGGTCCAGTTAGGCTCAAGACACAGGAACTACTGAATACCATTGCTCAGGGAAGACAATATTGCACTGGATAGCTTATCCATCTAGCAGAGCCTTTGCACAGCAGCTTTTGAGACAGAGCAGTTGTATCTGACAAGTGGGAACTTAAAATTTCAGCAGTGGTACTCTTAAAGGTCCACAGTCATTCTTAAATTGCCTGAGTGCTGGTTTTGGGCAAGGTTTGTGTGTAAGTTTATGAACTCTCTCCCCTGGTTATAGGAATGAGCAGTTGCAGCACTCTTAAAACAGGTCTTGGCTAAAGGGAGAACCTCCCGCCCCATGAACTCAGAGACCTTGCCATAGTTGGCACCTGTGCATGGAAACACTTGTCAGCTCTGCTGAAAATGGTTACGTTTTTATTCCTGTTGCACCAACCTGTTGAGTAATAGAACCTGGAGGTGAATGCAGCAGGTGACAGCAAAAAGAGCAACTGGGCTCCTCTCAATGTGTTGCGTGAACAAGCAAGTCCTCCTCCTGTGCAATTCAAGGCAAGCCTTTGGGGGCCTTTCTAAAAATGGACCCTTGTCCCAAAGGCTTCTGTTTGTTGAAGCAATGGATATGGCCATATGTTGGTAATGAAGTAATGAAGAAAACAAGGGACTTTTAAAAACTGGGGTGATAATCCATAGAAATCTCTGTGTTTGGGGAACTCAAAAGCTTATACAGTCACACCTTGGTTGTTGAACGCCCTGGGACTCAGACTTTTTTGCTCCTGAATGCCACAAACCTGGAAGTGATTGTTCCGGTTTGCGAACATTCTTTTAGAACCCGAAGGTCCGATGAGGCTTCCACAGCTTCTGATTGGCTGCAGGAGCTTCCTGCAGCCAATCAGAAGCCGCGATTTGGTTGTCGAACGTTTTGGAAGTTGAACGGACTTCTGGAATGGATTCCGTTCAACTTCCAAGGTACGACTGTATCTATATCTATAACCTCACTTCTTACGGGGGATATACTATATCTGGGCTATTTTCCTGGAGGCCAAACACGCTAATAAACTGGGTGCATTGTGCTGAAAAATATGCCCACATATTGGTAGAGGTACCTTGAAATGGGATCATGACTTTTTTAGAATTGGGGCAGAGGGCAGGAGGTACAAAGTGAGGGTAGTGTTTTTAAAAGTTTGTTGTGTGATTTACTCCTAGCGGCAGATGTGCAACCAACCCTTGATGTTCAGAAGAGCAATGTCACCCAAGTGTGAAACTGCTAGTTTTGTTAGAGAGGCAAAGACCTACTTACTTAAATACTTTCCAGTAGCACCTTAGAGACCAACTAAGTTTGTTATTGGTATGAGCTTTTGTGTGCATGCACACTTCTTCAGATGCACACGAAAGCTCATACCAATAACAAACTTAGTTGGTCTCTAAGGTGCTACTGGAAGGAATTTATTTATTTATTTATTTTGTTTCAACTGCGGCAGACCAACACAGCTACCTACCTGTTACTTAAATACTGTTATACTTTTCAGATCAGATCAAATTAGTTGTTTGGACCATATGTCAGCAATAACAATAAATACTTGTTATACGGCATACAGAATGTGAATTAATAATTAAGCCGACCCACTGCATCCACAGGATAGGAAAACCTCTTAGATGAGCATTCTGTGCTGCAAAGACATAAGATAGGTAGAACCACCTTTTCTGTGACCTTTTCCATCAATGCACAGGCTGGGTTTTGCTTCGCATTGTGGGTAGAGCATTTAGCCATGAAATGATTTTGCTGTTTGTTTAGGCTGGTGAGGCCTGTGCCAAGGCCTCACATTAAACAGTGTACCAGGAGGTCTAGTATATCACCCCAAAGCAAGCATGCCGAGTTGTGAGATCCTGTAATAAAATGCCTTGGCCCTGCCTGTGTGTATCTTGGCAGATGAACCCAGCTGTGGAAGCCAAACAAGCTCATCAGCACCATTCAACCCCCCCCCCCCCCGTTTTCTTTTCTTAAAGGTGAAAAACACAAGCAGATATTGAAAGGGGGTTGTTGTGCCTGTGAAACACTTGGATGGACTTGGAAGAGTATAGTATTCAGTTGTCCATCCGTCTGAGATTGTGCCACAATAAATCTGTTAAGTCTTTAAGGGGCCGCAATATTGTTTTATTTTCCTTTTTTTAAAAAAAAGAAAGAAAGAAAGAGGAAGAGATGTCTGCATGGAAGCTTCACTCCCTCCAAGTGGAGGCCTAGCTCCCTTGCCCCAGATGTTTTGAGTGGGGGTTGTGCTTATTCAGGAGGGGAGAGGAAAGCACTCTGCCCATGCTCAGTAACATTTGTTGCTTATTCTTAACATTTAGATGCCTTCATACCAAGTGTGAGCTCAACTTCTCAAGCTGCATTTTTGTACTTGGAACTCTGCAAAAAAAAAAATGCATTTGCAAAACATGAGCCTTCCACCTGTGTGTTTCCAATTTGGTTGATATGTGGATTGTTTCTCCTCACCTGCAACATGGCTGCTCCAGCACCACTATTGCATATCTAGGAGGCAGAATGCCACCTGCACATTATTCCAAGAGTTCAGGATAGAAATTGGCTGAAGCCCTGTGCTCCTTATCCTGCCATGTGGCATGACAGTTCAAATGCTGGACTAGATGTAAAGGACCCCATGGCGGTTAAGTCCAGTCAAAGGCAACTATGGGGTTGCGGCGCTCATCTTGCTTCAGGCCGAGGGAGCCAGTGTTTGTCCACGGAAAGCTTTCCGAGTCATGTGACCAGCATGACTAAACTGCTTCTGGTGCACGGAGGACCGTGACGAGTGCTAGAGCACACAGAAACGCTGTTTACCTTCCCGCCGTAGCGGTACCTATTTATCTCCTTGCACTTTGGCGTGCTTTCGAACTGCTAGGTTGGCAGGAGCATGGACAGAGCAAAGGGAGCTCTCCCCATCACAAGGATTCGAACTGCCGACCTTTTGATCAACGAACCCAAGAGGCTCAGTGGTTTAGACCACAGTGCCACCCACATCCCAGATGACACCCAAATTCAATTCTTCATTTGTTAATGAGGCTTGGGGGGGGGGGCAGGGAGATCTTGAGCCTATCAGCCAAAACTACCAAGCAGGTCTGTTGGAGGCTAAATTGAGAGAGGAGAGCACAATGTACAGTGTTCTTGGAGGCAGGGTAGGATGGAAATGAAATAAATACATAAATCACAGCCCTCTGCATTATAAAATTGCTTTGGGCATAGTTTTCTGGAAAAGCAGAACCAAACAAAAACTCCCCTTGACTAAATATTGATTTCTCAATAAACACATGATAAGTACCCACACTCTTCTGAGAGAAGCTGTCTGTGCAGGTATGGAGGCTTTAGATCTCATTTGTTCTCATAGCTCTACCAGCAATATCCCCAAATTTCTCTTTAAGTTTTAATTCCTGGAAAAGGAGGATATATGGCAACCCTAGAATGCATTCTGGAGCTTTGTTGATACTTCTGAAGTTCTGGCACAGTAAGCCCGCAACCTACACACATTGAGCATGTGCATTCAGTTTTATGTGTGTGTCAGAAAGAATTTTAAAAGGGTTGGGGTTCCAGGGAAAATGACATTGGCAATCAGAGCTGCCATTGCACCCGATCAGTTTTGACTCTACACAATTTTGACTTTAGGCGCGATCCACAGAATGTAACCCCTGTGTAAGTTGCAGGCTTACTGTAACTGCAGATCAGGATCAAAGTTCTGAGTAGGGTTTTCAGCGTCCTGACTATTGGCCAATACTGGGAACTTTCCAGGGGTGTGTGCAGAAACTTTCACCCCAAGGAATTCTGGCAGTTGCAGCTTCAGGGCTCAGAATGTTGCTTGCACAGGCAAAAGTTGTGCCAGGTGCCACCTGCGAAATGAACCATGCAGATCTTGCAGACAGTAGTGTTGAATGTTCCATTGGGGTCACTTTTCCCCCCTAAGAGCAGCATCCGATATTTCAGAATAGGCAATATGGCTCACACTCCCAGTAATGTTTGCTTGGCAGAAAAGGAGCTTGGGCAGACAACAGGTTAGCAGACATTGGAGGTGCATCTCAAGCTACTGAATGCTACCTTTAAAAATTATCATTTCATCTTTACTGCAGCAGCACTTAAACCAAAAGCCCAGAAGCAGGAGGTGGTTATGCATGGTGTGTGTGTGTGTGTGTGTGTGTGTGTGTGTGTGAGAGAGAGAGAGAGAGAGAGAGATCTGTAGACTCTAATATCTTACGGCTGTACTACATGTGTTCTCTCGCTCTCTAATTTGGTTTTGTTTATTTTTAGAGGAGCTAGCAGCAGAAAAGCTATGGCAAAGATTTCTAATTACCATTTTCTTGCTTTTGAACTGGACTAACATGCTGACCCAGTTAAGCAAATCACGGCAATTCCGGGATAATCTGCCAACCTTTGCTCACAAAGGTGACACTCTAGATGAGATTCCTCTTTACATATTTAATTGTCTGTGTTCATTAAAATCCAAGCCTTCCATTTGTCTTGAGTATTCCATTCTTGGGAGCCTGAGATTGATTTCTTCATTTTATTCTGGAGCATTGTGACAACTTGTGTGCAATTCAGAGACCAAATCTTATTTATATCCACAGGGATCCCACAAGAAGATTAATAGGGATATTTTGTATGCTACTTTAATGTTTGATAGTGCTTTTCCCCAGCTGGAACTCTCTTTTGCAGCATTTGCAAACAAGGTCACTATTGCCATTTCACAGAGGGCAAAGTAAAGGCTGAGACAGTAGGGGAAATACAGGATACTGGCCTTATACTTGTCTGGCCTGCTGTTCTCCCAAAGGGCAGTGTGAGGTCTGTTTATTTTGCTCTGATTTTCGTGGCCATTAACGCAAACTGCTCCTGACCTCCGGAAGGATTCTAACTATTAGGGGAAAACCGTTTTTCTTCCATGGGACCGAACTGGCTGTTCTTGTTCCTATTGTTCTATGAACAATGGAGGGCTCTTAAATGAATTCAGCTGAGGAGGGGGAACCTAGAGGGGAGCAAATGCTCCATACATTGAAAGAATACCTTGAGCCAACAAAAACCAGGAAATGTGCACTTGCAGCTCCAGCTCATTCACAGAGGAGAGCAAAAACAATATATGTGAAACCAGCTGTAATTGACCAGCGACCCAGCTTCTGCCATCAGTCTGGTGGGGAGAGGAGGAAAAGACGGCTTCATTTATTCCTTTTCCAACCCCACACATGAAAGCATACACCCCAGCAGATGTTAAGTAAAAGTAATGTGAAAGCACTGTGCCATTTCAGAGGAGTTTTAAATTCATACGTTCTGTTTTGGTACCGCAGAGGAACAGCAGAGGGCGCTGCTTCTGTGTACCTGAACACAGAATTACACAGCTGTCTCTACAGTAAAGCAGAACTGAATTGTCCCGTGTGAAAGCTTTGTTGTTGTTGTTCAGTCGTTCAGTCGTGTCCCACTCTTCGTATGGCAACGCCTGTTCAGATTTGTGGGGAGAGAGGGGAGGAGACACCGTGGCTTGTAAGCCCCTCCTTTCTAAATGTGTAGCTTCTCAAGGCAAGTTTGGGTTGGACACAAACACTGTGGACATCTATGCTGCTTGCCTACCATCTGCTGGCAGAGCAAGAAATGGCACTGCGTTCTGGACGTCAATATATCAACTGAAAACGGGTGTATTCTTTATAACTCACAGGGAAAGTTAGGTTTTTTAAAAAGGGAATGAGCCATTTAGTGGTGGTGAGCTGTGGGAGGAGGTCTTTCCAGATGTCTGAAATGTTATGTTCTAGGTTAAGTTTTTTGCCGATTGGCTTGCTGGGAGTCCCAGTATACCAGGGCAGGGCTGAGGAACCTTTTTCTTCTCTCTCTCTCTCTCTCTCTCT
Source organism: Lacerta agilis (assembly GCF_009819535.1). Lineage (NCBI taxonomy): Eukaryota > Metazoa > Chordata > Lepidosauria > Squamata > Lacertidae > Lacerta > Lacerta agilis. Next base: position 55,676,358 of record NC_046317.1, read on the forward strand.
CTGGGGGTGTTATTGTTACAATACTGTTGATTTTAAAGATTTATAGCCCACATTTCATCAATTCAGCTACAAGCAATGTTGCTGGACTCGCAGCTCCAGTGTGAAACAGAGTACCAGACTTGGACCTGGGAGGCCTGGGTTCAAATCCCTGCACAGCCATGAAACTCACTGGATAGCCTTGGGCCAGTCACTGCCTCTCAGCCTCACCTACCTCACAGGATCGTTGTGAGGATAAAATGGGGAAAGGAGAGCCATGTACATCACCTTGAGCTCCTTGGAGGGAAAAAGTGATATCTAAATGCAACAGATAAATAACTCCAATCATTCCTGACCATTGGCCATGCCAGCTGGGGCTGGCGGGAGCTCAGTGGCATTGGGAGGTGCAAAGGTTTACAAGCTGTAGCTTTTAAGATGTGCCCTGCATAAATAAAAAAATCTGAGCCAACAGCAGCCCCCTCCAGTGGCGAAGGGCAGGTATCAACCCTAGGGGTTGAAAATGGTTATAAGACACACACTGTGCGCCCGGCTGACTTTTATTTTTTGCCTGTTGTTCTGCAGCTCCCAGTCCCTTTTGCGGTCTTCCTGCTGCTCTACAAGGAGAGGCTGGTGCCTTGGTGTCAAAGCAGCAGCCCCCCGCTGCTGCCTGCGGATGAGCTGGCACTGGAAACGCGGATAGCCGACCGGGATGACTCTTCCACATCCTCGCCAAGAACTCAGCCAGAAATAGGTAAGAACTGCCAATCTGGGCTGTGCATGCAGAGCCCATTACCATGGTACCAGAGCCCTCTTCTCTCCACAGGTTGTAGCGAGAGGGTGTGTTGTTTTGCTGCATGAAAGGGATGAAGCAAAGCACAGAGTGAAATATTCTGCATTAATCTTCCAAGGTTTTTCCTTGCCTGTGGCTACTGCCTCTGACAGAGACAGGGTCCTTCTGGCCAGAAACTTCAAGAGGGGAAAGGGCTGTCAAGTTCAGGTCCTGCTGATGAGCTTCCCATGGGCATCTGGGTGGCCACTGAGACAGTGGCGTAGCAAACCCTGCTGGCGCCTGGGGTGGAACATTTTAAGAGAGCGCCCAAAGTTGTTGAGCTTTTCTAAGGACACTGGCAAAAGCTGTCGAGCTTTTTAGGGAGAACATTGCCAAAACCTGCTCAGCTGGCTTTTGGGGGGAAGGACACTGGCTCCGCAGCCCCCCATGGCACCCTGCCACCCCCACCACCTGGTGCGAAGGCTGCCCCTCGGGTCTCTTCGGGGCTTCCTCCACCCTCACTGAGGTCCTCTTCAGGCTCTGTCTCCCCATGAGCCACAAGGACTTTTCAGCTCTTTCCTGCCATTTCTGGGTTTGAATTGAATCATTTAATTTTTTCCTGGCGCCGCATGTATACGCGGTTGCGCGCAAGTCGATCGCACATAAGTTGAGGGGATACCTATACAGGGGGCTGGACCAAATGGGCCACTGGGCCTGATCCACCAGGCTCTTCTTATGCTCTTATCTTCTGAAATGTTCATGGACAAGTAATAATAATAATAGTTGTTGTTTAGTCATTTAGTCGTGTCCGACTCATCGTGACCCCATGCACCAGAGCACGCCAGGCACTCCTGTCTGTCCAACCATCTCATCCTCTGTCGTCCCCTTCTCCTTATGCTCTCAATTGTTCCCAATATCAGGGTCTTTTCCAGGGAGTCTTCTCTTCTCATGAGGTGGCCAAAGTATTGGAGCCTCAGCTTCAGGATCTGTCCTTCCAGTGAACACTATTATTATTATTATTATTATTATTATTATTATTATTATTATTATTATTTTATTTTTTATTTATACCCCACCCATCTGGCTGAGTTTCCCCAGCCACTCAAGTGAGTCAAACACATGAAAACAGTATTTTGGAAACTGAAAAGACTTGAGTACTAGGCTAGAACCCTATTTGTGCTATCAACTACTGGTAACTACATACCGGTAGTTCGGGTCATGTTCCCAGAACACATATAAAACTAAGGAAGCCAAACCAATCCAAATAGGTTGAATCCTATTCATCCTAGAATATCATACATTATTTGTCCTTGGCTTCTGTTTAGTATTAGCTCTGTAGGCAATGAACTGAAATCCCTGGGGGCAGGTTTCTCTGCTGGCGTTTACCCAGGACTCAGCTATACGGCTGCAAATAAAATGTTTTAAGTCTGTTTTAAGTGCGATATACAATGTGACACTAGATGGCGATTGTGAGCCTTATGGAAAATTCAATGTATTTTTAAAAATGCTTTTAAAAAAAGCATTTTCAGAGTGATTTTTATATGTTTGTAGTTTCCACCCCAGTTTGTAGCAGAGAAGGAATGTTGGTATGATTGCAAGAGCTTCTCTCCTGTCCTGCATTTAATACCAGCATTTGTTCCGGTCCATGTCAAGGCCTTTGCCAATTGGGAATGATGTTTTGTGCCCACTCTGGGCCTCCTAGCAAGGAAGATGTTTCCTTCTGGGCCAAGGCATCTGTTTCCCTGCATTGCAATAACTCCCATGAGCAAAAGGGAGGCAATTATCTCACACACAGCGTGGTTTGAAGATGAAAAGCAGCCTGACTTTCTGCCAGGAAGGTTATTACTGGAACTCTGAAAGAAGCAACTTCTGTGCGCCTTCTAAAAACGTCTCATTTATTTATTTGGTGGCTTTTGCTGCAGCTTGTAGCAGCTTACCGATGCATTTGCCCATATGCATCAAGAATGCCAGGTGTTGCATATTTCTGTCGTTTCCTATGCACACACACTGGGATGCATTTGTACACATGCAAACATTTCTGGCTGCTCTTAACCCCACAAGCCATGTGGCGATGAGATGGTACACATTATTATTTATTTATTTATTTATTTATTTAATTTGTATGCTGCCCTTCATCTGAATATCACAGGACATTTTACAACATAAAAAACAAAATGAAAACATAAAAATTATAATGAAAACACAAAATACATAATGAAAGCAAAAGCAAAATACAGTGGTAGCCCATGTTACGTACGTGATCCTTTCTGGGTCGCAGTACGTAATGCGGGTGTGCATATCATGAACGCACACAAAAAACCCCCAAAAATTCGTGTGACATTCCTGAATGTGAATTTTTCAGTTGGACCACTCTGTATTCAGAAGCACTTTTATAGACAAGGCAGCAGGAATAGAGTCCCAGGTCAGGCCTCCCGGGGCTCACAGACTTCAGCCCTGTGTATTTGTGTGTTTCACTTGTGTGCTTCTATAGCATCAGGCCAGCCTCTCCCCTGTCTGTGTTCACCACAGTTTGGTGGAGTTGGGGAGTGACAGGGATGTAGTCTACTCATTTTAAACATAATGCCACATTTCCCAGCCTTCAGTTGTGGGAAGTGGGTTGCAGGAGTGCTAACCCCTCCTTATTATGTACCAGAGGTGACCTCTTGGGTGGTTTGGAAGGTAGACACAATACTTTAGTCATAAACTTGTTGCTCTGGAGCCTGTTCTGGGGCAAATATTTGCTGCAGGGAGAGGGAGAGGTGGGGAGAGAGGGAAAGAGAGAGACCGCTTGGGTACTCAAGAAGCTTCACTACTCTTGTGTGCTATTGTTTTCTCTACCCAGGGCATGAGGACCTCTTCGGATGCTGCCAAAGCAAGAACTTCATAGGAGCTCCTTGCTCTTACTTTGCTGTCCATGTGATGGGTGCCCTTCTCCTATTTATGACCGATGGGATCCTGGTAAGAGCAACAATTGAGGAGTCAGACCTACCCAATTTGCACTACTGGTGCACTCCAGATTCCCTAGAATGGGCTGAACAAGTGCTTTCCAGACTGTCTTTTACTTGATCTGTGTAGCTTGGCTTGAGTGCTCATGGAGAGCTTTCAGCTAAAACAGGGGTTGGCAAACTTACCCGGCCTTGGGCCGGTTCCTCCGGCGCCGCGGTGGGCCGGAGGGCGGGGGAGCATGCGCCCATACGTGCGCACACTCGCTTTTTCTGGCGCACTTCCAGGTCGGGGTGGCGCTGGAAATAGCTTGTGCATGTGCGCAGGGGCCTCCACAGACCCAGAAGTTCACAGGAAATGGCGCTTGCGCATACGCACAAGCTATTTCCGGCGTCAGAGGTGTTCTGTGTGGGTTAGCAGTGTCTGCCCAGGGAGGTGGTGTTCAACCAACTTTGCTGAGGATTGTACTCTCTCTGACAGATAAGGTGACAGTGTGGGAGTGCTGTTAGATTCATCTTTATCTCTTAGGCCTCCAGGGTCACGAGTTCCTTCTGTCGGTTGTGGCTAATCCACCAGCTGCAGTCCTTCCTGAGTAGATACGATCTTGATCGTTGTCCATGCCCTGGTAACTTTGAGGGTGGGCTACATGGGGCTGCCTTTGAAAACTATTCAGAAATTGCAGCTAGCCCAGCACACTAACTTCGTTTCTTAACATGGATTGAGTGAAGAGCTCACATCTGGCTGCACTGAAACACCATCCCTGGCTTCCAATGAGATTTAAGGTGCTGGTCTTAAATCTCAAAGCCCTTCATGGCTTAGGACACAAATATTTTGTGGGATTGCCTTGTCCCATCTCAATCTGTTCATTCACCGACATCCCCAACACAGGCCCCTGCTGTCTGAAGTGTGGTGCGTGGTTACTGCACAGATGGAGGGCCTTTTCTGTGGTGGCTCCTCATCCTTGGAATGCCCTTTTCAAGGAAGCCCACCCAGAGAGCTCATGACTAAAACTTAGGTGCCAGGCAAAAGCATTTCTGTTTTCCCCAGGCTTTTCAGAACTGCTAAGGCAAGCATTCTTTAACGCTAAAAAGTAAAATAACTTGAAATGCACTATTGTGATTTCAGTTTGTTTTGATTTTGTATATTGGTTTGCATGTGTCAGTAAACCAATTATTTTACATTATGCTTTTTCATTTCTTACTACTGTGCGTGTGTCCTGGGAATATAGATCTATATTGAAGGTTTGTGTGGTATATGTACGTAAGTAAATCTGATGGCATGTGGGTTGGTCTCTCCTGCAGGGCGAGTATTCTGGGTTTGTGTACAGCTATGCCGTGGAGGAGCCACTCTCCGTGGGACACAAGGTGGCTGGTTACCTGCCCAGCCTCTTCTGGGGATTCATCACTCTGGGCCGGCTTATCTCCATCCCTGTGTCCTACAGAATGAAGCCAGCAACTATGGTTTTCATCAATGTGGTATGGCGAAATCTTCTTCTCCCTCGCTTTCAAGGTAGCAGAGAGGCTTATTCTGGCTATGGCGTGTCTGGCAGACCAGTAACATGGATATAACCAGCGATTGGCACCCTCATTTGGAAGCAAAAGCGTATTATTCTTGCAGCTGAGGGCAATGCAAGCAAATTGGTTAGAGCAGGAATGGGAAAGCTGTGGCCCTTCAGACATCATTGGACTCCAGCTCCAAGCAACCCCAAGCAGCTGAACAACCTCTGGGTGGCCCCAGGCTCCCTACTCCTGGGTCAGACTGATAAGACATTTCATTCAGAGAACCCTGGAAGTTGTGCTGAAGTGGGGGGGGGGGTGCGGCGGACTGGAGATCTCTAGCAAAGCAGTCTCCTTATCCTTCCATGCCTTCCAATTCCAGGGTTTCTTGAGGGAGTTGTTATTAGGGTCAGGCGATATATCAATAGACTGTCTTATATTGATATTAAGAGCAAATTGTGATAACAATTTTTTTTAATTACCTGGCAATATATCGTGAATTGTGTGTGTGTGTGTGTGTGTGTGTGTGTGTTTGCGTACAATAGTCAAAAAACACGGTATTGCAAAAATTAGGAAGCTGGTGCTGCTTCCTGTCCTGTGCAGCCGTTGCTGTTGCTAACTCTGCCTTAGCGACATTTCTGTGCATCCTGTAGCAGCAGCAGCAGCAATCTGATGCAAAAATTGCTCTTTGAGGAATTGTGTGTGCACTGCCTCAGCTCTCTGCCTCCCCTGCCTGCCTCCCTCCTCAGCGCTCTGTCTCCTGAGCAGGCGGAGCTTGACAGCCTCCAAGTGGGAACTTCCCTCCCTCAGAGACCCCAGGTTCTTGTTGAAAGGCAGGCACCAGGCTGGTAGGTGGCTTAGGTAGAAGCATGGCTCCTGGAATGGAGCCCCTTCTCTCCTCCTGTTCTCACGTAAAAATATAAACTGAGGTAATAATAGAAAGAAGAAAAACACACTGCTCTAGCATAAAAGCCGATTCCCTCTTTCCCCTGTTGTGTTTGTGGGTGTGCGATTGTTGGAGTGTATGTCTCCCTCCCACCCTGCATTTGTGTTTGTGTGTTTTGTGAAGAAGCAGAACACTTAAAAAATTTTTAAAATTAAACCAGCCTCTCTCTGCTGGCAGGCAGCAGGTTGTCTTAACTTTACTCTAAAGTAGTTATCTCCCGCCCCTCCGCTTCCCCTGTCCCAAGCAAGCTGCAGAGAAACTGCAACCACCAAAACCACGTTTGTCATGCCTTAATCTTATATAGGCAGGAATGGATTTATGCCACAGTAACTGTGTACTGTATGTTCCTATCCATGTTCACCTCTGAATTCCATGGGGCTTACTCCCTGACCCTAATAAGCGTGTATAAAAATGCAGTCTAAATCGGTTAGTCCCAAAGGCACTAACTATGCAGGACTGTCAGCAAGGGAAGCAATAAGTTTCTAGTCCTTAAGGAAAAGAGCATCTGCCCCCTCCAACTTCTTGTCTTCTGCATCTTCTTTTCAAGAGTGTGGAGTAAGGTGGAAGGATATTATGTGGACTAGGAACTTGGAGACACAAGTCCACTTGGACATGAAGCTCACTGGATGGCCCTGAGCCTAACCCACCTCAACAGATTGTTGTGAGGATAAAATGCAGAGAAAGGAAACCATTAATACCACCTTGAGCTCATTGGAGGGAAGGTAGAATGTATTTTTAAAAAAAATACAAATAAGGAGTACAGCCAGCGGTGCAGACAAGCAGAGTAGAAGCAATTTGCTGTGTCCTGGGTTAGTGAAACGAGTCTGCTCTTTGCTCCCGCTGTGATGTCTGCTGGGGACATCGGATACGCTAGTTGAGCTTGGCGGCCATATCTGTAAAATCAAAGGGGAATTTTTGATGTGCTGCACTAGTAGCATCAAGTGGTGATTTTCATGCACGAAATGGTTCAGATCAGCCGCCTTCTGCTAAAGCTCTTATCTAAGACACGCAACGTGTGTCTTTTCTGAAGCAGTTTCCATGTTCAGCTGGGCATTATCGGGAGACGAGATACCAAATGATGCTCGCATGTCTGTGAATCTCTCCAGAGGCAAAGCTCATACAGTCGGGGTTGTTTCTTCCCCTCTGGTGGCAGTGGTGGTTACTCAGTCTTTTTAGCTGAGCACAAAAATTTCTTACTCCATATTTATTTCACTTTTTTTTTCTCCATTCCTTTTATGTCATTGCAGCTTGGAGTGCTTGTAACATTCTTCCTGCTCCTGATCTTTTCCTACAGCGTTGTTTTTTTGTTTGTGGGGACTGCCTCCCTGGGCCTGTTCCTCAGCAGCACTTTCCCTAGTGTCCTGGCCTACACTGAAGACATCCTCCAGTACAAAGGTAAACCAGATCTCTCCTTGTTCTTCCTTTCTACCAAAAAAGAATAGCTTCAACAACCACAATAAAAGCAGAGCCCTTTAAATGAGGAGCATGCTTTTAACTTTCCAATATAAGGTAATCCCTGGTTTGTTTTTATTTTATTTTATTATTTTTTTGGCACAAGCTAAGCAAACAACTAAATCCTCTGCGTATTTGTTTAACTGTAGGCAACTCCCATCAGTCCTGACCTTGCTGGGACTCATGGGACTTGTAGTCCAACAGCATCTGGAAGGCAACAGGTTGGTTACCATTGTCTGTTGTGTTCACTGGAGCTTACTGCCAGGGGAATGTGCAAGGATGACTGCTTTAAGCACTTGGTTTATCATAAAAGAGCAACATTCATGTATCTTACTCGCTTGCGTAGGAAAGCCTTCGCCTTTTCCGTCGGCATAACATTTGTACCACAGACTTCTGCCATTTACATTTGGGTGCCCTCCTCTGTTTCGTACTTTATCACACCCCCAGGGGATGAATTATGTGTATATTTAAAAGCATTTCTATACCACATAACATTTCAAAAATCTCCAAGAATCCTTAGTATCTTGCTCTTAAAAGATGGGACATGTGCATCTTGCTGCATCTGTTCAGTCTTCCTTATCTGCTTCTTGCAAAAAGTGTAACATGGTGCCACTTTCATTCCAGGCTGTGCCACTACTGTGCTGGTGACAGGAGCAGGTATTGGAGAGATGGTTCTGCAGTTGCTGGTAGGGTCGGTAAGTGTGCAGAATCCACCAATGCCCTGCTGGGCGTAAGCTTTCTGTTGCTCAGTGCTTAGGAGACTGATTCTCATGGCCAACAGCTCCAACACCAGTTCAGTATTGTCTACAACAGGACAGAGAATTTGCTTGTTGGTTTCCCATGGGCATCTGGTGGGCCACTGTGGGGAAAGAGGATGTTGGATTAGATCAGGCGTCGGCAAGGTTATCCGGCCATAGGCCAGATCAAGCCCACGGAGAGTGTCAGTGGGCCAGACATGCGCAGCGCCATACCGGAAATCACGTCTGCGCATGTCTGTGACGGCGGACATGCGCAGCCTGATGCCGGAAATCATGTCTGTGCATGTCCGTGATGCCGAAAATTGTCTGTGCATGCTCAGACGCCGAAAATCGCACCTGCGCAGATGAGATTTTCGGCATATGGACATGTGCAGATGCGATTTCCGGCATCTTGCTGCGCATGTCCGGCAATACTCGGCAAGTAGCCACACCACCCTGCGCTGGTTTAGCGCGCGGGGGGGGGGGTTGCCGAGCGGGCGGCTTGCCAAGCAGGCGGCTCGGATGGCAGGCAGCTCGTGGGCCGGTAAAATGGCCTTCATGGGCCGCATCTGGCCCATGGGCTGGAGGTTGCCGGTGTCTGGATTAGACGGTACATCAGTCTGATCCAACAGGCTTCTGATGCTCTGTGGCCTTCCAACTGTGGTTGGATTCTAGTTCCCATAATTTCTGACCATCTTCAGTTATCCCTAGCCAGCACGGCTGGTGACCAGGAATGATTAGAGTTGGAAGTCCAGAGTATTTGAAGGTCTGCAGGTTCCCCATCCATGGTCCAGCAGCTCAACATGAGGCTTTCCCAGCCTTATCTACTGCAGCCAGCAAAGCATGGGTGATATCCTGTGTACGTGTTCCATTAGTGCAAGGATCTATTCTTGTGCAATGCAACTTCTCCTCTTCTCCTCCCTCCGTCTGCACCCCATGGCCTCCCCAAATCTTTACCAGAGGTTTGGGGGGAAACCCAGATTGGGGGTGGACATGGGGAGGTAAGCAGGAGAAGCTCCATTTTGGTAATGGAATACATTGCTTAGCATTGCTTTGGCTACAACCCTGTGTGTCCTACCACTGTCCTGACATGCTTCATAATGTTAATGACTGTCTCCATCCAAATACGCCTGCAAGAAGGAACTCACCATGTATGGAAATGCTGCTCATAGTTTTCTGGAGTTTTTAGAAAGCCAGCCTTGTTCTGAAGCTAAGACACAAGCAAAGGGCAATTGATCTGTTTCTAATAAAGTGTGAAAGGAACAGAGGAAGCAACCTTCTGCCAAGGCAATTTGTCTACCTAGGCCAGGATTGTTTGCAGCTCTCTGGGGTCTCCATAAGAATTATTCCACACCCCTTGCCACTTTTAACTGGATCGAATCTCTTATCTCCTGTATGCAAAGTGTATGCAGTACCACTCATGATGGCTATCACCTGGCAGCCTCTGGTGGCAGAACAGGCAGCCTTCCGCTATCCTCATGTCATCTGTCCTGCAGCATAGCCCCTTGGGTGGTATTTTAAGCATGCCCCTGCTTGGGAGGATGCACTTCTCCAGCTTCTCCGTCTTGCCTTCTTTCAAACCCTTGGGGAAGGCACCGTGGGGTGTGCTCACATCCCTCAGTGGCATTTGGGGTGGGGGCAGTCTTTCTCGCTCAGCCTAACCTACTTTGCAGGGTGGTTGTGAGGATAAAGCTGGGGAAGGGGTAGGACAGAGGCAGAGCTAGCTGCTCCGGCACCTGGAGCGGTGCACATGCTATGCACCCGGGGGTGGGGCGGCTAGTTCCACCTCTGTCCCACCAGGGGGGTGTTGCCTGCGGCGATGTCACCCCCTTTCAGGGATGACACTCAGAGCAAACCGCACCCCCACATACACACCCCTTCCTCCGCCAGTGGGGTAGGAGAAGAACGGCGTGTATTACCTAGAGCTGCTAGGAGGAAGGGCAGGATACCAAATTAAGAAATAACACAGGTTTAACTCGAGCAAATTTCTTGACAGAGAGCCAGTGGGTGAAAAGAAAGTTTCCTGTTTTGAATCAAGGTGTTGCACAGAGTGGCTCAAGACACCTTTGCAGTTGAAAGCTGGGCAGTACATTTCTTGAAGTACTGCTCTTTCCCTTCTGAGACAGGTTTTCTGGCAGGTGGACACCCTAGGGAAACAGACGGCATCTGCTGCTTTCTCTGAAGGTCAGGCAATCTGTCTGAAACAGCCCACTCATGGGAAATGGATCCTATCCAACCCCCGTCAGCACGGCTGGGGCACTCTTGACGTTATTCCTCTGGCTCCCAGACCCATTCAAGGCAATGTGTGGCTCTCATTAGGTGCGAAGGCTGCCCTGAACCTTGCTGTTTTTTCTTTTGCGACAGATCATTCATGACCAGGGCAGTTACAGTTTCCTAGTGTGTGGGACCATCTTTGGAGCCTTTGCCTTCGTTTTCTACATCTTCCTTCTGTTTTCCCACAGGATGCACCCTCAACCCCAATCAGGTAAGGGCTGCCAGCCCATTATCCCAACCTCTCTCCCTTCCTTCCACACTTCTGAAAAGAATGGAAGAGGGGGGTACGGCGTTAGTGCAGAGCAAGCCAGGGGTGTCTTGCTCCAAGGAGAAAATGCAAGGAAGTGTTTGCTTTACAGCTGCTTCCTGCCTGTTCTTCCTGCCTGGCTTGGCCCACAATGATCTGTCTGGCACCCCGAACTTTATTTTCTTTACTGTTGGACGAAGAGGCTAGGGGGTGAAATAAAGCACTTTATAAAAACAATATAGCAGGAAAGTGGGGGTGGAGGAAGAGCTTAAAAGGTGCTAAATCAATTTTTAAAAACAAGCATGAGTCAGCTTTCCTTGCTTAAGCTGCAAACAGGGAGAAGTAGGATATAAATGCAGTAACAACTAAATAAGCATGGTTTGTTTTACCCACACATGTTGCAGACTGGTGCACACAACTCACCCTGTAGAATGGGGGAAACAGGCCGCAAAGCTGTCAACTCATGCATCTCTATTGCGGTCAACTAACCAATAGAGAATACAAAATTGCAGTCTCGGTAGACCCAATAATTTAAACATTACAATCTAAGTCATAGCAGAAGTAAGACAGCTGGAGTAGCTTCGCATCTGTACCAGCACTTGTAGCATGGAGAGAAACAAATAAGCCACAATCTGAAGCCAAGGCTTGTTCCTGCCTTCCCAGTTGTGGTTTTATTTTATTCTCCCCAAAACAAAACAAAGTTTGGGTTGCAGCCAGTGGTTCCATAAACTTCCCCTGCTTGGGTAAGGGAGGAGCAGAGCAGGTGCGCTTTGAGCTTTGTGCATGGGATGGTTAAACTAATCCTATTTCCACTTCTTGTTGCATCTCCACACAGCCGCTGTCAACATGAGTGTCTTACTACAGGGTATTAAGTCCATTGTTTTTCCAGATAAATAAATAGAGATACGAGCTCAACTGAGTTAGGTGTAGAATGTATTATGCAAGTAGTAGCAAATGTCCTATTATGAGCTGAAGTGGCTCACCAGGTGGGACAGAGCCACTGGCTAGCTTCCTAACAGGAGGGTTGCTATTGCTTACCGGGAGAGAGATGGATGAGGCAGTGGGCACAGTGCAAATGCACTGGTAGGCGCACCAGATTAGCTCCACTGGTGCGTTCATGCCATGCCGATTTCTGCACGATCTCACCACCCTCCCACAGTAAACAAGAGTGACCCACCTGCTGAGAAGATAATGGAGCAGCTTCACCCCACAACCCGATTAAGAGCCAGTTGTAGGCAAGACTCGGAACTACCCAGTGCAGTGCCATGAAGACACAGTGAACCAAGAAAAGTGAAATGGAAATGCATGTCTCAGAACATGCAGGCAAACCCCACCCCCACCCCAATCAAAGAGCACAACTATAAACGTAGCTCTCTTTGATGTGTGCACATGGTTGTGTTTGGAAAGGGTAGAAGGTGAGTAGCCTGCTAATGATTTCCACCTTAAAAGTCAAAGCTCACCCACCGGCTGTTTCGTTTCTTAATGGCTGCTGAGAGGAATCTTGTTTTGCAGATATGGATCTGTCACCGGACAAGCCACCACCATCAATGGAAGAACCTGGACTTTATCAGAGCTAAAGGAAGCCGTGAGTTTGTATTTGGATCAAGCACACAGTCACACCAACCAAAAGAAAGATTTGCTCTTACCGCCCGGTTTAAAACTACCTGGATTTTCTATTCTCAGACTTGTCGGTTGCAACTCGTTCACATCAGCCAGTCGGTCCGTCACTCGAGAAGAATTACTGTAGCAAGAATGAAGACTAGAAGGGCTGAAATCTTGACATGTGAAAGTTTAACTCCTCTGGTAACCTCCCATATCCCTTCAGGAACACAGGCAGTGAAAGGTGTATTCCTGTCACTTTAGAACCTTGGGGTGGTGGGAGGCTTCCTAAAGTTTATTCACTGCAAACCAAGAGGCAACTGTAGGTATTTCTAATTTGATCAAGTTGCAAAATGTTTGCTGCAGCATTATGAACTCTATTCACTGATGCTGTACTTCAGGCATCCAGAATTTTATTTTATTTTTGTAAAAATACTGAATCACCCAGGTTGAAGTATTCAAGTTTTGTGTGTCTCCAGATGGGATTTCACATGGTGGAAATGCCTAGGCAGTGGCAAAGGGACAGTGCAACTAATGGTGGGTTGAGTTCAGCGGACGGTTCACAATTAGTACAGTAGAAGGAATAGGAGAGCTGTAGGCTACTTCTGTTGATGGGGCGGCTTTACCCATGAAGTATGAAAATTTTGAAGTACATGAAGCCGAACATCAAGTCTCTTCCATTTGTGCAATATAATGAGGTGCCTTCCAGAAGCAGAACTTGAGAGGTACTGAATATCAAGAAGGCAGCCATGTTCTTGACTGTTCTAAAGAGAGAAGGTATTGGGATAGTTTAAAACTTAGCTTTAGCAAACTTGAGCTGGCTTTGTTGCAATTTCTATCCCACAGATAGATATACATGTGTGTGTATATATTAAGGAATGTTTAATGTGATTGCTCTTGTCGCATGAACTCGTGGAGTAAATAAGATGGGACCCAGCAACTTCACTCAAGTAGAGCTATTTCCCCCTAGAGGCTTGTTGCACTGCTCATTTCAAAATTGTGTATTATACTGAATTTTTCTGTTGTCATTTGCCTTCAATTGCTATGTTGCATGGGTATGCGCCCTCATCTTTGATTTCCATGTTGTCCAATCCTTAAAATATACCCGCCTTGATTACAGAGCTTGTGTCATCTTGTGCTCTAAGTTTATATATATATGTGTTGGACCACAGCCTTTTCCAGTGGACTACCTACAGCAACTGCTCCCTAGGATTCTTGGACAAGAAGGCAGAACCAGGTAGACCTTAACCCAATTAAGCAAAATATTGTTATTTCTCATGTGAACCTGAGCAACAATATAACTTGTCTTTAACAGAATGTTAGCATTGCAAGAATATTGAGTTCTCATGCTGGTTTACAGCAAGCCATAGTTTACCAGGTGTGGGTGAAACAGCAAAATATCATTTGCCGTAAACCAGCAGTGGGGACTTTTAATTTTATTCCACTGTGCACATGAAGAACATGCTTGAGCAAAAATTATACCTGCTTGTTTATGGCAAACCATGCTTCGCTGTTGTATCTAACAGCGATTACGATTGTTCTACTAAATAGGTATAGCTTCTGTAACTGAAAAGGTGTATGAAGATTGCTGTAATAGCAAAAAATAACTACAAAAACAACACATGTGCCAGCTCAGGAAATATCACTTAGAAAACTGGAACCTTGATAAATTCTCCTGAACTGTTTCAGATGCACCATGGGTGCAAGGCAAGAGACCTGAATGAGTTAAAGCTTTAAGGTATTGGGCTCTAAGAAAAAGGAATCTTTTGGGGGGGATAATTTAATTCAAGCAGAAAACTGTCGTAAACTGGCACTGAATGGCTGTATACACACCATCCCTTGAAAGCACACCAAAATCCTAGGCACTGTGGTTTACCCCTCAAAGCTATACTTCCCAGCACTGCTAAACTACAGTTTCCATCATTATTTGGGGCAGGAGGTGTTTTAAATGTATGGTTTGTAAATAGCCTAGGTTTCTTAAATTTGCTTCTCCGTGCTATTCATGCTCTTCAAACCACAAATGGGTTAACAGTTGCAGATACTTCAAATGCCAGAAAGCAAAAAGAAAGTAGGAGGTTCACAGTCTGTTTCTTCCAAAGCAAGGTTCTCAAATTGTACCACGATGCCACCAATCTATTTTTGCTTACAGTGCTCCTGTTAAGCATCTTGCCGGAAGAGATCAAAAAACCAGAAAGAGTAATTTGCTTATACGGTATAACAGCAGCAAGAATGTTAGTGGCCAGAAACTGGAAGAATCCAGTAGCACCAACTATAACGGACTGGCAAAATTTAATGTTAGAATATCTGTATTTAGCAAAAACAACAAGTAAAGTTAGGAATCAAATGTCCCAGGAAGTATGGAAAGAATGGAGGATATTCAAAGATTACTTAAGGAGTAATGGTATAAGTGGAATCCTAATGGCAGATGCAGACTGAACCTTTAAGGTAAACAAATAGAGACTTAAGGATGGAAAATTATGATTTGTAAATGAAATATATAACTGTACGCGATATAGGTATAATAGCTTAAAAATGCAATGAGGATAATTGGAGGTACAAGAATTTGTTTGTAAATAAGAAAAGAGAAGAATAGCAGTTTGTTTATGTTTATGTTTACTTTGTTGTGTTTGTGTTTGTCTTTATGTGTATTTGTATTTTTATGTGTATTTTTAAATAATAAAGAGAGATTTAAAAAAAAAAAAAAAAATATTTATTTAAAAAAATACAATTATTTTGCAAGTCTGGTTGCACATATTAACATGATTTGCTACAATGTTTAAAGCCATCTTGCATTATTATACAAAACATATCCCTCTGTCAGTTCTTAAAATAAGTAATGCTTCCTCCAAACTTATTCTTTTTTAAAAAAAAGATTACCCTAAACCTTTTTTGCACAAAAGTCTAAGCAATAGAAAATAGTCACCTGATTTCGCAGCAAAGACCTTCATTATGTTTGGATGTGCAACTTTTAATAGCAAACCAATCCACAAAAATGGCATCACTGTACAGTTCCTTGAACACTTTTAAGACTAGCTTTTGACCAAGAATTATACTCCTGTAATAAAATTGTTTCTTAAGAGGCAGATTTTTCTTCCTTTTCTAGCTAACCTGTTAACATTTTGAAGGCCTCCCTCATATCTTACCCAGAGGTGCTTATATAGTCAAAACAATAACACTGAGAACATACTTAGAACTTTGGCTATTATGCAATTGCATTACATATCAGCAATATTTTACAGAATGGCATTAACATACTGGATATATATATCAAATGGTACAGATTTTCAGTTTTTTAAAAAATGGGAACAAAACATCAACAACCTACTTTGCCCCAGCTAAATTCACTTATTTTCCAAATAAATCCTGTTTAGCCAGCCAAACCTTCCGCACACAGAGGCTCGTATATTGCATCCATTCTAAGATGCACCAACACAGTCCCCTCCGTGTTTGAGACTGCATGCATAATGCAGAACACACATGCAACCCAAGGTCCTCAGTACTAGAATGAATACTTGCCTGGGAGAAGCTAGAGCCAATTTTATTTTCTCTACAACCAGCCACACAAAGGCCTTAGGAGAAGAGCGGGGACTCTATTCCCAAAGGGAGCTAAAATAAGAAAGCCCTTTCCCTTCTGTAAACCTGCTCGGTTACTTAACAATAAGTAACAATAACCTGAGGACCCAGCGGAACCCACTGCCAGTGCTCTTCCCTGCACTAGCCTGCTTGGGGGATGACCAATTGGAGCCCTTAAGTTGAAGACGCAAGACAGTTCTACTTTTGATGCCAGAAATGAGCAAAAGCAGAGACTTTGCCCTAGGAACAGCAGTCATTTAGAAAGCTGGGGGACGGGGGGAGAAAAATCAACAGTGCATTAAATTATAAGTAAAATGGCAATTGCAGGAACATGCTCTGCCATCTTAAAACAGGTGTAACCCAAACAAAAAGAGATGGAAGGCTCAGATCTGAAAAGTAATGGCCACTAAGATCCCAGAGCCACCACCTGAAACTCATCGGGAGCCTCTAAACTTGCTCCTCCTGCCACAAAATGGTGCCTATAAATGCACTCGGAGCAGGAGTCTTCAAGTCTTTTCAGACATAGCATTAACTCAAACATGCATTTGGAAACCCATCCCCTTGGGTGGCATCCAATGAAGTAATTCTGTTTGTGCAAGGACTTCCAGTTGTGCTACAGAACTTCTTCTCCTCTGATGCCCCCTAAATCTGTTTTGGGGGTTCCCCTAAGTTCTCTGAGAGGTAAGGGAGAGGAAGCTCCATGGCACTAACAGAACTAATTCGATGGATACCGCAGCCAGCTTCAGATCAAGTCTTCCATCATGGTAATGATTCTCAACACACCAACTGAAAACCAACGCACTAGACAGTGTCCTGGCAGAAAGGCAGAACATTGAAGCATTTTGGAGTCCTGGAATTTATGTAAAGTCATCTGCTCCTTCACAATATCAATTCTGGCTTTTTTTCATTTACCAAGTATTTGATGCTAGAGCACCATGTTCTAGTTTCTCTCATTAGCTCCCAAGCCTCCACCTTTTGCATATTCTTGGTGACACATGGGCATACTATTTATGAATACAAATATAGAGGGGGAAAATGCATGAATTATGCTACTGTACCCACACTGTGATGTACATAAGGCCATCTGGTAACACTGCTATAAAAAATACAAACAATATTTTAAAAATACTTTAGAACAAGACTTTTCTATACAAGTTTGAAAGAGTAGTTTAAAAAAAACCAAACAAACTTCTAGTATGTAGCATTTAAAAGTGGTGCAACTGAACAGCAAGACCAAAAGTCAACGCCAAGCCACAGTTTCAAAACATTTCCCCAAAGAAATCTCACCACTCAAGAAGGACCAGCTAGAAAACCTGTGTAGACTCCCACATGGGAAAAGAAAAGCTTCCAGTTATTAATACAGTGCTCCACTTACATTACGGAGCCCACGGTCACAAGATGTTCTGATGGCTTTAAAGCAGGGATCAGAACAATTCATGAAACAGAGCGAGGGTCCTCTCCTTTCAGAGAAAAGCTGTCACCAAATATCAGTTGTTAGAAGCAACACTAAGTTCTTGCTTTTGGACTTTCTGTAGCACCCACTTAGCTATGCCGGGGAGATAAGATGTTGGATTATATAGACCTTTTAGCAGGATTCAGCAGGATTTTTGCTACTCGCTGATCTTCTGTGAGAAGCTCTGAGACCAAAAATAGTTAGCCAGCCCTGCTCATTTTTGCATAATTCCTATTGTGGTGCTGCTCAGCCCTGAACTGAAGGGAAGAAAGCATTAATATATATCAAAGCAGATACTGGCCCATTTTGGATGCTGAGTTCGTAGCTTGCTTAAACCACTACTGTATTCAGTAGCTGGGAACAAATGACAAAACTGTGTGCTCCGGCCTCAGCAAGCTGTATTGTGGTTTAATGTTGATTTACTAGCCAGGATATTAAACTAGAGTCTGAAGATGGTTTAGGATCGGGGTGAACATTCAGTTCCCCATTTGGGATGCAACAGCTAAACGTCGCTTTATTAAACCAAGAAGCAAGCAGTGAAATAGTCATGCTGCTCAATTCCACCTACTAAGCCAGTCTTTCTCAACCTTGGGTCCCCAGATGTTTTTGGCCTACAACTCCCACCATCCCTGACCACTGGTCCTGCTACCTAGGGATGATGGGAGTTGTAGGCCAAAAACATCTCGGGACCCAAGGTTGAGAAAGGCTGTCTAAGCTATGGTTTAGCAAGATGGGAATTATCACTGTCTGTTAAGATTATTAGTAACTTTACCCAAGCATCTCCAAGCAACTAACGAATATGATACGCAACATGTGAAAAGCAAAATAAAGCAAAGCACAATACAAGGTAATCAAATAGTATCCCTCCATCTTTTAAGATAGGTCCAACCACTACAGCCCCTGGGGGGGGGGGAGAGATGTGTATCCTAATCAGGCCACAACCCATTACAGTGGTACCTCAGGTTACGGGCCCAATCTATTCCGGGGTGCCGTTCGCACCCCAAAAAGTCCGTAACCCGAGCAGCACTTTTGCGCATGCGCGAAAGCGCGACATTGCACTTCTGCACATGCACAAACTGCGCAGAACGCTTCTGTGCATGCTCGCCGGGGGAAACCCGGATGTAAACACTTCCAGGTTTCACACGTTCGCAACCCGAAGCGAACGTAACACCAGGTATGTCTGTAATTGTACTTTAGTTTCACTTTGCAAATGACTGTATTAAATACTCTCCTCTACCTTGAGCCCTTTAAGGACCACATCACACTTTTCTCCAGGGCCACAGACATCAGCCTAATGCTTTCTCCACAAGAAAAAAAGGCTGCACACATTGGCAAGATTAGGAGCTGTTGTGTTCAGCAGCACTAGATTAGATCATTCCCTTGTGGCTTACTGATACAGTACTATTTATGTTGTCATTAACAACCATGGATAATTTAAAGTTCTCTAGCATTCCTTAGAATCACAGAATTGTAGAGTTGGAAGGGGTCCTGGGGGTCTTCTAGTCCAACCCTGTGCAATGCAGGAATCTTAACATGGGTTCATTGTGCCCTCTAACAATCTGTTTCAACCTCAACTACTGTAAAACTTGGTGTGGCGGCTGAAATCCAACAAACGTGCTTGGGGGAACTAACACAAGGTAAGAGAAGGAAGGAAGTCCTTTTTGCTTACTTAGAACTTGAAAAACAACATTTAGTTTCTTGGGCATCCCTTAATCACTCTTTCTGTTTTAAAAACAAACAACAACAACCCTCTCGCTACAACACAAAGATGTGCTGTGTGAACAAGTGCTTACATGCAATTAGTTATTTCAAAAGGCAATAAAAAAAGTTGGCAACAATATAACTCTAGCAGATACAATGAATGATTTAGGCTACCCCAAAGACTGCCAAAACTGAGCCAACATAGTATGCAGAATACAAACCAGGATTGCTCTTCTCTCCCAAATAAGAAACCCTTAACTCGGTTACACACCTGGTTATTTTCTTTTCAACATACATACACACACACACACACACACACAAATAAAACATCCAGCATTTAAAGTTAGATCAGACTCTAACTTAAGTTTGCACACAGTTGAAAGCATAAGAAAAACTTCTTGTGTAAATTAAAATGTTTTCAACACATCCAAAAACACAAAAAGAGAACATGCATGAAAGTAAAAAGACCTGTCCAACCTTGGAAGTGGCTGAAACACAAATACAAAATATCTATATTAGCTGGTTATCTCTTTTGAAACCTTGCAGCATTAAATCCCAATTCTACTACCCTGTTTCTCCTAAAATAAGACATGGCCATAAAATAAGCCATAGCAGGATTTCTATGCATTTGTGAAATATAAGCCGTTCCCCAAAAATAAGCCATACCCCGAAAATAAGCCATAGTGACGTGGTACCTCCCATTAAAACAGCCTGGAGAGCCGTGGCTATGCAGCGTACCGATGCGACACGGTTAAAATAAGACATCCCCTGAAAATAAGCCATACTGTGTTTTGTTGAGCGAAAAAAAATATAAGACGGTGTCTTATTTTAGGAGAAACACGGTAGCACTTGGATCACTGAGAGAATAGAGCTGCACCAATTCCACCCTTCAAAGATGGCACTGGGGTGGAGGGAGGGTGCTGTAGCATAGTGGCTAAAAGCACGAGACAGTTGTTTGCTGTAAGCCCTCCAACAACCCACCATGACAAGGATGAAGCAGAGAGATAGTCAAGACCTAATAGAAAAGCAAAGCCTCCACAAAATGAAGCCACGGAGCTCTATCAAATCACTCGAAACAGAAGAGCCATAGGTGTATGTATACCTCAGCCCACTATAACAAGCCAGCTTACAACAGTGCATCTTTTTGAGACTGGTGGGGCTGGATTGTGAAACTAGGGTAAACAAAACTGCTACCAAGATGGCCTAACTTTGGTTCACTTACATGTGTTTAAATATACATACGGCACAGGTGCACCATATACCACATAAGAAATATTTGACGAAAGATACCCTGCCTGTTTCCTTTGGTGATGGGAGAAAGAAGACAAAAGAACAAATAGTTTTAATTGCATTCCTTTAGTGCTCAAGAAGAAATGTAAAGCAAAACAAAAGCTCATTCTGACTTCTCTCCTACCCCCAATACATATCCCAAAAGCAGCCAGCCTAGACTGGCTGCTATTAAAAAGTGCTGTTATTACTTTAGCCCATGAGGCAGAATACAAACCCGCTGTGCAAACTCGGGAACGCAGGTTGCCTCCTCTCACTTACTACTTGCAGCTATTTTTCTGCATGTCTGCATTAAACAGAATATATGGAAATATTGCACATTCAATTTAGGCACAACAGACATGCACCTTTCAAATGACTTAGCTGATCACGTCTGGAAAATGAATGACAACAATGCACCTTCGGTAACAGACAAGAGCACACCTTCTGCTGTCTCTTTGGGTTCTAAGCTATATTACATCACTCCTTTCCTCTTACCAGAAGTGGTTTTGGAAGGGCAGTCCAAGAAATTAACTTCTGACTGTTCTTGTGAATGGTGCATCACAAACTCTATGGGAGGAGAAATTTAGTTTATGTATTTCAGTGGGTGGGGGGGACGACCAGCCGATGTCTTCTCCTTTAGCATGGTACTCAGCCCTAGGGGACTCTCATACAGAGATTTTGCAGAAGCGCCTGGATGACTGTGCTCAAGTCCCCTGCTGATCTTAAAAAATGGGATGGATGCAAAGCACAGCATTTCAAGCTTCTCCCAAATCCAGTAGTTTTACACTTGCACGGGAGGTGCTATTTCAAATAGTTGCTTGCTTTTCACGCACTCTGCTTCTGCAGACTACTAAAAGTCATCATTATAATTGTGGTGGGAAATTTGCATTTAGTCCTTAATAAGTAGCTGGTCAACACTTCCCAATTAAAAAGAAAAAGAAAAAAGAAAAACCCTTCCAAACACCACCCCTGGTATTTATCTTACCTTTCCATCAAATAGCTATGTGACGCTACAGGTCTTGTGGTACTTTCGGGACTTTGGGCCAAATCTAGAAGATAAGGTTAGCACTTGTGCAGAAATACTATGCCTCTCAATGCATCTTTTTTCTACGGAGATAACAACTAATGCTGTAAACATCTATCCAGGTTCCCATCATACTTTCAATTTCCAGTCATATAAGCCAGACTGCCACATCAGGAAGCTGGCATAACATGACCACCAAATTACATCTAAACTATCCTCAAAGTGGAGACATCCAAGAACAGTTCAAGTATGGTTTAACCACTCCCTTGCCACAAGATTAAGTGCAGTCTGAAAGCAGCCCACACCAACTTGACCTTTCCCACTCACACCCTCCTTGTCAACAGGAACACTTTCAAATAACCACACATTATTTCTACTTTTAGGAGCATCAACATGCTCAAACCTTAAATCCAAGTGAGAGCGTGGCCAAAAAGAAAAGTGGATCACCCAGAGGTATCAGGGGTCAAGAGCAGCACTGACTGTTCTTTGGATACCTTACTTGTTGAAAGGGGACAGGGGAGAATAAAATAATAGAATACAAGCAAACATTCACTGCCCAAATGTCAGATCTACATACAACCTTATCAAGCATCAAGACAACACCACACACAGCATATCAGATATATGGTTACCCAAATGCCACAAAACATCAGTTGCCAAGATCTGCAATTAGAATGGTTTGCTTCTTTAAATATCAGGGTTTTGTTTTTTAAACCTAGCAAGCAATACCAGACGTAAAACATCCAAATATTTCTAAAGACCAAAACGATTCATTCATTCCATGTGCTATGCATTTCTCTGGAGATGAATCAACAATTTTGGCTAAAGGATACACAGCTAGATCTTCTCTATTTACAGGCAACACCCTTAAAAATTTGCCCAGTTCTTCTATATCACCATAAAATGCTCCTGAAAAGTTTCCTCTTACAAAGAGATAATATATTTTCGTACAGCATTCCTGCATTACTAATAGAGAAATTATAAACCCTAAAGTAAGCCTTTTTTAAAAAAAAACCTTTTCCAAGTATTTCTTGGAATGCCAGCTTCCAATAGCGATTATTATTTTGATAGGTTACACAAGAAGCAAAGGGGCAAAAGGTTACCAGTCAAAAAGGAAAGTTGTGACTGGTATCAGCTGCTGCAGAATCAATCATTGCATTCCACCCCCCTCAAGAAAAATCAAAAACCAAAGGAGATCCCTTTACCAAGAGAAGCCTTTTTAAATCAGAAGAACCAGGTGAGAAAAGTGATCTTGGAGGACAGTCTCCAATTAAGGCGTTTCCATAACAATTCCCTTACGTCTTGAAAGGAATTTTTGAAAAGGCATTTAAACTGGGAATAGCAAAAAAAAAAAAAAAAACCCAAGCCTGTTCATTTTGTCTCTGTGGAATTGCAAACCCCATATTGCAAACCAGATTTCATCATTTCGATGAAACCTCTTTATCTTGATTCCCACCTGTCCTTTTCCTAGAAGGCCATGCCCTATGTCTTCTGCAAATCTGGGGAGAAAGGCCCAGGAGTGGAGAGCCCGTCCATTCCGGATATCGTAAATGGTCCATGAGTATTCAGCACCGATGGAAACTGAAAAACAGAAACAGATACTAAGATTGTACCAGTGTGAAAAGTTTTCTGTGCACTAGCATTTATCTTTTCCACTGATAGCTGATGTGTTGAGACTACTCATTTCAGCAGAATAATTAACAATTTATCATTAACATTTCCAAGAAGCTCAAGTCTGTTCATACTTGTCTTTTCAGCTCACTACTCACACTGTAAAATGATCTTACAGAAATGAACTAGGGGAGCAAAGCCACCAGAGATGACGTGGCAAACAAATGCCTCCGTTTTTCTAACCTGGTACTATAACAGCTTGCCACTAGAGGGCGTTTTCACTGGGCCATTTTTGACAACAGTACATTACTGAGATAAAAGGCTATCCTGGGTTGAATTATTTTACTCTAAAATGCTTGTGAGATTATTATTTTTTATTATGCCCCTCAACTGGAAAACCTTTTTAAAAAGCAGCTTTGGACAGCTGTTCTTAGCTCCTGCCAGCACATAATATATTATGCCGATACCTGTCAGCATAATATATAAATGCCACTTCAAGCTTCAAAGTTTGCTGTAGATTATGTTGAGTATTCTCTCTCTCTCTCTCTCTCTTTCTCTCTCTCTCTCTCTCTCTCTATATATATATATATATATATCTCATACACATACCTGAACCTGCATATCACAACCTTGGTTCTTTCATCTCAACATACATATACAAGAATTGAGTCATTTACTTTCGCCATTTTGATGTACGCATCACGTCACACAAATTAAAGATACAACCTTTACCTTAATTTTTCTGAAAGGCTTGAATAATACACCACCCTTCACCCAAAAATCACAGGGCAGTTCACAACATAACAACATACTCGATGTGTTCCTATTCAATCACTAAACAGTATCCTTCACCTGGAATCGGGTGTGGCACTCAAAGCGAACAATTATTTGCTCATCTTACCATTGGATTATCCCAATGAAAAAACTAAGCTTACTCTTCGGGAGTAACACAAGGTCTCCACTGTACTCACGTTCCATGTTTCATTAAGGATTTTCCATTAAAATAACAAAGCTAAAAAGAAGACATTAAAAGAACATTTTCCAGTCCATTGTGCTTAAACTGGAAGGCTTCCAGAACTAGGTTACTACAAAGTCTGGATTACATGTACTATTGTTAGCACTCACCCTCCAAGTCAGAATTGGAAAGCATGCTTTTAAAAAATCCTGGTTTGCAGTGCAAGTGTTAACCACAGTTTTCTGATTCACTGTCACATCGTCTAAAGTCAGCAGTAAGCTGCAAAGTGAAAGTGAAACTGTGCAGAAGAGGAGGGAGCGCAGGAGCCCATGGCTCGTTTCTCAAATGGAGAACCATCTGAATTGAGATGAACTTCTAAATGAACCTATAAGAGGAGATATTTATATTTTTGCAAACCCCGTTGGCTCTTTTACATAAGTCATCCACTGGTGGAGTAAGGGGGTGCGGTGGGTGTGGTCCGCCCCGGGTGTCATCCCTGAGGAGGGTGACATCACCACCCCGCCCCCCTGGGACACTTGCCCCGCCCCCGGGTACACAGCATGTGCGGCATTCCGAGTGCCGGAGCAGCTAGCTCCGCCTCTGAAGTCATCCACTGGAACTTACCTGGAAAAGGGTGTTAGCACCTTGCAATCTTGCCGGGCTGAGAGGGGCAACTGGACTGAGAGTGCTCCAGAAATGGATACTGGAGAGCAAGGGGCTTGGGGTCAGCAAAATAGGCGTCTGTGAGACATACAAAACAATGTCACAACACCAGTTTAATATATGAACTTAACATAAGAAACCATTTGACACCTGAACTTCCATTACCAGCAATATAACTAGCAAACATTTAACACTTCCAAGCCACCGAGGTCACCTGGGCTTAGAATCATCGAATTGTGGAGTTGGAAGGGATCCTGAGGATCATCTATTCCAACCCCCTGCAATGCAGGAATGCGCAGCATACGGGGATTGAACTTGAAACCTTGGCATTATCAGCACCACGCTCTAAGGAAGCCAAGGCAGTTGTATCAGCATCAGTTGATGGCACCAGTCACCCAAAATAGCAGGTGATCAAGTTTGGAAAGTCAATAAAGGTAAAGGTAAAGGGACCCCTGACCATCAGGTCCAGTCTTGTCCGACTCTGGGGTTGCGGCGCTCATCTCGCTCTATAGGCCAAGGGAGCCGGCGTTTGTCCGCAGACAGCTTCCGGGTCATGTGGCCAGCATGGCAAAGCTGCTTTCTGGTGAACCAGAGCAGCGCACGGAAACGCCGTTTACCTTCCCGCTGGAGCGGTCCCTATTTATCTACTTGCACTTTGACGTGCTTTCGAACTGCTAGGTGGGCAGGAGCTGGGACCGAACAACGGGAGCTCACCCCGTCGCAGGGATTCAAACCGCCGACCTTCTGATCGGCAAGCCCTAGACTCTGTGGTTTAACCCACAGCGCCACCTGGGTCAATACTTAAGTTTAATAGCTTTTGGTGAATGTGTGCAAATCTACAACTGAACATGAGCTAGATAGAACAGATTCAAGCAAAGATGGCCACTTTTAACAGTGATCTGAACTAATTTCTGACATCTAAGCTTTGTTCATGCTGTACTCACACAGCCCATACATAAGTATTTTTTTTAT
Source organism: Lacerta agilis (assembly GCF_009819535.1). Taxonomy (NCBI): domain Eukaryota; kingdom Metazoa; phylum Chordata; class Lepidosauria; order Squamata; family Lacertidae; genus Lacerta; species Lacerta agilis. Next base: position 55,702,018 of record NC_046317.1, read on the forward strand.
AAAAAAAAAAAAAAAAACATGCACCTAAACCTTGCTGTGTACATTCTCTCTTTGAAATTAAGCTAACACAGACACACTGCAAAAAGAGCATTACATTTGCACTGGCTTTTCGTGTATGAAAAATCATGAAAAATCAGCTTAGGAAGTTTGGATCTCTCAAATGATTTTCATACCACCCTTGCCAAAAAGATCCAGAAACTTGAGGCATTCTGAACTGACTCTATGCTCTACCTCCATCATGTAAAGATCAGTGCATATTACACTAAACACACTGCGGTCTGGTTGGCTATGTACCTGATCACAGACAACAGGTTAGATTTCCATCCAGCTTTGAAAAATCCCTGTCTGCTCACTCATAACCTTTAGAAAAGTTAGCACACCTCTTCTGAAGAGGTCATCTCTCTGCCATGCTTCCTGTACACATACAGGATTTGGTTTAGAAGTAACAGAAGACAGGATTACCTGTGAAAAAAATGCTGGTGTAAGAGAAGCAGTCGGGAGAGAAGGGCTTAGTATCCCCAGCGGACTTGGGTCACTGCCAGTAATGAGCAGAGTGGGAGCAATTTCCAGCCCTTTAGGCTTTCTAGTTCGGCTATGACGAAACTCCTTTTCTAGCATGGAGGAACCCTGCTCTTTGAACTCCAAGGCTTGGTTCTGAGAATGGTCCAGCTGCTGGCACGACACAGGCTCAGGATCTGTGTCTATAGCCAGGTCAGAACTTGAAGGTGGCAAAGGAGACCTGGGAGGAACCTGGAGAGGAGGAGAAACGGAGGCTGCAGGAGGCGTAGGGGCAAAATTGGTGGTCAAGCTCAGCAAGGATGTGGACGTCTCAGTGGGAGACGCTTTCGGTGTTACCAGGGACTCCAAAGCCTGCAGACTCTCATCTGAGCCAGAAGGGAGAGTGGAGGCAGCTGACAGAGTAGAGGGCGGCTGAGCAGTAGAGGCGAGGGGAGAGATTGAAAGCTTTTTTGAGGATACGGTCACAAATTTTATGACCGACGGTGTCGGATCCTGAGCACCTTTTTTCTCCAACGGTTTCTCAGTCGGGTTCTCCATTTTGATTGGCTTAAAGAGTTTTACACAAGAGGAAGAGTTCAGGGAGTTCAAAGTGAATGAAGAATATAGGCCTGAGTGGATATAATCATTGCGGCTGGAGGACTTTGCACAGGGCTGAGGCTTCTCTTTCCCACAATTCTCCACGTCCTTTGCAGCATTGCTAACGTCTAACAAGCCCGTCTGAGACTCAGCATCACCCTCAATCCTGCCAACCGCTAAGGGGTCCATATTCAAAATCTCCGGGTAAGACACAAACTTGTAAACAAACTTCTGGCCATTCACTTTTTTGATGATGTTCTGTGGAAACATCAAACAATAAAAAGGCGTCAGGCACTCCTCTCATCTGAATTCTTGCTTTGGCGGCTCAACCCAAGGACACCCCACTTCAATAAGAAAATTACTTACATTTGAGGGCAAGCCTAGTTACATAGTTATTATGTGTTGGATCCAGGGCTAAGTTGCTAACACTTAATCAGCAACGACCAAGCCCCACTGATTTTAATGGAAACTAAGTACAACTAGCTTAGCCTGGATTCTGCCTACATTTATATCCCTCCCTTCCATTTAGAAACTCACGAGTGGCTTAAGGAAGTGGGGGGAGTCCTGGGTACTGCTCATCCCTGCAGTAATCAGGTCACACCCACAGTTAGCTTCAACAAGGCTACAGCATTGGCCGAATCCAGAACATTCACTGATCATGGAAAGTTTTGCCATTTCTCTCCTGTCTGGCCACCCACACACTAAAAAGCCCATCCGCAATGTGCATTAAATAATAATTGCCCTTAACTTATGTCACACATAATGGGCCCAGACTCATGTCTATTACCTACACATTTTATGGCCTTGATTTAAAAGGCATTGAAGCTTAAGCCCAAATACTGAAGATAGGCACTGTGCTTGCATCTGTGGGCGCACTGTGTTACAGCACCAAGGTTAAGTATGTAACTTTTATGTAGCTGATGGGAAATAAGCAGCTGACATTCAGCAGAACAGCATGAACTGCAGCCACTTCAATGCCTCTAAGCCGTATTCAGCAACACTTATTTCCTTCTGTACTTACTGAAGTACTGAATGCTTCAGCCAAATTAGTATTGTAAGTTTGACGAGCAAGCCAGCGTTATCTCAACTTTAAGTTCTAATCAGCAGACCACATTACCTCCAGAACATTTATTTTCTTATCCCATGCACCCACACAAGGACAGTTTGCAAAATAAGATCATGAAAATATCCCTCTTCCTTGTTCTTGGGTAGCACTGAATAGGCCCCTTCTGGGGGGGGGGGGGAGCAATGCATTTGCACAGGAGGTGGGGTAGCTTCCTATGTCATTCACTATTCTGGAAAAGGCAATGTATATATATGTGAAGTAAAAGGGTGGGGGAGATTTAAGTCTACTTGAATTCAGACTTAAAATATCTTAGGACAGTGTCAAATACAAAATAGCATCACAGCAGTATAGCAAGTTGTAATTACTTTGTGTTTTTAGGGCTTTCATTACCCAGAAGTTTGTACTCATTTTTGGCAACCTGGCAGGTGATTTTCTTGGAAAGCCTCACTTAAACATCAAAGACAGTTAAAACACTTAATAACTCTTCAGGGCCTGAAAATCTAAAATCTCAGCCACAGGAAACAGCTCTCATGATACCCAGGCTTGTATAGCATTGCATTACCCTTGGAAAAAAGAAAAGGACGTTAGGCTGAGGCAGAAGCAAAAGAAGGTTACACATCTGATGCAAACCAAATGCTGGAGTTACCTTCACATAGTAATATCTGAGAGCACGACTGAGTTTGTCGTAGTTCATACTGGGCTTGTTTTTACGGATCCCCCAAAGGCGGGCCACCTCTTCCGCCTGCAGCAGCTTGAACTCTCCGTCATTGGAGGTCCAGCAGATGATATCCTTGTTCCGAGGCTCCTGGAGGAGTTGTAAAAGGAACTGCCACAAGGTGATCGCACTGTCCATAGCAGTGAGCTGAAATGCAGAAGAAGAGAAGCTGAGAAGATTCTCACAAGGGTCGTGTGTGCAATACTGGGAGGGGGGGTGCATGCACATCTCTCCTAAAATAAATGGTATGTTTGCAATAATCAGTACTGCCACAGGAGAAACACGAGTTTCCAACAGAAACAAAAGACAAAAGTTTAGGAGGGCTACATTCTCTGCACTGGGACTATTTAGAGCAGGGATAGGCAACCTAAGGCCCATGGGCCACAAGCGGCCCACGGGGGTCGTTTAACCGGCCCATGAGTCGCCCCCGAACTGAGCCACCTGCTCGGCAAGTCCCCACGCACTGCGCTAAACCGGTGCAGCGCGGCACGGAGACTTACTTCTGCAGCGCCGGAAATCACGTCTGCACATGCACAGACCCCGAAAATCGTGGGCACGCGCACTCATGCACACGTGCACATGGAGGGATCTCCACTGGAGTGAACCGGCCCAGATGAGGTGAACCTTGCCGACCCCTGATTTATAGAGTCTCCTTTAGTTGAATCAAAACAGTTTGGAGAGCCACACTAACTCGTTACATTTATCTATGAAAAGTCCCTCCATAGGTCTAGCTTTGCTCATCAGAAACTGTGCCAGTGCAGCAGCCAGATAAGACTCTTTGCCGAACGTTCAAAACAAAAATAGCACACACAAAGCGAAACAGCCACAATTACAATTTTTTTCTCTTAAGAAAATGAATTACTACTGATGCTGGAGGAGCAAAGGGTGTCTTCTTGTTCAAGGATTGGCCACCATGTTGCTTTTTATTTTAGCACTCAAATTCTACTTCTGAATGAAATCTGAGTTATAAAATATAACACATTAAAGAAGGGATAGTCTGTGTGGTGCCCTCCAGATGCTGTTAATCCCCATTTCTCATCAATCCCTCCCAGCATGGTTAATAGTCAGGGATAAAGGGAGCTGTAATCAAACAACACCAGGAAACTACTACATTGGCCAGCTCTGGATTAGAGAATGAAAGGAGCCCCAAATATACCCTTCACAAGCAACCACCAATCCTGGCTCTCTGATGAACGTTCAAGTAAATCTACACATTTGCAAACATGTTGGGTCATATTCACATGCTACCACCTTACATGTACACCTGAAAAACTGTAGTGTCTGAACAAGGAATGTGCTAGCAGGTTTCTGTCCAAAGAAGGAGAGATGAGCAGCCAGGCTACCCACTGGTGCAGGCACCTTGCAAGTTCTAGCTTTAACATTACATTGTCCTCCAAACTCCTACAACTGAAGAAAGCAGGAGAGGTGCCCAGTTAGATATACAGCACACTGAAATAAAGAGGTTATTCAGTGGTGGAAATATTCATCTCACCTAGCTCTTATTTCACCTGAGTGAAATTCACCATTGGCAAACCGTGTGCAAAGTCCAGTCTAATGGGGGCTATCTTTTCCTCTCACACAGGCCAAAGCGAGATGTAGACACAGCAGAGGCTGCAGCAGCAGGACTTACTGGAAGGTCGCTATGAGGATGGAGCTGAAGTCTTGGCCCACCACTATCCTCAAAGTCCTTTCACTAAACTAACTGCTGAGATATACAGAAAATAAAAAAATTCCTTCCAGTAGCACCTTAGAGACCAAATAAGTTTGTCATTTGTACCATGGCAGACCAACACGGCTACCTACCTATAACTGCTGAGATATACAAACTGCCAGTTGCTGGGCAGGTGATGCAAATTGATACCCAGAATAACTTTGGTAACATGTACATATTACTGAATCAACACAAAAAGTAAGAAATAATTCTGTAGGAGAAACTCTTCAGCCTATTCAAAGGAGATGACAAAATGTAGTTGGCTCTATAAAAGGATTCGCATGACAATTTAGCATGACAAAACAGGGTTAAGCATTCCTAATTAAATTTTGCCTTGGGGCAGGTACTTCTCCCTGCTCCCCCTTTAGGTAGAGCCTGTCATTCCATCTGTTTTTAATGGGACCTTGCCACGGGAAAGACTCATTTAAAGAACTCAAGACACATACCACACAGATATGCAACAGTTACAGGTACGTAGCCGTGTTGGTCTATACTGTACAGAGAATCCATAATCCATGTCTGTGTTCTCCTAGCTCTGGCAGAACAAGCAATGCACACTGCAGAAGTGAAAGTAACTTACAATTACACTCTCAGGTGGAAGAGATACGGTAAGACAGTCTTCCGCTTCCACACTCTCTCAGACAACACATGAGATTTAAACTAATATCACTAGCCAAGCTGATGCAGCAGAGGCTACACAAAATCCTAACATGATTCTACTCCAGCAGAGCTGCAAAGGTATTCTTATTTATTAGACCTATTAGTTGCTTGTTACTTAAAAGGTATCCAGGTGGTTTACATTTGAAAACAGAAGCATAAATTCAACTAAGTTGTTGCATGTGCCATGGAACAAGGTCTGTTCATGCAACTAAACTTTCCTCTCTTCACACACACCCCACCAGCTCTGGAGGGTTTAGGGGGCATGGAGGTCCTATTATGCAAGCATACCCCCAGTCAGAGCTACTCTGAATTCCACCCCACATTACATTGACATTTTCATTCAACACCTGGTGCCAAAAGGATGTCAGTATGGACTTCAAATGGTGCCTGGCCTGCACATTTTACAGCAGTAACTCCTGTACCCCACCCCCTTTGATGGCTCTGTCCTTGAATATCCCAAAACTGTTCTCCCTGGGTGGCCCCATTTCAATGCCATCTTTGTTATTATGGGGGGGGGGGGTATTTATAAATGCATCCTTATTGTAGTTTAGACATTTTTGTTTTAAGAAAATGCTGTGATCTCAGTATTTCCGGGGAGGAAATCAAAGTTCACAGGAGAAAGGGTAGGCTTGCGGAGCTGATTACAAAAAGCTACCATAGCCTTCCAGAGATCAAAGTCCTGAACGGAACTGCAAGATTTCAATGCTTTTAGCAGTTGCTTTCATTTTCTAAGTTCCTGGCTTGTATATGCACACACGCACACACCAGACTTCACACCACAAAAATGAAGCTCATGGATTTTCATACAAATAACTCAGACACTGACAGAGCATCCCATCTCACTGATTGATTTCTACAGGGATCTTACACACTCAATGAAAAGAGCTCTTAACATACTTTTTGCAACTTTTTCCAATAGAAGAGAGGCAGAAGGATCCCCATAATAAGCAAATCCAAGTGTTTGCAGCAGTTTGCAAACATGAACCCCTCTGCCAGTTTAAGAACTTTCAAAAATATACATTTGTTTATTTTTCTAGTTTGCTCCTACCAACCACAAAAACATCCCGCTATGTCTCCCTGCTCCAATTCCTGCCCACAACTGCTGTCCCATCTCTTGGCCAGGTTAGCAGCAGCAAACCAAACACAACACAAAGCTAAACAGCCAGGTATGAAGCAAGCAAAGTGGAGCAAGGGGTATTTTGCCACAATGGCAATAAGAAGAGGGTGACAATGGATGAGGTTCACATGCAACAAAGCAAATGGGGATACTTAAGGAAGAGAGGACTCCCTTAGAACAGAAGCAGACCAGTTGCTGCAGGAGTAGATTAAAGTAAACTTAAAGGGAACAAGAATGTGAAGAAATGCTAACAGATTCTGAAAATCTGGATGGGGCAGAAAAGAGTAAGCAAGTTGTGTAAGAGGAAAAAATCAGGAAGGGTTCCAGAAAAAAGTAGCAATCTATGGGCTGAATGGATTTTACTATGGGGCAGTGGGAAGAAAAGACAATAGAGATTACAGGACACCAGGAGAGGAGTCAAATGGTAACACAGTGACATGCCTGGGATGCAGAACTCAGACCACATAACACAGATCAATTATTATCTCTTCTAACTGGTTTTAGGAACCACAGGATTGTTATAGAAAAAGATAAGAGGTCAGAGTTTACCCATATTCCCAAGTGTCTTGTTTATAGATTAAAGACTGCTAATTTGTGTTAATGACTGGAAACCAAAGGCATACCCTAGTTATCTGCGTAAGGTTGTGAGTTTAGCCAAGAATTTCATTGCTGAGTGGTAGGAGAAATGGCAAGGCGGTATGAAGGCAGACCATGGAAGACTATGGAGTGTATGGCATATATGTGCGTGGCAACATGATGCTGCTGTCGTGGCAAGATCAAACACAGAAGTGGGTTTGTGTTTTTTTATAGGGGGAAGCTGATACAGCTCCTTGCCAAGGGCACAAGGGACCCTAAGTATGCCTCTGCTAGAAACACAGAACTAGGCTTAGGGTATAATTCAACCCCCACTGCCCACACTGGGGTATGTGTGTGTGTTTGGATTGCATCAGTCCACTGGCACAGAGCTCCTTTTCCCCTCGCAGCAGATGGTATGGGTGACAGGGCTATAGATGCAGAGGTGTCTCTGCCACACTGTCCAACTGCCAGGCCACAGTTCAGATTGTTTTGCCAAACAATGTGATCTTGTATAAAGGCAGGCTCTGCAGGGGTGATTAACCTGTATTTGGCCTACAACTCACATCATTTGTGACCACTGGCCACACACGCTGGAGCTGATGGGAGCCACAGGTTAGCCACCTTGATACAGGTCCAGATCATATTTGCATTAGCAATTTCAACTAACAAATTATTTTTAAAGTCGCAACCTCTTGAAACATGCAAAAAGAGAAGCTAAAACGAGCACCGACTCTTCTTTAAAGAGGTGTTTGTTCACATGAGCATTACAAGAGAAGGACTTATTCTATCTTTCCACTCCCAAACTGTAAGTTACAGAGTGTATTTTAGGAAGGGCATAACTCTGGGAAAGCTGTGCATGACATCCTGTTGTTATGACACACACAACCAGTATAGAAGCTGTGACCTCCTGAATAAACCCTGCAGAAATACCCAACACAGTTTACTCACATTCATGCAAATGCAGCCTCAGGTAACGAGAAACTGACTGTCATAAGTGCTAGAAACCAGAAGAGACAGACAACACAAAACACAAAATAGGGGGACATGAACTCCAGAAAAGCCATGATGAAAGATTCTGAAAAGTGACGCAGCTGGGAAGATAACAACATATTTGAGGAACCACATCTTAAGATTTCTGCAGAAACCAGAAGACAAAACTGAGATTAAATTCCATAGGCTGGGTCTGCAGTTAACCCCCAAGGGATGCAGGACAATGTATAAACATCAGTTATGAAGAAAAACTAATGGGCTTCTGCCAGTATAGTCCAGCAGACAGATTTCAGCTGCTCGGGTGAGGAAGGCATTTCCGAATTATTGCTTAGCCAGAACTCTCTCATACACATTCCCTCCTTCCCTCACCTGTAAAAAAAATGGCAGTAGTTTGGGCAGGGCTGCTTGAAAGAAGCCAGCGAGATAACATGCTGTAGAGAAGCCTATGCAGCAGCAAGTAGAACTAATTTAACTGGCAGCAAATACTGACCAATTTGATTTCACTAATTACAGAAGCGAGTGGGTACAACACAGCCAAGTCTCTGAGTAGAGTTGAGAGAAGGAATGGGAAGAAACCCATAAAGCAGCTGCAACAGAGAACAGGGGAAACTGGTTAGCAGCCCCACTGCTTAATCTTGTACGAAAGCCCTAGGTTAGCCCCAGGATTAATAACAAGGCGGTTCCCCTGAGCATGGGCAGAGAGCACTTCTGTCACCCTTCGAGGACGCAGCTGTCCGTACCACCTAGGGAACCAGAGGCCACCCCGCGGGCTGAGCGTCTTCCAGGGCGATCCTGGCCGGGTCCGGGGGTGTGGCGACGGGGTCCGGGTAGGGACGGAGGTCGACGGGGAAGGTGTCCCGGCCCGGCACTCACCTAGGCGGAGCCCGCCCGCCAAGCGGTCCCCGTGCAGCGGCAGGTGCTGAGCTCCCTGCCGAGTCCCTGCCTTTCATGGCCGGGAGTCCCCGCGGAGACTCCGAGTCCGAGTCCCCATCCCTTCGCGGCCGACGCGGAAGCAGCGAGCCGCGTCGCGAAAAGGGGGCTGACGGGGCAGCAGCTTTACTCCGTAGCAGGCGGACTCCGCGGTCTCATTACGGCCTCCGTAACCGCCACTTCCGCCCCTCCACCCACCCGGGAAAGGGAGGAATGGAAACTTGCGAACGAAGCCAATCGTAAGGAGCCGCAGTCGGAGGATGGGCCAATGAAAAAGCTCGGCCCGCCTCTCGCCCGCAGGGCACTGTGGGGATTGGAGTTTTTTCCCCTTCTAATAAGTGGTTGCTGGCTGCCTCTACAGGCCAGAGAGAGAGAGAAAGGAGTGTATGCTCGTGTTGAACGCGGGGTTTTGTCATTTTTGTAATATTTATTGCATGGACTCGAAGCAAGTCCATGGAGACACGCCCACTTTCTTGTGGATAATCGGTTTAGTTTGCTTTTATTTATGTTTAATGCCACGGTCATTTTGCAGAGCTTTAAAGCGATAGACCCACAGACCAAAACCCATACGAAGCATAGGAGCCAACTCCTGGGGGCCGAGGTCCCTTTGCACACACAAATATTTGAGGGGCCAGCTCCCTCCCCTCCCAAGTTGTTGGGCATTCCATTTAAATGGTGTCTTGTGATTATGTGGGGGAAGGGCTTACCTGCCCCCCCAAAAAAATATTTTATGTAAGTTGGCACCCCGGATAGAGGCCAGTGGTTTCTAAGCCAAAGGATGTGATTGCAGAATGGATATGTAATGATTTAAGAGGAGAGATGGTGTTCTGCCAATTGTCTGATGTTAGAGAACAAGCAGGAGATAACTTTCAATAGGGAAAAAGGCAAGTGTGCAGAGACAAAGGAGCATGGATGGATATACCCTTTCTAAAGTAAAATTCATGTTCTGAACAAACTTAGCCCCCCACCTGCCGCAGTAAAAGCTGCCCTGTAGACACTTTGCCAAAGTCTGTGGCTGCAATAAAACACTGAAACCTGTGATGTTTTTCGATTTATTTTTCTCTGTTTATTTCATTGGTTTACAAATGGTGTGATGTGCCTTCCTCAAAGGCAGAGGTAGGATGAGTAGAGGGAGAACATTTGATGTCTTGCTGTAAAACTAGAAAGGTAAAGATTGATTCTGCTATATTGGATTATACAGCACAAGTGTCCATTAAGGCAGCCCAATTATCAAGTGGCTAAAGTGAAAATGCTAAGAGTTACAGAGACTGCACAAAGTAGGCAAAAAGTAACTTGTTTCACAATTATTTGGTAACCCTGCTCACAATAAAGATAAAAGGCACAAGATGCAGCCATGAAAAGCCGCTTTTTTGAACTCTCCTCTGGGCTGCTTTGCTTAGTACTTTAACCACTAGGTGCAATCTAGATGAAGTCAGATGAGACACAATTCAGATGAGGCTACATGCTGTTAGAGCTGTTTCATGCTTTGCACACTGGAACATCTGCCACTGCGTGCCAGTTTTTGCTGCAGCAAACACCGTAAACTATAAAGGGGAAGGCACACAGCGTCAGCATACGTGCAGCGGGAATGCTCTGGAAGTTAAAATTGTGGTTAGACTCCTAGTACATGCCAACTGTGCATTTACAAGCTTGCCTTCTTCACACTTTACTGCTACAAACACCAGTGTGCAAGCACATATATGTTACTATGTTCACTGACTTGAAATGGCTTAATCAAAGCATGCAGATAACCAAGTAGCCCCATGTCATTCAGTGAAGCAGGCTAAATAAATAAATACTTAAGTACAATCCTGCATATAAAATAGGCCAATATCTTCTAAACCAGGGGTCAGCAAACTTTTTCAGCAGGGGGCCCTCAGACCTTGGGGGGGCAGGCTGTTTTGGGGGGGGGGAGATGTAAAAGCACCATGAGCCCCGGTGGCTGCTTACCTGTGTATTGTATCTATGGCTCTTCCCCTCCCCTCTTTCCCTCTTTCATTCAATTTTCTCTCTGTAACCCCCTTTCCCCCCTCCTTCTCTCCCAAATTGAAATTGGGCTGAGGGTATGTTACGTGCCCCTGACTGAACTTATGTTATATCTGAAGATACTTGGGTTAGCCCATCTATAGGTTGATTCAGGCAATCAACAATGGTACCTGCTATCTCAGGGTTCTTAGCCCAAGGTTGTTATCCTGAGCTAACCATCCATCTGCCTAAATGATAATCCAGTCTGTTTTCCAGCCATCCTTCCTTGAGGACTGAATTTAGAAAATCACTGACTGGCAATCGACCTATGAAACTGTGAACTGTTAATGACTATGGTAGTATTGACATGATGGTGTCATGCTAGGATGAAAAGGAAGAAAATGGGACTTCCAGTATTGCCATGGATTGTGGACTCCCTCAACTTTCAGCAACCTCTGATTGACCTTTTGAACATGTACTTTATCTACACAGCCAAGAAGTTAATCTGAGGCCAACGTGAGATAAAGGGTTTTTATCACAGGATAACTGATGGATGCCTAAAAAGAGATCAGGTAGTCAAACAGCCATCCATCTTATTTATATGAAAACTAAGAAAAGTGGGGGCGGGGAAGAATCACACAGATTGCCAAAACTCATTTTTCCTTTCTGAGAGGGAATGCAGCAGTTGACAAGTAACTCTGTCAGCTTTGACGACTGATTCAGTTTGTTTTTCCTTTACTGTGACATATGCAAATATATCTGTCTGCATGGCTGGGCATGAATCCTGGATTTCTGCACCTGTGAGCACAAGTTCTTTTTCGGGGCTTTAAATAGCTAGAATTGTCATAGCGCAGTTTCCCGTAGGAGGTGCTTTTCAAACATCCTTTTAGACTAGTCGATATTGCCAACAAAAGCTCATTCTGTGGGAGGAATAATGGTGACAGAGCTTCTTTAGATGTTCATTTGGAGCCCAGTTCAGAGCCTGAACATTAGTTCATGCTCTACCTTGAAAGGACATTCAAAACACATTCTTTCCCTCCAAGAATTCTAGGCACTATAGTTGACCTCTCTCAGAATTCCCAGCAACCTATGTTTATTTCATTTTTTTTTAGGGAAAGAATGTGCTTTGAATGTGCTTTCAAGGTATAGTGTGTACAGATCCAAAGAAGGTAATGTGAGATAATGAAGCTGGAGAAAGGAAAGTTATTTTTATGTGTAGGAAGCTGGAGCAAAGAAAAGAGAAGGAGGTGGTGTGTGAGTCACTCAGGCTGGCACAGACTGGGAAAAAGAAGGTGCCCGCAGGGAAAGGAGGCTTGAATAACCAAGGCAGGCAACAACAAGAAGCACACTCAACATATTATCTCAGAATCAAAACTCTTCCAAGTAAACATGTTTGAGAGCAGCCTACTAGACTTGCACTTGGTAAACTATTGTTCTCAACTTCTGGCAAGAACCATTGCATCAAAACAGGGTGGAGACACGTAACAAACAAAACTTGCACGCTTGCCTCCCAAGGCATCTTGCCACATAGGTTCAAGACACATGAGCATTGGAAGCTATTTTATACAGAGTGAGGCTATGAGTCCACTTAGCTCAGAAATGTCTACACTATCTGTGGCAGTGGCTCTCTGGGGTCTCCACCCGTACCAGGAGGTGCCAGGGATTGAACCTGCAACCTTATGTACAACAACGACATAAGAAAAGCCCTGCTGGGTCAGTCCAAAGGTCCGTCTAGTCCAGCATCCAGTTCTTACAGTGGCCAACCAGATGGCTGTGGGAAGCCCACAAGCATGGCCCATACACAACAGCAACGCTCCACCTTGTGATTCCCAGCAGCCGGCATTCATAGGTAATACTGCGTCCATCAGTGGGGGTAGAATGTACCCATCATGGCTAGCAGTTACCACCCCTGGCCACTGAGTATGCTGGCTGGGACTGATGAGAGTTGGGAGCCCAGCAAATGGAGCACCACAGCTCCCCCACTCCTGCTTTAAGGTGCTGCACAACTCTTCGTCGTTTTAACTAAAGAAACAAATCATCAGGTGGAAGTTGTCATAATGGTTACCACAGGGGACCTGGTAAAGGTAAAGGGACCCCTGACCATTAAGTCCAGTTGCGGACAACTCTGGGGTTGTGGCGCTCATCTCACTTTCATGGCCGAGGGAGCCAGAATTTGTCTGCAGACAGCTTCTGGGTCATGTGGCCAGCATGACTAAGCCGCTTCTGGCAGCAAACCAGAGCAACACACGGAAACACCGTGGTAGGCCTGTGTTAAATCCCCACCCAGTCCTGAGAATGAGTGTGTTGGGACTTGCATCAATCACTCTCTCTCTCTCTCTAACCAGCCCTGAATTCCATGGATGCAAGGTAAATTAAGCAACCTGAATAATAAAAGCAAAACAAACCATAATGACAGCTCTGGTGGATTAACAATGATCAAAAGAAGTTCAAATGAAAGGCATGTGAGGCATTTACAGTGCAATGCTATAAATGTCTTCTCAGAAACATCCATTGTATTCAGTGGGGCTCACTTTCAACAAAGTGGCATAGAATTGTAACCATAGGCAATGTGTGCAATACTTAAGGCTGTACCACCAAACTTCATAGCAAGGATGGGGAATCTGTGGCCCTCTGGCTTTTATTACACTTCAACTCCCATCAGCCCCAGCTAGCATGACTAACAGCTAGGGATAATGGGAGCTGTAGTCTGGCAAACTGGAGGCTCCCCATTTCTGCTTTACAGTCTGGGGCAGACTCAGGACACTCTTGTTTGCCTTATTTCAGAGGCAAAACAGTTTACATTTCCCACCACAGATTAACATGTGTACAGGTTAGGTCTTGGGCCCCAAGTCCCATTCTCAGGCCGCTTGTGTACAGCTCACAGAATAAACATTTAAATTGGGGCTATAGAATAACAACTCACAGTAATCCACAATGCAATTCATTTTCCTAAAGACAAACCATTACGCACCACACAAATTACACTGAATGCCATGAAACCAATTTGGAGTGACAAAATATGGCTTTAGAGGTATAGTCTGAAAATAAAGACTTGGGAAAATATGACTTCCTGGTACTGTACTGATATTCAAGCTCTGAACTTTGAGATTTGGCATTTTAGTGAATATTTCACCTGTAATTTCATTGCATTGCTTATAGTTTCAGAATCAGTGGCTGAGTGATCAAGCAGGATGCTAACTCAGAAAGAAATGCAGAAGAACCCACACCCTCCCATTCAAATACTGTTCTACGTGTACACCACAGGAAAAAGCATTAGAAATGCCTAAACCACAGATGGAGAACCTGTGGCCTTCCAGATGTTGTTGGACCCCACCTCCCATCAATCTCACCGAGCATGGCCAATGGTCAGAAATAATGGAAGCTGTAGCCCAACACAATCTAGAGGGCCAAAGGTTCTTCCATCCTTGGCCTAAACAGTCCATATTCTAAAATTCAGATCTAAACAGTGAATCTCACCCTGCCCACCCCAACATCCTTTATTGTCACATATTTCCCACAAACTTAATTACAAGTTTTACAAGAGTTCACAAGTATCAGAGACCTGTTTGGAGGCAGGCCCTGATTGAAAGGTATGTTCAGGTAGAAGTAGGCTTTGGTCTTCCCAATAGACTTTACACAAGTCAATTCCTTCCCACCCTTCCAAACAAAGCCATCTTTTATATTTGCATTTGTCATCTCACTTGGGCAGGAATTATTTTCTTGGCAAGGCAGCAAAAGCAGAGTCAGCTATGACCACAACCTTGAGCTGTCCGGATTCCCAAACTGAATGACCCTTTGTGGATCTTCATGTGTTTGGATAAGTGGTCACTGCGGGCAAATTTCTTCTCACACACTTGGCACTGGTAAGGCTTGAGTCCAGAATGGGAGCGCTTGTGGCGAGAGAGCTCATCCGAGCGGGAAAACCTACCAGACAGAAGAAGAGATGTTTACTGCATAGTTGCGTGAACCAAGGAGGTTGTTCTCACCCAATGGCTTTACACACAGCCAAGGCAAACTACAAGAGAGGATTCTGGGATATAAAGCAGATTTATCTAGCAGATACTGCTCTAGTGTGATTCTCAAGAATTCAGTGTCTATTTCAGAAATAGAAAAACATGCTCCCTACTCACATTTTGAAACCGCAAGATGCTAGAAAGCAGCTTCTCCAGACATGAATCTTTGCCACTTGGAAACAGGCAGGTGCACTTCATTGGCCTCTGGTGCACTGTGACCATAGGTCATGAACCACTCTTGGGCTCACACAGGGCAGGGATGGCAAAACCTGTTGGTCCTTCAGATTTTGTTGGTCTTCCACTCCCAGCAGCCCCAGCCAGCATGGCCAGTGACCAAGGTTGATGGGAGCTAGAGTCCCAACAGCTTGTGAAGGGTCACAGATTTACCATGTCTGGTGAAAAGGATAATGTAGTAGAGTGAGATAACTAGGACTTGAGAGCCCAGGGTTCAAATTCCCACTCAGTCATAAAGCTTGCCACAGTCCCTCAGCCTAACCAAACTCACAGGGTTGATTTGAGGACATGAATGGGTCAGGGAGAACTATGTATGTCACCTTGAGCTCCTTGGTGGGATATAAAGGTAATAATAAATAAATTATAAACCTCTCAAAGGTGCACAAAGACAGAGGTTTAATGGCCCATTCTTGACCCTTTATCCTTTTGTACCACTGACATTCTGTCTGTCTCTCTCCTTTCCATCCCTTATTGGTTCCTTCATTTCTTTTCACGTATGAACCAAGGCCGACATGATGCAGAACAAAACCAGCCTTCGACGATAGCAGTAAGACTTAAAACAAGTTCAAGGAGTGCCTTCCAACAAAGGAACTCAAAGACCTTGACAAATATTAACAAAGTCATCAAGCTTCTGTGAAATACTGTCTCTCTATTTGAAGTGAGGAAAACAAAGACGAAGAAGGAAGCACAACTTGTCCAATGTTACATAGTAATTCAGGAACAGACCAGACATGATCTCACTGACAATCTACTCAGAGTCACATCAGAAACAACCCTGGACAAGATATTTTCCTTTTTTTTAATTGTCAAGGGGCCTTGATTGAACCAAAGTAGTGCCATTGAGTGGGAAAATGTAAGGGGATAACTTTGTCCCTTTTTCTAATCTCAGAAAGACTTATAGGCAGACAAGAACCCCTGCAACTTCAGATTGTGAGAAATAGCTCATGACTAAGGATGATTAGAAATCTGTAACTAGGAAATAGTGTCTGAAATTGTCCCATCCCTCATCCCCCACCTCTTCTCTCACAATCCCTTTTCTTTCTGTGTTTTGTCTTTTAAAGCCTGTGGGTAGGGTCTGTCTTAACACAGACCTTTGCAAACGACACTAGAAGTCTTTTTTGGCTGAAGAGCAGAATAAAACACTTTCAATGAATATGTTACATATTAAAGATTTCGTGCATGTACAGTGGTACCTCGACTTACGAATTTAATCTGTTCCGAATGCACATTCGTAGGTCGAAAAAATTGTAAGTCAAAAAAAGCGATTTCCCCATAGGAATGCATTGGAAGCGAAAAATTCGGAAAAATTCGTAAGTCGAGTAAACCGCATCTAAAATTCGTAAGTCGAGTAAACCCCATCTAAAACCGCCAACGGATGTCCATTCGAAAGTCGAAAAATTCGTATGTCGAGTAATTTGTAAGTCGAGGTACCACTGTACATACAACATACATTCTTGTATTTGAAATGGTATGTGTCCATCTCACCCATGACTTCATGCCACTGAGTTTGGCAATTGGCAACAGATCCTCAGGGTGCATATGCATGCAGGTTATATGTTTCAAATATGCCAGTACATGTGCAGCCTTTGAAAGCAGTTCAGAAATCCCAACTGGTACACTGCCCTTCCATAACTTTCTGCACCTTGTAAAGGCAAACATATAATTACGAAGGAGATCTCACAGCCACCCTAGAAAGAAGGAATCCAGTTGCATCGTCTGCTTTTTCAGATTCCCTGGATGATCTTGGGTAATCTACTCAGTGGCAGTTATGAGATCTACTCTAACTCACTGGACTACTGAAAACTTATTGAATGAAAATAATAAAACAAAACAAAGCAAAGCAAAAACAAAAACAAAAACAAAACAATTTATACCCCACCCACCTGCCTGTGTTTCCCCAGCCACTCTGGGTAGCTCCCAACAGAATATTAAAAACACGATAAAACATCAAACATTAAAAACTTCCCTAAGCACAGCTGCCGGCAGATGTCTTCTAAAAGTCAGGTAGTTGTTTATGCCCTTGGCATCTGATGGGAGGGCATTCCACAGGGTGGGTGCCACTACCGAGAAGGCCCTCTGCCTGGTTCCCTGTAACCTCACTTCTTGCAGTGAGGGAACCGCCAGAAGGCCCTCGGAGCTGGACCTCAGTGTCTGGGCTCAACGATGGGGGTGGAGATGCTCCTTCAATCTTATTTTAAAATCTAGAAAATATAAAGCAGGGGTGGCTAACCTATAACAGCCCTCCAGATGTTCCTGGACTACGACTCCCATCACCCCTGACCATCCACCATTGTAGCTGAGCCTATTAGGAGTTGTAGTCCAGCAACATATGGAGAGCCACAGGCTCCCCATCCCCGATATAGGAGACGCATACATGCTGCAGTAAAGAACTAAAAACCGTGCATTATCAGTGATCCAGACATATGGTAGAGTCATTAAATGAGCCTATCCATAATGTCCACAAAAGAATGTGGAGTCAGAAGCTTGTTATGCTCACTGTCTCCTCCTCCATTTGCAGCTCATATCTAATGTAGCAGAGAAGTCTGGTTTTATAGAGCACTGAAGAGATCACACAGATTCCTAATACATTTACCAGAGCTAAAAGGGGGAGAAAGAACCCCCACTGACTTCACTTTCTGCATTTAAGCAGGAATACATTCCAAAGTCTCAGGTCATTACAGCCAAAGAAGCTGGAAGGAAGCAGATCAGCCAAGATCACAAATGACCCCCTTGAGAATGATTCTCAAGGAAACAGTAAATTCAACCCTATACATTGTCAGGGATTTCAGGTTGCTTGAGAGGAGCAAATATGTGCAATCCTTGCCTGGGGGCTAGTTCCAGTCCCTGCCCTTCTCCCCTGTTTGGTACCCTTGGAAACTGCATGTGCCCTCCGTATTTTGGAAACAATATTGATATTTCACCGAGCTCCTCTTTTCACGCGATGCCCTGAGCAATGGCTGCAAAAGCCCCCTGCAAACTCTGGCAGCTGCAGGTTCACTAGGAGCAGCCTCTCCACATTTGGAAAGTCCATGCCACCAATGCCATGACAGCTGGAGGCTTTTAAATTATTAAACAAAGCCATCTGCTTGAGGAAAAGGTACAAGGGGCAGCATGGGCAGACACAAATGCAATCCCTGAAGGCTTTGCGATTTCAGCACATCAGATGTGTTCCCCATGGGGAAGGATCAGCAAAGAAGGGAACCTATTAAAAGAAGGAACTCCTTGCCACATGACTGTCTTGAGCTTGTACCTGGAATATCAGCTGCACCCCAGCAGGGCACAGAAGTCTGTAAACTGCAGCTAATCTACTCCCGAAATTAATTCTGGGAAATGCAGAACGATTAAGGTGGAATTATTCACAAAGCCATTGAAAAAGAATGGTAGCTTGCACAATTGCAGTGCATGGGGAGGCTAGCGCAAGCACCCTTTTATTTTTCTCTCCCATCAGGGAAGAGGTCCTATGCCTTTGAACAGTTGCAAGATTAGCAAAAATGCAACACAGGAAGCCTTTTCCCCGTACTGCTAAGAAGACAGGCAGCCACCTTGTACCAAACCAGACTGTCTACGACTGGCTCCAGGGTTTTAGACAGGGGGGCCTTCCCTAGGAAGCTGGGAACTGAACCTGGGCTACTTTCCATTGAAGTATGAGCTCTGTCACTGAGCTGTGGCCTTTCCCGCAAAGAAAATAA
Organism: Lacerta agilis; assembly: GCF_009819535.1. NCBI lineage: Eukaryota > Metazoa > Chordata > Lepidosauria > Squamata > Lacertidae > Lacerta > Lacerta agilis. The sequence continues at coordinate 55,720,779 of NC_046317.1, forward strand.
AAACATAGCAATAGCAACAGAAGAGGAGCCTGGTGGATGAGGTCCATGGCCCATCTAGTCCAGCATCCTGTTCTCACAATGGCCTCCCAGAGGCCTGTGGGAAACCCACAAGCAGAACTTGAGCACAAGAGCGCTCACCCTCGTTGTATGCAGAAGCATTACTGCCTCCAACCATGGAAGCAAAGCAGAGCCATCATGGCTACTTGATAGCTTTCTCCTCCGTGAATTTTCCAATTCTGTTTCGAAGGCATCCGGATAGGTGGCTGTCTCCCAGGGGAGCGAGTTCCATAGTTTTAACTATGCACCGCGTGAACAAGTACTGTACTTTCTTTTATCTGCCTTGAATCTTCCAACATTCAGTTTTATTGGATGTCCACAAGTTCCAGCATTAGGAGAAAAGGAGAAAAACTTTTCTTGAACCACTTTCTCCACAACATGCATCATTTTATGAATGTCTATTACACCACCTTTTACTCACTTTTTTTCCTGTAGTTCCATATTCTGCAACCTTTCCTCATAGAGAAGCTGCTCCGTCCCCTTGACCAGTTTTGGTTGCCCTTTTCTGAACCTTTACCAGCTCTACAATATCCTGTTCAGGGTGAGGCCACCAGAACCGTATGGAACAGTATTCCAAATGCAGTCGCACCATAGATATGTGTAACGGCATTATGGTATCGGCAGTTTTATTTCCAATTCCTCTCCTAAGGATCCCTAGCATTATCATTTGTGAGCTGCCTGGCAGCCAAAGGAGGAACATAAACCTTGCTGAGGAAATAAAAGAATAAAATATGGCAACAGTGCTGTGTATGTATCAGTCATTATCTGACCAGGGATGGAAAAATAACATGAATTGCTAATTGAATCCCATCAATTAAAGATTCATTCACTGTTGACTAAATATGAGATTTGTTTGTTTTCATTGGAATTGTTTCCTTTAAAAAGATGCAGATGGTGATATTAAAAAGCACCAATGATGATCACTGATGTTCTTGAACAGCTCCAATCCATTTCAGCAGAGATTGTAGAGAAATGTCTGGTGGGTTGTGTCCAGGACGCATGTACATACTTCAGTTCAGGCAATACATTTTAAGTTATTTCTCAACCAATACATAACCTGTCTACAGCCTGCAGTCCTAAACACACTTGTACAGGATTTGGGAGTAGACCTTGCTGAACACAATGGGACTGGAGCCTGAGAAATATACATGATTGCACTGTTGGCTGGGAGTACTAGTTTATCCTAGTTGTTGAGTGAGCCTAATTGATCCCACAAAGCTTTCATTGAGCAACAAAGTTAATTGTCAACTTAAAAAAAAGAATAATAATCAAATAACCAGGCCGTTTTTATTGCCACACACTTACCTCCAGCCACAGTTGGGCCAAGTACAGGTGTAAGGCTTTTCTCCAGTATGGCGTCGGAAGTGTGCCTTGAGGTGAGAACTCTTAGTGTACATCTTTGTGCAACCGGGATGTGTGCACTTGTGGACTCGGATGACAGAAGAGGAGGCTTTGGGGGCCCTGACCTCCACATTCTTCACGCTTCCAAGAACTCCAGGCCTCAGCGTCACAGGCAAAGGGGCTATCCGTACATACTTTGGTTCTGTGCCTGTCATAGGACTTTGGATGACCTGGGGAAGAACGGTCAGGCTCTGCCCTTGCATTTTGATGACCAACTGAGCCACCCTAATACCACCAACAGGGCTCTGAGTAGGTGAGTTGCCTTCACTCGCTTGGTTGGGCTGGATCTGAAGGACAACAGGGATAGTCCCCGCAGTCCCTGGGGTGCCTGTACCACCAGAAACCACCACTCCTGCCTGAGCAGAGCTGGAAAGGCCTTCATCTGGAGCAGCTACCGGAACAGTCTGTTCCCCAGGGCTGCCCAAGCTGTTCTCAGAATTTCTCTTCAGCTGTCCTCCTACCTGCTGCTTGTCATTCAGCTCATCTTTGAGAAATGCCATTTTCTCATTCAGGAACTCTTCAATCTCCTCCAGTGTAGGGCTAAAGTCCCTGGATAGTTCTGGGCAAAAATCAGGAAGTTTGAGGTAGGTTTCGTAGATAGTGGTCTGTGGTTTCTCCCCATCCTTCTTTACCCTGGACTGTGAAACACACGTCTCTGATGTGCAGATTAGGTTGGAGGTAGCCGATGAGTTAGAAGCCTGCTCCCCGCTGCAATCCTGCAGCCAATTCAGTGGTGGCATCTCATGCTTGAGAGCATCTGAAGTGTTGGCTAGCTGAATAGGAGCTGAAGCAGTCAGCTGACTTGAAGCAGACACCAGTTTGCTATGATTTACTGAGACCATTGGTTTGCCGCCTCCTCATAAAAGGTGTATTGATAGCTGTATATATAACTATTATGCCAACAAGCTGAAAATTATGAATATTGGTTATAGATCCACCTGCAGGAAGACAACCACAAGGAGGCTCCTTAATTTAAAAATAGTAATACAGGGAATACAGAACACCTGAAGGGATCTATATACTACTTTGATTTACTACTAAATATAAACTGATTCAGTATTTTTTTTAAAAAAAAACACCCTCTTCTCCTCCCCCTTTTAAAACCCTTATTTTGAAAAAAAAGATAATACAAATTCGAATTTACAAGAATCTGTTTGAGAATCCACGCATTGTTTGAACTCTAGCCAACAGTGCATTGAATGCACTCATTCAGAACCATCTGGAAGGATGTGCCCTGAGGGTTTAACAGATTGAAGAATAGAGGCAATTTCTTTAATGGGGTCCAACTCAAGGCCTATCTGCCAGGGCTCTTTCCCACTTGAAAGCAAGAATGTAGTTCTTTGAAACAAAATAAGGCCTGCATCTGATAAAACGAATCAAAAGAAATATTAGTTAACCTCAAACAGCACATACTATGAATTACAAAACTATGTGATGATGATAGACAGGTTTGCCTGGGAAAAATCGTATTTGTCCCATTAATAGTTTCTCAATTTCTCCCAAAGTTAAAAAGGGTCAGTGTGAAAAGCATTTCAAAAAACTACGGTTACCTCAGATTCTGTTCCATGTCTCTGTTCACACTTACATCAATATTACCGGTAGTTTTGATGAGCTTGTACTGGTACACCCAGTGCTTTTTTTCTGGGGGTACACAGGTCTTCTAACAGAAGAAACAAAAAAAAATTACCGTAATTTTCAGTTTCTTCTCTAGCATGGTTAATCATCAGTTCCGTTGCTACCCCTGATGGCGGATTCCTTTCCTTTCCCAGTGTTTCCCAAGTCTCAGGCGGAAGCGAGAGTACCCCAAAACATTTTTTTAAGAAAAAAAGCACTGGGTACACCCCATATGTTTAAGGCAGATGGCTTCCAGCAATTCATCCTGGGAACTGTAGTTTCCCCACATAGCTACAACACCCTTAATAAATTGCAGTTCCCAGAATTCTTGGGCTTTAAATATATGATGTGTACATAGCCAAAGGGGGGTTGTAAAATCTGGTGGGGCACATGTTTGGTCCTTCTGGGGTAGTTTCTCCATCTTTGGTCCCCACCCTGCACTCAGCTCTCACATGGGCTCCTGGAAGCTGTCAGCATGTGAGAGTGGCTACACCCCAGGAAGCGGTTTCGGCTGGCTGGCTAAACCAGGTGTGGGTAGCCGGTGGGTCTCAAACCCTTGATGTGTCAGGGACTTACCCTGTATGTGAAGACAGAATTAAGTGGATTGAGTGGATGAGACCAATAGTGGGTTCAATGGTCAAGAAGGCGGTTTCTGCATGTGCTGTAGAGGGAGGTGAAGGGCTGGTGGGGCTGGTCAACCTGGGAAGAGAGCCCATCTAGGATAAGGAAAACTCTCATCCTAAACCTCCACTGCCTTGCAGGATATCTCTGAGAGAAGAAAGGGCTAAGAAGTAAACCCTACATAAATCCAGAGTGAAGTCCCAACAATGGTTGGATGGTGCCTTGGATACCTCCCTCTGGTTACTCCTGCAGCCCAGCTGGTGCCAAAAATACTGCTCTGCTTTCTTTTGGACTACATCAGCAAGGCTGAGTGGGGTGGTCTTGTTGTCTGGGAAGCCCAGGACCTCCAAACACACTGCCCTGGCTTGCATCCCAGGAGATCATTTCGGTCTTGCTAATACAGCAGTTTGCTGTATTAGCGAGGGAGGCACACTCCATTGCCTCTCAAGACAGACAGGTGCCAACAACATAGCCAAAGTGGGGAGGAGGTAAGCCAGACTGGATGGAGAGAACACACAGCCTCTGACAGTGTGTGAAGGCATGAAATTCCTTCAGCTTTGTCCATGCTGCTCTTTGCCATTGCTATCTTCTCAAGTTGCTGAAAGCTCAGCTGGAGTTTGGGGAAGCATTCTTTAATAAACACACCCAGCCTTTAAGGGAGCAGCATTTAAAGTATTTCAAGGTCTGCCAGCGGCAACACAGGGGTCAAAGACCTGATGTTGCTCAATGCATTTCATAACCCCATTCACAAGATTGGAAGCACCTCTTGTCTTGCTCCCACACTAGATCAACACCTACTCCAGGTGTTTACAAAGGACAGAATGGGAGGAACCAGCCTCATTCTTAGTTTCCCCTCCCTCTAGGAGTGTTTGGTAGCAGTGTTTGATTAAAATTAAGTCCAGAGGTTGTTGAATCTGAATAATTCCATGTGTGTTTTCCCCTACAAATCCACAGCATAGAGATAGTAAGAGCTAGAGACCTGACCATTAATTTCTTACAGGCCAGTTTTCAGTCAACACCATTCATTTTTCACTGCTAAAATGTTTCCTGTTTGTAATTACATGTGCTCACTGGAAGGGCAGATCCTGAAGTTGAGGCTCCAGTACTTTGGCCACCTCATGAGAAGAGAAGACTCCCTGGAAAAGACCCTGATGTTGGGAAAGATGGAGGGCACAAGGAGAAGGGGACGGCAGAGGATGAGATGGTTGGACAGTGTTCTTGAAGCGACTGGCATGAGTTTGGCCAAACTGCGGGAGGAAGTGGAGGATAGGGGTGCCTGGCGTGCTCTGGTCCATGGGGTCACGAAGAGTCGGACATGACTGAACAACAAAAAAGAAGGCAGATTGTCTAAAACGTTTTTCTCAATGGTCAAAAGCTGTAATTAATGGATATTTGGAGGCTGAGACATCATTGGATAAACAGTTTATGTATTTCTCAGAGCCCAACCAATCAACAGCAAGAACTGATTACATTATGATTTCCAGTGAATTAGCTCCAAGCATCAGCAAAATCGAAATTCAACCAAGTACATTGTCTGATCATAATCCGATATTGTGTGAAATAAAAGGATTGGAAGAGAAAACATTCAGATGGAGACTCAATGAGAATTTACTTGATGATCAAGATCTAGAAGAGAAAGCAAGGAAGAAGTTGATGGATTATTTTGCAATCAATAGGAATCAAGAAACAAAAGAATGCATCGCTTGGGATGCAAGTAAAGCAGTAATGAGATGATTCTTTATCCAACAAAATAGCTTAAGGAAAGGCACATTTTGTATTTGTGGGAATTTTGCCATAATCCATCTTTAAAATCTCATCTGTGTTTTAAAGCATCCTCACTTCATCTTTAATGGGGCACACATTTATTCTGGCACTGTAATGGCCTTTGCCTATATATACAAAGTTGTATACAATTATTTTGGATGTTTGTGTGCATTCCCAAAAACAAACAGTCAAGTGAAAACTGGATGTGTGAACTGGATTTAGATACAGGTACAGTGGTGCCTCGGGTTAAGAACTTAATTCGTTCTGGAGGTCCGTTCTTAACCTGAAACTGTTCTTAACCTGAAGCACCACTTTAGCTAATGGGGCCTCCCGCTGCCGCTGCGCCGCCAGAGCACAATTTCTGTTCTTATCCTGAAGCAAAATTCTTAACCTGAAGCATTATTTCTGGGTTAGCGGAGTCTGTAACCTGAAGCGTATGTAAGCTGAGGTACCACAGTACAAGTAAAGTTTTGTGAGCAGAGTTAAGGTGTGCTCTGCCTATTTTTGCCAAAAAAACATAATTTATTATTTTTTTATTCCCAACTTACAAAACTAAACACTGAAAAACAAAATAGCCAGTTTACCGGTACATCTTTTAATTAGCGTCATGTCTCTACCATATTTTTCCTCTTTAACGTGTATGTAAACATATATCTAAGATCCTCTAGCAACCTAAAGATTTTCTGTATACTTCATCATAATATTACAGTTCGTACTTTAATAATCTGATGAACATCTTTGATCAATATTTCTGCATATGTGCAGAATTTTGTGAATGTGATAAAATTACACCACACTATATACAAGATCAAATATCTTGTCTCTGCCTTTAGCTAATTTAAGTTGTTGGTCAATTTTTCTGCCATAGCTATTTGCCACAGCTCACTGTACCATGCACTCAATGCCAAAGTTCTGTAGTTTCCCAATTCTGTGGTTACTTTATCTCTGTTGCATAAGGCACATAAAGGAACAGAGAGCTGTAACCAAGATCAGTACAATATGACCTCAGTTTTTAAGTTTTGGGATTTTTCCATGCTCCATTTAGGAGAACAACCACAGCTCAGTGGTAGAGCACATCGCTATGCATGCAGAAGATACTCTATAGGTTAAAATTCTTGCAACGTTTTTAAATGTTTTGCTTATGTTTCTTATTTTAATTTTAATTGCATCATTGTTCCACTTTGGTGTCTGCCACTCTAGGCTCTTTTGAGGGGACAAGTGGGATAGGAAATAAATGTATAAAAACATCTCCATTCAAAATAACCATTGCAGCAGGTGATGGGCAGGGCCTCCAAGAGGTCCTGAGAGGCCCAGGCTACTTCCAGCTTTGCTGTCCCTGGCCATAATACAAATAAATGATGGCACACGAGAACAAAATAAGGTACCCCCCCCCCCACACACAAAATGATGCATCACCACACATATATAAGACATACAGCCCAATCTCCACTCTCCAGCAATCTACTTTCATACCGGCTTGCCATTTCTCCTACTGCTCAGTTCCCAGCTCTAATCTAAAACTTATGACCGTATGCAGATAATTGGAAAGAGGGGTGCCAACTTAAAATATTTTTGGGAGGGAGCAGGTAAGCCCCACCCTGCATACTTGATAATATGATGCAGAATGCACACACATTATTTGAATGGCAATGCCCATCCACTTTGGGGTGGGGTGGGGTGGGTCTGGCCACCTCAAATACTTTATTGGGGACATCTCTGGCCCTCGGAGTTGGATCCTCTGGCTGCTGAGAGATTTCTAAGGCGATTGTTGTTTGCATCCTGCCCTTGGCCTGCACCCCCAATGGAGGCCGGTTTTGCCAGCGTCTGGTTATGCCTCTGGCCTGGGCAATGGTTAAACACGGGGTGGGGGAGGTAGAAACCATGTGAAAAGTGTCTCTCACTCCAGCAACCACCGGGCTTGGGGAATGGAGAAGGCGGGGCCGAGCTTCTCGTCGACCTGTTTGCCCCGATCAGATACTTAAGGGCATAAATATGAACCGCGCAGGCCACGCGCACCGTGCTCAGTCGGAAATCATGCGTTTGCCCGGTGCAGACCACCACCCCCTACAATCGGGCAGCGCTCTTGGAAGCGCCGAGCTCATGCGACTTGCTCTACAGAGAGATGACGACGGCACCATTCCCTTCTGCCCTCCCCATTCAGTGCAACCTGGAATCCCGCCCTCCAATCAAGCAGCAGGGGGCAGGCCTGCCGTCAATCAATGGGTCCTCGCGCTTCCCATAGGGCGGCGCAAGGCCGCATCCCGCCCCGTTGCTAACTGTTTGTTGTGGGACGAGCGTGTCGAGTTTCTCGCGTCCGCCAGGCAGCCCTTTTTTCGCTCCACGCGATTGCAACACGTCTCCCTTGCCCTAGAAGCTGAGCGTGCTTGGCCGGATTCCCGCACTTAAAACCCGATTGCATCTGTCAGCGGGGAGGGAGGGACGCGCATAGTCTGCATTTCTGGATTAGCGCTTTCGCGGGGCGAAGATCGGCTGGAAAATCCGCTCGTCGTCCAGATTTCCCTCCGAAGGTCATCGGGCTCAACTGCAAGCCCGAAGTTAACTTGGCGCGCGAGATTCCACCCCCCCTGCCTTTCCCCCCGGGCTCCAAATAAACTCAAGAGGGGCAGATAAAAATAAGAACAAATCTATAGGAAGATCCGCCTCCTGAACTTGTAAGATTTCAGTGGGAGCGATTGGGCAACGTCTTTTATCACATTCATCAACAAAAACATCACACACCTCGGCTAGTCGGGCAGGTGAGCCCAAATTTCTATCCCCGCCACTCAGCCAGTTGTGATCAAACTTCTTAACTTGGGAAAGGGCGCGGGCGCTGAACAGGGTGGGGCAAGTCGCGCGCCCCCCAACTATCCCTACACTTAGTGCCCCTTCTCCACCAGGTCTCTAACTCGGGGACAGAACTCCACCGATGGCTCGCTCCAGGCGCGCGCGCACCCCAGCGACCCCATCCCTTGTCACCGGCCGTATCACGGGGGGGGGGGGGGCGCTTATCTTGCACACACACACACACCGGCTCGGCTGCTCCGCTCGCCCTTACCATAGCCCAGCTGCCAGCGACGTCGCGCTCCTTTCTCTGCTGGCGCTCGGTCTGCCTCTAGCTCTCTTGCCGCTCACATGACCCGGGGAAAGTGCCAGCTGGAGCAAACGGCGCCGCCCCCTCGAAGGCTTGGCTCCATCCTAGCTGCCCCATTGGGCAGGCCGTCGCAGGGGCTCGCCTGGCCCTGCGTCCCGGAGAACCACGTGGCGGCCGCTCGCGGAGAACACGGCCCGGCGGCGCGTGGCTGCAGAAAGTGCGCAGGTAGCTAATTGGACTTAATGCGCGCACGTGTGCGCACACACAACGTCACCTGATTGTGTATTAGATCATTTACTTCAAAATGCGATAAGCTGACCGTCTTGAGTCTGGAGACGGAGCTTATTTGGCTCATTTGAACTGATTTTAAACTTATAATGCCGTAATTAAAAGTTCTGCAACTGTTGGGTCACACAACTTGGCATTAATTAAGGAACATATCTGTGGACACATCTGCAAGAGCTATTTATTAGGGTCGGTATGGGTAGTGAATTTCATTGGGGGAAGTCCTTCCCTTGCTCAGCTCTGCTGAAATCCCATCAAGAAAACCAAGTCTGATAGCGTGCAAACCTTCTGAATCAAGGCAAGATATTCTACAATTTAGTTATATCTGTGTTTCTCAACCCGGTGTGTGTGCCTCCCCAGACCTAGGTATGCGAAGATCTCAGGGGTGCATGTGTTTCCAAAAAATATGTCCAATGTAAGTTAAAAATCAACAATTTTTTTTTAAAAAAAATGAATGAATGAAATGGTATACTTAGAAGGTGAGAAGATCACCTGCAGTTTATTATATGATCTGCACATCATCATGGGTGCACAATAGTTTATTTATTTCATTAAATTTACCGGTATATTCCACTTGATTGTAGAAACCACACAAGGAAACCTCAAAGCGGTTCAGCATTGTATTATGAGTAGTCCACTGTGCAATATACACAGCACAGCATGGTGCTGTTAATTGGTCACATGCTTATTGGTGCTGTTCATTTCCATTAGTTTTGAGAACTTCGAACATACCATATTGCTATTGCATATCAGATCATCAATTTAAGGCAAAGTTTTCTTAGTGTGCAGTTGGAAAAATGGGGAGAAAACTAGGCATGCTGGATGTATGTCTTAAGCATTTATTAAATGACAGGCAAAGTTGGGGACACTATGTATCACCATTATTATTAGTCTATATTTATACCCCATATGATTTTTATTTTTGCTTTCTTGGAGAAGCGCCACCCTCAACATCCCCCCCCTCCAAATATGAGGCCATCTAGAAACCCTCTGAAAAAGCTTTGTTGTTTGGTGACTTGATTCTGCAGACAATACAAAATTCTCTTGCTGAGGAAACTGAGCAGACTATCACACAGTGAGGAACACTTTTATCAGTGGTGTTCAGTCCTTGCCAGAGCATCTCTTCTGTGATTCAACTTCCAAATAGGATTCCAAACAATTCTCCTGGATTATGTGGGGTGGAAGTATGAGGCCACCCATATACCTCACCCTTCCTGGTAGCCTTCTAAAACAATAGCCATGGGGTCATCACAGTGTGGTGTAGTGGTCAGAGTGTTGGGAGCCCCGTGTTTAAATCCTTACTCGGCCATGAAGTTGACTGTTTGACCTTGGGCCAACCAATGCCTGTCAGCCTAACCCAGCACACAGGGCTGCTGTGAAGATAAAATAGGAAGGAGAACTATGTATGCCACCTTGAGCATCTTGGAAGAAAGGTGGGATATAAATAATTACGAGCAATAAATAAGGGGGGTCAGACCCTTTTTGGCAAGTGCAGCTTTGAGAGAGTTCTCACAAGATCAGCCCTACCATTAGGTAGGGCAGGGTGGCTGCCTTAGGTGGCAGTCGCTGGAGGGCGAGAACTAGTGGTAAGGTGTTTGAGAACAACTGTGAGTGCCCTGCACCTCCTAAACAAACTTGCTGCCCTCACGTGATGTCCCAATCAGTTTTTGCATGGGAGTTTGGGGCATGTGGCCCACCAATTCCCTTCACCTCAGGCAGCAAAATGTCTTGGTCAGGCCCTGGTCCTCTGCAAACTGGCCTCTGGTAAGTCTTCCTTCTGTGTTAGGCCTAATGGGCAACAGTGCTGTAATGTAGGGCAGCTACAATGCCTGAGTTCATTGTGAGAAATTTTAAATGGTGTCTTTAAGTCTGTGCAGTATTGGGGGGTGGGGTGGGGGCAAGGGAAGAGGGCAGCACCAGTGGGACTTAGTGTCCTGTCAGTTGCCCAATGATGTTGGCTGCGGGTACCAGTCCTGTCCTTTCCTCTCTCCACCCCTCTCCCCCACAGTGATTTAAACACTGAGGGGAGTCTACTAGACCAAAGGGATGTGGAGCCTGTGGCCCTCCAGATGTTTCTGAATTGCCATAATCTCCGGTCATTGGTTATTCTGGGGCTGATGGGAGTTGGGAGTTCAACAGCACTGCAGTTCTGTATATGTCTAGTGAGAAGTAAGCTCCACTGAGCTCATGGAGACTTAAAGGTAAAGGGACCCCTGACCATTAGGTCCAGTCATGTCCAACTCTGGGGTTGCGGCGCTCATCTCGTGTTACTGGCTGAGGGAGCCAGCGTATAGCTTCCGGGTCATGTGGCCAGCATGACAAAGCTAGGTGGGCAGGAGGTGGGACCGAACAACGGGAGCTCTCCCCGTCGCGGGGATTCGAACTGCCAACCTTCTGATCAGCAAGCCCTAGGCTCTGTGGTTTAACCCACAGCGCCATACTCCCTGGTAAATGGGTGCAGGACTGCAGCATAAATAGCCTTCCACAAGCTACTGATGCCTCAGCCTCCTCTCCCCTTGCAGTGTGGGGATAATCACAATGCCCCATCTTACAGCACTGTTTTAAGGATTATTGAGACAATGTGTGTCAAATGCTTCAAATAGCAATATTTTAGTGCTAAGCAGCAGCAGTAGTAGAAGACAGGGCTTATCTATAGCAACCTCCCCCAACCTGTGGTGCTCCCAGACAGTCACTATTTTCAGGTGGGATTCAGTCACATACCAGCAAATTTTGTTGTTGTTCAGTCGTTTAGTCGTGTCCGACTCTTCGTGACCCCATGGACTAGAGCACGCCAGGCACGCCTATCCTTCACTGCCTCTCGCAGTTTGGCCAAACTCATGTTAGTAGCTTCGAGAACACTGTCCAACCATCTCATCCTCTGTCGTCCCCTTCTCCTTGTGCCCTCCATCTTTCCCAACATCAGGGTCTTTTCTAGGGAGTCTTCTCTTCTCATGAGGTGGCCAAAGTACTGGAGCCTCAACTTCAGGATCTGTCTTTCTAGTGAGCACTCAGGGCTGATTTCTTTAAGAATGGATAGCTTTGATCTTCTTGCAGTCCATGGGACTCTCAAAAGTCTCCTCCAGCACCATAATTCAAAAGCATCAATTCTTCGGCGATCAGCCTTCTTTATGGTCCAGCTCTCACTTCCGTACATTACTACTGGGAAAACCAGCAAATTAAGGTTGCACAATTAAATGATTCAGAGCTCTTGCACAACAAACCCACTTCATAATAATAATAATAATAATAATAATAATAATAATAATAATAATAATAATAATAATTTATTTGTACCCCACCCATCTGGCTGGGTCTCCCGGGCCACTCTGGGTGACTTCCAACAAATATTAAAATACATTACAATACCATAGATTAAAAAACTCCCCTAAACAGGGCTGCCTTCATGTATTTTCTAAATGTCAGGTAGTTGTTTATCTCTTTGACCTCTGATGGGAGGGCGTTCCACAGGGCGGGCACCACTACCTAGAAGGCCCTCTGCCTGGTTCCCTGTAGCTTTGCTTCTCGCAGTGAGGGAACCGCCAGAAGGCCCTCGGCGCTGGATCTCAGTGTCCGGGGTGAACGATGGGGGTGGAGACGCTCCTTCAGGTATACAGGACCGAGGGAGGCCATTTACATCCATCTTTTTCCTATAAGTAACAGTAGGAGAAATGCAATGGAATATAATGGAATAATGGTTTGAGTGATGCAACATCATCCAGCACCCTTGCAAACTTGGTGGGAACAAATCAGGACGAATGCTCAATGAACAGCCTTCATCCAGAAGGAACCCTAATGTTCTCTAGAGATGTTGGAATACAACTCCCATCTTCCCTGATCATTGGTCATGGTGCCTGGGGCTGGTGGAAGTTGGGATCCAGCAACATCTGGAGTAGAGGTAGTCAATGTAGTCCCTTCGAAAAGTTGGCCTCCAACTCCCATCAGCTCCAGCCAGCATCACCAATGGTCAGGGATGGCGGGTGTTTCAGGGCACCACATTGACTGCCCCTGATCTGAAAGGGAAATCAAGCATCCTGTCAACAGAGGACTGTTATGTCTCATGCCACACATGACAGGATGAAGTTCTTTAATTCATACACCATGGCAGTTGTACTCTCTCCTCCCTAGAGCATGATCCAGCATGATCACTACCATTACCCCTTTCTCCCCAGAAGGCTTTAGGTGCTTGCATTAACTTGCAGTTAATTAGCTGACTAGGAATAGTAATGAGAAGTTGCCATCATTAACTTCTCTTCTGCAAGCTGCCGGCATGCCTGATCTTCCTTTAATTTATTTAGGGAACTGCCCAGATTTCTGCCACAGTGAAATTGCATGTTTTAACAGGTAGTGCCCCCAAGACAGGGAACAGCCATGAGTTTAATGGCCTGAAGCTTTTACTTTGGCCCATTTTCTCCAAGGCAGTAACTTACAAGCAGTTGCGCTATTGACATCAATGGGACTAAATAGGCTGAAGCCTATTTTTGATATTGTGGTTTTTGATTTATTTGTTGTTGTATTTTTAAAAAGTAAGCCACCCTGGGAATGTCAACTGTAGGTGTAGGTATGCAGACAAAGGGAATATGAAATGGAAACAAAATAATAGCATGACTGTGATATTAATGAAATTAAGAAGATTTCAATAGTAAACATTAATGTGGAATTATTATTACTTTGAAAGTTTCTCACCTGCCCTATATGGCAGGGGCTTGGACTAGATGGAGTCCCTTCCAACTCTACAGTACTGTGATTCGATGGCTGTAGGTTTCACAGCATGTAATCATGTAGCATGGGGCTGATTCTCGGTTTAATGTATCAAATTCACATGGTGAATAGCTGTACGACACAAATAATTCCTAGGGCTGCCCCTTTTGCCATCCTGGAGATGCACCTGTTGAATTTGTCCCTGCCAATCTGCAACTTGGAGAACTAGCAACTCCATCTTTCTTAGCAAAACCACAGGCATTGCCCTCTGCAGAGTACAACTTTTCTGTGATGCTCAGCCATGATGTGTGGGAATGCTGGGGAAGAGATAAACAAAGGCGGATACCTTGAAGAGGGCTTAAAAACTTCCGTTATTTCAAGGCTGCCAGCCTGGCAACATGTCTTGTCAATATGGAAGAAAAAACTTCTCTGGTGCCCCATTTGCACTACAACGTTTAAAGCAGTATCATACCACTTTAAACAGTACTGGTTTCCCTCAAAGAATCCTGGGAACTGTAGTTTGTTAAGGGTGCTGAGAGCTGTTAGGAGACCTTTCCCCCCCCCCGAGAGAGCTACAGTTCCCATAGTTCCCTGGAAAAAAGGTATTGGCTGTTTAGCTGTGCTAAGAATCTGGCAACATCTTGAGGACCACAGTTCCCCACTCCTGCTCAGGAAGGTGTTTTTTTGTAGTTCTGGAAACCTTGGGATGTTCCTGAGTCTGCAGCTATTTTTATCTTGTGTACTGATGCTGCTGCCTAAGGACCCACAAAGAGAACCAAGTTTGCTGTTGTTATATTTTATTATTAGTTGCCCTTGAAGCTTTGAAGAGTGGCATATGAATCTGTTAAAGTAATTAATTAATTACCAACCATCCAGAATAATCAAAAAGTGGTGTAGCGGCTTACCTAGACCGAGAGAAACCTATGATTATTCTTGTATGTTAGAGAAACAAGGGGAGGATCACATTGGTGAGCAAAGACTCCATCACAGGTTTAACAAGCTGGCAGCAGCTTTTTCCAGAGTGGGAATTGCTGGATCACTAAACTGAGATTAGTGACCAAAAGTTTAATAATAATAATAATAATAATAATAATAATAATAATTTCTTTAAACCCCGCCCATCTGGCTGGGTTTCCCTAGTCACTGTGGGCGGCTTCCAACAGAATATTAAAATGCAATAATATATTAAACATTAAAAGCTTCCCTAAACAGGGCTGCTTTCAGATGTCTCCTAAAAGTCTGGTAGTTGGTTTTCTCTTTGACATCTGGTGGGAGGGTGTTCCACAGGGAAGGTGCCACTACCGAGAAGGCCCTCTGCCTGGTTCAGATGTCTCCTAAAAGTCTGGTAGTTGGTTTTCTCTTTGACATCTGGTGGGAGGGTGTTCCACAGGGCGGGTGCCACTACCGAGAAGGCCCTCTGCCTGGTTCCCTGTAACTTGGCTTCTCGCAGCGAGGGAACCGCCAGAAGGCCCTCAGCGCTGGACCTCAGTGTCCGGGTAGAACGATGGGGGTGGAGACGCTCCTTCAGGTATACATAGAAGGGACTGATGCACTGACAGTAACCAGAGGACTAGCTGAAATCCACAAAATAAAGGGACTTCAGTTAAAGTAAAATCCTAACCACGGTGCTGCTTTCTAGATTTTACAACATCTTATAGCACCACCTACTGGACAGGATGTGTATCAGCCTCAGTTTTTGATGAGTTGAAAAGTCAAAAACACCTTAGTTAAAAAAGCAAGGCCACCAGCACTGAAGCTGGCCAGAGCTCCTGGCTGAATATAGTAGAGTCATC
Organism: Lacerta agilis; assembly: GCF_009819535.1. Lineage (NCBI taxonomy): Eukaryota > Metazoa > Chordata > Lepidosauria > Squamata > Lacertidae > Lacerta > Lacerta agilis. The sequence goes on from NC_046317.1 coordinate 55,736,103, forward strand.
CTCTTCCCCAGTTCATCATCACAACAACCCTGTGGGGTAGGTTAGGCTGAGATACTGTGACTGGTTCAAGGAACTACTCTGTTGGCCAATATCCAATATATATTTTAAACTAGAAATACTATAAAAAACATATAGTAAACATAGTAAATGTACATAACTGGCTGGTCACCTCCTGTCTACAAAATATATTTTAAAAATATGCCCACTTGGGTCTAGGTGCTGACATAGGACTTGTTTGCTGCTACCCCCATAATCTGCCACACTGGGTACTAATGTGAGGGGGGAGAGCTAGACTGTGGGACACTGGACTTCAGCCTGAAGGTTCAGCCCTCACTGTACCACTTTCCCCAACAGGTACCTGTTGCCAAAGGAAGTTGGTCTGCAACCGAAGCAGTGGAAACAAACCAGATTTATTTCCAAGCCTAAGGTTGCATGGGCCTGTATCAATGGGTCGGTTGCCAAATTTCTCAGGCAGGGCTCTTGGGCTGTTCCTCCTTTTTAAATGCTTAAATAAATGGAAGCATGCCCTAAAGTAGTTCCTCCTTCCATTTCTCAAAATCATCATTTATAGCTGAGATTTCCCCCTAATTTATATCTAATTACTACTGTTAGTTTATTCAACAGCATAGCATTCCACACTTTAAGCCACTCCTCAGCCAATGGTTTGTTGTTGTTCCACTAATTTCTTTAATGGCTTTGAAGATATGCTCAGCTTTTGACAAGATAAATGCTACACTCCCAGCATACAGGCAGCTAAGAGCTTATTAGTGACAGCATCACCTGGGGGGGATGTACATTTTCTTTATGCTCATTGGCATACAATACTATTAAGACCTTTAAAAAAGTTTTAAGTGCGACATTACCTGTTAAAGCAGAACCCTTTGCACATACTCATCTCTACTACTCTATATTATATCTGGTACTACATCCCCTATTCCCATTGTCTTCAATATTTATCAGTGCTGGGGCCTAGGGTTACCATACTAGATAAGTGTTGGTCAGATTTCTGTTCATAAAGCCTTTATTTTTGCAACCAGATCCTTTGCAGAGGAAGGCCACCAAGATGAACAAGGGTCTGGAAACCAAGCCTTATGAGGAACAGTTGAGGGAGCTGGGTATGTTTAGCCTGGAAAAACAGAGACTGAGAGCAGATCTGATAGTCACCTTGAGATATCTAAAGGGCTGTCGCATGGAACAATCTTATTTTCAAGTGTAGAACTTGAACCAATGGATTCAAGTTACAAGAAAGAAAGGAGACTGACTAAACATCAGGAAGAACTTTCTGACAGCAAGAGATGTTCAGCAATGGAACGGACTCCCTCAGGAGATTGTGGGCTCTCTTTCCTTGGAGGTTTTTAAGCAGTTGGGTGGCCATCTGTCATGGGTGCTTTAGTTGAGCTTCCTGCATTGCAGGGAGTTGAACCTAGATGACCCTCAGTTCCATCCAACTCTACCATTCTATGATTTTATACTTGCAAATTCAGAAATAGCCTCAAAGGATGATCCTGCAACTTCTTTCTTAATTCAGCGTTGCAGTAGAAATTAGGTTAATATAAAATCTCAGGAAGAAAAACAATTCACCATCCTTGCCTGAGCAAATTCTGGGTATTCATAAGAGAGGCCAAAGGTTATTTTATTGAGGCAAACGTGTTTTGGTATCTTCTACTTCCTATTGTCTTGATCTGTTTGTGTACACTTTTGGCTTTCTGACCTTGTGCCAACAGCTGCATGACAGGCAGCAATCAGTGGGTGGTTCCACACACCCCCAGGCATGAATATTCAGTGGTGGGTAAAATTAAAATCTGCCACCCTCACCCCCACCCCCCACCCCAATGTAGTTCTCTGGGAAGCCTGCTGATAGAATTCCGTATAGAAGCTTTAGCAAAGAAAATACTGAGCTCAGTTTTTCACATGCGTGTGTTTATGCCAGTGGTGAGGAGCCTCTGGCATGTGGGCCAGATTTGTGGCTCTCTCTAGGCCATTTTCTAGTCCAGGGGTCCCCAAACTAAGGCCCGGGGGCCGGATGCGGCCCAATCACCTTCTAAATGTGGTCCAGGAATCAGTGTGTTTTTACATGAGTAAAATGTGTCCTTTTATTTAAAATGCATCTCTGGGTTATTTGCGGGGCATAGGAATTCGTTCATATTTTTTTTCAAAATATAGTCCGGTCCCCCACAAGGTCTGAGGGACAGTGGACCGGCCCATGGCTGAAAAAGTTTGCTGACCACTGTGTCTAGTCCAAAGGGACGCAGGTGGCGCTGTAATTTAAACCACTGAGCCTAGGGCTTGCCGATCAGAAGGTCGGCAGTTTGAATCCCCGCGATGGGGTGAGCTCCCGTTGCTCAGTCCCTGCTCCTGCCAACCTAGCAGTTCGAAAGCACATCAAAGTGCAAGTAGATAAACAGGTACCACTCCGGCGGGAAGGTAATCAACGTTTCTGTGCGCTGCTCTGGTTCACCAGAAGTGGCTTAGTCATGCTGGCCACATGACCCAGAAGCTGTCTGCGGACAAACGCCAGCTCCCCCAGCCTACAGAAGGAGACGAGCGCCGCAACCCCAGAGTTGTCCGTGACTGGACCTAACAGTCAGGGGTACTTTACCTTTACCTTTACTAGACCATTCCTTTTCTCTGTAGGCCACACCTTTCACTGCCCCTGCTCAGTGACTTCCTTGAGCATCTTTGCCTGGCTGGAATGCATCTTTGAACTGTGTAGTTCTCCTACTTACCTGGATGAAGGATTGTAGAATCATAGAATTGTAGAGCTGTCTGTCATGGCTTATTTTGGAGGAAACACATGCTGGGGCTTAGTAATCACAGCATCCTTTTCTAAGTGATTAAAGACCAACTGTTTAATTATCTGTTCTAGGACCCTTCCTGGTATTGACATCAAGCTATAAGTTGGTAGTTACCTGGATCTCCCCCCCCCTTTTTTTTTGAAGATGGGTAGAACAGTCCCCAGGGAGCTCACCTGTTCTCCAGTAATTCTCAAAGATCTGAGATTACATCTGCAAGCTCCTTCAGTACCCTTGGGTGCAGCTCACCAGGCCCTTGAAATCTGGATTCGTTTAAAGTATCTAGGTGTTCTCATACTCCCTCTTTTTCTAACTTGGGCTTCACCTCCCTCCTTGCATAGTTTCTGTTATCATGAGCATGGGCACTGCTTTCCTTTTGGGTGAAGGGGTCAAATAGACGTTGCGCAGTTCTGCCGTCTCTGTCACCCAATAGCATTTCTCCTTCTCCATGCAGAGGACCTACTACTTGCACATTCTTGGTCTTGCTTCGAACATAGCTGAATAAGCCTGTAATCTCATTTTTAACCTCTCTCATTCTGAGCTTCAGCCCACCTGACCTTCACCCTGCAACTGTTGGCTACTCATGTACACTCTTTCTTCGCGATTTCCCTTCTTCCATTTCTTATGCATGGATGTGTACGGCTGGAATGTAACCTACAGCACAAAATGGAAGAGTCATGTCTGTCTCCACCCACTTTCAGCTCTGGCTGCACTACCCCTGGCATGTGGACCCCACCCCCAAAAGCTGTGCAAAGAAGAATGCAGACAGAAGGTTCCCCACCCATTCTCTCTCTCTCTCTCTCTCTCTCTCTCTGTGTGTGTGTGTGTGTGTGTATGTGTGTGTGTGTAATCTAGAATTATCCACAGCAGTTCTACAAAGCAGTGGTAGGCCCATTCTTTCCACCAAGGGTATTAGTCTGTTCTGAATGGGGTTGCACTCCCACTGAAATAACAGGCTTAGATTTCCGGGAAGCTCCTGGGTCCATTCTAGTGCCTTTTACCACCTACAGTTTGTGCATCAACTACAGCCATTCTTGGAAAGGGGTAGTGCGGCCACAGTGATTCACGCATTAGTAACTCGAGACTTGATTATGGTCATGTGCTCTATGAGGGTCTACTCTTGGGCCTGGTCCAGAGGCTCTAATTGGTGCCAAATGCTGCAGGTAAACTATTGATGGGGAAAGACTATTGCCAGCAGTGTTCAAAAGCTTGCACTGGTTGCCCATATGCTACTAGGTCAGGTTCAATATCCTTGTATGAATTTATAAGGTCCTTAACAACTTGGGTCCAGGGTGCCTCAAGGACCACATAATCCCTTATATCCCTGCCTGATCACTGAGGTCTTTGGGGGAGTCACTGTTAGTGGTCCCCAATGACTAGGGTGCATGGCTTGTATCCACCACATGGACCCAAATTTGTGAAGCTCTCTTCCAGTTGAGGTCCTCCAGTGTCTACTGATTTTTGTTGTTTTGTTTTGTTTTGTTCTGCCAGCAGGCATTTTGGCTAAAGTCAGATTTTATAGTTTTATCTGATTTTCACCCTTTTTGTATTTTATTTCTTGTATACTGCTTAGAGACATTGTAGTTAAGCGGTATACAAATTGTTTTTAATAATTAAAAAAAAGAACTCGACATCTGTTAATTTAAGAAACAAACACATACACTTTGCTTAAAGGTTTCCACTCCTTAATAGACTTTAATACCCCCTGCACATAAACTGTACAAAATATTTACTTCCCTAAATAAATAGAATCACAAATTTGTTTGTAGACAGTGCTTTGCAAGACACAGAATTGGAGATACATTCCCCCAAAACAAATGATCCAAAGGAATCTCTTATCGAGAAGTAAAGGCACCATCCAATCACTGGCCCAAACAATGATAATAAATTCCCTTTAAATAAAGCTGAAGGGTGGGGAGGGGAGGACAGATGAAGCACATCAGTAACATAGGAGTCAGAACTTGCCACCCAACTGATCTCTAAGAAAGCTTGCAAAATGGACCCCATATGTATCTGAGCTAACGCTGGCCATACAGCAATAGTAGGGATGTGTCCATCCATTGCCCAATGGATGGATGGATTCTTCAGTGATCCATATCAAGTGTAAAAAGAGAGCGTTCCTAACAACTGTGCTTATTTAGAGCTGGCTATTTGCTAGGGGATGAAGGTTCGTGGGTGGTTGCCGAATATAACACTGCCGATCACTGGAGCTGGTGGATGCCCAGAACAGACTGGGAGGTAGAATGGTCTCCCTCACAGGAGGCGTTTAAGCAGAGACTGGGCAACCTTCTGCCAGGGATGCAGCAGTGCAAGATTCCTGCACTGGACAGTGTTGGACTAGGCAGCGTCCTTTCCAACTGTAAAATTCTTCTAATCCATCTTGGGGCAGGGTTAGAAGCAGCAACATTCTCTTCCCTCTCAAATTAAGACAAAAAAAAGGTAGAAAGCAGCAGCCTGGGCAGATTTAAGTTTCAACATATTCTTTTCCAGCTGCGCAACCACAGAAATTTCATTGCTTCCAGGAAACAGGAAACTGAAGAGGCTCAAAGAGGATGGCACACAGCTTCAAAGTTTCATATTGCAGAATACAGGCACAAGTGACATTTCTCTAGTCCCCATATCTGATATACTTGCAAGTGCTGAAGAGTGCAAGACTCTGCTTTTAGGTATCATTTTGGCTCAAGCTTAGGTTTTGGGCAACAAGCTCTACTTGGGAGATTCAACTCAGCCCTTATGGTCCCCACATCCCTCATCCCTCAAGCCCTTAACTTTGCTCGCTTCTTGTTAGCTGCAGATGCCAGTGTCCTTGAGGACCAACAGCTTCACACTTTTTTCTACATAGTAATCTGTAACCGTCACTCGGACCACACCCATAATGCGCAATTCCCCAGGAGGAAACTTTGATCTGATTTATTCCAATTTGTACTCATGCCAGTTTCCAAGCACAGTCGTCGCCCTTACTTGCCCAGTAACAGCATGCCATTCTTCTTAGAAGGGGTGCACCAGACAGTGCTGTGTGCACATCTTACACACACATACACACCCCTCCCCCTAACACTGGAGATGGAGTGGAGCCTCTCCCACTTCCCAGCTTGCACTTGTCCTCTATACCTGCTTCCTGGCTAGCACCACTCACATTTCCTAGACTTCCTAGTCTTCAGCTGTTGAGTTGGGACTCCCTCCTGGGTCACAGCCTGAATTAAGTTGGGTCACGAGAGCAGCAGAACCAAATGCAATGGGAAAATGTTAAGGAGTGGGTCCTCCGTTGCGCATTAAGGCTTAAGGTGGGTCCTTTATTTCAAAAGACTGAAAATTCCTGACCTAGATGCTGAGTTCCTAAGCTATCAACGAGGATCCTCTAGAGGGTTTGTAGAATAGCTGGGAGAGGAGAGGTGTCACAGGTGTTGGGAGGGTTGCTGCTTGTAAGACAAACCTTCCCATCCTCCCAAACCCTGAGCAGGAACTGCCCTCAGCCACTGGTGAGAACTGCTGCTCCGTTTCTTTATGTTAGGCCAAGGCCAAGAACAACTAGGTGAGTCCATAGGCTGAGTAAAAATGTGGAAGAGGCAAATTAAAGAAAATGTCCCCTTCGCTCTGGTCGACACGCTCCTACGTAGAGCAGCTGGATGCAGATGAAGATCACCACACACTTAACTCAGACAGATGGGGTTATCCAGGACTGGAGAAGAGTGTGTCAAAGCCTCTCCCTGCCCAAGTTGCGGAGAACTTTGGCCCTGAACTACAACTCCCAGGGGTGGCTAGTATAAGGAGCTACTGCACTCAGGTCCTGTTTTCAGGCTTCCTGTGGGCATCTGGTAGACAACTGGGAGAACAGGATGCTTTTCTCCTGTTCTAGAAATTTGTTTTTGGTGCCAGTAGAGGCTCCCTGTGGCACTAGTAGAGGTTTCCATCTGACATACAAATAAGGAGCTTTAGAGGGGTAATTTTTGTTAGGACCACACCAGACAGCGGTCCCTCCAGAGACTGTACAGGCTTCTTTGAGGCTGCTAGTAACAAAATCCCACCCACTCCACCCCCCACAAAGCACACCTTAATTGAATTCACATAATTAACATCATATCAAGTTTGGTCCTGAGATAGTTACAGCAACTTTTTTTCATTCAAATTTTCCTGAATCCAATAGACAGGATATCTTACTTTGGGGGAAGAGGTTTGGCTTCTCAATCAATCACACAGTTTTACGTTCCCTGAACTTTTTCTGTACTGGATGTGCAGTTTCCACGCTCTCTTAAGTTACAGCTGCCTGCACTGCGTGGAGCTCTGCAAACAGCCTCAAGCTACATGGCTCATTGAAAACTGCTTTGCAGCAGCGACAACAGCTACAGAATATGTTTTAAAAGAGAGGAGCTTGCTCAGCCGAGGGAGACCCTCTGCACTATCTGGGTGGTAGAAATACTGGATCACACACTGGAAAAAACCTCTGCCTGGAGCCTGCCTTGTGGTATACAAAAACACAGTTGGGTGGTGTGCTTTAAAAAACAACAACACAGAGCCCTTTAGCACAACCAGGCTGGCCACATCACCACCTTAACAGGAGCAAGATTTATATTTTTTCAACCTTGCTGGCACACTAGGCCTTTTTTTTCAGGACTGCACAGTGGAAGGTAGTGTAATGTGTTTGCGCCAGTCAGTACTTAAAGCCAGGTCCCCCAGAGGAGCATGTTCTTCAACCTAAGTTTATGCGAGCCTCTCTGTTTGCACAAACAGCAAGCTCTATTTGGGGCATACACAGGGGAAAGTATCGGATGATGACCAAGGTTTTCATTTCCGTCACGCCACTGCAGACTTGCTGCCAGCTCAACCGCAGCATCCTCTGCTAAACAAGCCCCCTCCTACGGAGCCCTGCTCAGTTTATTTATACCACCTTGATCTTGGGTTCCGACCTGCAGCACATCTGGAACAGCTACTATGGGGAAGGGGTTGTTTCTACAGATGTGCCCATTCACAATCTCCTTCACAAGTCTCCCCCACCCCCCCCCGGTTCACACCAATACCCAAAATGTTACATGGGCATGACGACTCAGTATTCCCGCATGAAGACCAAGCAACAGCAATGTATTAAAGGCCTAACTGAAGTCCTATTGGCTTGTGAGGGCAATTGTGTCCACGTCTGTGCCAAGCAGGCTCCCTTGCTTCAGACAGCATGGGGTTGGAGCTGCCAGGCCACACAGCACTGGTGACAGAGTCCGGCAAATGCAGCTCAGCACCCACTCCCTCCCCATTTGCAATGGTGTGAGCAGGGGCTTGAGAAGTGAGGTTAATTACAGCTTTGGTCCCTCCCTGCACTGTGTCACCATCCCGCCACGCCATGTGAGAAAGCTATTGGAGCAAGTACCCTGTTGTAGAAAGGATGGTATTTTACTTTTCACACCCGCAAGCGTCTGCTGTGGGCTTCTGTGCAGAGGCACTTCAATGAAAGCATTAGGGAGAAACAGACAACAGTATACCAGACTCTCTTTCATTAGATACCCTGAGATCAGCCTAGTACTGCTTTTCCTTCAACCAGAGGGAGCCAGGTTTCTTTTTCTTTCTTTTCTTTTGCACATGTCTCATTACAGCACAACCTGGCAGGGAGAAAGAGGCCGCAATGTGCACCACTTGAATCTTCTTGATTGACCCGTTTCAATGTGCGAAATTCCCTCAGCAGCCTTTCCCCCATCCTACACAGAGTACTTGGCCATGTCACTTTTGTCGAAGATCACTTTGGTTGCAAAGTAAATGGCCACGAGCCCAAAGCCAGTAGCTGATGCCATGTAAGCGGTAACCGACTGTGTGAACTGGACAAGGGAGCCCATGAGGAGGGACGGGATGACCTGAGAAAGGAGGAATGCACTGTCCAGGATGGCCAAGTCTGAACAGATGCCTCTGCTTGCTGCTGCTGCAGTGTCCGAGTCTCCCACCATCATGATGAGAGAGACCTCACAGGGCGAGCTGACGCACAGAGCAGATCCTGCAACAGGTGGGGAGAAAAGGCTTCCGCCGTGTCCATTCTGGTAGGTCACTTTTTGTCCAGGAAGGTGGCTCTTGAGGAAGCCGTGTTTCTTCTCCAGCTGAGCTGCATCTTCTTCTTTGCTTTTATATTTGGGCAAGTATATCTGAAATCGACAGGGGGGGAAGGGGGAAGGGGAGGGTAAGATATTGCAACCCTACAAAAACATTGGGAGCAACAGAATGTGAAATTTACTACAAACTACGCAGAAAATGACCAGTGCTTGATGGAAATGGGAGTTCACCTCAGTTCCAAACAGATGGAAAATACAACCCGTTTAAGGGCTGGGCAGTTAGAACAGGGCTAGTGAGTGTACAGAGCAACACCTTGTAGAAGGCAGCACTTTTGTGGTTGCTGCTGCAGCAGCAGCAGCAATGTGCTTCTCCTCTTTGGACACATCATTAGCAGAAATTGAAGAAGACCCAGATTATAGAAGACGGTGGCTGAGTTGGTGAGCAGCATCAGTCTGTTGGGAGTAAGGGACAATATCATCTTTCCCTAGCTAAGACCAACTCCAAAGTCCAAATAGATCCATAACCATTTGGGGAACAGGGGGAGGGGGAACGGTGTCTTTTAAGAGTGTTTCACCAACTGCATCAAACAGGTGCTACCTGAAGTCAAACAGTTAGAAAAAAATGATAGTTGTTCCTTGCTCAATGGTATTTTCAGCATGATTCAACGGAGTGCGTGAAATGCAACTGACTGACATGGCTTGTATCACTACTTGGCCCTTTGGCTAAGATCAAGTGTAGTATCTGACACGGCTTGTGAGCATGACACTTCAGAGATGTTCAGTCTGAAGGCTCTCACAACACTGGGCTAGCAGTTGTTATGGAGTAACTCACTTGGGAAAAGAGGCAAAGCAGAAACAAACAAACAAAGGAAATAGACACAAAGGGTTGACAACAGTCAAAGGAGAAAGAAGCTTAGAGAGCAGTAACATCCTCCCAAGAGGGGGAAAGCTCAGTAAAGAGAAGGACATCTGCCTCCAGCACAACCTGGACAAGATGCGATACTGTAATTACATCACATGACAATTAGGTAATACAGTGACATGTAAGCATTGTAACAACTGTATAACACTGTTATAGTGAGAGTGTAACACACTTAGATTTATTAAAACACTGGATTATGGCTTGCATCCAACGCAGAGCTAAGTAAACATCCTGTCAGCACAAAATTCAGAGATTTCCACATACAGTCATACCTTAAAAGTGGAACACCTTGCGAGACGAACATTTTGGCTCCCAAACACAGCAAACCCGGAAGTGATTGTTCCGGTTTGTGAACATTCTTTGGAACCCAAATGTCTGTCGCAGAAGCCGTGCCTTGGTTCCCGAACGTTTTGGAAGTCGAATGGATTCTGTTCGACTTCCGAGGTACGACTGTATACACACTCCTCCATTTAAGCAAGCAAGAGTCATTATCCCATATCACAGCCCAGGGTGACCTTCTAGACAGGCAAAAGCCCATTAAGAGGGCACAGAGCAAGACCAATGATGGTGTTGCCTGGGGAGGGGGTTTAGGCAAGTGAGAATCCCAAGGTCCTGATAAATAGAAATAGAGGGCCACGTTTGATGCCCAGGCTGGAAGCACCCCATCAAGGACAATGAGAATCTGGCTATAAAAGGAAGCTGCCATCATCCCTGACCATTGTCCTTGGTTGCTAGGGCTGACGGAAGTAGGAGCTCAGAAACATCTGGAGGGCCAAATGTTCCGCACTCCTGCTTTAAAAACCAACGGATTATTCAATCTTTGCTACCACTAAAAGGTAAAGGTACCCCTGACCATTAGGTCCAGTCGCGGACGACTCTGGGGTTGCGGTGCTCATCGCGCTCTATAGGCTGAGGGAGCTGGCGTTTGTCCGCAGACAGTTTCTGGGTCATGTGGCTAGCATGACTAAGCCACTTCTGGTGAACCAGAGCAGCGCACGGAAACGTCGTTTACCTTCTCGCCAGAGCAGTACCTATTTATCTACTTGCACTGTGACGTGCTTTCGAACTGCTAGGTGGGCAGGAGCTGGGACCGAACAATGGGAGCTCACGAAGGCTGATCTACCCCAAGATGTAAATGGCTCAGAGACATGAATCAAACAGTTGTTAGGCCCCATTAAAACCACTTTGGTCAAGACTCTCTGGACTTTCTCTCTCACACACACATACATACACATCCCCACCTGTTTTTCATGATGATAAAGCGATGCCAGTGTGTACGGCAAGATCTGCAGCACTGAGAAAGGGAAACCTGTCAGGGCGGCAGAAACAGTGACGATGACAACACTCTGAGAGAAGCACATGATGATGGCCATCAACGGGAATAAGGCCACACTGGCTAGGTAGACCATTCGTGTCCCAAACTGCTTCACCATCCGGTCCATGATTGTCGAGAAGATGATGGAGATTATGCACTGGAGAAAGAGGCCCAGGCTACCCATTCGAATCCCTGAGAAGAGACGTTTGTACATTGGGTGAAATGGAGAAGAACCAGGGGCCAGATGAACAAGATAGCCAGGTTCATAAAGGCAAATAGCTGCAATGCTTTGAATGCTAATTCAGCTTTCTGTCTCATCAATTTTTAAGAAGTGTTTCTTAACTGTTCCAGTATAGAAGTTCTCATTTCACAAGTAAGAGGTGGGGGCAGGATAACAATATGAATGCATTAAAAAACGAAATATGCTTCAGTAGCTATGGAAGGGCCAACACAGAGTCCAGAAGACATCTGTCACTCCTCGTGGCAGAACCAACAGATGACCTACAAGCAATAAATCAGGCCTAAGTAGACTTCAGTTACAGGATTTGTCAACGTGTTCATTTAAGGAGGTAAGTATAGTCCAAGACATCCACAGATTTGTTTATTAATTTATAGGACAATGTCCTCTGAAGACTTGGACTTTCCTTTATGCATTTCCTATAAAACAACTTGACATTGGCCACAGCTCTGAGATTGTTGAACATCATTGTGTGTACACAATTGACCCTCCAATTCTGCAGAGCCTCAAAGGCACCACCAGGATATAAATGTTAAATATTACTTACATTTAAGCTGGGTCACCCAGACCTTGAAATGAACTATTATATGGGAACAACAGGTAGGCAAGGGGCCAAGTAGCTTTAGCAGAAGGATTCAAGAAAGCCTATTGCCAAAGTACCTTTTTAAGCTAAGAAGAGGAGGCAATAGATCAGGGGTTGCCAAGAGGTGTTCTCTGGGTGATGTTTGCTCACAACTCCCTTTGGCCAGAGCCAACGTAGCCAGTGATGATAGCTGTTGTGCCCCAGTAAGATCTGGAGGGCGGCACATTGGAGACCAGCAAGGAGGAAAGCCAGAGATAGCCAAAGTCCATGCAACATAAAAGGGAATCTAGCTGGAGCTGATGGGAGTTGTAGTTTAAAATGTCTGGAGAATACCAGCTTGGGGAAGTCTGCAGAAGAAATGCTGAATTCCTTTTGAGATGCTAACACTCCAGATTTCCTTATTAACCTCCACAGGGAGCTTTTATGGCAGAATAATGTCCAAAGCTGCTCTTATGAAAGGCAATTTTGCTTATTCATTATTAATCTGATATACCATCT